>NC_138187.1:37300563-38013063 GCF_964194105.1 Spermophilus citellus
TTATATATGTCTTTATACATTCATATCTGTATAGATAAGTATATATATAAAAAATTTCTTAATACATTTGTTCCTAGCCTTTTTTCCCCTCTTTTTGTTGCTATTTTAAATAAAATCAATTCTTTTTTCTTATCTTCTGACTGGATGTTTTTCATTCAGGTGGAGCATACATATGGTAACAATTTTGTGTCTCCCTTTTAAATTTTTATGCCAGTAACTTGCTTTATGGGCTTATTTTCTAATTCATTCAAAATAATATTAAATAATGGTAGTTATCAGAGACATCTTCATTGCTATGATTCAATAAGTCTATAATTCCTCATTAGGTATTAATGAGTTTGGATCAGACATTTTTTTTTCATCTAGCCCAATTTTACTGTTTATTTTTCAATTAAAAAAGGATGTTAAGTTGGTCACAGTGGCACAAGCCTAATCCCAGAGACTCAGGAGGCTGAGGCAGGAGGATCACAAATTCAAAGCTAGCTTCAGCAAATTACTGAGGATCTAAGCAACTTGGTGAGACTCTGTCTCGAAAAAATGAAAAATAAGTAAAAATAAAAGGGCTGGGGATGTGGGGATGTGAGAATGTGTCTCAGTGGTTAAGCACCCCTGGGTTCAATCCCTAATTTTAAAAAAGGGGGAAAAATAGTTAAATTTTATTTTAATGCCTTTTGAGCAGCCACAGAGAAATTTTGTTCTTCTAGAATATTTTAATACATAGCACATTATCATTTAATTTGCTACTAACTGTATATGCTAATGTTCTATTTGTGATTCTGACACTTGTATGTAAATAAAAATGACACAGACCAGGGGGTCAGTAAAGCTTCTGAAGGACCAGATGCCAAGCACTTCAAAGTTCATGGGCAACAAAGGGTTTCAGTCCCACCTCCTCTACTACAAACTTTTTAAAATGTAAAAGCCATCCTGAGCTCCTGTTTCTGCTGGGTTTACTGAACATTTCTTAGTGTTCCATTTTAATTGATCTATTGGCTTGGGCTATATTTCTTTGTATTTATTAAAAGGCTATTGTAGGGATGACAACACACACCCAACCACTTAGTCTACTCTGAGTTAACATTTCACCATAGCAAGTAAAGTGCAGAAACCTCACAACATACAGATCCTGTGTGCACCACTCTGTTGTGACCAGATACATCACCTCCGCAGACGTAGACATTGATGATCTCATTGCACAGTGATATGGTTTTCATTGTCAAGTCCTAAACTTTCCTTTCCTTTCCTTATTATTTTTTTTTTTTTGTGTGTGTGTATATAGATAGGGATTGAATCCAAGACCTGGCACATACTAGGCAAGCACTCTACCACTAAGCCACATCCCCAGCCCAACAGCCATAAATATTTTAAAGAACTTATAAGAACAACTGCCTTTTATATTTACACAGATATTTATCATTACCATTGCTTTTCCTTCATTTCAGGTTTCCCTCTAGTATCAATTACCTTCATCCTGAAATTTTAGGATTTTTAGAATGACTAGGGAGAATTTTTCTTAGTTTTCCTTCATTTCCATCATTCTTGAAATATATTTCACTGGATCTAGATCCTGGGTTGATGGTTCTTTTTTGTTTTGCACTATAAAGATGTTATTTCATTGTCCTCTGTCTATGGCTTCTGATGAAAAATCTGTAGCCATTCAAACCATTCTTTTCCTGCCTGTGAAGTACTGGTTTTCTCTGGCACCTTCAAGGTATCTGACTTGTCTTTGGTTTGGGTGTTCTGACTATGCTGCTGCACCTGGGCCTTTTTGGCCACCTCTCTGTTACCCCCACCACTGCTCTCTGGTGCTTCCCTGCCACACATGTGCTGTCTCCCTGCTGCATTCACACACATCAAGCAAACTCTCACCCCAGAGCCTGGGGCCAGCTGTTCCCTCTGCCTGCAGCCCCCAGAGTCTGGGGACTTGCTTCCTGACTTCCCCCAACTATCTGCTCAACTGCTGATCTCTGTAATGGCATTCTCCAGCCACCATCTCCTGTCATTGCTTCAAGAGCCTTCATTGTCTTGTCACTGCTCAACACATACATCTGTTTAGTCATGTCCTCCTGCTAGCTTGTGTGGTTGACAAGTTCAGGGACACTGTACTCACTACCATGTCCCCAGTGCCAAAAACGTGAGGGGCACATAGTGGGTCTTAAATGATTATCTGCAGAATGAATGCTTTAATTAGTTAATGCCTGGAGGTGGGAATCACATAGAAAAGCATTCATGAAAATGGAGGGAAAATGAATTCTAGAGAAGCTAAGAAAGAAGGTATCAGATGCGGCAGGTGGGGTTTAGATTCTAGGTGTCAGAATAGTTAATGGCCCTAAAAGTTATGCACCAGGGGAAAGCGTCTGTATTTACGAGTGGCAGATGGAAGAGAGCCCTGGGTTAACCAGGCCATTGTGGCCTGCAGTTCACTTACGTCCAAACGCCTGAGGTCTTTATCTAAGTTTCTGAGACACAGTCCAAAGGTTCCAACCCTAGAACTGACTCCCACTGGTTTCTTTTCTTGCCTGGTAACACTCACTTGGATGAGCCTGGCCTGGATGCTCTCCCTCTAATGTCCATGGATCTTCTCCTTGCTCCAACCTGAGGATCACGTCTGGTTTGGTGAGACAATATCCTATAATGAGACAGAGGTAGGACGTCTGAGGGCTGCCTGGACACGGCGGCCCTGCAAGAACAGGAGGGTGCAGCTTCGGAAGTCCTACAAAAAGGTGCCTATTTGAAGCTTTCACTGGGGAGGTAAGGACACAACGGTTCTGGCCATGACCACCTTTGACCCCAGAAACACACACAAAAATATCACCAAGCCCCACCAAGGGCTCTGACATTTTGGCAGAGCCACAAACTAAAGGAACAAATATACACTCTTGGGCATTGCTGGGGGAAAACTCCTCACCCACGAAGACCAGGTGGCTGTAGTTCTCCAGCGTCACATCCCGGTACAGGATCCTCTGAGTACTGCTCAGGCATAGCCACTCGTCCGGGCTGAAATTCACAGTCACATCATCGAATGACACAGATCCCTGGATGACACCTTCCTGGTCAATCTGGTGTGATCAGTATTGGGTCACATGAAAGAGATATGTGGAAAATAATTCTTAGCACATTTACTTTGAGAGTCTACCTTGAAATATTATGTAGGTTGCTAATTCCATATCTTATTCTGTTTATCTCTTTATTGGGGAATAAAGAGATAGCATGATAGAAATACCCAGTCAGTGTACTTATTAACTCAAAAATTAAGATCCCACCATGTGTCTGAAACTCTTCTAGCTTCACAAGAATATTAAGTTAAATAAATCTTTTTTCCCTCCTGCCTTTAAGGAGCTTAAATTTTAGCAAGGAGTCATATTATAAGTATGAACATTTAACTTGTTCCAAGGAATTACAAGAGCTATGCTAGAATCATTTACTACCAGTGTGGATGCTGGGCACAGTGGCACATGCCTATAATCCCAGATACTTGGGAGGCTGAGGCAGGAGGATCACTAGTTGAAGGCCAATCTGGGCAACTCAGGAAGACTGTCTCAAAATAAAGTGTGGAGTGGGGTTTGGAGGTACGAGATATATAGCTCAGAGGTAGAACACCAATACAAAATAATCAGTGTCAAATAGCAGTAGAAAATATGGTCCTGTTTTATATAATCAGGCTGGGTTTCAGTGCATGGGACATCATTGCTAATGTGGCACAATTACGAAAAAGATGGAGGCAAAAAAACACAGAGCAGATTGAAGCACAGAGCAGGATAAAGGAGAGCAGCCGAGGCTGGGAGAGGCTGAGAGCCATGAGGGTCCTCAGGGTACACAGAGAGTAATCTTGATGCAGCCACTAGGTGCCCACACCAAAGAGACCCCCACCATAACTGTAACACATAAGCCTCTCTCCTGCCAACAAGAGGTTGGCAAAGAATGTCAGCAGGATTTCTGCAGAGAACTCATGGTGGTTGGCAGCTTCCTCTGTCCTATAAAAGCCAGATTTGCAACTAGATGGTGTCATAGACTCTGCCTCAGGAAAGGGTGCGATGCAAAGGTCAGAGAGCTTGTTGTTGTGCAAAGTTCCTGTTTCTGTCTTCCTTAATAAAAACTCGTGAAACCTCTGTCTGACCTAAGAATACCAGATGTACCCGCCCACCATCATGCAATCACCACGCTGAGTATAAATCTAAAGAATTTCCAAACCTGGGAGCCAGAGATTTTTAGATATTAGCCCCTCTGGACCACTGCGGCTTAAATAAGCCTGCCTCCTGAAAATTCCTGAGTGTCCAGCCTCATCTGTCCTGCATCAATCTGGATCCATCAGCACAGCTTAGCACACTCCAAAATCCTTGGCCACCCAAGCAATAAAATGTTGAGCGGCCCCAATTTATTTATATTTAAGTAAACAGTAAGCATCCTGCCTGTGCACACAATAATAAGCCCGATTTGCCTCTTTTTCTAGTTAATCGTTCATTGTAGCAATCTACTGTTTTCTTCCCATGTGTCAGTGGTGTGTCCTGCCTAGGAGGTAGGTGTGACTGCTGAGGACAGTGAGAAGCCAGCTGACCACAAAAGCAATGACAGGCCCCAGGAGAAGCTTCACATTTTACAAGAAATGATACTGCTGCAGTAACGTCCAGCGGGACTGTCTGCTACAGGGAAATGTCCTTCACCAGCACCTACAGGAAGCCACCAGCTGCAGGTGGTGACTGAGCACTTGAAATGTGGGAAACATGGCTGAGGAAGTGAATCGTTAATTTTACATTTTTCTTTTCTTGTAATTAATTTAAATAAAATGTAAAGAGCTACATCTAGCTGGTGTCCACCACCCGGTCAACAGTATAGAGAGAAATATAGAGTAGGAGGAGAAAAATGAAAGGAATAAGAGACCCACATGAAATTTCTAGACACACACACAAATGTTGAAACAAAAAACGGATCAAAAAATCAGATATCAAAAAGATCAGCTAAACCAAAAGTCACAGCAACAGAAACTTAAACAAAAAGAAGCACCTAAGAAAAACGAGAATGAAAATCAAATGACAGAGCACGACCGCCCCGTGGGACCTCATCAGACAGGCCACAGGGGTCACTGGAGATCCAGAAGTTGGGGTGGTGTGGGGGGGGGCGGCAGACAGAAAATGTATTTAAAGAAATTAAAGCCAAAACTTTTCCAAATTAAAGAAAACTATAAATCCATAGGTACAAGAAGTTCAAAGAACCCTGAAGAGAACAAATACAACTAAAAATACTCTAAGGTGAGCACAATGAAATTGCTGAAAATCAGGGATGGAAAACTTAGATGCGGAAGAGAAAGTGCTGCTTTCTCTTTCCTGTCTTTTTTTTTTTTTTTTTTTTGAAGACAGGAACGACAGCAGACCTCCAGAAACAAGAAACTGCTCAAGACTAGACAAGGACATTTAAAGTGCTAACAAAGAAGAAGGAGAAAAAATATAACACTGACCTAGAATTCAGTATCAAGCAAAAAATATCTTGCCAAAAAAGAAGACAAAATAAACACTTTTACATACAAGCAAAAGCGAGAGCATCTGTCACCACCAGACCTGTAACACAGGAAATGTTGAAGGAATTCAGAAGGAAAAGGGTGCCAGAGGAAAATTCAGATCTTCACAAAGAGATGAAGCAAACCAAAAGGCTACACATATGTGTAAATATAAAAGACATGCCTAACTAACATGCGGGGATCATTAGAATAATAAAAACACAAGAGCCAACTACAGACTGTCCACAAGAAACCCACTTTACATATGAAAACAAAGAAAAAAAACTTAAAAGATTGGGGAAATACACAAAAGGAAAGCACAAATCAAAAGAAAGCTGCAGGGGATATAGCTCAGTTGGTAGAGTGCTTGCCTCTCAGGCACAAGTCAGTGGGTTCAATCCCCAGCACCACACACCCCCAGCGGTTTAGGAGTCTGAGGCAGGAGGATCACAAGTTCAAAGCCAGCCTCAGCAACATTGAGGCACTAGGCAACTCAGGAAGACCCTGTCTCTGAACAAAATAGGGCTGGGGATGTGGCTCAGTGGTCAGTGCCCTGAGTTCAATCCCTGGTGCCCAAAAAAGAAAAGAAAAAGAAAAAAAGAAAGCTGCAGTAACATATTCTCATCAGCCTAAAGAGAAGTCAATGTGAGAAACTCTCCAGATGTAAGAGGGACATAGAGGTCAATTCAGCATGTGATGTAACAATGCTACATGTGTTTGGACCTAAAAACAAAGAAAGGCTGTGCCCAACAACCCAGGGACCTGTCATAGGCCTTACCTCCAGAAGATTCCACAACTTCCCAAACACTGTGGAATCTTCTGGAGTGAGACCAAGCCTTTAACACCTGGATGATTGACATCCAAGCTAAAGCACCCTATTATTTTCTCAATGCAGAAAAAGAATCTGACAAAACCCAACATTGATTCCTAATTAAAAAACAAAAACAGCAACAACAATAACAACAACAACAACAAAACTGTCAGCAAATGGTATAAGAAAAAAAAATGGGCACTTTCTCAAAGTGGTAAAAAGGCATCTATGAAAATCTGTATCTGCCATCACAGAAAAAAATTAAATACTCAGTCCTGTACCCTTAAGATTAAAAATAAAAGCAAAAGGCCAGGAAATGGTTGCACACACCTGTAATCCCAGCCACCTGGGTGGCTGAGGCAGGAGGATCACAAATTCAATGCCAGGCTGGAAAACTTAGCAAGAACCTGTCTCTAAAAAGCGAAAAAGTCTGGGGAGCACAAATCTTAACACAAAAATAAAGACCATAAAACTGCTAGAAGAAAACATGAGAGAAAATTCAATGGCCTTGGCTCTGGCAAAGATTTCTTAAATATAGTGATTGGGGGGGGGGACATTAACTATCAATCATCAAAACAATGTATCAAACTGTATACCATCAAAATGAAAACCTTTTGCTGTTTAAAAAATACTGATTATTAGATATGGAAAATGACAAACCCCAAACTAATATAGTCTGGGAAAAGGGAATGCAGAGAAAAGCAGCACATTGGTGGCACTGATTCTTTCCCAGTGACAGAACAATCCCTAGAGAGAACGCCAAAGCATTTATCCTTCCCCAATAAATCCTTTCCCAGTGACAGTGACAATGGGATCCTGAAGGGAAAGAGAGAAGCTCTGAATGCTGACCCCAGACCCCCCATTCTTCTCTAAGTAAGAATGTTGCCCAATAAAAACAAATTTTCAAATTCTCATAATCCTGTTTCCTGAGCACCCAAAACTGACCATTAACCCCAGACTCCCTCCCATTTTACCCAGTAAAACAGACCCCAAATTCCTAAGTGTCCCAAACTGACAAGCTTGTTCAGTCATATCTCAGTATAGGAGCCCAGTCCCTTTCATTGTCCAGTGGCTCATTTTCCTCCAGGAGAGTGAGTCCACCGGCGTCGACCTGTTCCTGCATGAAACCTTGTCCCTGAATAAACAGCTGATCCGTGAAGTTTGCATCTGGCCCCGTCCTTTTGTGCTAACACTGATAAGGTAAAAAGGCAAGCCACAAATAAGGAGAAATATTTTCAAAAATGGTATCTAGTTGGGTATGGTGGTGCACCCCTGTAATCCCAGCGACTTGGGAGGCTGACACAGGAGAATCACAAATTCAAGACCAGCCTCAGAAACTTAGCAAGACCCTAAGTAACTTAGTGAGACCCTGTCTCAAAATAAAAAAGGGCTGAGGATGTGGCTCAGTAGTTTAGCACTTCTGGGTTCAATTCCCATACCCTCCAAGTGTGTGTGTGTGTGTGTGTGTGTGTGTGTGTGTAACATATACATGAAATATGATGACCAAATTAGATTGATTCCAAGAATGCAAGATTGGGTTAATATTTGAAATGTGATCAATGAAATTAAGCTTAGAGAATAAAGGAAAAAGCACATAATCTACAAGGGAGCACTAGATAAAACTGAACACCCATTCATGATAAAACCTTAACAAATTAAGAAACAAACTGCCTTAATCTGATTAAACAACCAATATACTTAATGATGAAATATGGAAAATTCTTCCCCAGACACTAAGAAGGAGACAACAATTTCAGCTTTAATTTGTAAGTCAACCGCGCGACCAGCACGCTGGCTTCATACAAGATGTTCGTAGTATAGAAGTTAACTAGTGAGATCAAAATAAACACACAAGACTCAATTACCTTTTTCTTTGACCAGGTCTGAGATGGCCCTCCCTCTGGCTCCCGCCTGGAACCACCCGGTGGGGAAGCAAGGCTTACTCAGGACTAGCAGGAGAGAGAGGCAGGGCACGCCAGGGAGTGGCCTTTTATTGAGGTACAAGAAATTCAGGGGAAAAATTCTATCCAATGAAGGTCGAGGGGGACAGCATTCCAAGGTCAGGGTCAGTGATTGGTCTCAGGGTCAATGGTCAGTCACACCCCCACACAGACAGGCTCTCGAACCTGGAGAGGGTGGGGATTAGCTCCGACACAGTTTGGCCAGCATACCAAAAACACTTATAAAAGCCATGAAATCTCACAGCAGCTAAATAGGAAGAAAAGAAACAATTCACCTGAAATTTGTTCATTTCCTGATATTCCTCTAAGAGCTCAGAAACCTGTTCTTCAAAGAGCAAACCTGGAAGAGGAGGAAAGAGGAAAAGAACGAGATCTGTCAGGGCTGCACTTGCTAAGTTCTCCCTAAAACCCCTACACACCAGCTTGTGACCTTTGATTCTGCACAAGGACAGCAGGGAAACATCCCCACGTCCCTTTGCCACTCCAATCTGATTTCATGAAGCTTAATTAAGCCTCTAATGCTTATCAGTGCATGTCCCCTCTCACTAATACATATTTGAAACAGAACTGATTGCAAAAGGCCAACATCTCAGGAGATGACCTACCACACCTACATGAAAACTGAGATGCAGTTTGGGGGTAGGCAGCTTCAAGGCTGTACTTTTACTATGAATAATGTTAATACTCAAACACGAGAATCCACATAAAGTTTTTGGGGAAAGGTTAGGTGTTATAAGAATAGATCTTTTATAAAAACTGTCGGTTCTAATTTGACTGTGGGTGGCTAGGGACATAGCTCAGTTGGTAGAGTGCCTGCCTCCCATACACAAAGCCCTGGGTTCAATCCCTAGCAACACACACACACACACACACACACACAAAAAGTAAATCTAATTTGACTGTAGTTTCCCAAAAGGATCTTTTAATTGCAACATATTTCAATTTTACTCTCTGGATAGCATTGGTGGACTCAGACTTCTATTCAGGAGCTACTAATCTGAAACAAATCATTTCCCATTTGAGGTCTGGCCCCACCCACACACACATTTTTTTTTTCTTTCCTTCTTTCAAAATAGAGAAAATTTGATAGCCTGGCAAACCTTCCCTAGGCTACTCCTCCTCTGACCCCATAAGGTCAAGAAAGACTAAATCCACCACATCTCTGGTGCCAGACACGGTGATGGTGGTTAACAGCTGCCTGGCTTCTGTAAAGAATTAGAGGCGAATAAAGGCGGGGGGGCGGGGGGATGCTGTTTAGGGTATGCTAAAGATAGAAGTTTCCCCTGAGCATCCTGCCAAAGAGTGAGGTGGCCTTTCTCGCACTATCGGGCCCTGGCCACCACTCAGTCCTGGCTCCCTTCTGTCTGCCAAATGACTCACAGTCTTTAATGGCTTCCGAACGTGGTGAAATCATTCAAGCCTCATCCCTTTTCTAGGTCTCTTCGGCCCCTTCTCAGAAACTCTTGACAGATCTCGGGTCAGAGGTTTGGGAGGGCGGGGGTGCATGTCATACCTGTCCCTGAAGCCCCCTCTTCATCGCAGTAACTGCTTTGTTCCAGCAGGGTCCAGGGCGCAAACTCACTTTGGCTGGAACTTTCCCGGGGGCCCCAGATGTGTTTAAGAATACAGTTCCAGAAACCTGAGGCCGTAGCGTCCACAAACACAAAGCAGGACCGTTAGGGACAAAGCCAGGCTGGCCACGTCCCAGGGCTGGACGCCCTGAGCAGCGCAGAAGCGCCGCAGTCCACCGGACAGACGCTTCTACCGAACAGCGCCGGAAGGCGCAGGACTAGTGCAAAGCAGCCTGGAGACCCAGGAAGCCCGAGCGCCGCAGATGCAACAGCCGAGACGCGGCCGCCAGCGCTGTACACGGACACCGGCTGCCCGAGCGCGGGCTCCGCCAGCCTGCCAACTCCTGCCCCGCAGCGCGCGGCGCGGACACCTGTTCCACCTCACCTGCCCGCCGCGGGCCGGAATCCGCAGCTGCTGGCCGCAGGCTCCGAGCGTGCGGACTTGGAGCGCGTCGCCTCCGCAGCGGCCGCGGACTGAGACCCCCACCGCGAGAGCCCCTCCGCGCGCGCCGGGCCTCCTGCGACCCTACGCGGGACCCACCGCCCCGCTAGGGAAGGCTGACATCCCGCGCTCCGCGCGTGCCCTTCCCACAGCCTCAGAGGCTCACCCGCTGCCCCGCGCGCGACCGCGTCCCACCAGGTCGAGACCGTGAGGAGCGAGCGCCTGCGCAGAGAACCCGACCCGCTCCTTCAGGGCCCGGTGCGGAAGGCTCCTCCCATGGGCGGGGCCAGTGCAGGCCCGCCCCTCTTTGCCAGTCTGGGCGGGGTCTCTGCACACCCCCTGCTCCCGCTCTTCACCCCTTTTCATCGCTGCTCTCACATCTACAAGATTACCTCATCCCTCACACCCCAGTTCACCCCAGCCCTCTCCACATCCTGACACCCCCCCATCCCTTCACCCCACATCCTCTCCACCCTCTCCCATTCCCCCAGGTCCCTTCCCTCCTCTCCTTTGCCCCACATCACCTCCACCCCGCTCCCCTCTGCCTCGTCCGCACGTCTCCCCGCAGCCTCCAAGCTTGGGAGAGATTCAGGAATGCAGGTGAAAATGTAATCACATTAACCCAGCCAAGTAATTATTTTTAAATGTGATTGAAAAAGAAAGGGAAGACAAATTTCAAAAAGCAATACATGAAAATTGAAGGTGTATCAAAAGACCCTCAAACGAAAAGAAGAAAGAGAGGGCTGAGGATGCGCTCGCCTGGCATGCGCGGGGCGCTGGGTTAGATCCTCAGCACCACATAAAAATAAAGATGTTGGGTCCACCGAAAACTAAAAATAAATATTTAAAAAAAATCTCTCTCTCTCTCTCTCTAAAAAGAAGGAGGAGGAGGAGGAGGAGGAGAAAGAGGGTGTTGTCACATAGTCTCTCTCTCTTTTTTTTAAGAGAGAGTGAGAGAGGGGGAGAGAGAGAGAAAATTTTAATATTTATTTATTTATTTTTTTTTGAGAGAGAGAGAGAGAGAATTTTAATATTTATTTTTTAATCATCGGCGGACACAACGTCGTTGTTTTGTATGTGGTGCTGAGGATGGAACCCGGGCCGCACGCATGCCAGGTGAGCGCGCCACCGCTTGAGCCACATCCCCAGCCTCAAGAAAAAGAGTGTTGTCACATATTCTCACGGACAGAGCGGTGTTGACCCCTCTTAGGCACGCACCTGACATTTTAAACATTAAATAAGTAAACAAAGGATCCTAAGAAGCCCAAGAGGTTTGGGACAAAGGCGAACTGGAAGGACCTCTAGTGGGAAAGTTCACGTTCACTAAACGGTTTGCACTCTCAACACTGTTAAGGCTAAATCCCGGGGTCACACTTTAAGAGAAAAATTTACTTGGATCCCACATTTTAAAGTTCAAAAGTGAATTCCTAAAACAAAAGTGAATTTTATAATATAACATCCATCGATGGGGACGACAACAGAATGAGAAATCATTAAGCCAAAACGGATTTTTATTTTAGAAAATTAAACATTTCCCTTCCGTTTAAAAAAACGGAACAAAGTTTAGAGACAAACTAGGAGAGGTTCTTTGTAACACACATGAGAAGCAAAGGCTTGATCACCTGAATTTATAAATAGCTCTTATAAATCAATGAAAAGGTCAGCATTATCATCTAGCTCACTAGTGAGAGAAATGGAAAGGAATAAAAGACAAAATGCAAGTAAACAATAAATATATGAGAAAGTTCATCATGACAAAGAAAAAATATTTACCAAATATTTTTGGAAAGTAAAATTTTAAAGAGAATTAAAATTATAGTAATATTCAGGGTAGGTACAGATTTAAAGAAATATTCACTTCCCTGGTGACAATTATAAAGGTAATTTTCACAAACTTTCTGGAACCTACTCTATATCAATAATAAAAACATCCTTTAACCTAGCAATTCAACTTCTAGGAGTGGATATTAATGAAATAATTGTCCAAAGATGTGTGTAAGAATCTTGTTCACAGTTTAATGACAGAAAAAAATGGAACTTAAACTTAGACAATTTATCTGGGTGTGGTGGAGCATGCTTGTAATTCCAGCAACTCTGGAGGCTGGGCCAGGAGGATGGCGAGTTCAGAGCCAGTTTCAGCAACTTAATGATGCCTAAGCAACTTACCCAGAACTTCATTTCAAAATAAAAAGGGCGGGGGTGTGGTTCAGCAGTCAAGTACCCCTGGATTCAATCCCTGGTACCAAAAAGAAAAAAAAATTAGACAACTTAAATGTTTAACCACATGAATATGTAAAAATAAATTGTGGAAGTTAATTCAAAATGATAATGCAAACTAAGCTAACTAATCTGTAAGAAAGTTCATAATTGAATTTGGAATCATTATTTAACCAAAGACATAGATAGAACCCCAAGGAGCTGGGGTTGTGGCTCAGTAGTAGAATGCTTGCCTTGAACATGTGAGGCCCTAGGTTAAATCCTCAGCACCACATAAAAATAAATAAATAAAGGTATTGTGTCCTACAACTAAAAAATAAATATTAAAAAGATAGAATTCTGTTTTTAAAAAATTGAACATATGCTTTTTAGAGAATAAAAGTAGACAACGTGTAAAAAAAAAATAGTAAATAGGCCAGGTGCCATGACACTCGCCTGTAATCCCAGAGACTGGGGAGAGTGAAGCAAAAGGATTACCAGTTCAAAGTCAGCCTCAGAAATTTAGCAAGAACCCTAAAGGACTTAATTTCCATACATCAACTCAAAGGGCACCACACTGCAGCAATGTCAGCTTTGATTTTTTTTTTTCTTTTGTACCACGGATTGAACCCAGGAGGCTCTTACCCACTGAGCCATATCCCCAGCCCTTTTTTGTACCTTGTTGAGAGACAGGGTCTCACTGAGTTGCCTAGGGTCTCACTAAATTGCTGAGGCTGGCTTTGAACTCACAGTCTTCCAGCCTCAGTCTCCAGAACCACTGAGATTACAGGTGTGAGCCACTGTGCCGTGCAATAGTCTAGGATTCTTGACAATTTTAAAAAATATATAATTTCAGTTCCAGGGCTTACCATTCATTTCATTAGCATTATTTCAAATTACATAATCCAAAATACCATGGGTGTGTGACAGCTCTCTTATGTTTTCTCTATAGCTACCATAAGTGGATACAGAGTCATAGGAAAGTCCAGGAAGTCTGCATAAGTAATTAGTAAGAGGGATATCCTCAGAGGAGGGGGTTTATGTTGTCTTAAGGAGACTTTAAATTTATCTGCAAATATTTACTTTTTTTCACAGGGAATCTGGCGATGTATCTCAGTGGTAAATCACATGCCAAATTATAGTCAATTCTTATTTATGAAATGTCACGGTCTAAGGTAGCACAGTATAGTAATACTGCCCCCCAAAAGTGGGCATTCGTTCACATTTTCTTTTTTTTTAAATTTTTTTAATTTTTTATTTTTTATTGGTTGTTCACAACATTACAAAGCTCTTGACATATCATATTTCATACATTAGATTGAAGTGGGTTATGAACCCCCAATTTTACCCCAAATGCAGATTGCAGAATCACGTCAGTTACACATCCACAATTTTACATAATGCCTTATTAGTAATTGTTGTATACTGCTACCTTTCCTACCCCCTACTATCCCCCCTCCCCTCCCCTCCCATCTTCTCTCTCTACCCCCTCTACTGTAATTCATTTCTCTCCTTGTTTATTTTCCCATTCCCCTCACAACCTCTTATATGTAATTTTGTGTAGCAATGAGGGTCTCCCTTCATTTCCATGCAATTTCCCTTTTCTCTCCCTTTCCCTCCCATCTCATGTCTCTGTTAAATGTTACTCTTTTCTTCCTACTCTTCCTCCCTGCTCTGTTCATAGTTGCTCTCATTATATCAAAGAAGACATTTGGTATTTGTTTTTTAGGGATTGGCTAGCTTCACTAAGCATAATCTGCTCTAGTGCCATCCATTTCCCTGCAAATTCTATGATTTTGTCATTTTTTATTGCTGCATAGTACTCCATTGGGTATAGATGCCACATTTTTTTTATCCATTCATCTAATGAAGGGCATCTGGGTTGGTTCCACAGTCTAGCTATTGTGAATTGTGCTGCTATGAACATCGATGTGGCAGTATCCCTGCAGCATGCTCTTTTAAGGTCTTCAGGGAATAGTCCGAGAAGGGCAATAGCAGGGTCAAATGGTGGTTCCATTCCCATCTTTCCCAGGAATCTCCAAACTGCTTTCCAAATTGGCCGCACCAATTTGCAGTCCCACCAGCAATGTACAAGTGTACCCTTTTCTCCACATCCTCGCCAGCACTTGTTGTTGTTTGACTTCATAGTGGCTGCCAATCTTACTGGAGTGAGATGGTATCTTAGGGTGGTTTTGATTTGCATTTCTCTGACTGCTAGAGATGGTGAGCATTTTTTCATGTACTTGTTGATTGATTGTATGTCCTCCTCTGAGAAGTGTCTGTTCAGGTCCTTGGCCCATTTGTTGATTGGGTTATTTGTTATCTTATTGTCTAATTTTTTGAGTTCTTTGTATACTCTGGATATTAGGGCTCTATCTGAAGTGTGAGGAGTAAAAATTTGTTCCCAGGATGTAGGCTCCCTATTTACTTCTCTTATTGTTTCTCTTGCTGAGAAAAAACTTTTAAGTTTAAGTCCCATTTGTTGATTCTTGTTATTAACTCTTGTGCTATGGGTGTCCTATTAAGGAATTTGGAGCCCGACCCCACAATATGTAGATCGGAGCCAACTTTTTCTTCTATCAGACGCAGAGTCTCTGATTTGATATCAAGCTCCTTGATCCATTTTGAGTTAACTTTTGTGCATGGCGAGAGAAAGGGATTCAGTTTCATTTTGTTGCATATGGAAGATGTGGTTTATGTCCTTGCCATTAGGTGGGGAGAGAAGGGAAAGAATTACAAAGCACCACTGTGTGCATGTGGACAGGGCACCACAGGGGCCCAGGGCTGCCCCGAATCCACACTGCTGCTGGGGCATTAAGGCAGGTCCATGGCTCTCAACCTCGTCCTCCATGGAAGGGAGTGGGGACCCTGACACAGATCCTCGGCTCAACCTGGGGGCTCTTAGGACATTGGCACAAGTTTTAAAGGCAGTGTTTTCACTTGGGAGGTGGCACTAAGATCCTGCACCAGAGCTGCAGGGCTGGCTCAAGCACTGTGCCCAGCAGCACTGGCATGCATCTCTACAAGCTACCACGAGGCGAAACTTTTGGTTAGTCTCAGTGAAGACTCAGAGGTTAGAGAGAAAAGCCATGTGCAAGGCCAGCTGGTTTTTGTATTTTAGTCATTAAATAGAGAATGTGTGTGCACACACCATCCTCAATTAAATTGTGTCAGGAAAGGAATGCAGTTCCTGTAAAAAGAAGGCTGTGTTATTAGGTACTGCAGATTAACACCAAAGTGAGCACTGGGATTTTCAGTAGTTTCATTAGTCCCCAAATCAGTAGCTAACATGGAGTTCCCGCATCCTCTTGCCTAGAGCTCATGGCTGGAGCCCAGCGTTCTTGAGCCAGGTATTCAACGGCGTGGATCTGAGAAGCCCTGCAGGACTACACAGGCCACAAGTGCCAACAGCCACACAGGCTGCCTCAGAAAAGCACGAGGGGGATTCCTCTCACTGCAGCATGACATCCTCTAGGTTCTCCTGCAGGATCGTGTCTTTCACAGCATGGAACATGAAGCGGATGTTCTCAGTGTCTATGGCAGAAGTGAAGTGGTGATCAGCAGCTTGCCGTGGTCTTGTCTCTTTCTGACAAAACACTGGACCAAGTGCTGCTGGATGTCCTCATTTGGTAAAGGTTGCCCTTGAAATCCAGGAAGTGCTTCCTGATGCTGACCATCTTCACACTCTCCACCAGAAAGTCCCCCTTCTTGAGGAAAAAAAAATTATGGAGATGTTGAAGAAGAGCTGTTGATGATAGTCTCAAAGATGTTCATCGACTCCATCAGCCAGTTGGTGTGCCTGTCCTCTGTGAGAACCTTGTTGTATTAGCTAGAGGACACCATGAACAGGATTGACATGTTCTCATTAAACACTGGAATCACTTTGGTGTTGAGACCGCTGGCCACCCACATCCAGCATTTTAAGAAGGTTTTTTAGAACAATGAAGTCATGTTCCACAATCTCCTTGGTGGTGTTCCTGGTGTCCTGCTTACTAAGGAAGTAGTTCTGTAAAATACAGGACAAGGAGACATTCAGGAGAAAATAAGAACCAAAATATGGCAAAAGGAAAGGGTGCAGGCAAAAGTTACCCTAACTTTGCAAGAAGTTTAACCAAAAACTAGAAACAAATTTGCAGAGTTATACATTCACTATGAAACAAAGTTAAAAAGGACTGAATGCCTCATTTCAAAATGAATGGAGGCTCAATCAATCTGAGGAGGAATGATCAGAAGCTCTATTGTCAAGTCCCATGGGAAGATCTCATCTAGTTTCTTCTCCAGAAGTCACTGTACTCCAAAGTGTATGGTGACTGAGACTGGATCCCTGGTTGCTTCATGGCTGTGGTGCACCTGCTGCCTAGGAATGTTTCTGTGCAAGGTACAGGATGCTCTGTTGCTATGGTGACGCCCTTCCCAAAGAGGCTCTGTGCAAGAGTCTTATCAATCTCAACCTTGATCTCAGGCACAGAGCTTCTAAGGCTAGAAGAATTCTAAGCCTGACAAGACAACCACAATGTTTCACTAGCGCTGCTACTTCTGAGCTGGTGGCTTAACAGTAACTTGAGCAATGGGCCACCTGAAGTGCTGCAGGAAGCTCCAAGCATTGCAAAGTGGAACACCTACAAGAATGTTTCTAGCCCTGTAATCTTCTAGTGCACAAAGAACACAATGCCTCCATGTCCTTAACTTCTTGATTATGAGACCCTATGTAAATAAACTTGCTGGGCCAGCTCTTCAGTTGCCATTCTCCATCACAATGCAACAGATCCCAGCTTTAGCTCAACACCTGTGTGTGTGTGTTTTTCTTAATCCACTTCCCCTCACAGGTTTCTTGGGTTCAGCTGTGCAGGGTGAGGCAGACTATCTTTTTCTTTTTGTTTATATACAATAGATATCTTCTTTGTTTCTCACTTCTAGAACATAACATTCCAAAACCTTACTATGACTTCATTTAGGTTTTGCAATGCTATTTAAATTTAGTCTGCAGTATATTTAATTTTCTTGTCTTAGAAAACTTTGTTTTTGCCTTTGGTTTGGTTGTCTGTATTCTTCCTTTTTTTTTTTCTTCTCATAACAGGGATTGACCCCAGGGATGTTTGTCCACTGAGCACATCCTTTGCCCTTTTATTATTATTATTATTATTATTATTATTATTATTATTATTATTATATTTTGAGACAGGGTCTTGCTAAGTTGCTGAGACCCTTGATAGTTGCTGAGGCTTGCTTTGAACTTGTGATCCTCCTGACTCACTGTTTTGAGCTGCTGGCAGTGTAGGCCTGTGCTTAGCTGTATTCTTCCTTCTTAGAAGAGAGAGAATGCAGAAAAATGAGAACCAGTAAGAAA
This sequence comes from Spermophilus citellus, assembly GCF_964194105.1. NCBI lineage: Eukaryota > Metazoa > Chordata > Mammalia > Rodentia > Sciuridae > Spermophilus > Spermophilus citellus. The sequence continues at coordinate 37,318,383 of NC_138187.1, forward strand.
TAAAACATCAACAAATGAATAGGGGAATACAATCATTTCTAATGTAAAAACCAGTGTCTCTAAGTTTTCATGCATGAGTCTCTCAGTCTAATTCTAACACTGTGAGGAAGCTGACGGACACTGGGCTACCTGTCGTGTTCTTCAGAAAGGCTTGTTCAACTGCCTCTCAAATGCATTGTGATAAGATGAAACTAAAATAGAAGATGGAAAGACCTCACCTGACAATGATGGCTGCCATTGTGCCATTTAAAACTGTCTTGCCACACTGGATACTATCCACTACACAGGTGGCTGGGAGAGAAGCCCAGACCATTTCTGGCACAAAGAGCACTTGGGTGGATGTACAGCAGCTGAGACATCAACTTCTGTGGTTCAGGGTTACTAGTGGTCCCAGAAATACAGAAAATAACTAATGGCTCACTTGCCTCTTCAGAGAAGAGCTTCACTTCCACACAAATACAGCTATGGGGACACACATCTGTGCACACCCACACCCATTTTGGATTCCTCCCACTTGTGCTTGGTAACCAATACCCACAGTGGAGAGCAGCTGACAAGCTGAAGCCTGACTCACAACAAAAAGCCTGATTTGTTTCTCAGCTTCAATAGGGGTTAAAGCTACTTCTGGGCTCTAACTGAGGTGAACACATAATCACTGCCCAAACGGAGAGACTTTGAGAGCAAAAGGGGGCACTGTTAATAATCAGGCTAGGGCAACAGGCATACCACAGGACTGTCCCAGGCAAACAGGATGCAGTCCCCTAGGTTCTAGCATCCAAGAAAACAAGCTCCGCACTTACAGGAGACTGTTTTGTTCTAAACACCATCCTAAACCCTGTATGTCTGTTATTCTTTAAGCCTCACAAACTGTGGGTTAATCATTACTCATTGTACAAATGAGGAAACTGAGGCTCAGACAGCATAAGAGGTACTTTCTAAAACAAAACCTGGGTCTGCATGACCCGGGCTCTTTGACTCTTAGTCCTCACTCTGGGGAAATGAACTAATCTTTTTCATTTGGTGCTAAGGATAGAAGCCAAGGTCTTGCTCATGTTAAGCACGGGCTCTACCACTCAGCTATACCCCTCAGTCCCAGAAGCAAAAAATTCTGATATGTGAGACCCTCTGAAAAAGCCAACATTGAGACATGACAATTTTACTGTATTTGTAAAATAAATCCAAGTATCAGTAGAGGCCTGTGTGCTCAAATATGATGTAAAATATCAACTCTCTCCTTTTGGGAAAATTCAAGGATAAACACTAATCCAAGTAAAATAAAAATGCCATAGGATTAAAGCAAAAACAACCTTGGAAAAAATCTGAAATCTAAAGAATGACACGGTAAAGAGCAAGCCTTTAAATTCCAAGAATTATCCTCTGTTAGAATCAAGCAAGTTCTGTGAGATTCCAAATCAATTCATGATTGGTTTTACTTTAACTTTTATTAACTTTTCATTTTTCTGACATATAATCCATTTTAAAAACAAATATATTACAAACAAATATATTACAAGATAGAGTTTGCAGGCTTGAACTCTATCTTGTAATATACTGTACACCCTGCATATACTGTTGTTAAGATATGAATGGACTGGCACTTACTGTTTTTTTTTTTTTGGTATTTCATAGCACTTAGTTTTATTTGTTTCTCTTACCTACAATTGTCAGATTGTTTCCATTCTTGCCTCTACATTTTGCTGTTAGTATTTATATTTCAGATAACTTTTCATACATTTTGCCAAATTTGCTCCAAAAGAACCCACTGAGAAGATCATAATGCTATAATTTGTATCTCTTGAACAAAACTAATATTTATCCTACTTAATTCACATAGATTTGTGAAATAGATCCAAGTTTCTGCACTTCTGTTATACAGACTCCTAAGCCTGGATTCTAAATTTGATTGTACTTGCCTCATGTGGAAAAAGGACAAATTTTCCTTAGGTTTGAGTAAAATCAAATGATGGGGAATTAGATTGGTTAGAATTTATTATCTCTGCAGAATGTTCTTATTGCTATGTAGTCACCTACTTTTCCTAGCTATAGCACCCTTTCCACTTTCCAAAGAGCAGTAGCAGATGTAAGACCACCACTCCATTTATATGCTTTGTAAAGAAGAAATCAAGAAAAATGACATGTCATTGAGTAGATTTAAAAGTATTTCCACACCTGGGAAATAGCCTGAACAAGAGAGACAGCACACATGCAGTTACAAACATGAAGTCGCAGCAGCTCACCCCACTAAGAACACAAGGTGAAAACAGAACCATCTCTAACATAACTATTTTTTTCCACTAGCATCATAAAGTACTGCTTTACATGTATTTGCACATAAGAACAGATGTCTTCTACTATCTTGTAAGATAGTTTGGGCTGATTGGCAGGTAACACTTGAAAAATATAGCAATTCTAAACCCAAAAATCTTTCATTGAGTTCCATTAATGATTTAAAATCAGGATGCAATAGGGACAGTGGTTTGGATCTGCAGTGTCCTCTAAGGCCCATGCACTGGAGGCTTTGTCTTGCTATTGGGAGGTAGTGGAATTTTTAGAGGGGGGGGGCGTGTAAATTAAGAGGTAGTCAAGTCAATGAGGGTGTGCCCTTGAGGAGGTATTGGAACACGGGCCCCTTCCTGTTTCTCTCTTTCCTTCTTGACTGCCATGAGGTCAATAGACCTGCTATGCTTCATGCTCCAACCATGAGATTCTGGGCACCCACAGGCCCTAAGCAACAGGATAAGCAACCATGGACTGAACCATGACTGTTTCAGTCATGGCTTTGGCTCTGAGATCAAGAGCCAAAGTGAACCTTTCCTCCTTTTAAGAGGGTTATCCAGGTTTTTTAATTTTTGTCATGGAAAACTGACCAAAACACTAAGTTATGCCATGGAAACATCTCAGACATCTCAGGAGTTCAAACGAGAAAGGTGTTGTCCTTGGGCACATGGCATGTCCTCAGTGGATGTTCAGGCAGCTTGTCATTGGGTCCCTGAGGAACACAGGCTGATGGTGGCTGCACCAGAGGCAGAAGAGGGCTTTCTGCACATCTCATATTAGAAATACACAGCACTAAAAAGTTAATAAAGGTGATGTTGACTACAGCTGGGAAATACAGACTGCTAGAGCACACAGAGAGGTGGAGCATATGTGGGTGGAGGCTGTGGGATTTCCCCCTATATGCTAGCCCATGTTTTATACATGCAATCATGTCTGTCCTTGAATTCCCCATGACTTTCCCATGATCTAAAACATTAACCAAGCCTTGAATTAAACAGTTATACTTTTGCAGATAACCACATCCATCATCAGGCCGGGTAGACTGACACTGTGCCCTGCCATCTAAATCTTACTTACCCAGTAGTAAGTACTGATTCATCCCAATGAGTGCCACATAAACCTTCCCGTTTTCTCAGTGTCCCCAGCTCATCTGTGGCATTCAATTCATTCAGCAAAAATGAAACCATGCCCAGCACTGCTACCTGGAAGTGGTTGGGTGGCCAGGAACATTGCGGCCAGCCCTGGCTAAAGTTGAACATGGCCTGAGTCTAAACCCTTGCTAAGAGAGTAAAAGTGACAATGGTGACAGAAAAGCCACATATCCAACCTCCAGGGGACACCTCTCTGTGTGCTTTTCTGCCTCAGGTAGTGAACAAAAGCCATGTTTGGATGTCTAGGAAGCAAGGGAAGAAGGGTAAAGCCAGAATTTGCTTGGACCTTGCTCTCACCTCCCACTGTGCGCTCACCACATTCAGACCCAACTGGAAGCCTCTGCATGTCTCATCTCTCTCAGGTTCTCTGCACCATGACCTCCAGCTACCATGTCTCCTTAGACACCAACTCTGTCCTTTCCACTCAAAGAAACTGCTGGCTCCCCCATGTCCCCTCTGTGTCTTGAAATTCCCCATTTGGACAGTGAGCTCAACTGGCCTTTCTCTCAGGGGATCTAACTGTTAAAGACTGATATTACATATATTTTGCCCTCTTTTTGAACATGATTCATCTGGGACAGGAAATCTTGACCCTGAGAAAAGTCCACCGTAGCAAAGTCCACTGCTTGCACTCATTCTCTTTTTCTCAAGGCTTTCCCTGCTTCTATGGGTCATAGAACATGTATTTCTCTTCAGGTCCAGAGACCTTGGCTCCCATCAGGGCAAGGGAAAGTGAGAGAAGCAGAGTCAGCAATGTGTAGAGAACCTTCTGGGGAAGAGGTAGACGGAGCTTCCTAGGATGATTCTTTTTCTGTGGGTGGGGTACTGGGCATTGAAAGGGCTCAACTACTGAGCCCCCTTTTTTGTTTTGTATTTTATTTAAAGACAGGATCTCACTGAGTTGCTTTGCACCTTGCTGTTGCTGAGGCTGGCCTTGAACTTGCAATCCTCTTGCCTCAGCCTCTCTAGCAGCTGGGACTGCAGGCATGCACCACCATGCCCAGCCTCTTGGATGATTACAATTCTTATGGACTCTAAGGCTCAGTGAGTGGCTGCACCAAGCAGGACAGCAGGGTGTTTCAGAGTGTTCCCACAAATGAAGGACTTGAGGCCCAGCACAGTCCTGCCCTGTCAGACCATCATCATACTTCACCTTCCCACAAAAATCTTCCTCTTTATTTCCTTTTATAGTGATTTCAATTTCTTTTCTCTCTTGATACCAGGGACTGAACCTAGGGGTGCTCAACCACTAACCATATCCCCACTCCTTTAATATATTTTATTTGGAGACAGGGTCTTGCTGAGTTGCTTAGGGCCTCCTTAATTTGCTGAGGCTGACTCTGAAATCATGATGCTCTTACCTCAGCTTCGTGAGCTGCTGAGATTATAGGCATGTGCCACAGCACCCTGCCCGATTTCTGTTTCTTTAGGATCCCTACTACCTTCTCCAAATAGAGATTTTGAAATTTTAAAGTACTATAGTAAAATACTGTCATTTCCATTTAATTAGAATCTGTGAGGAACGGGCTGACAAACTGTACTGTAGTGATCCTACATGTCACCTTATGCTACAAGTAGTTAACTGCAAAGCACAATTATTCACTCTGTTATCTCCCCAGTATAACTATCATTATTGCTGCATCAGATTGTATCCATAAAAGGAAAAAAGTTGCAGAGGTGAAGGTACATATCAAACAGAATCTGCACATGTTACTCCATTTTAAAACAAGGTAATCACATATATTAAGATGGACTGTGCCTGCTATCAAGAACACAAGCAACAATAAAGGTTGGCAAGGATATGGGGAAACTCATACATTGCTGGTGGGACTGCAAATTGATGGAACCACTCTGGAAAGCAGTAAGGAGATACCTCGGAAAACTTGGAATGGAACCACCATTTGACCCAGTCATCCCACTCCTAGGTTTATAGCCAAAGGATCTAAAATCAGCATACTACAGTGACGCAGACACACTAATGTTTATAGCAGCTCAATTCACAATAGTTAAACTATGGAACCAACCTAGGTGCTCTTCAAGAGATGAATGGATATATATACACAGAATATTACTCAGCCTTAAAAAGAATGAAATTATGGCATTTGCTGGTAAATGGATGGAGCTGAAGAATATTATGCTATGTGAAATAAGACAATCCAAAAGAAGAAATGTGCAGATTCTAATTCCCAATAATGTGGGTGTGGAGAATAGAGGTATTTTAGATTAGACAGAGAGGAATGAAGGAAGGGGAAGGGTCATGAGGGTAGGATTGACAGTAGAATGAATGGGACATTATTACCCTATATGCAGATATGATTATATGACCAGTGTAACATGTACAACCAAAAGAATGAGATCTTATACTCCATTAATGTAAAATGTGCCAAAATGTATTATACTGTCATGTGTAACTAATTAGAATAAAATTTTTTAAAAAAAGGATGAAATATGCCTAACTGCAACATGTCTAGACCAGGTGGCCAGCACAGATAGGAATTGGCAAACTATGAGTTGAATTTGGGCCAAAATTAATGGGACTTTTAAAGGTGTAGAAGAGAATTTAGTTTGAACAGAATCTTCTCACACAGTCATGCATCATTTAACGCTCAGGATAAGGACTGAAAAATATGCCCATAGGAAATCTGTCTTTGGGGGAAGTCACAGAGTATACTTACAGAGGCTAACTAAGTTGGCTCCTACATCAACAGGCGATACTATTGTGTGAGATCAACATCATGTATGTGGACCATCACTGACCAAAACATTATCATGTGGCATGTGGGTGTACTTGAAGGCTGTCCACTACAAGGGAGAGTGTGAACTTCTGATTTGCTATGAGACAACCCAAGCAGCTCTGATGCTTAAAGACATCATGAATAGAAATCAATCGGTTTTCCACAGCAACATGACCTGCTTCCTGACAGTCAGGACCTGAGAGAGAGCTGCCAAGGAACTCATGGTCACTTGGAAGGCTGCTGGGTCCTCATTCAACTCTGAACATCCAGGGCTGCAAAACTAGGTGGACACTCATTCTCAGCTGGTAACACGAATCAACCTGCATTTACTCCTGCTTGGAATGGGGTCATCAGAATCATGTAAGACATTCAAATGCAAAATAAAACTTCAAGCACACCATGAATAACAAACATGGTCTTGTTGATAAGGTCCAACAGTGGGAAAAGAAAGTCTTGCAGCTTAAATGTGGAATCAACCCAATGCCCACTGAGGGATAAACAGATGGACAAAAGATGTTATCTTCTCTTCTGCTATTCAGCCTTAAGAAAGAGGGAAATTCTGACCCCTTCTCCAGCAATGTAGAATCTTGAGGACAGTACACAAAGTGAAATGACCCAGACACAGTGGGACACATACTGTATGAGTTCACAGTCCTCAACACAGATGAGGTACCGAGGGTTCTCAATTTCATAGAGACAGAAAGTATAATGATGGTCAAGTTGCGGAAGGAGAAGTGGGAATTAATGCTTCATGGGTGAAGAATGGCTGTTTATGGTGATGGAAAAGCTCTCCCGATGGATAATACAGCTCATGCCCCACATGATGACGTTATGGCCAACGATGGAACAATGCACCACATACATGAATTTGTCCCACAGTATGACAGCACAGTGAGATTGTAGCCATCTCAGTTGGTGTAAGAGCACTCTAGGATGTTTATACAATGATGAATCACCCTATAACACATTTTTAGGAATATATCTCCATTTTTAAGTGAGACATGCATGTAATTGAGACAATTCACCCTCTACACAGCACAATGGTTAACATGGCGAGTTTTCTACACATTTAAACACATTTTGTGGACAGAAAGATAAAACATGGATTGAATGCCCAGCTGTAAAGCAAAAGGCTAAGTTAGGACGTTTGGAAGCAGCTCCCCAGTTCCACTGGGTGCTGGGTCACATCCCATGCACTTCCCATCTTCTCAGCAAATATTATTCTCTGTCTTCAATCAGAAAATCTCCCATTTGTTTCTTTTTTCTACATGTGAGACTTTCCATAGGGTGCATAGGTGACAATGAAATATGCAGGTCAAGAGCAATGTCTGTGCTCCCAAATATGCTATGTAACTGGAGAGAGATTGATTGGAACTGAGAGGCTAACCTGAGGTGATCCATAGACTCCCAGATAGTGCAGACACTCTAGGAAAACCATGAGCATGTTTACAATTTCCTATGATTTTATGACCTCAAAAGGAATCCTTGTGTCAAACATGCCTAAGTGCAGAGTGTGTGTCCCCTTAACAGATTTCTGAAAACAGTGAAGGCCAGTGGCACTTAGCAGATTAGATTTGCTAAACTGAGTGTTTCCTTTTAGGGTTTTCAAGTGATAATTCAGTGTGCTTGGGTTCTTTTGTACATGCTGAGCTCCTTCTTGGGAGGTCATGTCATTTCTGCCCTCCCCCTTCTTCCTTGCCATACTCCTTCATCTCCCACTGCACTGAACTCTGAAATGGAAATGCCCAGAGTTTGGGTATCTAACATGTGTTGTGTTGACAATGGAGAGAAGAACCCGGGTCTAGACAGAAGTGAAAGAGGGAGTCAGAGACCCATAGGTTAGTTTGGCAAAGTGGACAGAGTTTGGATCAGTCACAGCAGAGACCATCTCCTCTAGAACTCTAGGACAGGTGCACATACCAGTCTGACAGTTACAGGTGTTTTCCTTCAAACTGGTTGCCAGGTTGGAATGAGTTATGACATCAGAGGCTTCCAACCTTCCTGATTGGAAGGGACAGACTCTGTGGACCACTGGCAGTGCAGTGGGCAACAGTTTGTTCTCAGCACTGTTCTTCACCTGATTTCCCCTGTTTGGAGAAGAGCAAACAGACTCCTATTCAACCAAATTCTGGAAGAAAGATTTACCTTAATAAGAACCTAGGTTTTGTAGAAGGAAGACAGAGTATTGGAGAACTTATGGCAGATCAAGAAATCTCCCCGTCTGGGCAATCGCCTTCCCAGTCTGGGCAATCGCCTTCCCAGTCTGGGCAATCGCCTTCCCAGTCTGGGCAATCGCCTTCCCAGCCGAGCACCTCACAATCCCACCTGGGGGTGGTGGTAGATGATGAAGTGGCAGGTCCATCAGGTAAGGGAGCTAGAGTGAGAACTGATTTGACATGATGACTGGTAAGGACGAAGGGGTAGAGCAGTCAGGAAAGGTAGGAAGCCCACTTTTGAAGATCAGAATAGGCCACGGGACAAGGAAGTCCACATGGATGGAAAATCTACAGAGAAAGGAATTGGGCTAGAAGATGAGATCTAAGTTCAGGAAGTGGGTAGAGGGAATGTAAAAAGGGTCACTCCACCCATGAGAGAAAGTGTCCATAATGAGGAAGAGTTTTAAGGAACAGGGAGATGGGACAATGATACAGAGAATCAGGGGAAGACGGCTACCAGCCAAGGGGAGAGATGGAACAATAGCTCAGAAGGCAACAGTTGAAGGTCTGGCGTGTGGGAGGTGAACTGGGATCAGAGGATGAAAGGATGAGTTCCAAATTCAGGAGCTTGACTCTGCTTCCTTTACTCAGCTCTGTGGGTAAAACCCTGCCTCCCATGTCGGTCGAGAAAGAGAGAGTGGACCTCAGAATCTGAGGGAGACTCGGAGGATGATCCCCCGGGGATTTTTGATTCTGCACCCTGGGTAGAATCTGGTCTCCTGCCTGAGACCACTGGCATAAAGAGAAAGAGAGAGTCCTCCACTGAATCTGAGGATGAGCTGGAGGATGTGGAAAGTGAGCTAAATCACCCCTGGGATGTGGAGTCACTGTGTGGCCTCAAAATGAAAGTCAAAAAACGGCGAATGGACTTGGTGCAACCAGAACACCATGAGGTTTTCAACAGGCTTCTAGGTAGGGAGACACCCAGGTAGCGCCCTTCAATCCTGCTCTTTACACAAAGAAGGAACTTATAGCCTCTGCACTTTTCCAAAGAGCCCTGCTATCCCTGAGATCCCCATTCCTGGAGGACTGAGGACCCATGTACCCTGTGAAACTCTTAGATGATGGATGATTACATTACACCTGAAAAATGACCCTGCTTGGGATCACAGAGCTTGATTCCAATTATCCTCACTGATTGCAGACACTGTGGCTCTACTAGATTTCCTCCTCCCTGAGGGGTGACCATCAAATGAGAAAATAACATAGTAACTCTAATTCTGAGGTGGTGCATTCTTGGGGGATGATGGGCCCTCGCGGTTTAATCCAAGTTCTTAGTCATACAGACATCTATCTCTTACCCCAACCCTCACTCAGTTGTTTCCCGGGGGGTTTCAGGGCAAAGCAGCTTTCCCAGGAATGTTCCTGTCCTTTTCCTATCCAACTGGGATATTTGGCTCTTTTGGGCTCTATTGCACTCCAATCCCACACCTTCTCCAATGGAGGTCCTATTCTTCTCTCTGTTCTCTATCACCCATGAAGCCCCTTCTGGTTCCCAACTAACACCAGTGTTCTGTTCACAGAGGATCCTGTTGTCAAAAGATTCCTGGCCTGGGACAAGAATCTGAGAGTGTCTGACAAGGTGAGGTGGTTCTCCACTGGGCAGTGATCCTGCTCCAGCACAGCCTGGAGAGGGGAGGGCTTTCTAGCCCATGGTCCTTCTGTCTCCATGTAGAACCAACAAGATGTGCCAAGTCCTGACCCTTTGTGACTTGTCAACATCTCCCTTCAGGGCCTAGCAGTTCCATGCAGTGAGGACAGGTGGACCTTGCTTCTGCTTGGGGTGTTGCATTCCTATCCTCCCCTCTCTGCTATTGTTATCTGAGATTTTGGGCACCTCTCCTCTTTTATTTTTTTAAATGTTTTTTTTTTTTAGTTGTAGATGGACAGAATACCTTTATTTTTTTATCTTTATGTGGTGCTGAGGATCAAATCCAATGCCTCACAGGTGCTAGCAAGCTCTCTACCACTGAGCCACAACCCCAGTGCTCAACAGCCTTTTATCTGTGATGCTAGGGATTGAACCCAGGGCCTTGTGCATTCGAGGCTAGCAAGCACTCTACAGAGTGAGCTATATCCTTATCGCTGGGGCTCCTCTCCTCTTTACACTTCTTGGGACGCCCCATTCTCCAGCTTACCCAAGACCCTCCTCACCCAGCTCACCTACATGCCTTTCCTCAAAAGGTCCCCTCAGAGCTGATCCTACAGTACACACTAAGCCTCCTCTTCCCCCGACTGCTCAGACTGTCACAGGTCCTTCCCCAAACCAGCAGGTCTCCTTACTTGGCGACCTTCTCTTAGGGGCACTCTTCACCCCAGACTCCCATTCCTCTGTCCCCTCTTTCCTCCTCTTCCAGGATGTGACCTCTCTCTGTGTTCTTCCTCTCTCTCCATCAGTACCTCCTGTCTATGGTCATAGCTTATTTTAGCCGAGCTGGCCTCTTCTCCTGGCAGTACCAGAGAATCCACTTCTTTCTGGCCCTGTGAGTATTTGGTCTCCTTCATCAATCAGGACTCACTACCTGGGAGGGTAGGAGGGGAGCAGAGGGGCACTAACCTTTCTTTGACTTTTAGCCTCTTTGTCCTGTTTGCTCCGTGTACACGAGTCACAGCACTGTAGTATAGTTTGTTTTTCTTTTCCACACTTCCCTAGTCAAAGCAAACACACATGCTCCCTAAAGGCCAGTTGTTAAAGATTCAAGGAAACCAAGGAAACACAAAGCCCACCTGAGAGGAGTGGAGGAAAGCATGGGCACCTCCTATCCCTGGCAGAGACTGGAGGTGCAGCCACATCTGACTGCTCTTCCTTCCTGTATCTATACCAACATTGCTCTGTTTTCTGCCTCTGGATTTCCAAGACAGATGCCCAATTCCCAGCCTGACACAGGTCCAGTATAGGGTGGTCCCCTCTGGTTCTTCATACAGGAGTCTTCTCACATTTGTGGCTCTTTCTACACACCCCCTGAAAATTCTCCCAAGATGGGTCCAACCACCCCTTAGGCCTCTCCCACAACTGTGTTGCTCAATGCTTTCTAGAAAAAGGCTGGAGTCCTTCAGAAGGTGTGTGTCTGGCAGAGTCCTCTGGACCAAGGTGTGGTCCTCCATAACACTTAATAGGGCTGGTGCAGTCCTGTCTGAAGATGGTCCTCTGGGAGTCCATTTGGGAAGCTGACTCCAAGGGCAGGTCCTTCTTGCTTGTGCCTCTAAAGAGCAACCTGGTTTCTTTCCCCAGCTACCTGGCTAATGACATGGAAGAGGACAACCAGGCTCCTAAACAAGAGATCTTTCGTTTCCTCTATGGGAAGAGCTACGCCCAGCGTCCCCTGTTCCACAAACTGCGCTATCAGTTCATCTGCTCTATGGGCTGGAACACTCGGGTTTCCAAGGAGGAGTGTGAGGAGGTGAGTGGTGCTGTGTGTGCTTGTGGGGGGAGAGGGATGGGCTGACTGGAGAGACAGGAAGGTGGGTGGCTGCAGGTGGGCTCTGGGGAGGAGAAAGCTCAGGAGGGAGGGAAGGACTTCCTGTGCAGTCCTCAGTTTTGCATTTATCCATGTTACTAAGTATTCTTGATGGATCCAAGCAGAAATATTCCTAATGTTAAACCAGTATTCTACTCAAATCAGGGACAATGATAAAGCTTGTCTCTTGATAAAATCAACTTTTCAAATTTGATGGGAAGAGACACCAAAAGGATTCTATCTGTCAAAGCATCTTTATAAATGCTTAATTTAGTTATCTGATACAGGAAAATATACTCGATTTTTATTGAAAAAAAAATCTGAAAAAATGTGTCCTACATTTTATATAACATGATTCTGATGTGTCGTCCATAATGTTGTGAAATAATGTTGTGATATCCATATATAGCTACTTCATTTGTCACCAGGCTAAATAAATCTAATAATTACACCTTGCTATGTCACCTCCTTTGTAGCTGACAGAACTTAGTTATTAGAATCAAGCCTCTCATCATTGTAGTTTTAGATATTTGCAGACTGTTGAATCACGGTGACTAGAAAGTCCAAATCAAGGTGAAGTAATCTTAAGAAGTGGAAAAATAAATTAACCATATCTTCAAAACCCTCAATATCCTGTAAAGTCATCAGCTTTGGTGGGGGCTCTTTTCCTTTCCAGATTCAAGCTTATAATCCGGAGCTCTGGGTGTGGCGCCGAGATCGCACCCTCATTGCCTAGAAGTCCTGGAACCATGGAGGCCTGAGGGGAGGGACAAAATTCTGCATCCCTGGCTTGATGACAGACAGAGTCAGTGATTTTCTACTTAGGATGCTCAAGGACCTAACTTCTTGATCCACTCCTCTCCACCTCCACCCACAGCCACCCTCTGCAGATGGTGAAACAACCTGAATCTCCAAGTCAGCTTCATGGTCTCAAACCCCAACCACACAGATGACCCCCTAGAGGTGTGCTGGGTGCTCTGAGGCTGCTCAGCCAGACCTGAGAGAGAACAGTTTATCACTCAGGATGTGTAAAAATCCTTAACCCACAGCAATTGGGCCCACATGTCAGCTTTGATGAATGGCTGATCTTGGTCTAAAGTTAATATCCTTTAGCCATGAATCTCTCTCTCCTCCTGTAAATTCTCTTTTTACCTCTCCTTTTAATTCATCTTGGGTCACTTATCCCTTAAGGATACTAAGCACGGAGATAATTTATTTACAGGATTGTCACAGTTTTAGTACATATGATAAATGTTGTTTATTTTGAACTATGGTTATTTTAAATAGTTTTGAGATAGATGTTGTTCAGAAAATTGTTGTTTCTTATTGGTTTTGTGATTAGTGTTATAACATGTTTGTGTACATAAATATTTCTCTCAAGATTTTAATCTTTTTATCTATTACTTTTATACCTCAGTAGTATTATCCCATAGTCTTATAAATATAGTTTTTATTTGATGTTCAATCATCAATATTGTGACTATTGAGCTGCTAGTATTTAACTTACCTTGACATGTTTTCTGTCATTTTTAAATATGTATCATTCGAGAGCACATGTGTTATGTGCTTGTGAAGAGCACAGCACAGTGCATTTGTGAAAAAACTGAATAAAGTTGAAAATCTCCTTACCTTAATGATACATATGATCATGTCATTCCAGATTGGTTGTTCGCTGTCAAATGATACTGCTGTTTAACAGTGTTGTTTTTAATTGACCAAATTTGTAACCTGTGGGGGAGAAAACCACCTCAATTATTTTTCATGTAGCAGAACAACAGAGAAGGTTGTAGAACTTAAACTAGAGACTGGAAACAGGAAACACAGGGAGGATGTTGCAAGAGAGAACACAGGAAGAATAAAAGAAAATTCTGGAGGAATTCCAAAGCCAAGGTAAAAGTAAAACTTCCTGGTTAAAGTCCAAAGACAGGGACACCCAGGGAATAAAAGACTTTGCTACTTGAGTCACAATGGGAGTCTTTCCTGAAACCTATGTATGTTTCTAGTTTTACATAAGTGAAGGAAATCCAAAGGGTCTTGTTGAAATAGAAACTAATGAGATGATAGGAAGTGCTAAGGTTGCTAAATAGATAGGCACAGAGAGGAAAGAACTAAGAGTGTGGGCACTGAATTACTGCAGACAAGCATCTTGGGAGATGGGAGAGAATATGGAAGCAGCTGTGGAAAGAAGCAGGTGAAGAAAAGTATCAGCAAGAAGTTAAACCAAAGTTAAAGAGAGGTTGCAACAGAGCCAGTGATGAGATGTGATGTGGGGTTAAAGAGGTAAGTGGAAATGATGTGAAGAGGTTAGAAAGGACCAACATGGAACAAGCTTAAGGTTGGTTGAATGTGTTAAAAGAGGGATGGTGGTTGGGTGAGTTGAGCAAGTGAACAGGTATAAGTTCCTTGAAGGAAGAAGTCACTAAAGACTGGCACTGTGCAATGCAATTCTGATGCTGATCAATTGCATGGAGGTCACATGCTACAGATTGAGGCTGCAAGCCCCCTCTACACTGCCCTGTCTTCAGAAACAAGCTGTAAGTTCCAGGTTTCCCAGGCCATTCACACTTCTCACCACTGGTGTATATTTGGGGATTCCCATGATCCTACTGTATAATTCTCTATAATATCTCACTGAGGTTAGAAGAGCACAATCCTATAATTACTGATTTGTCATGTAAAAAAGGACACAAACTGGGACCAGCTAACATAAGAGATAAGAGGCACATGGCTGGAGGTCTAGGAGGGTCTGAATAAAGGCTGTCATATCCTCTGGATGTAACATCTTCAGAGGACATGGATGTATATGACCTACCAGGGAAGCTGACCTTGGTTTCAGCTGAGTTTTTATAGGAATTTAACTAAGCATTTGGCATGAGTTGGATGAGCAGAGCAATAAACTAGGCTCAAGTGCTGCTCTCTGGGTACTTACCATAGAGTGTGGGAGACAGGTTAGTGTCCAGGAAGTAAGACAAGGGCAGGTGGTACGGATAGAGATGGGGGAATCACGATGTAAACTATGTAGCGGGAGGGTGGCATCAGGCAGCATCAGGTCTCCAGACTGTTTTTTTTTTCCTGATCCCCATGTGTGAGGTGCCCTTTAGAAGACCCTGACCAGCAAAGCCTTCTTGAGGAAAGGCCTGTCTTGGGTAATGCTGGGCAGGCAAGCACTAAACTCTGATTTTGGGGCCCACCGGGAGGCTTCCTTTCTGACCCCACCTAAGTTGGCCTTCCTATTCCCACTGTAAGACTGAGTTCCTGGCCACACCAGAAGTCCACTTGCACAGCTCACCGGAAATCCATGTTCCTGGGCTCACAGCAGGTCTGAAGGCAAGTACTTGATTTTACTTCCCAAGAGGCTATGCACCCGGTCACTCCCACGTAGGGACTATCTGAAACATGCCTGCTTCGTCTAACAGTTCAGAGGAGATATGCTGTGAGCACTGGCTCCCTACAGGCCTCCCACATTTCTCCCCAGGTTTCTCCTTAGATCAAGGGAATGTCTAGAATGCATTTTCTTGGTGTGGTGTTTTTCCTGATTGCATCTTGATTCAGTTTAGGTTACACACATCTATACATGTGGTAAAATGGTAAAATACCTACAGACTTCTTGCATAGATGACAATTTCCTAATGTACAGTCTTGTCATGCACATGCATTGGGGGATACTGCATGAATGGTACATTGAACCTGTGTGTTTTGTCATTACAAGTTTCCTTGAAACTGTATTTTGATATAATAAAGCAAAAAATTCGAAACAAGCATTTATCTTGACTAAAAATTCCAGAGCTTGGAGAGCACTGTTTAACTCTCATTTTATGGATCTTTGGGAAAGACTGCTCTTATCTATAGCAGCCTGGCAGATTTCTAGAGGGAAGGGCTGGGTTGGTCCTTCTGGAAAAAGTCACAAAAACATCTCATTATTTTGGTGATGATTAAATGGGCATGAGGCTTGATATCTTATTTAGAATAGCCATTTATTTACTTATTTTTTAACTGCCAGGGATGGAATCCAGGCTACATGCATGCTAGCAATTCATGTACTACTGAGTTATACCCCTAGTCTCCATGAAGAAAATTGAGCTCACAGTTCTGTAAGTCCAAGAGCACAGTGCTGGAATACTAGCAATTCCTCCAGCTCCCCAGACATCACAATGTGGTGCAGAAGTAGAAAGGGAGCAGGCCAAGTGCAAAAGGAGTCATATGCATGGTGTAGACTCCCTAAATAACAACCTGTTCTCATAACTCAGCATTTGAGATCTGCATTAATGCCTTCTGAGGTGAGTGTCCCCATGATCTAATTACCTTCCATTTGGCATCACATATAAAAGGTTCCACCACCTCAATACTGCCACACTGGGGAACAAGTTTAGGCACTTGGACCACTGGGAGGCACATATCTAGTTTCAGTAAGCTGTCTTCCTTTGTTCCATTTCCTGTGACTCCTTGGCTTGGATCGATTTGCTATCTGCATTACCCAGTATTTGAAGTTTTATGGGTAACAGGGAGAGGCTATAATTTAGAGTGGGGCACTGGGACCAACACTGAATTTATGATAACAAGCCAATTCCAATTGGGGAGAGCCAGCCACACTAGAAATGTCACCACATGATGAGGGGAGGGTGTGAAACTTTGGGCTACATATCAGCCAGTGCTCCAGGAAGCAGAGGAAGGCTAGAGATTGGGTTCTATTGCAAGACAACTGAAACCCCATGCCTCCCTAATGAATTCCAGTAAAAACTCAGGCCACTGAAACCAAGGTGAGCTTCCCTGGTTGGTGAGGCACTGAGCACATCAATGTCCTGGGAAGACGATGCATCCTGAGGACACAAATGCTTTCACTCGGGCCCCTCCCACACCTCATGCCATGTGTCTCTTTTGGGGCTGGTCCCAAATAGTGTCCTAACCTTGGGGATCCCCGTGAATAGGAAGCTTCCAAGCAAACTCCACTCACCTCCTCCCCAGCAGGTTCTCCACACCTTGTCCTCTCTTCTCAACATCCTCCGTCCTCTGGTGAGTCAAGGTCTCTGCACCTCAAAGAGTGTTTCCCCTCTGTGACCACAGATCCAGTGACATCCTTGGGAAAAACAGAATGAGCGTCAATGGTGGACTTTGGTTGCTTCTGCCCAACATGGATTCAAGGGTCCAGTTTGCTGTCCCAGCTGAAATAAATTTAAAAGGAGGGAAATATATATGGAAAGTCCATGTTTAGGAATTTAGATTCCTGAGAGGCCATCCCAGAGACATCCCAGAGACAGCCCAGCTCTCTGGCCAGATAGGGAGTGTTCAATCCACAGAGAAGGAGGGGACATGGGGTCAGCAGTGTCCCTGAGCAGAAAGGACAGGATATCTAAGGCAACTAGAGGTCACAGTGCAGAGAACTAGAGAGAACTAGAGAGAGGCGAGTTTCAGAAGGGAAGGGGCACAGCAGAACTCCCCACCACAGTGTCTTAGGCTGGGGCAACTGTGTGCTGTTGACTTCCAACCAGAGCACACAGGCAGTGGGAGAGTCTAGGGCAGGGGACCAGTGATAGGTGTTTCCTGGCAGTGATGAGTCAGTGGGTGAGATGTTCCCTGCAGGCCAGCAGGGACTCTCTTGTGTTCAGCATTGGGTACCCCCAATCTTCTACCAGGCTCTGTCACAAAGGGGACTTCAGGGACTCCAGGTAGCTGATGGAGTAGTGATTAGATGTTACACACCAGGGAAGAGAAGGCATCTTCTCAAAGAGAAAATCTGGGTGGGGGAGCAGCCTCGAAATGCCAAACTTTACCAACATTCAGCATCTGAGGCCCAGCCATGTGGACTCTTCCCTAATGGAGATGGAAACTGTCAGAGCAGAATTGGGGACTCATAAGTGAGGGAGATTCAAAGGAAGTGGGGGTTCGCACAGATTCCTTTCCTCCTGTGGTCTAAGCTTTAGGTTTCCCTTTCAACATGTGGAAACCAGAGCAGTGCAAAGCCCCAGCCCCGTCATCTCAATCTGCGTGGGGTTGCCCAAAGTGTCTTTAAGGTTTTGGCTGATGAATAACACAATGCTGCTGCTGGGTATTCTGCAAAGTGCATCTAGAACAACAAGAATTTGTGATTCTTGGGCTGGGGTTGTGGCTCAGCGGTAGACCGCTCACCTCACACGTGCGAGACCCTCAGCACCATATACAAAAATAAACAAGTGAAATAAAGGTGTTGTGTCCAATTACAACTAAAAAATAAAATATTTTTTTAAAAGAATTTGCGATTCTTGCCTAAATGTGGGCATCTGTCAAGTCAGATGTGGGAGAACAAGTGCCCAAGGATGCACAGTTTGAGCCACCTGACCTTGTTAACTGGCTGATTAGACTGCCCTGGCTCAGAGTGGCAGATCCTCCCTGGGGAGGAAAAGCTTAGAAAAGCACACGCCCTTCCCCAGTCAGCATCAATATCAGCAGGGCAGAAAAGTCTTTGCTTTGCAGAAGGACACAGAGGGGACACATCCCATACTCTATTTGCCTCTAGAGGATTTGTGTAGAACTCCACAAATATGCTAGGATTTGGGGTTCCATTATGGGGTATGAAGTTTGAATCAGGCCCTTTGGCCTGCCACCTGGGCCATGGTAGCTAAGTCACTTCATGTCTCTGGGCCTCAGTTTCCCTGTCTGAAACATAGTGATGAAGCGAGAGTTTCTCTGCTTCTACTGCAAGGTGGGATTTTTGTAGTTACAGGCCTCTGAAGCCAAAAAATTCCATTTCTTCTCAACTCCCATGGAGTGGTGTTAAGAGTGGCAGCTCTCAATGGTGGGTCATGCGCCTAGTATTGCAGCAGACCCCACTGCTCACTGCAAATTTCTTCTTTCTGAATTCTTTGTCATGAATTTGAAGAATGAAAACCACAGATGAGGATAAGTGAGTGCAAGAGCAGAATATAGTCAAGTGTGAACAGAAGCAGAACTCCCACAGGGCAAGAGGAGACCCAATAGGATTGCTACTTGGGAGTGTGCTAGTCTAAGGATTTATACAGCACTTGGGTGAACACACTGGATGAAATTTATGCAAATCAGTTTTGGAAAAAATACCAATGCTATTGGTTAACTCTTGAGACTGAACTTCCATTCAGGTCTGCCTTACTTCCGTTTTCTCACTACTGGCCTGCAATCCCAGCTTCCCAGGAGGTTGAAGTTAGTGAATCCAGGATGCCCAGGTGTTCAGAACTGCAGCCCTGTGTGGAGAGGGTACCTGTACTGGTCCAGGGCCAAGTTGCAGTGGGGTGACAGGTTGGCATCCTCTGGCTTGCCTCAGTATTGCCTCACTGTGCCTCAAGCCAATTTTGTCATAGCAGGCTCTGGAGAGCTATGGTCTCTGTGGATACACATTCCCTGGGATATCTGCTTGCACTTAGCTAGGGGTAGCAGAAGGTGGTTGGCAATGTGGGTGGGCCCTGGTGTATTCCAGCTCACCCTGGCTATTGCTTTGCTATTCTGGGACAAGTACATGGATTCAGTGGCATCTGCAGCTCTAAGTCATAAGGCCTAACTGACTGACAGAGGTACAGCAACAGGTAGTGATAGACTTTGGTACACAGCAGCTGCAGTTGTTAAGACAATTAACAGGGGAGAGATTGCAGATCACAGCTAGCACCTTCTTTTGAAGGTTTTTTCTTTCAGAGCTATCACCATGGCCAAGATGTTGGGTTGCATGTGGCAGAGAGAACTGGGTAGGTCCCTCCTCCAGGGCACCCTTGGCTGCTAGGAACACATTTTCACCTTCAGTTTTGGGCTCCACATAAGAAGTGGGTCTTGTGCAGAAATGACCTGGCAGAGCAGAAGGAATAGGTGGAGGCTGACAGTGGGTAAGAGACTTCCCCTACTGATGCAGGAGGAAGAATATGGCCACACAGGCTTCTCAAGAGGAGTTGTTGTCTGGTCAGACATCTACGAACAGATCCTAGAAAGGAACACTACAGAGTGACGCCCCTGGGCAGTGAGCTTTACAAAGATCACTTCCTGTGTGGGGTGCTGAGTTTAGGGTCAGCCCACTTCACAGATAAGGAAATTAAGGCTGGGAGAAGTCACTTGACCTGCGCATGTATCAGAGCTGGACACTGGTAGAAGCAGAGATTGAATTCAGGGTTACCTGGCCTGATACTGTATTGAAAGAGACTGGATTGGACGTGGGGAGCAGGACTTGGGAACCTGCAGCATGGCTGCTGTCCTCTAGGGCTCTTTATTGTCAGAGATCAGACAACACAAGAATGACCCAGCCGGGGAATGAGGAGGATCAGCGGTGGGCTGGCCAGTGTGCTTCCAGCATTCTAAGGGCAGGTGGTCCAGCTGGGCATAAATGTGCTGGGCTTTGGAGAAGAATGACAAGCTTCTATCTGAGACACTAGTGTGCCATGCCCTTCCCCTGAGGCTGGCATCCCGGCAGTGACTAGAGGAAGTTGGGCTTAGACTGGCTTTGCCCCAAGCAGGCTAGTTGGCACGTCTGGGGTCCATGACAGCTCCTTCCTAACTGCTCAGAATCAGCACTGCTGGCATCACGGTCATGCTCTACATCAGCCCATACCTGAGGATCTGCTACTAATCCTGTGGAGTCAGCCTCTCTTCACTTGTCCTGCTTATAGCTTTAGGAGCACTCCTCCCTAACATGTGGACACACAGCATCTTGCTGAGATGAGTCTGGGGTGGTCCTGGGACCTGCATTTCTAACAACTGCAGGGTAAGGCCAAGGCTGTTGGTCTGAGGAACTTGCAAACACTCCCACAGCCTCTATGCTTGGTCTGTGTCCATCTGTCCTTCTAGTATGCTATCTGGTTATCTCCCATCCTTCAAGGCCCTTCCCTGCCTTGTCAAACCCTTCTCCATAGCATGAGCCTACACTCCTGTTTCAGCCAGCCTGACTTTTTGTAGCTGAGATACATGCTTACTCCTACCACCCATGCCAGTGGGCCTTGCCTGGTCAATTTACAGGGTTCTGGTGTCCCTGCAGAAGTCCATGCCTCCCTGAGTTTCATTTTACAGCAATTCCCATCCTTTGTTTTTGTTTCCTTTTCTTTTTGCACTGGGACTGAACCCAGATGTGCTCTACCACTGAGCTACATGCTCATCCTTTTTATTTTAAATTTTGGGCTCAAACTTGTGATCCTCCTTTCTCAACTTCCCAAGCAGGTAGGATTATAGGAGTGTGCCACCCAGTTTAGATTATTCTTTACAAATATCTACACCCTGGGATGATAGTATTCTTGAGGGGATTTTCTTTTTCCTCTGCCAGGCCCCACTGGGACAAAGATGTGACCCTTCTCTGGGCAGCTCTAGGACCCTCAGGGATGCAGTCTTCATCCCTCTCAGAATACGGCACCTCAGATTGGCAGCCAGGATCATACTGGCTCCTCGTCTCAGGAGCAGCGCAGCTCTGTTGCATTGAGCTCCAATCCTCCTGGTTCCTCAGTAGGTTTCTGATGGATCTGAAGTTTACCGGGGTATAGTTCAGACAGGAGGTTCTTCCTCATTAGTGTATCGTCTGAGTTTGGGGGAGTGTGTCTGACACAGCCATCCCTGGTCACAGAAAAGGAGCAGTCCTGCCCCTGAATTTCTCAGTGGCCCTGCAGCCAATGCTCCCCTCTGGAGGTCTTGGATAGTGTCTGTGATCTCACTGTTATCTGCTGAGGGGAGGGGTGGCTTACCTCCCTAGGTCAGGGAGCAGGGTCCAATCCTCTGGTGGTATGCTCCTTCCTGTTTGGTCACTCTGAGCACCATCCCATTCATCAGTCACAGTGAGACCCCTCCGGGCTTTCCTGGCCACTCTCCCTCCCTTGGGCTCTGCATTGGTGGTGTCCTGGCTTCCTCAGTTCTGTCCATGCCCACACTCCTGGGGAGTGAGTCTTTATCGTGGCTGTATGGGTGACCATACACCTGGTCCTACAGTTCTGGGGGTCAGGATTCTCCCTGGGCTGAGGTTGAGGTGTGAGTAGGCTGCATTCCTTCTACAGGCTCCGTGAAGAATTTCCCTCCTGCCGTCTAAAGCTTCTGGGGGAACCTGCATTCATTGGCTTGTGGACCCTTCCTCTATTCTCCAAGACAGCAATCAGCTCATGTCTTTCACTCTGACCTCTGGATAATGCAGAATAATCTCCCCATCTCAACATCTGCAATTGTACATGCAGAATCTCTTTTGCCATATGAGGTGCTATGTTCACAGGACCCTGGAACATTGTGGGGCTGTTTCAGCTGCCTATCCCTCCCTGAGGCTATTGTGGCACGTCCTGAAACCCATTTTATTAGCCCAACAGCCTTGTCAGTGTCCCTGCTTGGCTGTTGACAGATCTCAGTTCTGCCAACCAGATCAGCTCCCATGACCCTAGAAGAAACAGCAACCCGAGAAGTTACTAGCCCACAGGTGCATACTACCTGACTCACAGGCTCAGCCACAGCCCTCAGACCATAGCATGTGGCTGCTTTGAGCTTTCATCTTCACAGCAGATGTTGCTAGCTCATATATGGTTTGGAAAGGGCTGGTCACAGACAGGAGAGGACAGGGCTTGCCTGCCCTGAGCTGGGGCGGGGGATAGGTCCCAGCTACCTCCTGACTTGCAGCCCTATCTCCCCAGATGGCATCCTGTACTTCTTGAAGAAAAAGCTGGGTGGCACACTGTATGTGTGGGTCTCATGCTGTCCTACCTGCACCCCCATGAGACCTGGAGATTGACCTTCCCAGGTTCTTCCCAGGGCAAGTGAGACAGTAGAAGACTGGGTACTTATATATGATGGATAATATCAACTCTCTCCTTTTGGAAAACTTTTTTTTTTTACTTACTATTGTAAGTAAAATAAAAATGCTATACAATTAATACAAAATTTTAAAAAATAGAGAAAAATACCTAAGATCTAAAGAATGAGATAGTAAAAAAAAAAAATAGCCTTTAAATTCCAAGAATTATCCTGTTAAGAGTCTCATTTTAAAATAGTAGGCAATCTATGTCCTCATTTTTGGCTCAAAGGCAGGTTTTATAAAGTAATTAATTGTAATAGTTCTCTTTTGCAGATAAATGGCGCAGATCTGTAAAAACAGTCCCACATAGCTGGCCCTCCAAGCAAAACAGAAAACAATACCCCCACACTGTCTCCTGGAGAGCTGGGACCCTCAATAAGAATATGTCCTAACACTTCCATCCTAACACTATCCAAAGTCCCTGGGCTTGAAACACCTAGTGACAATGCCTACAAATGCTGCAATAATGCAGTATGCCCACAGACAAAAAGTAAAAGTGGAGTGCTTCAGATCAAGGTTCCAGGAAGACATGAGGCACTGAAGAAGACACAAAGCTATGCAAGCCTTGGAAGGCATCTGCATTTGCACATTCACTTTCCACTTGAGATAAAGAAGCAGAAGTGGACCTGGGCCCTGTAGTAGGTGCCAGGTGATGACCCCCTACCAAGGAGCACAGCTGTGTTGCAATGTTCTCACCAGTCTTCCTCGAGTGACCCATAGTCCTACATCAGGTACAGCCACTGACAGCAGAGCAACAAAGATCACAAAATTGTGGATGTTTCTGGTTCCTGCAGCCATTTTCTATGGCTATAAATAAGCAAGAGCTCCTGAGGCTCAAAGGTAGAGGAGAAGAAAGAGATGTCTCCTCATTAAGCCAAACATGGTAAATAGCAGCCCTCATCTGTCAAGGGCCTTCTCTATGAACACATGATAGCAATGAGAATGAACTGTTTCTAGTTAAACCTCTCACACAGGGCCAACTACAGCACTTCATCTCAAACCAAAAAAAGAGCCAGGCAGAGTGGCACATGCCTATAAACCCAGCACTTGTGAGGCTGAGGCAGGAGGATTCCAGGTTCAAGGTCAGCCTCAGCATCTTAGACCCTATCTCAAAATAAAAATAAAAAGGCTTGGGGATATGACTCCATGGTAGAATGTCTCTGGGTTCAATCCTGAGAGCCACGCACACATGCACACACAGAAACACACAAAATAATAGAAAAAGAAATGACTACGATAATATCAAGAGTATTCCCAACAAATACTTGCTCATATATATTTATAGAAAAAGAGGATCAACCTTTTGAACACAGATGATAGAATTATATTTGTTCCAAATGCTCCCTCTACAACTTGTGATATTTCTTTTGTAGAGAAATATCAACCCAAAGCTAAATACATTGTCTTTATGCTCAAATGATGAATTAATTATTGAGAGGTGACTAATAAAACAAAGGCACAATGGAAATTATACACGTACCAAGAATTACCAATGTGTTAATTATTTTTAAAAAGCAGACTTGAAAGTAAAATTTATAGGGAAAAAACCTCACTGATTCAGTGAAGGTAACACAAGTAACAGTTAAAAACTGCAAATGGGTCAAGTTGATTAAAAACTCAATTTTAGGACTGAGTGGTAGGACACTTGCCTAGCATGCAAAACATCTGGGTTCCATCCAAAGTACCACACAACAATGATGATGATAATGATAATAATAAATTAAGTTTTAGAACCTCCTCCTTTCCCTGAACCCTAGTCCTCAGTTACTTTTTCTAGAAATAACAAGTAGCTGTGTCTCCTTCTATGCAAAGTACGTAACAATACATATTTTATTCTGTTTAGAAGACCAGCAAATGACATATGATGTCCTGTACCTCAGCCCACACGAAATCACCCTTTACTGTTCACAACTTATTTTCTCTTTCTTTTTTCCCCCACCACTGTGCAACCTGTTTCAGTGCCAGCAGCCTAAAGGCAGAGGTCAGGCAGAGCTTCTGGGCTAGTGTGCCCCAGGCTGGGCACTATCAGAGGCACAGGGGAGGGGCCTGCCACAAATCCATATCCAGGAATCACTGTCTCACGTAAAGGTGCACAGCAGACCATGAAATGGATGAAGCAGGTTCACCTAATCAATGACCTTTGGACACACATAGTGTTTTCTGATGTTTTATTTCTAGGAACAGCACCATGATGAAGATCCCTACAAGAGCTCCTTTGTACACGTCAAATATATAGGAAAAAAATGGGTGTATACGATCCCAAGGGATTAAATTAATTTACTTTCTCACCAACAAAATGAGCTGCCTGAGGGCTGGGGACCTGGCTCATGGCAGAGAACTTGCCTGGCATGCAAGGGCCCAAGTTCCACCCCTGGCACTGGGGAAAAAAAAAAAAAAAAAAGAGCTGCCTATTTCTACCCAGCCTCACCAGTGCAATGTACTAACAGATTTTATTTTGTAATTGAAGCTAAACATTTTATACATTTGAAAGTCATTTGTTTTCTCTACTGCTCGTGTTGTCTGTCTGTCTTTCTACTGCCTGTGGGTTCTCTTCGTAGTCACTGTAGAAGACATTATATGCTAAGGACACTGCTTCCTTATTTAAGATGTTACAAATACTTTTTCCTACCTGGATTTTTTGTTTGCTTCTTACCTTTTCCACAGTATTTGTTGTTCTTGTTTTAGATATACATGACAGTAGAATGCATTTTGACATATTATATATACATGGACTCTAACTTCCCATTCTTGTGGTGTAGAAGGTGAGGAGTTAAAGTGATCATGTATTCTTATATGAACATAGTAAAGTTATGTTTGATACATTCTGTTTTCCCTATTCTCTCACCCCCACCACTCCCTCCCTTCCTTTCATTCCCCTTTGTCTAATCCAATGAACTTCTCTCCCCACCACCTTATGTGTTAGCATCTACATATCAGAGAGAACATTCAGCCTTTGGTTTTTTGGGATTGGCTTATTTCACTTAGCATGATAGTATCCAGTTCATCCATTTACTGGCAAATGACATAATTTCATTCTTCTTTAAGGCTGAGTAATATTTCATTTTGTATATATACCACATTTTCTTTCTCCATTCATCTGTTGGTGGGCATCTGGATTGGTTCCATAGCTTAGCTATTGTCATTTGAGCTGCTATAAACACTGTGTGGTTGCATCACTAAAATATGTTATTTTAAGTACTTCAGGTACATGGGATAACTGGTGGTTATCAAATGGTGGTTCCATTCCAAGTGTTCTGAGGAATCTCCATTATGCTTTCCAGAGTGGTTGCACCAATTTGCAGTCCCACCAACAACGTATGCGTGTACCTTTTTCTCCACATCCTCACCAACATTTATTGTTACTTGAACTCTTAATAATTGCCATTCTGACTGGAGTACAATGAAATCTTGATGTAGTTTTAATTTGTTTTTCTCTAATTACCAAAGATGTTGACTTTTTTCATCTGTTGACTGACCACAGACACTTCTATGGTCGCAGAAGATCCTCTGCTTATTTATTGATTGGGTTATTTTATTGGTGTTAAGTTTTTCAGTTCTTCATATATAGGAAGATTAATGCTGTATTGGAGGTGAAGGTGGCAAAGCTTTTCTCCCATTCTGTAGGCTCTCTCTTCACATTCTTGGTTGTTTCCTTTGCTGTCGGGAAAATTTTTAGTTTGATATTTATGATCTTTTGGGAAAGTAAAAGGTGCAGTTCCTTAGAAATTTGGCAGTTCCTTAAAAGGTGGCTGGAGGCGGGAGCTAGGAGAAGCCGTCCTAGAGCTGGTTTTACAGGTAATTAGAATCTTGTCTCTTTAATTTAAAACTCCCTAGCATTTACTCATGAATTGAACCTTCTTTAATGAAGCCAGCGCTGGTCGTGTGGCAGACCCAGGTACATACCTGGGAGAAATGAAAACACATGTCTGTACAAAAACTTGTGTGCAAATATTCATAGCAGCATTATTAGTAATAGTTCAAAAAGGGAAATAATCAAATATTCACCAAATGATGAGTAAAATGAGTCAATTCCTTCAATGTAACCTTATTCAGCCATAAGAAAGAATGAAGGTCTGAGCATGTAAAATAACATGGATGAACCCTGAAGATTTTACACTAAGAAGCCTCACAAAAGGTCACATAGTGGATAATTCCACTTCTATTATGTCCAGAATAGGCAAATCTATGGAGACAGAATGGAGATGAGAGAATGCCTAGGGCTGGGTGAACTGGGGGAAAATGGTGAATGACTGCTAATGGGTACTGACAGGATTTCTTTTGGAGGTGATGAAATATTCTGAAGTTGATTGTGGTGATAGTTGCCCAACTCTGATGTGTACTAAAAACCCCTGAGTTGTACACTTTAAATAGGTGCATCACAGGGTATGCAAATTATATCTCAATAAGCTATTAAATAAAAAGGAACAGGTGTCCAATAGAAAAAGCTACTCTTTAACCTTTCACACTGACACACACAATGGCCCACATAGCACTTATAACAACTGCCAGGAGGACCCTGAGGAAGATCAAATAACTGCTGAGCAGAATTCCAAAAGTACATCAAATCTCCCTTGCTGCATGACATATGAAGTCAGAATGCCAATTCACCTGTCCAGAAACAGGGAGGGTCAGAAATAGAATCCAAGGCATGGCTTTGTTAAACATGATACAAAGAAATAAAGGGAGGCAGTATTTTCCAAAACAAGTAAGGCTGACAGTGGAATATAATTTTCATCAATAAAATATCTACTATGTCAACTAAATATTATGGCTTTCTTTTTTTTTTCACTTGCTATGCTTCTATCATTGTTCTTAGTCTACGCTTGCTATATTCCATTTAAATGCATTTAAAGCCATGAACAAGCAAGTATAATGCAAACCACTATGACTCAGAAATATGCAACCAGTAAACCAAAAACTCCACGTTTGCTAAATTACTAACAAGAGAATTTGTACATCTGTGGATTAACAAGATAATACACATTAAATCTGAATAAAGAGGGAAGGCACTTGAACAGAGATGCAAACATGTTCATGGTGAGCACTGATAAAACTCAAAAGGAGAAGTCCTGTAGCCTATGACTTTGTAACTCCCTGCCGAACAATGAAAGTCAGCAACAAAAAACACAAAGTCATAATTGTAAGATAAGACAAGGTGGGCAGCGACCAAAGGAGGCAGATTTAAAAAGGCTGCCGAACGAGGCTTTTTTTGAGATTCACTCCTGGGCAGCAATTCATCAGACCCACAGAGTGGACAGGAGAAGGGTCTG
Source organism: Spermophilus citellus (assembly GCF_964194105.1). Lineage (NCBI taxonomy): Eukaryota > Metazoa > Chordata > Mammalia > Rodentia > Sciuridae > Spermophilus > Spermophilus citellus. The sequence continues at coordinate 37,346,228 of NC_138187.1, forward strand.
AGGAGAAAGCGCATGGGAGCTCCACTGGACTGGGATTTTATGGGGCTTAGGCAGGAAGGGAAGGGCTTGGGACAGGAAAAGGTGTTTTTAGAGTCCCTTGTCCCTCTGGAGTTGGTCGCAGGAAGCTGGTTGAATCCCAGGATTGGCCAGGGGATTCTGCTGACAGGCGTTTCTGTCGGCACCTGATTGATGTTTTTTCCCACGGGCAGGCTGCTTCACTGCCACCAACCTGACAATAATGACTCTGGTCCATCCCTACATCCCTATTTTAGCAGAACATAGTACATCACTTGGCAAGACTGTCCTATTAAAGATTTAGGTCCAGGGGCTGGGGCTGGGGCTCATCAGTAGCACACTTGTCTGGCATGTGTGAGGCACTGGGTTCGATTCTCAGCACTCCACATAAATTAATAAAATAAAGGTCTATCAACAACTTAAATAAATAAATAAATAAATTTTAAAAAAGATTCAGGTCCAGAATCTTTAAGAAGTGGAACTAAGGGCTTGGGTTGTGGCTCAGTGGTAGAGTGCTCACCTAGCATGTGCAAGGCCCTGGGTTCGATCCTCAGCACCACACAAAAAAATAAAATTAATTAAATAAATAAATAAATATTAAAAAAAGAAGTGGAACTAGGGGAAGGGGAATTTAGCTCAGTGGCAGAGTACTAGTGTAATTTTCATCAGTTTTGTGGTATCAAGTCTGCAAAAAAAAAAAAAAAAAAAAAACCCTAGGAACCAATCTCTGAAAAACCTGACTCTGAACACTAGGAAGTTCTTGGAAGGCAGCTCATAATAGTCCTTGTTTTCAAATTTCTTTCCCCTTCAGAATCTACTTTTTCAGAACCGTTCCTTGCCCACAGCCTTTGTGAGTGGACTTCATGCACCAATGCTGCTCCCCACTGGTTCCACACTCTGGAACAACACATAGATGTGGAGCCTTTCCACTTCTTGAGAAATTCTGCCACCTCTGGATCAAGAATGGCCAGAAGGGCATTGTTGCCCACTGCCCGATTTCTAATTCTTTAGGATCCCTGCTACCTTCTCCAGATATTTTGAAATTTTAAAGTACTCTAGTGAAAACACTGTCATTCCCATTTGTGGGGAGCCACTCTGAATGACCCATGCCTTCCATCCTGAACCAAGAGGCTCTGACCAATCACTTGGTGACTTGGGCCAAGTAGTAGAAGGAATATCTTCAAGAGCTACACTCAGCTATTCCTTTGTTATACTACACCTTTGACCTGTTTGGAATAGAATGGTCCACGAAAATGCCCTTTGTGTGTCCCCTTCTCTTGCTCTGTCTCTGGGTGTGGCCTTCCTAGATATCAGTCAATCTGCTGACAGCAGACACCACAAGCTAGACTCAACGCCCTGAAACCTGACCCCCTGTCTCATTTTAATGGCTCACCCCTCCACAGACCCCTAAAGTCAGAAAAGCTGTCACAGGACCAAAGAAAAAGGTATCTCTGTTGTTTGTGTAGTTATTTCCTGCAGACCAGTTCACTCAGGAGTGACCCTGAGTGTTTCAGTACTAAGAAATACGACACCCATTTAATTAGAATCTGTGAGGACTGGCCAACAAACTGTACTGTAGTGATCCTACATGTCACCTTATGCTAAAAGTGGTATTTGCAAAGCACAAACATTCACTCTGTTATCTCTGCTGCATCAGACTGTATCCATAGCAGGAGAAAAGTTGTAGAGGTGAAGGTACATTTCAAACAAAATCTGCACGTATTACTCCATTTTAAAACAAGGTAATCACATATATTAAGATGGACTGTGCCTGCTATCAAGAACACAAGCAACAATAAAGGTTGGCAAGGATATAGGGAAACAGGTACACTCATACATTGCTCGTGGGACTGAAAATTGGTGGAACCACTCTGGAAAGCAGTAAGGAGATACCTCAGAAAACTTGGAATGGAACCACCATTTGACCCAGTCATCCCACTCCTAGGTTTATAGCCAAAGGAAAATCAGCATACTACAGTGACACAGACACACTAATGTTTATAGCAGCTCAACTCACAATAGCTAAACTATGGAGCCAACGTAGTTGCTCTTCAACAGATGAATGGATAAAGAAACCGTGGTATATATACATGGAATATCACTCAGCCTTAAAAAGAATGAAATTATGGCATTTGCTGGTAAATGGATGGAGCTGAAGAATATTATGCTAAGTGAAATAAGCCAATCCCAAAGAACCAAAGGTCAAATGTTTTCTCTGATATGCAGATGCTAATTAACAATAAGGGGGGTGTGGAGATAGAGGTATTTTGGACTAGACAGAGAGGAGTAAAGGAAGGGGAAGGGTCATGAGGGTAGGTTTGACTGTAGAATGAATGGGACATTATTACACTATATGCAGATATAATTACACAACCAGTGTAACTCTACCTCATGTACAACCAGAAGAATGAGAACTTACACTCCATTTATGTAAAATGTGCCAAAATGTATTCTACTGTCATGTGTAACTAATTAGAATAAAAAATGTAAAAAAAAAAAAAAGAGGATGAAATCTGCCTAACTGCATGCAGCATGTCTAGACCAGGTGGCCAGCAGAGATAGGAAATGACAAACTATGAGTTGAATTTGGGCCAAAATTATTGGGACTTTTAATTTGAACATAATCTTCTCATACAGTCATGCATCATTTAATGCTCAGGATAAGGAGTGAAAAATGTGCCCATAGGAAATCTGTCTTTGGGGGAAGTCACAGAGTATATTTACAGAGGCTAAGTTGGCTCCTACATCAACAGGCGATACTATTGTGTGAGATCAACATCATATATGTGGACCATCACTGACCAAAACATTATCATGTAGCATGTGGGTATACCTGAAGGCTGTCCACTACAAGGAAGAGTGTGAACTTCTGATTTGCTATGAGAGAACCCAAGCAGCTCTGATGCTTAAAGACATCATGAATAGATTCCAAAGAAGCGGAGCATCTATGCAATTGGTTTTCCACAGCAACATGACCTGCTTCCTGACAGCCAGGACCTGAGAGAGAGCTGCCAAGGAACTCATGGTCACTTGGAAGGCTGCTGGGTCCTCATTCAACTCTGAACATCCAGGGCTGCAAAACTAGGTGGACACTCACTCTCAGCTGATAACACGAATCAACCTGCATTTACTCCTGCTTGGAATGGGGTCATCAGAATCATGTAAGACATTCAAATGCAAAATAAAACTTCAAGCACACCATGAATAACAAACATGGTCTTGTTGATAAGGTCCAACAGTGGGAAAAGAAAGTCTTGCAGCTTAAATGTGGAATCAACCCAATGCCCACTGAGGGATAAACAGATGGACAAAAGATGTTATCTTCTCTTCTGCTATTCAGCCTTAAGAAAGAGGGAAATTCTGACCCCTTCTCCAGCAATGTAGAATCTTGAGGACAGTACACAAAGTGAAATGACCCAGACACAGTGGGACACATACTGTATGAGTTCACAGTCCTCAACACAGATGAGGTACCGAGGGTTCTCAATTTCATAGAGACAGAAAGTATAATGATGGTCAAGTTGCGGAAGGAGAAGTGGGAATTAATGCTTCATGGGTGAAGAATGGCTGTTTATGGTGATGGAAAAGCTCTCCCGATGGATAATACAGCTCATGCCCCACATGATGACGTTATGGCCAACGATGGAACAATGCACCACATACATGAATTTGTCCCACAGTATGACAGCACAGTGAGATTGTAGCCATCTCAGTTGGTGTAAGAGCACTCTAGGATGTTTATACAATGATGAATCACCCTATAACACATTTTTAGGAATATATCTCCATTTTTAAGTGAGACATGCATGTAATTGAGACAATTCACCCTCTACACAGCACAATGGTTAACATGGCGAGTTTTCTACACATTTAAACACATTTTGTGGACAGAAAGATAAAACATGGATTGAATGCCCAGCTGTAAAGCAAAAGGCTAAGTTAGGACGTTTGGAAGCAGCTCCCCAGTTCCACTGGGTGCTGGGTCACATCCCATGCACTTCCCATCTTCTCAGCAAATATTATTCTCTGTCTTCAATCAGAAAATCTCCCATTTGTTTCTTTTTTCTACATGTGAGACTTTCCATAGGGTGCATAGGTGACAATGAAATATGCAGGTCAAGAGCAATGTCTGTGCTCCCAAATATGCTATGTAACTGGAGAGAGATTGATTGGAACTGAGAGGCTAACCTGAGGTGATCCATAGACTCCCAGATAGTGCAGACACTCTAGGAAAACCATGAGCATGTTTACAATTTCCTATGATTTTATGACCTCAAAAGGAATCCTTGTGTCAAACATGCCTAAGTGCAGAGTGTGTGTCCCCTTAACAGATTTCTGAAAACAGTGAAGGCCAGTGGCACTTAGCAGATTAGATTTGCTAAACTGAGTGTTTCCTTTTAGGGTTTTCAAGTGATAATTCAGTGTGCTTGGGTTCTTTTGTACATGCTGAGCTCCTTCTTGGGAGGTCATGTCATTTCTGCCCTCCCCCTTCTTCCTTGCCATACTCCTTCATCTCCCACTGCACTGAACTCTGAAATGGAAATGCCCAGAGATTGGGTATCTAACATGTGTTGTGTTGACAATGGAGAGAAGAACCCGGGTCTAGACAGAAGTGAAAGAGGGAGTCAGAGACCCATAGGTTAGTTTGGCAAAGTGGACAGAGTTTGGATCAGTCACAGCAGAGACCATCTCCTCTAGAACTCTAGGACAGGTGCACATACCAGTCTGACAGTTACAGGTGTTTTCCTTCAAACTGGTTGCCAGGTTGGAATGAGTTATGACATCAGAGGCTTCCAACCTTCCTGATTGGAAGGGACAGACTCTGTGGACCACTGGCAGTGCAGTGGGCAACAGTTTGTTCTCAGCACTGTTCTTCACCTGATTTCCCCTGTTTGGAGAAGAGCAAACAGACTCCTATTCAACCAAATTCTGGAAGAAAGATTTACCTTAATAAGAACCTAGGTTTTGTAGAAGGAAGACAGAGTATTGGAGAACTTATGGCAGATCAAGAAATCTCCCCGTCTGGGCAATCGCCTTCCCAGTCTGGGCAATCGCCTTCCCAGTCTGGGCAATCGCCTTCCCAGCCGAGCACCTCACAATCCCACCTGGGGGTGGTGGTAGATGATGAAGTGGCAGGTCCATCAGGTAAGGGAGCTAGAGTGAGAACTGATTTGACATGATGACTGGTAAGGACGAAGGGGTAGAGCAGTCAGGAAAGGTAGGAAGCCCACTTTTGAAGATCAGAATAGGCCACGGGACAAGGAAGTCCACATGGATGGAAAATCTACAGAGAAAGGAATTGGGCTAGAAGATGAGATCTAAGTTCAGGAAGTGGGTAGAGGGAATGTAAAAAGGGTCACTCCACCCATGAGAGAAAGTGTCCATAATGAGGAAGAGTTTTAAGGAACAGGGAGATGGGACAATGATACAGAGAATCAGGGGAAGACGGCTACCAGCCAAGGGGAGAGATGGAACAATAGCTCAGAAGGCAACAGTTGAAGGTCTGGCGTGTGGGAGGTGAACTGGGATCAGAGGATGAAAGGATGAGTTCCAAATTCAGGAGCTTGACTCTGCTTCCTTTACTCAGCTCTGTGGGTAAAACCCTGCCTCCCATGTCGGTCGAGAAAGAGAGAGTGGACCTCAGAATCTGAGGGAGACTCGGAGGATGATCCCCCGGGGATTTTTGATTCTGCACCCTGGGTAGAATCTGGTCTCCTGCCTGAGACCACTGGCATAAAGAGAAAGAGAGAGTCCTCCACTGAATCTGAGGATGAGCTGGAGGATGTGGAAAGTGAGCTAAATCACCCCTGGGATGTGGAGTCACTGTGTGGCCTCAAAATGAAAGTCAAAAAACGGCGAATGGACTTGGTGCAACCAGAACACCATGAGGTTTTCAACAGGCTTCTAGGTAGGGAGACACCCAGGTAGCGCCCTTCAATCCTGCTCTTTACACAAAGAAGGAACTTATAGCCTCTGCACTTTTCCAAAGAGCCCTGCTATCCCTGAGATCCCCATTCCTGGAGGACTGAGGACCCATGTACCCTGTGAAACTCTTAGATGATGGATGATTACATTACACCTGAAAAATGACCCTGCTTGGGATCACAGAGCTTGATTCCAATTATCCTCACTGATTGCAGACACTGTGGCTCTACTAGATTTCCTCCTCCCTGAGGGGTGACCATCAAATGAGAAAATAACATAGTAACTCTAATTCTGAGGTGGTGCATTCTTGGGGGATGATGGGCCCTCGCGGTTTAATCCAAGTTCTTAGTCATACAGACATCTATCTCTTACCCCAACCCTCACTCAGTTGTTTCCCGGGGGGTTTCAGGGCAAAGCAGCTTTCCCAGGAATGTTCCTGTCCTTTTCCTATCCAACTGGGATATTTGGCTCTTTTGGGCTCTATTGCACTCCAATCCCACACCTTCTCCAATGGAGGTCCTATTCTTCTCTCTGTTCTCTATCACCCATGAAGCCCCTTCTGGTTCCCAACTAACACCAGTGTTCTGTTCACAGAGGATCCTGTTGTCAAAAGATTCCTGGCCTGGGACAAGAATCTGAGAGTGTCTGACAAGGTGAGGTGGTTCTCCACTGGGCAGTGATCCTGCTCCAGCACAGCCTGGAGAGGGGAGGGCTTTCTAGCCCATGGTCCTTCTGTCTCCATGTAGAACCAACAAGATGTGCCAAGTCCTGACCCTTTGTGACTTGTCAACATCTCCCTTCAGGGCCTAGCAGTTCCATGCAGTGAGGACAGGTGGACCTTGCTTCTGCTTGGGGTGTTGCATTCCTATCCTCCCCTCTCTGCTATTGTTATCTGAGATTTTGGGCACCTCTCCTCTTTTATTTTTTTAAATGTTTTTTTTTTAGTTGTAGATGGACAGAATACCTTTATTTTTTTATCTTTATGTGGTGCTGAGGATCAAATCCAATGCCTCACAGGTGCTAGCAAGCTCTCTACCACTGAGCCACAACCCCAGTGCTCAACAGCCTTTTATCTGTGATGCTAGGGATTGAACCCAGGGCCTTGTGCATTCGAGGCTAGCAAGCACTCTACAGAGTGAGCTATATCCTTATCGCTGGGGCTCCTCTCCTCTTTACACTTCTTGGGACGCCCCATTCTCCAGCTTACCCAAGACCCTCCTCACCCAGCTCACCTACATGCCTTTCCTCAAAAGGTCCCCTCAGAGCTGATCCTACAGTACACACTAAGCCTCCTCTTCCCCCGACTGCTCAGACTGTCACAGGTCCTTCCCCAAACCAGCAGGTCTCCTTACTTGGCGACCTTCTCTTAGGGGCACTCTTCACCCCAGACTCCCATTCCTCTGTCCCCTCTTTCCTCCTCTTCCAGGATGTGACCTCTCTCTGTGTTCTTCCTCTCTCTCCATCAGTACCTCCTGTCTATGGTCATAGCTTATTTTAGCCGAGCTGGCCTCTTCTCCTGGCAGTACCAGAGAATCCACTTCTTTCTGGCCCTGTGAGTATTTGGTCTCCTTCATCAATCAGGACTCACTACCTGGGAGGGTAGGAGGGGAGCAGAGGGGCACTAACCTTTCTTTGACTTTTAGCCTCTTTGTCCTGTTTGCTCCGTGTACACGAGATCACAGCACTGTAGTATAGTTTGTTTTTCTTTTCCACACTTCCCTAGTCAAAGCAAACACACATGCTCCCTAAAGGCCAGTTGTTAAAGATTCAAGGAAACCAAGGAAACACAAAGCCCACCTGAGAGGAGTGGAGGAAAGCATGGGCACCTCCTATCCCTGGCAGAGACTGGAGGTGCAGCCACATCTGACTGCTCTTCCTTCCTGTATCTATACCAACATTGCTCTGTTTTCTGCCTCTGGATTTCCAAGACAGATGCCCAATTCCCAGCCTGACACAGGTCCAGTATAGGGTGGTCCCCTCTGGTTCTTCATACAGGAGTCTTCTCACATTTGTGGCTCTTTCTACACACCCCCTGAAAATTCTCCCAAGATGGGTCCAACCACCCCTTAGGCCTCTCCCACAACTGTGTTGCTCAATGCTTTCTAGAAAAAGGCTGGAGTCCTTCAGAAGGTGTGTGTCTGGCAGAGTCCTCTGGACCAAGGTGTGGTCCTCCATAACACTTAATAGGGCTGGTGCAGTCCTGTCTGAAGATGGTCCTCTGGGAGTCCATTTGGGAAGCTGACTCCAAGGGCAGGTCCTTCTTGCTTGTGCCTCTAAAGAGCAACCTGGTTTCTTTCCCCAGCTACCTGGCTAATGACATGGAAGAGGACAACCAGGCTCCTAAACAAGAGATCTTTCGTTTCCTCTATGGGAAGAGCTACGCCCAGCGTCCCCTGTTCCACAAACTGCGCTATCAGTTCATCTGCTCTATGGGCTGGAACACTCGGGTTTCCAAGGAGGAGTGTGAGGAGGTGAGTGGTGCTGTGTGTGCTTGTGGGGGGAGAGGGATGGGCTGACTGGAGAGACAGGAAGGTGGGTGGCTGCAGGTGGGCTCTGGGGAGGAGAAAGCTCAGGAGGGAGGGAAGGACTTCCTGTGCAGTCCTCAGTTTTGCATTTATCCATGTTACTAAGTATTCTTGATGGATCCAAGCAGAAATATTCCTAATGTTAAACCAGTATTCTACTCAAATCAGGGACAATGATAAAGCTTGTCTCTTGATAAAATCAACTTTTCAAATTTGATGGGAAGAGACACCAAAAGGATTCTATCTGTCAAAGCATCTTTATAAATGCTTAATTTAGTTATCTGATACAGGAAAATATACTCGATTTTTATTGAAAAAAAATCTGAAAAAATGTGTCCTACATTTTATATAACATGATTCTGATGTGTCGTCCATAATGTTGTGAAATAATGTTGTGATATCCATATATAGCTACTTCATTTGTCACCAGGCTAAATAAATCTAATAATTACACCTTGCTATGTCACCTCCTTTGTAGCTGACAGAACTTAGTTATTAGAATCAAGCCTCTCATCATTGTAGTTTTAGATATTTGCAGACTGTTGAATCACGGTGACTAGAAAGTCCAAATCAAGGTGAAGTAATCTTAAGAAGTGGAAAAATAAATTAACCATATCTTCAAAACCCTCAATATCCTGTAAAGTCATCAGCTTTGGTGGGGGCTCTTTTCCTTTCCAGATTCAAGCTTATAATCCGGAGCTCTGGGTGTGGCGCCGAGATCGCACCCTCATTGCCTAGAAGTCCTGGAACCATGGAGGCCTGAGGGGAGGGACAAAATTCTGCATCCCTGGCTTGATGACAGACAGAGTCAGTGATTTTCTACTTAGGATGCTCAAGGACCTAACTTCTTGATCCACTCCTCTCCACCTCCACCCACAGCCACCCTCTGCAGATGGTGAAACAACCTGAATCTCCAAGTCAGCTTCATGGTCTCAAACCCCAACCACACAGATGACCCCCTAGAGGTGTGCTGGGTGCTCTGAGGCTGCTCAGCCAGACCTGAGAGAGAACAGTTTATCACTCAGGATGTGTAAAAATCCTTAACCCACAGCAATTGGGCCCACATGTCAGCTTTGATGAATGGCTGATCTTGGTCTAAAGTTAATATCCTTTAGCCATGAATCTCTCTCTCCTCCTGTAAATTCTCTTTTTACCTCTCCTTTTAATTCATCTTGGGTCACTTATCCCTTAAGGATACTAAGCACGGAGATAATTTATTTACAGGATTGTCACAGTTTTAGTACATATGATAAATGTTGTTTATTTTGAACTATGGTTATTTTAAATAGTTTTGAGATAGATGTTGTTCAGAAAATTGTTGTTTCTTATTGGTTTTGTGATTAGTGTTATAACATGTTTGTGTACATAAATATTTCTCTCAAGATTTTAATCTTTTTATCTATTACTTTTATACCTCAGTAGTATTATCCCATAGTCTTATAAATATAGTTTTTATTTGATGTTCAATCATCAATATTGTGACTATTGAGCTGCTAGTATTTAACTTACCTTGACATGTTTTCTGTCATTTTTAAATATGTATCATTCGAGAGCACATGTGTTATGTGCTTGTGAAGAGCACAGCACAGTGCATTTGTGAAAAAACTGAATAAAGTTGAAAATCTCCTTACCTTAATGATACATATGATCATGTCATTCCAGATTGGTTGTTCGCTGTCAAATGATACTGCTGTTTAACAGTGTTGTTTTTAATTGACCAAATTTGTAACCTGTGGGGGAGAAAACCACCTCAATTATTTTTCATGTAGCAGAACAACAGAGAAGGTTGTAGAACTTAAACTAGAGACTGGAAACAGGAAACACAGGGAGGATGTTGCAAGAGAGAACACAGGAAGAATAAAAGAAAATTCTGGAGGAATTCCAAAGCCAAGGTAAAAGTAAAACTTCCTGGTTAAAGTCCAAAGACAGGGACACCCAGGGAATAAAAGACTTTGCTACTTGAGTCACAATGGGAGTCTTTCCTGAAACCTATGTATGTTTCTAGTTTTACATAAGTGAAGGAAATCCAAAGGGTCTTGTTGAAATAGAAACTAATGAGATGATAGGAAGTGCTAAGGTTGCTAAATAGATAGGCACAGAGAGGAAAGAACTAAGAGTGTGGGCACTGAATTACTGCAGACAAGCATCTTGGGAGATGGGAGAGAATATGGAAGCAGCTGTGGAAAGAAGCAGGTGAAGAAAAGTATCAGCAAGAAGTTAAACCAAAGTTAAAGAGAGGTTGCAACAGAGCCAGTGATGAGATGTGATGTGGGGTTAAAGAGGTAAGTGGAAATGATGTGAAGAGGTTAGAAAGGACCAACATGGAACAAGCTTAAGGTTGGTTGAATGTGTTAAAAGAGGGATGGTGGTTGGGTGAGTTGAGCAAGTGAACAGGTATAAGTTCCTTGAAGGAAGAAGTCACTAAAGACTGGCACTGTGCAATGCAATTCTGATGCTGATCAATTGCATGGAGGTCACATGCTACAGATTGAGGCTGCAAGCCCCCTCTACACTGCCCTGTCTTCAGAAACAAGCTGTAAGTTCCAGGTTTCCCAGGCCATTCACACTTCTCACCACTGGTGTATATTTGGGGATTCCCATGATCCTACTGTATAATTCTCTATAATATCTCACTGAGGTTAGAAGAGCACAATCCTATAATTACTGATTTGTCATGTAAAAAAGGACACAAACTGGGACCAGCTAACATAAGAGATAAGAGGCACATGGCTGGAGGTCTAGGAGGGTCTGAATAAAGGCTGTCATATCCTCTGGATGTAACATCTTCAGAGGACATGGATGTATATGACCTACCAGGGAAGCTGACCTTGGTTTCAGCTGAGTTTTTATAGGAATTTAACTAAGCATTTGGCATGAGTTGGATGAGCAGAGCAATAAACTAGGCTCAAGTGCTGCTCTCTGGGTACTTACCATAGAGTGTGGGAGACAGGTTAGTGTCCAGGAAGTAAGACAAGGGCAGGTGGTACGGATAGAGATGGGGGAATCACGATGTAAACTATGTAGCGGGAGGGTGGCATCAGGCAGCATCAGGTCTCCAGACTGTTTTTTTTTTCCTGATCCCCATGTGTGAGGTGCCCTTTAGAAGACCCTGACCAGCAAAGCCTTCTTGAGGAAAGGCCTGTCTTGGGTAATGCTGGGCAGGCAAGCACTAAACTCTGATTTTGGGGCCCACCGGGAGGCTTCCTTTCTGACCCCACCTAAGTTGGCCTTCCTATTCCCACTGTAAGACTGAGTTCCTGGCCACACCAGAAGTCCACTTGCACAGCTCACCGGAAATCCATGTTCCTGGGCTCACAGCAGGTCTGAAGGCAAGTACTTGATTTTACTTCCCAAGAGGCTATGCACCCGGTCACTCCCACGTAGGGACTATCTGAAACATGCCTGCTTCGTCTAACAGTTCAGAGGAGATATGCTGTGAGCACTGGCTCCCTACAGGCCTCCCACATTTCTCCCCAGGTTTCTCCTTAGATCAAGGGAATGTCTAGAATGCATTTTCTTGGTGTGGTGTTTTTCCTGATTGCATCTTGATTCAGTTTAGGTTACACACATCTATACATGTGGTAAAATGGTAAAATACCTACAGACTTCTTGCATAGATGACAATTTCCTAATGTACAGTCTTGTCATGCACATGCATTGGGGGATACTGCATGAATGGTACATTGAACCTGTGTGTTTTGTCATTACAAGTTTCCTTGAAACTGTATTTTGATATAATAAAGCAAAAAATTCGAAACAAGCATTTATCTTGACTAAAAATTCCAGAGCTTGGAGAGCACTGTTTAACTCTCATTTTATGGATCTTTGGGAAAGACTGCTCTTATCTATAGCAGCCTGGCAGATTTCTAGAGGGAAGGGCTGGGTTGGTCCTTCTGGAAAAAGTCACAAAAACATCTCATTATTTTGGTGATGATTAAATGGGCATGAGGCTTGATATCTTATTTAGAATAGCCATTTATTTACTTATTTTTTAACTGCCAGGGATGGAATCCAGGCTACATGCATGCTAGCAATTCATGTACTACTGAGTTATACCCCTAGTCTCCATGAAGAAAATTGAGCTCACAGTTCTGTAAGTCCAAGAGCACAGTGCTGGAATACTAGCAATTCCTCCAGCTCCCCAGACATCACAATGTGGTGCAGAAGTAGAAAGGGAGCAGGCCAAGTGCAAAAGGAGTCATATGCATGGTGTAGACTCCCTAAATAACAACCTGTTCTCATAACTCAGCATTTGAGATCTGCATTAATGCCTTCTGAGGTGAGTGTCCCCATGATCTAATTACCTTCCATTTGGCATCACATATAAAAGGTTCCACCACCTCAATACTGCCACACTGGGGAACAAGTTTAGGCACTTGGACCACTGGGAGGCACATATCTAGTTTCAGTAAGCTGTCTTCCTTTGTTCCATTTCCTGTGACTCCTTGGCTTGGATCGATTTGCTATCTGCATTACCCAGTATTTGAAGTTTTATGGGTAACAGGGAGAGGCTATAATTTAGAGTGGGGCACTGGGACCAACACTGAATTTATGATAACAAGCCAATTCCAATTGGGGAGAGCCAGCCACACTAGAAATGTCACCACATGATGAGGGGAGGGTGTGAAACTTTGGGCTACATATCAGCCAGTGCTCCAGGAAGCAGAGGAAGGCTAGAGATTGGGTTCTATTGCAAGACAACTGAAACCCCATGCCTCCCTAATGAATTCCAGTAAAAACTCAGGCCACTGAAACCAAGGTGAGCTTCCCTGGTTGGTGAGGCACTGAGCACATCAATGTCCTGGGAAGACGATGCATCCTGAGGACACAAATGCTTTCACTCGGGCCCCTCCCACACCTCATGCCATGTGTCTCTTTTGGGGCTGGTCCCAAATAGTGTCCTAACCTTGGGGATCCCCGTGAATAGGAAGCTTCCAAGCAAACTCCACTCACCTCCTCCCCAGCAGGTTCTCCACACCTTGTCCTCTCTTCTCAACATCCTCCGTCCTCTGGTGAGTCAAGGTCTCTGCACCTCAAAGAGTGTTTCCCCTCTGTGACCACAGATCCAGTGACATCCTTGGGAAAAACAGAATGAGCGTCAATGGTGGACTTTGGTTGCTTCTGCCCAACATGGATTCAAGGGTCCAGTTTGCTGTCCCAGCTGAAATAAATTTAAAAGGAGGGAAATATATATGGAAAGTCCATGTTTAGGAATTTAGATTCCTGAGAGGCCATCCCAGAGACATCCCAGAGACAGCCCAGCTCTCTGGCCAGATAGGGAGTGTTCAATCCACAGAGAAGGAGGGGACATGGGGTCAGCAGTGTCCCTGAGCAGAAAGGACAGGATATCTAAGGCAACTAGAGGTCACAGTGCAGAGAACTAGAGAGAACTAGAGAGAGGCGAGTTTCAGAAGGGAAGGGGCACAGCAGAACTCCCCACCACAGTGTCTTAGGCTGGGGCAACTGTGTGCTGTTGACTTCCAACCAGAGCACACAGGCAGTGGGAGAGTCTAGGGCAGGGGACCAGTGATAGGTGTTTCCTGGCAGTGATGAGTCAGTGGGTGAGATGTTCCCTGCAGGCCAGCAGGGACTCTCTTGTGTTCAGCATTGGGTACCCCCAATCTTCTACCAGGCTCTGTCACAAAGGGGACTTCAGGGACTCCAGGTAGCTGATGGAGTAGTGATTAGATGTTACACACCAGGGAAGAGAAGGCATCTTCTCAAAGAGAAAATCTGGGTGGGGGAGCAGCCTCGAAATGCCAAACTTTACCAACATTCAGCATCTGAGGCCCAGCCATGTGGACTCTTCCCTAATGGAGATGGAAACTGTCAGAGCAGAATTGGGGACTCATAAGTGAGGGAGATTCAAAGGAAGTGGGGGTTCGCACAGATTCCTTTCCTCCTGTGGTCTAAGCTTTAGGTTTCCCTTTCAACATGTGGAAACCAGAGCAGTGCAAAGCCCCAGCCCCGTCATCTCAATCTGCGTGGGGTTGCCCAAAGTGTCTTTAAGGTTTTGGCTGATGAATAACACAATGCTGCTGCTGGGTATTCTGCAAAGTGCATCTAGAACAACAAGAATTTGTGATTCTTGGGCTGGGGTTGTGGCTCAGCGGTAGACCGCTCACCTCACACGTGCGAGACCCTCAGCACCATATACAAAAATAAACAAGTGAAATAAAGGTGTTGTGTCCAATTACAACTAAAAAATAAAATATTTTTTTAAAAGAATTTGTGATTCTTGCCTAAATGTGGGCATCTGTCAAGTCAGATGTGGGAGAACAAGTGCCCAAGGATGCACAGTTTGAGCCACCTGACCTTGTTAACTGGCTGATTAGACTGCCCTGGCTCAGAGTGGCAGATCCTCCCTGGGGAGGAAAAGCTTAGAAAAGCACACGCCCTTCCCCAGTCAGCATCAATATCAGCAGGGCAGAAAAGTCTTTGCTTTGCAGAAGGACACAGAGGGGACACATCCCATACTCTATTTGCCTCTAGAGGATTTGTGTAGAACTCCACAAATATGCTAGGATTTGGGGTTCCATTATGGGGTATGAAGTTTGAATCAGGCCCTTTGGCCTGCCACCTGGGCCATGGTAGCTAAGTCACTTCATGTCTCTGGGCCTCAGTTTCCCTGTCTGAAACATAGTGATGAAGCGAGAGTTTCTCTGCTTCTACTGCAAGGTGGGATTTTTGTAGTTACAGGCCTCTGAAGCCAAAAAATTCCATTTCTTCTCAACTCCCATGGAGTGGTGTTAAGAGTGGCAGCTCTCAATGGTGGGTCATGCGCCTAGTATTGCAGCAGACCCCACTGCTCACTGCAAATTTCTTCTTTCTGAATTCTTTGTCATGAATTTGAAGAATGAAAACCACAGATGAGGATAAGTGAGTGCAAGAGCAGAATATAGTCAAGTGTGAACAGAAGCAGAACTCCCACAGGGCAAGAGGAGACCCAATAGGATTGCTACTTGGGAGTGTGCTAGTCTAAGGATTTATACAGCACTTGGGTGAACACACTGGATGAAATTTATGCAAATCAGTTTTGGAAAAAATACCAATGCTATTGGTTAACTCTTGAGACTGAACTTCCATTCAGGTCTGCCTTACTTCTGTTTTCTCACTACTGGCCTGCAATCCCAGCTTCCCAGGAGGTTGAAGTTAGTGAATCCAGGATGCCCAGGTGTTCAGAACTGCAGCCCTGTGTGGAGAGGGTACCTGTACTGGTCCAGGGCCAAGTTGCAGTGGGGTGACAGGTTGGCATCCTCTGGCTTGCCTCAGTATTGCCTCACTGTGCCTCAAGCCAATTTTGTCATAGCAGGCTCTGGAGAGCTATGGTCTCTGTGGATACACATTCCCTGGGATATCTGCTTGCACTTAGCTAGGGGTAGCAGAAGGTGGTTGGCAATGTGGGTGGGCCCTGGTGTATTCCAGCTCACCCTGGCTATTGCTTTGCTATTCTGGGACAAGTACATGGATTCAGTGGCATCTGCAGCTCTAAGTCATAAGGCCTAACTGACTGACAGAGGTACAGCAACAGGTAGTGATAGACTTTGGTACACAGCAGCTGCAGTTGTTAAGACAATTAACAGGGGAGAGATTGCAGATCACAGCTAGGACCTTCTTTTGAAGGTTTTTTCTTTCAGAGCTATCACCATGGCCAAGATGTTGGGTTGCATGTGGCAGAGAGAACTGGGTAGGTCCCTCCTCCAGGGCACCCTTGGCTGCTAGGAACACATTTTCACCTTCAGTTTTGGGCTCCACATAAGAAGTGGGTCTTGTGCAGAAATGACCTGGCAGAGCAGAAGGAATAGGTGGAGGCTGACAGTGGGTAAGAGACTTCCCCTACTGATGCAGGAGGAAGAATATGGCCACACAGGCTTCTCAAGAGGAGTTGTTGTCTGGTCAGACATCTACGAACAGATCCTAGAAAGGAACACTACAGAGTGACGCCCCTGGGCAGTGAGCTTTACAAAGATCACTTCCTGTGTGGGGTGCTGAGTTTAGGGTCAGCCCACTTCACAGATAAGGAAATTAAGGCTGGGAGAAGTCACTTGACCTGCGCATGTATCAGAGCTGGACACTGGTAGAAGCAGAGATTGAATTCAGGGTTACCTGGCCTGATACTGTATTGAAAGAGACTGGATTGGACGTGGGGAGCAGGACTTGGGAACCTGCAGCATGGCTGCTGTCCTCTAGGGCTCTTTATTGTCAGAGATCAGACAACACAAGAATGACCCAGCCGGGGAATGAGGAGGATCAGCGGTGGGCTGGCCAGTGTGCTTCCAGCATTCTAAGGGCAGGTGGTCCAGCTGGGCATAAATGTGCTGGGCTTTGGAGAAGAATGACAAGCTTCTATCTGAGACACTAGTGTGCCATGCCCTTCCCCTGAGGCTGGCATCCCGGCAGTGACTAGAGGAAGTTGGGCTTAGACTGGCTTTGCCCCAAGCAGGCTAGTTGGCACGTCTGGGGTCCATGACAGCTCCTTCCTAACTGCTCAGAATCAGCACTGCTGGCATCACGGTCATGCTCTACATCAGCCCATACCTGAGGATCTGCTACTAATCCTGTGGAGTCAGCCTCTCTTCACTTGTCCTGCTTATAGCTTTAGGAGCACTCCTCCCTAACATGTGGACACACAGCATCTTGCTGAGATGAGTCTGGGGTGGTCCTGGGACCTGCATTTCTAACAACTGCAGGGTAAGGCCAAGGCTGTTGGTCTGAGGAACTTGCAAACACTCCCACAGCCTCTATGCTTGGTCTGTGTCCATCTGTCCTTCTAGTATGCTATCTGGTTATCTCCCATCCTTCAAGGCCCTTCCCTGCCTTGTCAAACCCTTCTCCATAGCATGAGCCTACACTCCTGTTTCAGCCAGCCTGACTTTTTGTAGCTGAGATACATGCTTACTCCTACCACCCATGCCAGTGGGCCTTGCCTGGTCAATTTACAGGGTTCTGGTGTCCCTGCAGAAGTCCATGCCTCCCTGAGTTTCATTTTACAGCAATTCCCATCCTTTGTTTTTGTTTCCTTTTCTTTTTGCACTGGGACTGAACCCAGATGTGCTCTACCACTGAGCTACATGCTCATCCTTTTTATTTTAAATTTTGGGCTCAAACTTGTGATCCTCCTTTCTCAACTTCCCAAGCAGGTAGGATTATAGGAGTGTGCCACCCAGTTTAGATTATTCTTTACAAATATCTACACCCTGGGATGATAGT
This sequence comes from Spermophilus citellus, assembly GCF_964194105.1. Lineage (NCBI taxonomy): Eukaryota > Metazoa > Chordata > Mammalia > Rodentia > Sciuridae > Spermophilus > Spermophilus citellus. The sequence goes on from NC_138187.1 coordinate 37,363,903, forward strand.
ATTCTTGAGGGGATTTTCTTTTTCCTCTGCCAGGCCCCACTGGGACAAAGATGTGACCCTTCTCTGGGCAGCTCTAGGACCCTCAGGGATGCAGTCTTCATCCCTCTCAGAATACGGCACCTCAGATTGGCAGCCAGGATCATACTGGCTCCTCGTCTCAGGAGCAGCGCAGCTCTGTTGCATTGAGCTCCAATCCTCCTGGTTCCTCAGTAGGTTTCTGATGGATCTGAAGTTTACCGGGGTATAGTTCAGACAGGAGGTTCTTCCTCATTAGTGTATCGTCTGAGTTTGGGGGAGTGTGTCTGACACAGCCATCCCTGGTCACAGAAAAGGAGCAGTCCTGCCCCTGAATTTCTCAGTGGCCCTGCAGCCAATGCTCCCCTCTGGAGGTCTTGGATAGTGTCTGTGATCTCACTGTTATCTGCTGAGGGGAGGGGTGGCTTACCTCCCTAGGTCAGGGAGCAGGGTCCAATCCTCTGGTGGTATGCTCCTTCCTGTTTGGTCACTCTGAGCACCATCCCATTCATCAGTCACAGTGAGACCCCTCCGGGCTTTCCTGGCCACTCTCCCTCCCTTGGGCTCTGCATTGGTGGTGTCCTGGCTTCCTCAGTTCTGTCCATGCCCACACTCCTGGGGAGTGAGTCTTTATCGTGGCTGTATGGGTGACCATACACCTGGTCCTACAGTTCTGGGGGTCAGGATTCTCCCTGGGCTGAGGTTGAGGTGTGAGTAGGCTGCATTCCTTCTACAGGCTCCGTGAAGAATTTCCCTCCTGCCGTCTAAAGCTTCTGGGGGAACCTGCATTCATTGGCTTGTGGACCCTTCCTCTATTCTCCAAGACAGCAATCAGCTCATGTCTTTCACTCTGACCTCTGGATAATGCAGAATAATCTCCCCATCTCAACATCTGCAATTGTACATGCAGAATCTCTTTTGCCATATGAGGTGCTATGTTCACAGGACCCTGGAACATTGTGGGGCTGTTTCAGCTGCCTATCCCTCCCTGAGGCTATTGTGGCACGTCCTGAAACCCATTTTATTAGCCCAACAGCCTTGTCAGTGTCCCTGCTTGGCTGTTGACAGATCTCAGTTCTGCCAACCAGATCAGCTCCCATGACCCTAGAAGAAACAGCAACCCGAGAAGTTACTAGCCCACAGGTGCATACTACCTGACTCACAGGCTCAGCCACAGCCCTCAGACCATAGCATGTGGCTGCTTTGAGCTTTCATCTTCACAGCAGATGTTGCTAGCTCATATATGGTTTGGAAAGGGCTGGTCACAGACAGGAGAGGACAGGGCTTGCCTGCCCTGAGCTGGGGCGGGGGATAGGTCCCAGCTACCTCCTGACTTGCAGCCCTATCTCCCCAGATGGCATCCTGTACTTCTTGAAGAAAAAGCTGGGTGGCACACTGTATGTGTGGGTCTCATGCTGTCCTACCTGCACCCCCATGAGACCTGGAGATTGACCTTCCCAGGTTCTTCCCAGGGCAAGTGAGACAGTAGAAGACTGGGTACTTATATATGATGGATAATATCAACTCTCTCCTTTTGGAAAACTTTTTTTTTTTACTTACTATTGTAAGTAAAATAAAAATGCTATACAATTAATACAAAATTTTAAAAAATAGAGAAAAATACCTAAGATCTAAAGAATGAGATAGTAAAAAAAAAAAAATAGCCTTTAAATTCCAAGAATTATCCTGTTAAGAGTCTCATTTTAAAATAGTAGGCAATCTATGTCCTCATTTTTGGCTCAAAGGCAGGTTTTATAAAGTAATTAATTGTAATAGTTCTCTTTTGCAGATAAATGGCGCAGATCTGTAAAAACAGTCCCACATAGCTGGCCCTCCAAGCAAAACAGAAAACAATACCCCCACACTGTCTCCTGGAGAGCTGGGACCCTCAATAAGAATATGTCCTAACACTTCCATCCTAACACTATCCAAAGTCCCTGGGCTTGAAACACCTAGTGACAATGCCTACAAATGCTGCAATAATGCAGTATGCCCACAGACAAAAAGTAAAAGTGGAGTGCTTCAGATCAAGGTTCCAGGAAGACATGAGGCACTGAAGAAGACACAAAGCTATGCAAGCCTTGGAAGGCATCTGCATTTGCACATTCACTTTCCACTTGAGATAAAGAAGCAGAAGTGGACCTGGGCCCTGTAGTAGGTGCCAGGTGATGACCCCCTACCAAGGAGCACAGCTGTGTTGCAATGTTCTCACCAGTCTTCCTCGAGTGACCCATAGTCCTACATCAGGTACAGCCACTGACAGCAGAGCAACAAAGATCACAAAATTGTGGATGTTTCTGGTTCCTGCAGCCATTTTCTATGGCTATAAATAAGCAAGAGCTCCTGAGGCTCAAAGGTAGAGGAGAAGAAAGAGATGTCTCCTCATTAAGCCAAACATGGTAAATAGCAGCCCTCATCTGTCAAGGGCCTTCTCTATGAACACATGATAGCAATGAGAATGAACTGTTTCTAGTTAAACCTCTCACACAGGGCCAACTACAGCACTTCATCTCAAACCAAAAAAAGAGCCAGGCAGAGTGGCACATGCCTATAAACCCAGCACTTGTGAGGCTGAGGCAGGAGGATTCCAGGTTCAAGGTCAGCCTCAGCATCTTAGACCCTATCTCAAAATAAAAATAAAAAGGCTTGGGGATATGACTCCATGGTAGAATGTCTCTGGGTTCAATCCTGAGAGCCACGCACACATGCACACACAGAAACACACAAAATAATAGAAAAAGAAATGACTACGATAATATCAAGAGTATTCCCAACAAATACTTGCTCATATATATTTATAGAAAAAGAGGATCAACCTTTTGAACACAGATGATAGAATTATATTTGTTCCAAATGCTCCCTCTACAACTTGTGATATTTCTTTTGTAGAGAAATATCAACCCAAAGCTAAATACATTGTCTTTATGCTCAAATGATGAATTAATTATTGAGAGGTGACTAATAAAACAAAGGCACAATGGAAATTATACACGTACCAAGAATTACCAATGTGTTAATTATTTTTAAAAAGCAGACTTGAAAGTAAAATTTATAGGGAAAAAACCTCACTGATTCAGTGAAGGTAACACAAGTAACAGTTAAAAACTGCAAATGGGTCAAGTTGATTAAAAACTCAATTTTAGGACTGAGTGGTAGGACACTTGCCTAGCATGCAAAACATCTGGGTTCCATCCAAAGTACCACACAACAATGATGATGATAATGATAATAATAAATTAAGTTTTAGAACCTCCTCCTTTCCCTGAACCCTAGTCCTCAGTTACTTTTTCTAGAAATAACAAGTAGCTGTGTCTCCTTCTATGCAAAGTACGTAACAATACATATTTTATTCTGTTTAGAAGACCAGCAAATGACATATGATGTCCTGTACCTCAGCCCACACGAAATCACCCTTTACTGTTCACAACTTATTTTCTCTTTCTTTTTTCCCCCACCACTGTGCAACCTGTTTCAGTGCCAGCAGCCTAAAGGCAGAGGTCAGGCAGAGCTTCTGGGCTAGTGTGCCCCAGGCTGGGCACTATCAGAGGCACAGGGGAGGGGCCTGCCACAAATCCATATCCAGGAATCACTGTCTCACGTAAAGGTGCACAGCAGACCATGAAATGGATGAAGCAGGTTCACCTAATCAATGACCTTTGGACACACATAGTGTTTTCTGATGTTTTATTTCTAGGAACAGCACCATGATGAAGATCCCTACAAGAGCTCCTTTGTACACGTCAAATATATAGGAAAAAAATGGGTGTATACGATCCCAAGGGATTAAATTAATTTACTTTCTCACCAACAAAATGAGCTGCCTGAGGGCTGGGGACCTGGCTCATGGCAGAGAACTTGCCTGGCATGCAAGGGCCCAAGTTCCACCCCTGGCACTGGGGAAAAAAAAAAAAAAAAAGAGCTGCCTATTTCTACCCAGCCTCACCAGTGCAATGTACTAACAGATTTTATTTTGTAATTGAAGCTAAACATTTTATACATTTGAAAGTCATTTGTTTTCTCTACTGCTCGTGTTGTCTGTCTGTCTTTCTACTGCCTGTGGGTTCTCTTCGTAGTCACTGTAGAAGACATTATATGCTAAGGACACTGCTTCCTTATTTAAGATGTTACAAATACTTTTTCCTACCTGGATTTTTTGTTTGCTTCTTACCTTTTCCACAGTATTTGTTGTTCTTGTTTTAGATATACATGACAGTAGAATGCATTTTGACATATTATATATACATGGACTCTAACTTCCCATTCTTGTGGTGTAGAAGGTGAGGAGTTAAAGTGATCATGTATTCTTATATGAACATAGTAAAGTTATGTTTGATACATTCTGTTTTCCCTATTCTCTCACCCCCACCACTCCCTCCCTTCCTTTCATTCCCCTTTGTCTAATCCAATGAACTTCTCTCCCCACCACCTTATGTGTTAGCATCTACATATCAGAGAGAACATTCAGCCTTTGGTTTTTTGGGATTGGCTTATTTCACTTAGCATGATAGTATCCAGTTCATCCATTTACTGGCAAATGACATAATTTCATTCTTCTTTAAGGCTGAGTAATATTTCATTTTGTATATATACCACATTTTCTTTCTCCATTCATCTGTTGGTGGGCATCTGGATTGGTTCCATAGCTTAGCTATTGTCATTTGAGCTGCTATAAACACTGTGTGGTTGCATCACTAAAATATGTTATTTTAAGTACTTCAGGTACATGGGATAACTGGTGGTTATCAAATGGTGGTTCCATTCCAAGTGTTCTGAGGAATCTCCATTATGCTTTCCAGAGTGGTTGCACCAATTTGCAGTCCCACCAACAACGTATGCGTGTACCTTTTTCTCCACATCCTCACCAACATTTATTGTTACTTGAACTCTTAATAATTGCCATTCTGACTGGAGTACAATGAAATCTTGATGTAGTTTTAATTTGTTTTTCTCTAATTACCAAAGATGTTGACTTTTTTCATCTGTTGACTGACCACAGACACTTCTATGGTCGCAGAAGATCCTCTGCTTATTTATTGATTGGGTTATTTTATTGGTGTTAAGTTTTTCAGTTCTTCATATATAGGAAGATTAATGCTGTATTGGAGGTGAAGGTGGCAAAGCTTTTCTCCCATTCTGTAGGCTCTCTCTTCACATTCTTGGTTGTTTCCTTTGCTGTCGGGAAAATTTTTAGTTTGATATTTATGATCTTTTGGGAAAGTAAAAGGTGCAGTTCCTTAGAAATTTGGCAGTTCCTTAAAAGGTGGCTGGAGGCGGGAGCTAGGAGAAGCCGTCCTAGAGCTGGTTTTACAGGTAATTAGAATCTTGTCTCTTTAATTTAAAACTCCCTAGCATTTACTCATGAATTGAACCTTCTTTAATGAAGCCAGCGCTGGTCGTGTGGCAGACCCAGGTACATACCTGGGAGAAATGAAAACACATGTCTGTACAAAAACTTGTGTGCAAATATTCATAGCAGCATTATTAGTAATAGTTCAAAAAGGGAAATAATCAAATATTCACCAAATGATGAGTAAAATGAGTCAATTCCTTCAATGTAACCTTATTCAGCCATAAGAAAGAATGAAGGTCTGAGCATGTAAAATAACATGGATGAACCCTGAAGATTTTACACTAAGAAGCCTCACAAAAGGTCACATAGTGGATAATTCCACTTCTATTATGTCCAGAATAGGCAAATCTATGGAGACAGAATGGAGATGAGAGAATGCCTAGGGCTGGGTGAACTGGGGGAAAATGGTGAATGACTGCTAATGGGTACTGACAGGATTTCTTTTGGAGGTGATGAAATATTCTGAAGTTGATTGTGGTGATAGTTGCCCAACTCTGATGTGTACTAAAAACCCCTGAGTTGTACACTTTAAATAGGTGCATCACAGGGTATGCAAATTATATCTCAATAAGCTATTAAATAAAAAGGAACAGGTGTCCAATAGAAAAAGCTACTCTTTAACCTTTCACACTGACACACACAATGGCCCACATAGCACTTATAACAACTGCCAGGAGGACCCTGAGGAAGATCAAATAACTGCTGAGCAGAATTCCAAAAGTACATCAAATCTCCCTTGCTGCATGACATATGAAGTCAGAATGCCAATTCACCTGTCCAGAAACAGGGAGGGTCAGAAATAGAATCCAAGGCATGGCTTTGTTAAACATGATACAAAGAAATAAAGGGAGGCAGTATTTTCCAAAACAAGTAAGGCTGACAGTGGAATATAATTTTCATCAATAAAATATCTACTATGTCAACTAAATATTATGGCTTTCTTTTTTTTTTCACTTGCTATGCTTCTATCATTGTTCTTAGTCTACGCTTGCTATATTCCATTTAAATGCATTTAAAGCCATGAACAAGCAAGTATAATGCAAACCACTATGACTCAGAAATATGCAACCAGTAAACCAAAAACTCCACGTTTGCTAAATTACTAACAAGAGAATTTGTACATCTGTGGATTAACAAGATAATACACATTAAATCTGAATAAAGAGGGAAGGCACTTGAACAGAGATGCAAACATGTTCATGGTGAGCACTGATAAAACTCAAAAGGAGAAGTCCTGTAGCCTATGACTTTGTAACTCCCTGCCGAACAATGAAAGTCAGCAACAAAAAACACAAAGTCATAATTGTAAGATAAGACAAGGTGGGCAGCGACCAAAGGAGGCAGATTTAAAAAGGCTGCCGAACGAGGCTTTTTTTGAGATTCACTCCTGGGCAGCAATTCATCAGACCCACAGAGTGGACAGGAGAAGGGTCTGAGGAGAAAGCGCATGGGAGCTCCACTGGACTGGGATTTTATGGGGCTTAGGCAGGAAGGGAAGGGCTTGGGACAGGAAAAGGTGTTTTTAGAGTCCCTTGTCCCTCTGGAGTTGGTCGCAGGAAGCTGGTTGAATCCCAGGATTGGCCAGGGGATTCTGCTGACAGGCGTTTCTGTCGGCACCTGATTGATGTTTTTTCCCACGGGCAGGCTGCTTCACTGCCACCAACCTGACAATAATGACTCTGGTCCATCCCTACATCCCTATTTTAGCAGAACATAGTACATCACTTGGCAAGACTGTCCTATTAAAGATTTAGGTCCAGGGGCTGGGGCTGGGGCTCATCAGTAGCACACTTGTCTGGCATGTGTGAGGCACTGGGTTCGATTCTCAGCACTCCACATAAATTAATAAAATAAAGGTCTATCAACAACTTAAATAAATAAATAAATAAATTTTAAAAAAGATTCAGGTCCAGAATCTTTAAGAAGTGGAACTAAGGGCTTGGGTTGTGGCTCAGTGGTAGAGTGCTCACCTAGCATGTGCAAGGCCCTGGGTTCGATCCTCAGCACCACACAAAAAAATAAAATTAATTAAATAAATAAATAAATATTAAAAAAAGAAGTGGAACTAGGGGAAGGGGAATTTAGCTCAGTGGCAGAGTACTAGTGTAATTTTCATCAGTTTTGTGGTATCAAGTCTGCAAAAAAAAAAAAAAAAAAAAACCCTAGGAACCAATCTCTGAAAAACCTGACTCTGAACACTAGGAAGTTCTTGGAAGGCAGCTCATAATAGTCCTTGTTTTCAAATTTCTTTCCCCTTCAGAATCTACTTTTTCAGAACCGTTCCTTGCCCACAGCCTTTGTGAGTGGACTTCATGCACCAATGCTGCTCCCCACTGGTTCCACACTCTGGAACAACACATAGATGTGGAGCCTTTCCACTTCTTGAGAAATTCTGCCACCTCTGGATCAAGAATGGCCAGAAGGGCATTGTTGCCCACTGCCCGATTTCTAATTCTTTAGGATCCCTGCTACCTTCTCCAGATATTTTGAAATTTTAAAGTACTCTAGTGAAAACACTGTCATTCCCATTTGTGGGGAGCCACTCTGAATGACCCATGCCTTCCATCCTGAACCAAGAGGCTCTGACCAATCACTTGGTGACTTGGGCCAAGTAGTAGAAGGAATATCTTCAAGAGCTACACTCAGCTATTCCTTTGTTATACTACACCTTTGACCTGTTTGGAATAGAATGGTCCACGAAAATGCCCTTTGTGTGTCCCCTTCTCTTGCTCTGTCTCTGGGTGTGGCCTTCCTAGATATCAGTCAATCTGCTGACAGCAGACACCACAAGCTAGACTCAACGCCCTGAAACCTGACCCCCTGTCTCATTTTAATGGCTCACCCCTCCACAGACCCCTAAAGTCAGAAAAGCTGTCACAGGACCAAAGAAAAAGGTATCTCTGTTGTTTGTGTAGTTATTTCCTGCAGACCAGTTCACTCAGGAGTGACCCTGAGTGTTTCAGTACTAAGAAATACGACACCCATTTAATTAGAATCTGTGAGGACTGGCCAACAAACTGTACTGTAGTGATCCTACATGTCACCTTATGCTAAAAGTGGTATTTGCAAAGCACAAACATTCACTCTGTTATCTCTGCTGCATCAGACTGTATCCATAGCAGGAGAAAAGTTGTAGAGGTGAAGGTACATTTCAAACAAAATCTGCACGTATTACTCCATTTTAAAACAAGGTAATCACATATATTAAGATGGACTGTGCCTGCTATCAAGAACACAAGCAACAATAAAGGTTGGCAAGGATATAGGGAAACAGGTACACTCATACATTGCTCGTGGGACTGAAAATTGGTGGAACCACTCTGGAAAGCAGTAAGGAGATACCTCAGAAAACTTGGAATGGAACCACCATTTGACCCAGTCATCCCACTCCTAGGTTTATAGCCAAAGGAAAATCAGCATACTACAGTGACACAGACACACTAATGTTTATAGCAGCTCAACTCACAATAGCTAAACTATGGAGCCAACGTAGTTGCTCTTCAACAGATGAATGGATAAAGAAACCGTGGTATATATACATGGAATATCACTCAGCCTTAAAAAGAATGAAATTATGGCATTTGCTGGTAAATGGATGGAGCTGAAGAATATTATGCTAAGTGAAATAAGCCAATCCCAAAGAACCAAAGGTCAAATGTTTTCTCTGATATGCAGATGCTAATTAACAATAAGGGGGGTGTGGAGATAGAGGTATTTTGGACTAGACAGAGAGGAGTAAAGGAAGGGGAAGGGTCATGAGGGTAGGTTTGACTGTAGAATGAATGGGACATTATTACACTATATGCAGATATAATTACACAACCAGTGTAACTCTACCTCATGTACAACCAGAAGAATGAGAACTTACACTCCATTTATGTAAAATGTGCCAAAATGTATTCTACTGTCATGTGTAACTAATTAGAATAAAAAATGTAAAAAAAAAAAAAAAAAGAGGATGAAATCTGCCTAACTGCATGCAGCATGTCTAGACCAGGTGGCCAGCAGAGATAGGAAATGACAAACTATGAGTTGAATTTGGGCCAAAATTATTGGGACTTTTAATTTGAACATAATCTTCTCATACAGTCATGCATCATTTAATGCTCAGGATAAGGAGTGAAAAATGTGCCCATAGGAAATCTGTCTTTGGGGGAAGTCACAGAGTATATTTACAGAGGCTAAGTTGGCTCCTACATCAACAGGCGATACTATTGTGTGAGATCAACATCATATATGTGGACCATCACTGACCAAAACATTATCATGTAGCATGTGGGTATACCTGAAGGCTGTCCACTACAAGGAAGAGTGTGAACTTCTGATTTGCTATGAGAGAACCCAAGCAGCTCTGATGCTTAAAGACATCATGAATAGATTCCAAAGAAGCGGAGCATCTATGCAATTGGTTTTCCACAGCAACATGACCTGCTTCCTGACAGCCAGGACCTGAGAGAGAGCTGCCAAGGAACTCATGGTCACTTGGAAGGCTGCTGGGTCCTCATTCAACTCTGAACATCCAGGGCTGCAAAACTAGGTGGACACTCACTCTCAGCTGATAACACGAATCAACCTGCATTTACTCCTGCTTGGAATGGGGTCATCAGAATCATGTAAGACATTCAAATGCAAAATAAAACTTCAAGCACACCATGAATAACAAACATGGTCTTGTTGATAAGGTCCAACAGTGGGAAAAGAAAGTCTTGCAGCTTAAATGTGGAATCAACCCAATGCCCACTGAGGGATAAACAGATGGACAAAAGATGTTATCTTCTCTTCTGCTATTCAGCCTTAAGAAAGAGGGAAATTCTGACCCCTTCTCCAGCAATGTAGAATCTTGAGGACAGTACACAAAGTGAAATGACCCAGACACAGTGGGACACATACTGTATGAGTTCACAGTCCTCAACACAGATGAGGTACCGAGGGTTCTCAATTTCATAGAGACAGAAAGTATAATGATGGTCAAGTTGCGGAAGGAGAAGTGGGAATTAATGCTTCATGGGTGAAGAATGGCTGTTTATGGTGATGGAAAAGCTCTCCCGATGGATAATACAGCTCATGCCCCACATGATGACGTTATGGCCAACGATGGAACAATGCACCACATACATGAATTTGTCCCACAGTATGACAGCACAGTGAGATTGTAGCCATCTCAGTTGGTGTAAGAGCACTCTAGGATGTTTATACAATGATGAATCACCCTATAACACATTTTTAGGAATATATCTCCATTTTTAAGTGAGACATGCATGTAATTGAGACAATTCACCCTCTACACAGCACAATGGTTAACATGGCGAGTTTTCTACACATTTAAACACATTTTGTGGACAGAAAGATAAAACATGGATTGAATGCCCAGCTGTAAAGCAAAAGGCTAAGTTAGGACGTTTGGAAGCAGCTCCCCAGTTCCACTGGGTGCTGGGTCACATCCCATGCACTTCCCATCTTCTCAGCAAATATTATTCTCTGTCTTCAATCAGAAAATCTCCCATTTGTTTCTTTTTTCTACATGTGAGACTTTCCATAGGGTGCATAGGTGACAATGAAATATGCAGGTCAAGAGCAATGTCTGTGCTCCCAAATATGCTATGTAACTGGAGAGAGATTGATTGGAACTGAGAGGCTAACCTGAGGTGATCCATAGACTCCCAGATAGTGCAGACACTCTAGGAAAACCATGAGCATGTTTACAATTTCCTATGATTTTATGACCTCAAAAGGAATCCTTGTGTCAAACATGCCTAAGTGCAGAGTGTGTGTCCCCTTAACAGATTTCTGAAAACAGTGAAGGCCAGTGGCACTTAGCAGATTAGATTTGCTAAACTGAGTGTTTCCTTTTAGGGTTTTCAAGTGATAATTCAGTGTGCTTGGGTTCTTTTGTACATGCTGAGCTCCTTCTTGGGAGGTCATGTCATTTCTGCCCTCCCCCTTCTTCCTTGCCATACTCCTTCATCTCCCACTGCACTGAACTCTGAAATGGAAATGCCCAGAGGTTGGGTATCTAACATGTGTTGTGTTGACAATGGAGAGAAGAACCCGGGTCTAGACAGAAGTGAAAGAGGGAGTCAGAGACCCATAGGTTAGTTTGGCAAAGTGGACAGAGTTTGGATCAGTCACAGCAGAGACCATCTCCTCTAGAACTCTAGGACAGGTGCACATACCAGTCTGACAGTTACAGGTGTTTTCCTTCAAACTGGTTGCCAGGTTGGAATGAGTTATGACATCAGAGGCTTCCAACCTTCCTGATTGGAAGGGACAGACTCTGTGGACCACTGGCAGTGCAGTGGGCAACAGTTTGTTCTCAGCACTGTTCTTCACCTGATTTCCCCTGTTTGGAGAAGAGCAAACAGACTCCTATTCAACCAAATTCTGGAAGAAAGATTTACCTTAATAAGAACCTAGGTTTTGTAGAAGGAAGACAGAGTATTGGAGAACTTATGGCAGATCAAGAAATCTCCCCGTCTGGGCAATCGCCTTCCCAGTCTGGGCAATCGCCTTCCCAGTCTGGGCAATCGCCTTCCCAGCCGAGCACCTCACAATCCCACCTGGGGGTGGTGGTAGATGATGAAGTGGCAGGTCCATCAGGTAAGGGAGCTAGAGTGAGAACTGATTTGACATGATGACTGGTAAGGACGAAGGGGTAGAGCAGTCAGGAAAGGTAGGAAGCCCACTTTTGAAGATCAGAATAGGCCACGGGACAAGGAAGTCCACATGGATGGAAAATCTACAGAGAAAGGAATTGGGCTAGAAGATGAGATCTAAGTTCAGGAAGTGGGTAGAGGGAATGTAAAAAGGGTCACTCCACCCATGAGAGAAAGTGTCCATAATGAGGAAGAGTTTTAAGGAACAGGGAGATGGGACAATGATACAGAGAATCAGGGGAAGACGGCTACCAGCCAAGGGGAGAGATGGAACAATAGCTCAGAAGGCAACAGTTGAAGGTCTGGCGTGTGGGAGGTGAACTGGGATCAGAGGATGAAAGGATGAGTTCCAAATTCAGGAGCTTGACTCTGCTTCCTTTACTCAGCTCTGTGGGTAAAACCCTGCCTCCCATGTCGGTCGAGAAAGAGAGAGTGGACCTCAGAATCTGAGGGAGACTCGGAGGATGATCCCCCGGGGATTTTTGATTCTGCACCCTGGGTAGAATCTGGTCTCCTGCCTGAGACCACTGGCATAAAGAGAAAGAGAGAGTCCTCCACTGAATCTGAGGATGAGCTGGAGGATGTGGAAAGTGAGCTAAATCACCCCTGGGATGTGGAGTCACTGTGTGGCCTCAAAATGAAAGTCAAAAAACGGCGAATGGACTTGGTGCAACCAGAACACCATGAGGTTTTCAACAGGCTTCTAGGTAGGGAGACACCCAGGTAGCGCCCTTCAATCCTGCTCTTTACACAAAGAAGGAACTTATAGCCTCTGCACTTTTCCAAAGAGCCCTGCTATCCCTGAGATCCCCATTCCTGGAGGACTGAGGACCCATGTACCCTGTGAAACTCTTAGATGATGGATGATTACATTACACCTGAAAAATGACCCTGCTTGGGATCACAGAGCTTGATTCCAATTATCCTCACTGATTGCAGACACTGTGGCTCTACTAGATTTCCTCCTCCCTGAGGGGTGACCATCAAATGAGAAAATAACATAGTAACTCTAATTCTGAGGTGGTGCATTCTTGGGGGATGATGGGCCCTCGCGGTTTAATCCAAGTTCTTAGTCATACAGACATCTATCTCTTACCCCAACCCTCACTCAGTTGTTTCCCGGGGGGTTTCAGGGCAAAGCAGCTTTCCCAGGAATGTTCCTGTCCTTTTCCTATCCAACTGGGATATTTGGCTCTTTTGGGCTCTATTGCACTCCAATCCCACACCTTCTCCAATGGAGGTCCTATTCTTCTCTCTGTTCTCTATCACCCATGAAGCCCCTTCTGGTTCCCAACTAACACCAGTGTTCTGTTCACAGAGGATCCTGTTGTCAAAAGATTCCTGGCCTGGGACAAGAATCTGAGAGTGTCTGACAAGGTGAGGTGGTTCTCCACTGGGCAGTGATCCTGCTCCAGCACAGCCTGGAGAGGGGAGGGCTTTCTAGCCCATGGTCCTTCTGTCTCCATGTAGAACCAACAAGATGTGCCAAGTCCTGACCCTTTGTGACTTGTCAACATCTCCCTTCAGGGCCTAGCAGTTCCATGCAGTGAGGACAGGTGGACCTTGCTTCTGCTTGGGGTGTTGCATTCCTATCCTCCCCTCTCTGCTATTGTTATCTGAGATTTTGGGCACCTCTCCTCTTTTATTTTTTTAAATGTTTTTTTTTTAGTTGTAGATGGACAGAATACCTTTATTTTTTTATCTTTATGTGGTGCTGAGGATCAAATCCAATGCCTCACAGGTGCTAGCAAGCTCTCTACCACTGAGCCACAACCCCAGTGCTCAACAGCCTTTTATCTGTGATGCTAGGGATTGAACCCAGGGCCTTGTGCATTCGAGGCTAGCAAGCACTCTACAGAGTGAGCTATATCCTTATCGCTGGGGCTCCTCTCCTCTTTACACTTCTTGGGACGCCCCATTCTCCAGCTTACCCAAGACCCTCCTCACCCAGCTCACCTACATGCCTTTCCTCAAAAGGTCCCCTCAGAGCTGATCCTACAGTACACACTAAGCCTCCTCTTCCCCCGACTGCTCAGACTGTCACAGGTCCTTCCCCAAACCAGCAGGTCTCCTTACTTGGCGACCTTCTCTTAGGGGCACTCTTCACCCCAGACTCCCATTCCTCTGTCCCCTCTTTCCTCCTCTTCCAGGATGTGACCTCTCTCTGTGTTCTTCCTCTCTCTCCATCAGTACCTCCTGTCTATGGTCATAGCTTATTTTAGCCGAGCTGGCCTCTTCTCCTGGCAGTACCAGAGAATCCACTTCTTTCTGGCCCTGTGAGTATTTGGTCTCCTTCATCAATCAGGACTCACTACCTGGGAGGGTAGGAGGGGAGCAGAGGGGCACTAACCTTTCTTTGACTTTTAGCCTCTTTGTCCTGTTTGCTCCGTGTACACGAGATCACAGCACTGTAGTATAGTTTGTTTTTCTTTTCCACACTTCCCTAGTCAAAGCAAACACACATGCTCCCTAAAGGCCAGTTGTTAAAGATTCAAGGAAACCAAGGAAACACAAAGCCCACCTGAGAGGAGTGGAGGAAAGCATGGGCACCTCCTATCCCTGGCAGAGACTGGAGGTGCAGCCACATCTGACTGCTCTTCCTTCCTGTATCTATACCAACATTGCTCTGTTTTCTGCCTCTGGATTTCCAAGACAGATGCCCAATTCCCAGCCTGACACAGGTCCAGTATAGGGTGGTCCCCTCTGGTTCTTCATACAGGAGTCTTCTCACATTTGTGGCTCTTTCTACACACCCCCTGAAAATTCTCCCAAGATGGGTCCAACCACCCCTTAGGCCTCTCCCACAACTGTGTTGCTCAATGCTTTCTAGAAAAAGGCTGGAGTCCTTCAGAAGGTGTGTGTCTGGCAGAGTCCTCTGGACCAAGGTGTGGTCCTCCATAACACTTAATAGGGCTGGTGCAGTCCTGTCTGAAGATGGTCCTCTGGGAGTCCATTTGGGAAGCTGACTCCAAGGGCAGGTCCTTCTTGCTTGTGCCTCTAAAGAGCAACCTGGTTTCTTTCCCCAGCTACCTGGCTAATGACATGGAAGAGGACAACCAGGCTCCTAAACAAGAGATCTTTCGTTTCCTCTATGGGAAGAGCTACGCCCAGCGTCCCCTGTTCCACAAACTGCGCTATCAGTTCATCTGCTCTATGGGCTGGAACACTCGGGTTTCCAAGGAGGAGTGTGAGGAGGTGAGTGGTGCTGTGTGTGCTTGTGGGGGGAGAGGGATGGGCTGACTGGAGAGACAGGAAGGTGGGTGGCTGCAGGTGGGCTCTGGGGAGGAGAAAGCTCAGGAGGGAGGGAAGGACTTCCTGTGCAGTCCTCAGTTTTGCATTTATCCATGTTACTAAGTATTCTTGATGGATCCAAGCAGAAATATTCCTAATGTTAAACCAGTATTCTACTCAAATCAGGGACAATGATAAAGCTTGTCTCTTGATAAAATCAACTTTTCAAATTTGATGGGAAGAGACACCAAAAGGATTCTATCTGTCAAAGCATCTTTATAAATGCTTAATTTAGTTATCTGATACAGGAAAATATACTCGATTTTTATTGAAAAAAAATCTGAAAAAATGTGTCCTACATTTTATATAACATGATTCTGATGTGTCGTCCATAATGTTGTGAAATAATGTTGTGATATCCATATATAGCTACTTCATTTGTCACCAGGCTAAATAAATCTAATAATTACACCTTGCTATGTCACCTCCTTTGTAGCTGACAGAACTTAGTTATTAGAATCAAGCCTCTCATCATTGTAGTTTTAGATATTTGCAGACTGTTGAATCACGGTGACTAGAAAGTCCAAATCAAGGTGAAGTAATCTTAAGAAGTGGAAAAATAAATTAACCATATCTTCAAAACCCTCAATATCCTGTAAAGTCATCAGCTTTGGTGGGGGCTCTTTTCCTTTCCAGATTCAAGCTTATAATCCGGAGCTCTGGGTGTGGCGCCGAGATCGCACCCTCATTGCCTAGAAGTCCTGGAACCATGGAGGCCTGAGGGGAGGGACAAAATTCTGCATCCCTGGCTTGATGACAGACAGAGTCAGTGATTTTCTACTTAGGATGCTCAAGGACCTAACTTCTTGATCCACTCCTCTCCACCTCCACCCACAGCCACCCTCTGCAGATGGTGAAACAACCTGAATCTCCAAGTCAGCTTCATGGTCTCAAACCCCAACCACACAGATGACCCCCTAGAGGTGTGCTGGGTGCTCTGAGGCTGCTCAGCCAGACCTGAGAGAGAACAGTTTATCACTCAGGATGTGTAAAAATCCTTAACCCACAGCAATTGGGCCCACATGTCAGCTTTGATGAATGGTTGATCTTGGTCTAAAGTTAATATCCTTTAGCCATGAATCTCTCTCTCTCCCCCTGTAAATTCTCTTTTTACCTCTCCTTTTAATTCATCTTGGGTCACATATCCCTTAAGGATACCAAGCATGGAGATGATTTATTTATATGATTGTCACAGTTTTAGAACATATGATAAATGTTATTTATTTTGAACACTGTTTATTTTAAATAGTTCCAAGATAGATATTGTTTGGAAAATTGTTTTTCCTTATTAGTTTTTTAGTGAGTGTTATAACATGTTTGTGTTCATATATATATATTTCTCTGAGGTTTTTATTCTTTTTATCTATTTTATCTTATTACTTTTATACCTCAGTGGTATTAACCCATAATCTAATAAATATAACATTTTAATTTGATGTTCTATCATCATTATGGTGAATATCAAGCTGCTGTTATTTAACTTTTCTTTAAATGTTTTTCTGTAGTGTTTATTGTTAGAGAACACATGTGTTATGTGCTTGTGAAGAGTACAGCACAGTGCATTTGTGAGGAAACTGAATAAAATTGAAAATCTTCTTACTGTAATGATGCATATGATCTTGTCATTCTGGATTATTTTTTTGTTGTCAAACAATACAGGGTTGTTGTTAATTGACCAAATTTCTTACCTGAGGGAGAAAAACACCTCAGTTATTTTTTTAGGTAGCGAAATAACAGAGAAGGGTGCAGAACTTAAACTAGAGACTGGAAGAGGAAACACAGGAAGTCACTGAGAGAGACAACACAGGAAGAGCGAAAGAAAATTTAAAGGAAGCTGTACAATAATCTTAAATCCAAAATCGAGGAGAGCATATTAAGAGGAGATGGCTTCCTGGTAATGTCCAAGGTAAGAGACACAAGGGGAATAGTAGTCTTTGCTACTTGAGTCAAAATGGGAGTCTTCTCCACAACCTGTGTTTCTAGTTTTACATGTGAGAAGAAAATCCAAAGAGTCTTCTTGAAATAGAAACTTGTGAAGGGAAATGAAGGTACTATAGCAGGTTGGGAGAAGAATGAGATGATAGGAAGAGCTCGAGCTGGTAAATAGAAGGCACAGAGAGGAAAGAGCTAAGTGTTTGGGCAATGAATGACTGTAGACAAGCACCTTGAGAGATGAGAGCATCAGAGAATATTGGAACAGCTGGAAAGAAGCAGGTAAAGCAAAGTATCAGCCAGAAGAAAAACAAAGCTAAAGAGAGATGGCAACAGAATCATCAATGTGATGTGATGTGGGGTTAGAGAGGCAAGTGGAGATGATGTGAAGGGACTGGAAGGGACCAACATGGAATGAGCTTAAGATTGGTTGAATGTGTTAAAAGAGGGATGGTGGTTGAGTGAGTGGAGTAACTTCAGAGGTAAAAGTACCAAGAAGGAAGAAGTCATTAATGACAGCACTGTGTAAAGCAAATCTGATGCTGATCAACCACATGGAGGTCATGTGCTACCAGTTGAGGCCAAAGGCCGCCCCTACACCATCTTCTTTTTAGACATCAGCCATAAGCTCCGGATTTCCCAGGCCACTCGAACTTCTCACCAATGGCTGCAAATTCGGGGATTCCCATGATCCTATTGTATAATTTTCTATAACATCTCACTGAGGTTAGGAGAGCACAAATCCTATAATTACTGATTTGTCATGTAAAAAAGGACACAAATTGGGACCAGCTAAGAGAAGAGACTCAATTTTTAAAATTTCCTATGCCCTTTTTTATTAGCCACAGAATGCTTAGCTCACTGTGAACTACTGCGATCAAAGAGGGGAAGATTCCAATATTTCCAGAGATATTTTCTAAGAAATGATTGCATAAATCTGTAATATGTTGGAAGAATTATCAAAAAGATTAGACAGAAGGGCTAGTGGTATAGTTCACTGATAGATTTTGGTTACCATGTGCAAGACCCTGGATTCAATCCCCAGCACCAAAACAAAATAAAGGGGGTGGCACAGAATCAGTATAACTCTAACTCATTAATAAAGAGATAAATAAACTTGTTTATCCTTTTACAGAATTAGACAGTTCTCCAAAACTGATGGCCAATGAGCACATGAAAGGTCAACACCGTTTAGTCAATTAGTCATCAAAAAATGCAAATCAAAACTACTAGATACCATTTCCTGATCACTAGGATGTCTATAATCAGGAAGTCAAATAATGTGTTGGTTAAATAATGTGTTGGTTAGGATGAGAAATTAGAACCCTCTACACTGTTGATGGGAGAGTAAAAGGTGCAGCTGCTCAGAAGTCTGACAGTTCCTCAAAAGGTTAAATGTAGAGCGGCTGGGGTTGTGGTTCAGTGGTAGAGCACTTGCCTGGCATGTGTCAGACACTGGATTAGATTCTCAGCACCGTATAAAAATAAATAAAGGTCCATTGACAACTAAAAAATATTTTTTAAAAAAAGGTTAAATGTAGAGTTACCACATGACCCAGCAACTCCACTCCCAGATATATACCTGAGAGAAATGAAAACACACGTCTGTACAAAAACTTGTGTGCAAATATTCATAGCAGCATTACTGGTAATATTTAAAAAGAGAAATACTCAAATATTCACCAACTGATGAGTAAAATGGGGTCCCTTCAATGTAAATTTAATCAGCCATAAGAAGGAATAAAGGTCTAAGCATGAATAACATGGGTGAACCATGAAAACATTATGCTAAGAAGCCAGACTAAAAGATAACATAGTGGATAATTCCACTTCTCTGATGTCCAGAATAGGCAAATCTATGGAGACAGAATGCAGATGAGTGGGTGCCTAGGGCTTGGTGAACTGGCCGGGGGGGGGGGGGGGGGGGGGGATGCTAATTGGTACTGACAGGATTTCTTTTGGAAGTGATGAAATGTTTGGAAGTTGATTGTGGTGATAGTTACTCAACTCTGACATGTACTAAAAACCCTGAGTTGTATACTTTAAATGGGTGGATCACAGGGTATGCAAATTACATCTCAATAAACTATTAAAATAAAATGAAATAGGTGTCAAATAGAAAAGGCTATCCTTTACCTTTCACGGTGACACACATGATGGTTAACACAACAGCTATAACAACTGCCAGGAGGACCCTGAGGAAGATCAAGTAACTGTTGAGCAGGATTCCACAAGCACATCAAATCTCCTTTGCTGCATGACATGTGAAGTCAAAATGCCAATCCACCTGTCCAGAAATAGGGAGGGTCAGAAATGGAATCGAAAGAGCTGCTTTGTAACACATGATACAAAGAAGTAAAAGGAGGTAATATTTTCCAAAACAAGGTAACCCTGACTATGGAATATAATTTTCATTAATATAAAGACATACTAAGTCTGCTATTTGAGGAGGCACCCTGGGAGCCTGTGTGCCTTTGACCTGCAATAGCCCCCACTTTTGGAGGTTTGCGGCTTCTGCACTTCTGCCCACCCTACAAAAATAAGACTCCCAAAGTAAGCTAACACCCAGGGGTGTTAACCACTGAGCTACATCCCCAGCCCTTTAGAGATGGTCTAAGTTGGGCTGGGGATGTGGCTCAAGCGGTGGCGGGCTCGCCTGGCATGCGTGTGGCCCGGGTTCGATCCTCAGCACCACATACCAACAAAGAGATGGTCTAAGTTGTCCAGGCTGGCCTAGAATTGTTGCAGTCCTCCCTTCGTCTCTCCTGAGTCGCTGGAGATTACAGGATTGAGCCACCATGCCCAGCGTGGCCTAAGCTAATTCTTCAGATCAAAATACAACTAGCATATTGAATGAGAGGGTCTGTACTGGGGTACAGAGAAAATCCTGCCTCTGCCTCACTATCCAAAGAGGACAGGCTGGGGTGAAAAGGGAATCTGGTTTTCCCTAGAGACATTATTACTAGGTACCCAGCTGTGACACCTAACTCTAGCCTATTTTCCATATGCCTAATTTCTAGTGGCCAATGGTTTTGACATTAATGTTCCAATTTGGGAAATTTCCAATCCAAATCCTTCAGTTACAAAGGGGATTCAGGGTTTTTACAGACTTTAGATATTCTCTGGATTCTTATGTGCCTTAGATCCCTGTTACCACTGGGCCCCCAAAAGGAACCGGGAATGTGGGGAACTGCTGGAGGCTTAGCCATTGCTGATATCTGCATGGGAAGATGGTTCTCTGCACTAGATATCCTCTAACCTCAGCCAAGTAGTTGGTTGGCATCACAGGCATGCACTACAAACCAGATGAACATTATCTTTAATAAACTGTTTCCTTGAAAAAAAAAAACATACACTAAGTCAATGAAAGAGTATGGCTTTCTTTCTTTTTCACTTTCTAAGTTTATATCATTGTTCTTATTTTATGTCTATTATAGTCTATTTAAATCCATTTCTAGCCACAAGGACGAAAATATAATGTCAGCTGCTGGAAAACTGCTTGATATGACTCAGAAATATGCAACTGGTAAACCAATAAACTACATGTTTGCTAAATTATTAAACAGAAAATTTATACATCTGTGGATTAACAAGATCAACACACATTGAATCTGAACCAAGAGGGAAGGCACTGAACACAGATGCAAACATGTTCATGGTGAGCACTGATAAAACTCAAAAGGAGAAGTCCTCTGGTTTTATAACTATGATTTTATAACTCACAGCAGAATAATTAAAGACAGCAGTGAACAACACAAAGTAATAAGAAGTCTGACCCATCCCTATAGATATTTTAGCAAAAGGCAAGACTGCCCTATTAAAGATTCAAGCCCAGATAAGAAGCGGAACTGGGGGACTGGAATTTAGCACAGTAGTTGAGTGCTTGTGTTTTTCATCAGTTTTGTGCTATCAGGTCGCCATGTCTACACAAAATAATAGGGAAATGATCTCTGAAAAACCTGGCCCTAAAAACTACAAAGTTCCTGGAAAGCAGATCACATTTCTTGTTTTGAAATCCCTTTCCCCTTCAGAATCTACTTTTTCAGAACCATATTATTCTTTGCCCACACCCTTTGCAAGTGGACTTCATGCACCTGTGGCGCTCCCCACTGGTTCCACACTTGGGAACAACACACATATGCGGAGCCATTCTGCTTCTTGAGAAATTCTGCCACCCCCAGCTCAAGAAGGGCAAGGAAGGGCATTATTTCCTACTTCTGTCTTGCAGGGCAGGAGCTCTGCTCTCCCGAAAAGTGGGAACCATGCAAGTG
Source organism: Spermophilus citellus (assembly GCF_964194105.1). Taxonomy (NCBI): domain Eukaryota; kingdom Metazoa; phylum Chordata; class Mammalia; order Rodentia; family Sciuridae; genus Spermophilus; species Spermophilus citellus. Next base: position 37,385,415 of record NC_138187.1, read on the forward strand.
CACCTGGCTCTGTTGTGGTGTGAACTGATAAATACAATCAATAGGAGTGTAAATTAGATTACATATTAGTTTAAAAATATAGCTTATAGATATAAGAGTTTGATAAGTGAGATAAGACAATTATGAAGCAAGAACTGTCATAGACAGGCCTAAGACTCCATTTTGCTGTCTTCTATAAAAAACTGTTACAAAAGCTGTTTTCTTATAAAAATTGTTTTTCTGTACTTTGTACCCCACAAATTGTACCCTAATCAGGATGCAGTGGTAGTCATGGTGAGCTACATCCTGGGTCTGAGTACACTTGTGGGTCTATATGACTTTGAAGTAGATTCTCAGCCCCCACAACCCCCACCCAAATTCAGGAAGCGACTGTCCAGCACCTGCTTGAACCCAGGACTGTGGTCAACTGAACTGCAAAGCTAATGCTTTTTTCGCTTCTGTTTATCAGCTGGCTTGCTGACTGGAAAATTCCAGTCCTGCCTGGAGCCCACAGGTCCCACTTACTAATGTTTTAATTTCTATGACTGGCTAGCTTACATGATGATAAGCAAGTCACTGAGTTGTGGATTTTGTGCTTATATTCCCTTTGGATGAACCAGAAAGCTGCTGTCCTCCCACAGAGCTTAAGTCTCCACGATGGGTGACAGTCCCTGGCCAAGTAAATAAAGCTCTCTTTTGATTTGAAATTAGCACTTTCAGTGCTTTCTGAGGCGTCTCCTCATAACAGCTCGAGAAAGTTCGAGGCCGCCATTTTGGGTCTGTAATGACGCCCCGCTCCACCAGTCCTCCGCGTGGCAGCCCGTGCTCCTGCCCTGCAGCGCTGACCTCTGGGCCTCGGATGTGACCGCGACACGGCCCCCCCCCCTCCCGGCCTCGGTCTGACGTCTGTAAAGCGGGGACAGCAACCGCACCTACCTGCTCCGCCACGGTGAGGACCAGGCAACGGACTAAAAGGCCATCGCCATGACCGCGTCAGTACCCGGGAGGCTGGCGACTGAGGTGACGGCTCGCCTCCCTGCTCCTCGTCGCCGTCCAGGACAGCGCTCGCAGGAACAGCTTGAAGAACGCAGGGAAAACCAAGTCATAGCCGGCAAGCGACGGCCAAAGAGCAGCAACCCTCAGACGACGCCAGCGCCTCACACCTCCCTGGACTCCACAAGCAAATCCGCCGGTACTTCGCACAGGCGCACAAGGTGGGGCACTGCGCATGCTCGCTCAGGACCGAGGCGCGCGCACGCGCACTGACCCGCCCGCCGCCGCCCGCCGCCCGCCGCCCGCCGCCGCCCGCCGCCCGCCGCCCGCCGCCGCCCGCCGCCGCCCGCCGCCCGCCGCCCGCCGCCCCTGCGAGGCTTGCCGACCAAGTGACTTGGTGGCTGCGTTTACATCTTTTACTTTATTTTTTTCCTCTTTATAGGTGTTTTTTTTTGTTTTGTTTTTTACACTTTGCATTACAGTTTAATGAAGGTGCCCCCGTCACGGTGGAAATGGGACTTCAGTGGGGACATGAAGTGATTTGAGTTCTAGACACAGACCAGGTTCAAGCAGAACCTGGAGACCTGCCTGGCAGAGGTGGCTGGAGCTCAGCTTTCAGCTTCATGGATCTCCTGCCAATGCCTTTGAAAAAAAAAATTTTTTCTGAGCACAACTTTATACCTCTGGCTGTCCATGGTGCAGAGTCACACTGTCATGTAATTATAACTGAACATAAGGTAATAAGGTGGGTCTCATTCCACCATCCTTCCCACTCTCACACCCTCTCCTCTCCCTTCACTCCCCTCTGCCCAATCCAAAGTTCCTCCATTCTTCCCTACCGCCCCCGCCCTCCATTATGGATCAGCATCCACTTGTCAGAGAAAATAAGACCACAAGTCTTGTCCTTTTGATTTTTTTGCAGTGCTCACCATGAACATCTTTGCGTCTCTGTTCTGTTCCAACCCTCTTGGGTCAGATTCAATGTGTGTTGATCTTGTTAATCCACAGATGTACAAATTATCTTGCTAGTAATTTAGCAAACATAGTTTGTTGGTTTACTTGTTGCATATGATGTCAGTTTTCCAGCAGTTGACATTAATCTGCTTGCTTATAGATTTAAGTGCATTTAAACAGAATATAGCAATCATAGAATAAGAGCAATGCTATAAGCATGGAAAGTGAAAAAGACAGAGCACCATACTCTTTGGTTGACTTAGTGTATCTTTTATTGAAGAAAATTCTATTCCACAGTAAGCCTTACTTTGTTTTGAAAAATATTAACTTCCTTTACTTCTTTTTTTAATATTTATTTTTTAGGTATAGTTGGCACAATACCTTGATTTTATTTATTTATTTTTATGTGGTGCTGAGGATGGAACCCAGGTCCTCACACATGCTAGATGAGCACTCTACTGCTGAGCCACAACCCCAGCCCAACTCCCTTTACTTCTTTGTATCATGTTTTACAAAGCAGCTCCTTGGATTTACTTCCTACCCTCCCTGTTTCTGGACAGGTGGATTGGCATTCTGACTTTATATGTTATTCCCAAAGGGAGACTAGATGTGCTGATAAAATCCTTCTCTGTTACTTGATTGTCCTCATGATCCTCCTGACAGTTGTTATAGGTACTGTGTTGGGCATTGTGTGTGTCAGCATGAAAGGTAATGAGTAGACTTTTTAAATGGACACCTATTCCTTTTTATTTTAATAGCCTTATTAAGATATAATTTACATACCACGAGACTCACCCATTTGAAGTGTATAATTTGGTGGGTTTTAGTACATGTCAGAGTTGTGTAACTATCACCACAATCAACTGAAGAACATTTTCATCACTTCCAAAAGAAATCCTGTCTGGGGCTGGGGATGTGGCTCAAGCCGTAGCGCGCTTGCCTGGCATGCGTGCGGCCCGGGTTCAATCCTCAGCACCACATACAAACAAAGATGTTGTGTCCGCCGAAAACTGAAAAATAAATATTTGAAAAAATTCTCTCTGGGCGAAGCGCACGTCGAGCGGGGGAGCGGCGCTGCTTGTGGAGATCCTCGGAGGCCGACAGGATTCGTTGGCTGCCGTCCCCGCTGCCGTGCACTGGGTTAAAAACGACAACTAACGCCAACCATGAAAGATCCAAGTCGCAGCAGTACTAGCCCAAGCATCATCAATGAAGATGTGATTATTAACGGTCATTCTCATGAAGATGACAATCCATTTGCAGAGTATATGTGGATGGAAAATGAAGAAGAATTCAACAAATAGAAGAGGAGTTGTGGGAAGAAGAATTTATTGAGCGCTGTTTCCAGGAAATGCTGGAAGAGGAAGAGGAACACGAGTGGTTTATTCCAGCTCGAGATCTCCCACAAACAATGGACCAAATCCAAGACCAGTTTAATGACCTTGTTATCAGTGATGGCTCTTCTCTGGAAGATCTTGTGGTCAAGAGCAATCTGAATCCAAATGCAAAGGAGTTTGTTCCTGGGGTGAAGTACTAAAATATTTGAGTAGACGGGGCCCTCTTTTGGTGGATGTAGCACAATTTCCACACTGTGAAGGCAGTATTAGAAGACTTAATTGTAAAAGCTCTCTCTTGTCACTGTGTTACACTTATGCATTGCCAAAGTTTTTGTTAGTCTTGCATGCTTAATAAAAGTGCTGAGACTGTTATTAAGTAAAAACCTGTCAAACATTTACTGAAAAATAGAATTGGCCCCATGGCTTAATGTAAAGACAGCAAGGAAAGAAGCACCAGTCAAGTTGTAACAAAGCACCAAATTAAATGACCTCTAAATCTTACTGAATTGTTGTCTTTGAGGCTAAACTGGTCCCTTAGGATTAACTAACATTTGTTGATGTTGATAGTTTGTAAAATGAGTAAATTTAAATTAAGTCCTAATTGCTAAGCAGATTTCTCAGTTCTATTTGTCGTCATCAAAAAGAATCTAATTTTTCTAAAGAAGGTCTGTTAATTTAAAAATAGTTCATTAAAGACAAGTGTGTCTTTAATGACTAAGCTTACACAAGGTAGTGATCAGGTAAGAGTTAGTCCTGGCTTTTCTGGTATGTTATCATGTTAGAAATGTCAAATTTTGTTCCTAATGTTACATTTGAGGAAGTATGTGATTTGAGAATTGCATCTCTTGAGGAGTCACTGCATCACAGCCATTCATACCTGTGTGAAGTCTAACTTAGGACCAATAGAAACCCATAACCCAATCGAACAAAGAGATTTGCAACATAATTTGAGTGGTGCTTTTCCTTGCTTTGTTAACCATCACGACAATAGTCTGCAGCACAACTTTTCTTTTAACAAAGCTAGAACAGTTTTGGCTTCTTAAACTTCATATTTGAGTAGGTTAAGCTGCCATACGTGTTCAGTGTGAATAGTGTTTAAGTTGAAAATATTGTAAAAAAATTATATTTTTTCAAAAATATTTAAAAAATAAATAATGGTAGAACTGAAAAAAAAATTCTCTCTGTAAAAAAAAAAAAAATCCTGTCTGTAACTATTAATAGTCACTCATTTCTCCCAGTTCACCCAGCCCTAGGCATCCACTCATCTGCATTCTGTCTCCACAGAGTTCCCTACTCTGAACCTCATATAAGTGGACTTTTGGTCTGGATTCTTAGCAAAATGTTTTCATGGTTCATTCATGTTATATGTTCAGTACTTCATTTCTTCTATGGCTGAATAAGGTTACACTGAAGGGATAGACTACATTTATTCACTTGATACCAATAATGCTGCTGCTATGAATATTTGCACACAAGGTTTTGTACAGACATATGTTTTCATTTCTCTCAGGTATGCACCTGGGAGTGGAGTTGCTGGGTCATGTGGTAACTCAACGTTTAACCTTTTTAGGAACTGCCAGACTTCTGAGCAGATGTTCCTTTTACTTTCCCAACAGCAAGGTAGAAGGGTTCTAATTTATTATCTTCGCCAACACATTATTCTCAGACTTTCTGATTATATGCATCCTAGTGAGCAGGAAATGGCATCCCGTGGTTTTGATTTGCATTTCTTTGGTAACTAATGGCATTGACCATCCTTTTGTGTGCTTATTGGCCATATCACTTTTTTTATATCACTTTTGGAGAATTGTCTACTTCTGTAAAAGTGTAAACAAGTTTATTTTTTCTTTTCTCAATGAGTTAGAGTTATGCTGATTCTAAGCACTCCCTTTTTTTTTTTTCCTTTTTGGATCTGGAGATCGAACCCAGGGCCTTACACATGTTAACAACAGTCTACCAATGAACTACACCCCCAGCCCCTCCAGCTATTCCTTATGATAATTTTCCCTATACACTAGAGATTTCTGCAATCATTTCTTTGGAAATATCTCTGGAAATGTTGGAATCTTCTCTGATTGCTGTGGTTCACCGTGAGCTGAGCATTCTGTGATTAAAAATATACGTAGGAAATTTTTTAAATTGACCAGGCAGAAGGGCTGTATAACAAGTCACCATCCAAAGGATTTGAGGATTTTTTTGTCTTGAGTCAGGATGAAGGAAGATGCTTATCAATTGTGGGTGGAAAACTGGAAGGTTAATAATACAAGGGATGATAGAGTGCAGGTCCTGACATGATGCCAGCACCATCACACTCCTGGTCAGAGTCCAGGAGTCCTCTGCAGGTCATGCAGGTGTTGTGGGTTGCCTGTCCCACAACCTCCTCCAAACAGAGCCCTGCTTTGTTTAGTCCACCCCAGCCCTCAACACCAAGGATGTCAGAAAAGTTGGCATGAGCCCAGCTCACACAGTCCTCACATATGGGTGACTGGTTCAGGAGTGGATGTGGGACCCAGTGTGGGCCACTGAAAATCAGGAGCATGTGCTGGAAGTTTCTGTGGAAGTGCTTCCTTGCTGCTCTGGGAGAGATCAGGATGGCTGTGTAGTGTGCTGCTGCTTGTCCACTCCTCCACCGAGGAGGTGATGCTATGAGAATCCTGATGCCCATTCACTTCTCACAACCGGCCCCCCTGTACAGGTCCTTCCTACCTTTAGATTGAGTAACTTATAGCTAGAGGTATCCCAACTGAACTAAAAGCAATATTTCATAAACACATGTCAGTTTACCAATTTGTTGCAAATAATTGGTATTGAATGCCTTATTAAAAACATGATGTAAATTTCCATGAAGAATACCATAAATTTCAAACTAAAAATCTTCCTGACAGCAAAGGAAACAATCAAGAATGTGAAGAGAGGGGCTGGAGGTGGGGCTCAGTGGTAGAGCGCCCCCTAGCATGGGTGAGGCCCTGGGTTCGATCCTCAGCACCACATAAAATAAATACATAAAAATCAAGGTATTGTGTCCAACTACAACTAAAAAATAAATATTAAATAAGAAAATAAAAAAATAATGTAAAGAGAGAGCCTACAGAAAAGGAGAAAATCTTTCCCTTCTGCACCTCTGATAGAGTATTAATCTCCAGTATATATAAAGAATTCAAAAGGGGCTGGGGTTGTGGTTCAGGGGTAGAGCGCTTGCCTCGCACATGCGAGGCACTAGGTTCAATCCTCAGCACCATATAAAAATAAATAAACAAAATAAAGGTATTGTGTCCATCTACAACTAAGAAAATTTTTTAAAAAAATAAAGAATTCATTGTATAGGTCTTTCACCTCTTTTGTTAGGTTGACTCCCAGGTATTTTATTTTTTGGGGGGATATTGTGAATGGAGTAGTTGTCCTTATTTCCGTTTCAGAGGATTTGTTGCTGATATACAGGAATGCATTTGATTTATGTGTGTTGATTTTATATCCTGCCACTTTGCTGAATTCATTTATTAACTCTAATAGTTTCTTTGTAGACCCTTTTGGGTCTGTTAGGTATAGAATCATATCATCTGATGGTTTTGGTTATTGTTTTTCATTTCTTCCTCGTGTAGTGTTTTGCTCAAAATGCTTTGCAATGCTGGTTTTCTGGCTGCAAATTCTTTTAACTTTTGTTTATCATGAAAGATTTTTATTTCGTTGTCATACCTGAAGCTTAATTTTGCTGGATACAGAATTCTTGGTTGGCATCCATTGTCTTTCAGTGTTTGAAATACATTGTTCCATGACCTTCTTGCTTTCAGTGTCTGTGATGAAAAATCCGTTGTTAACCTTATTGGTTTACCCCTGAATGTAATCTGTCTCCTTTCTCTTGTAGCTTTTAATATTTTCTCTTTGTTCTGTATATTGGATATCTTCATAAAAATGTGTCTTGGCGTTGGTCTACTGTGATTTTGTGTGCTCAGTGTCCTGTATGCATCTTCAATTTGTATATCCGTTTCCTTTTTTATTTCTGGAAAGTTTTCTGTAATTATTTCATTCAGCAGGTTACTCATTCCCTTGGTTTGAATCTCTGTACCTTCTTCTATCCCGATGACTCGTAAGTTTGGTTTTTTTATGTTATCCCATAACTCTTGGATGTTTTTCTCGTGATTTTTTACCAGCCTTTCTGAATTGGCTAGACTCTTTTCAAGATGATATATTTTGTCTTCATTATCTGACGTTCTGGCTTCTACTTGCTCCACTCTGTTAGTGATACTCTCAATTGAGTTTTTAATTTGGTTTATCGTTTCCTTCATTTCTAGAATTATTGTTTGATTATTTTTTATAATCTCTATCTCCTGATAAAGATGCTTAACTTCTTCTTTTATCTGTTTATGTAATTCTTTCTCAATGTGTTCTTTCACTGCTTGAATTTGCTGTCTTGTATCCTCTTTAAGGTTCCATTCCATCTGTCTAAGGTGTTCCTTGAGTTCTTTATATGACCATTTTTCTGATGACTCTAGGTCCTCCTGAATATTTAGGCTGTCTTGCATTGTTTGTACTCCTTTTCTTCCTTGCTTTTGAAGCTGCTCATGTTACTTCTTGTTCTGTTTGACTGCTGAGTTACTGTTTACTCCTATAAATTTATTTGATGCTTGGGAGGAAAGGTATTAGAAGGGAAGGGAAGAAGTCACTAAAGAGAATGAGAGTAAGCAGGTAGAATTCAAGGAAGGGGGGATAAGATAATTGAAAAGAAATGAAAAGACAAAAGAAGAAAAAAATAGGAAATAAAAAAAGAAAAAAAATTTTTTTTAAAATTAAAAAAAAAAGAAAGAAAAATGAAAATGAAAGAAAAACCCAAATCAAAAAAAAAAGAGAAAAGAAAAAAAGAAAACAACAACAACAGAAAAAACTAATAAATGCAGTCTTAGAGTTTGATTAACTTCTCTTCCAGTAGGTGACGCTGTGCCCACCAGGCCAAGTTTCTCCTGTCAATACGCGGGAACCAATCACTGTGTAGCAGCTCCTCCCAGACTGGGCGAGTCTCCAATCCTGAGTGCCTAGGGCCTCCTCTTGTGTCTAGTCACTTCCCACTTTTCCTCTAGCCAGGCCCCTCTCACGGGTGCCGCTCACCACAATACTGGCTGCACGCCAGGTCTGCTGCTCCCGGGAGCCCTGTTTTCATGAACGACTGGGTACACTCTTCCAGTTTTCCATTCCCTCAGACCCTAAGTTTGTAGAGCTTGGGGCTGAGAATCCTCAGCGAATTTTACTTGCCCTCCGGTAGCCACGCCCCCAGTAGCTTGTGCAAGAGACCTCAGCTGTCAGCCCTGGTGGGAGCGGTAGTTCCGCGCCGCGCGTCCCGCGCCACCTCTGATTCCCTCGGGCTGGCTATCGCGCTCACGGGAGAGCTGGGAGGGGCCCTTACGGGAGAGCTGGGAGGGGCCCTTAAGGTTTCCCCGATGTGTGGAGAGGGAAGGCTAGGGAATTACACACCTGTAACCGCAGGTTTCAATGAAGTTATCTCCTCTGCCGCAGTCTGATGACATCAGTTCTCTGCCATGGTGGTCTCTTGCAAATGGCGACAGTTCGTTTCCCTTTGCCGGGCGACCAATGCAACGGGTGGGTCCTTACTGTCTCTCCCAAGCCCCGTTTCAAACCTGTGGCCACTACCTATGAAGGCTCGGTAGGCATTTACCTCCGTAGGATGAGAAGGGCTGACCAGTTGTTTCAGCAGGATGGATTAGTGCTGAGTCACAGCTGTTTGTCTGCGGGAAGCAGGCGAATGGGAGCTTGAATTCAGCCGATCCGGGCTCAGTGTGTGTTCTGAGAGGCCCAGATTGTTCGCCCCAGATCCACGTCAGCTCAGCATTGCCTAGTGATCCTGAGCAAACAGATTTAGGTTATTTACGACTCCCTATGCCTGCACAGCTGAAGAGGTCAGGGACTTGATTTCTCTGCGCCCACCGCCATGTTGGGATCTCTTGCTCACATTTTCAAAGAGGATTCCAAGCTGGGGCAGAGCAAAGGACCTTAACCAAGGTCACCTGGTGCCCTGCGCTGTAGGTGTGGAATTGACTATGTGCCAACGTGGTATCAGGGAGACAGAACAGGTTTGTGTGTGTGTTTGCACAAAGGGTTTTTAAAAATGTCTAGGAAACAGTTCTACAGAGGGTTAAGGGCTGGAGCTCCACAATCAGGCTGCCTTTCCTATCAGACCTCAGTTCTCCAGCTCTTGGGACAAGCCATTGTGCCCGTTTCCTCCCACTTTCCTGGAAGGAGTGTGAACTAAGTGAGCAATGCCTGGCAGAAAGCCTTGGCAGTTAGCCTAGCCACTAGAGTACCACGGGCTCAGGATTTTTCTGTTAAAAAATTAGACCATTCACAATCCTCTGTAACTTGCCTTCCTTCATCTACAATATGTCATGGACATCTGCCCACACTGGTAATACAGGACTGTAACTTGTTCTAATTGGTGGTAAATATTCAATAGCCCAGATGTACATACATTATTTGACTGGTCTATAGTATTGGAATTTAGCCTTCAGTTTATGCTGAAGGATACAAACTCCAATTTACAAAGGCAAATATATAAAGGCAGCCCATCGAGACTGAGCCAAAGTCTCAGTTCTTTCTTTCCGAGCATGTGACACAAAAAGGTGCCTTATCTTCATGTACCTTTTTTCCTGGGGAAAGTGAGGAGAAGGGAGCTGTTGTGAGAACTCACTGAATAGAGAAAACATAAGCACTAATCATGTATATTATTATGATTATTGTTCCTTATTGTGCTCTTTTTTTCTAGTGGATAAGTTGCAAAAGAGGGTTTAGTGGATCAAAGTTTATATCCATTTTTTAATTTTAATTAATCCTGTTAGATTTCTTTCAGAATGCTATTTTGCCATCTCTCTATTTCTTGTCAAGTCATGGTTAGACCTAGAAGCTTGATCAGATGGAACTTGGATGATTTGATGAGAATAGTCATAATGGTTCTGTATAACACATCAGGAGACACAGGCTATTTGTCCCAACTTTACTGATGTGAAAATTGGCCAGAAAGTGCAGGTTTTATTGTCAGCCTGCCCATCTATTATAAATGAGGAGCATAGAGAAATTTTTAAAAAGTCATCAGTAAGCGCTCAACCAATTCAAGAATGTAGAGAATTTTACAGGAAAAATTATCTAATACTTCAACAAATAAATTTACAAAATAGTAGAAATGGGAGGTAATAAATGATCACTAAAAGAGAATGAAGACATGGGTTATAGGCAATGTCTGGAATTTATTTAGATCCTGACTTCATGTAAAATTACACTTTGAGACATTTGGAGAAATTTGAACTTTATAGATACGGGTTAAGAATAAATGAAGTTATACAGAAAATTATAGAGCAATATTGAAAGTCATGAAAAGATACTGTCTTCTCATGAACACAATCTATGCTCATGGGTTAGAAGAGTCAATATTTTAAAGATGCGAATTTCCCTACATTGATCTATAGATTCAATATTATCACAAGGGAAAGCTCAGTCATATTTTAAGATAAGGAGAAGTTAAAATTAAAAAGTTGTTAAACTGCAAAGTGCTAAAACAAGCCAAGATTACTTTAACCAAAAAGTGCAAAGAGACATGACTACCACACATAAGAAGTAAAAAAAGATGATGAAAATTACTATGAACACTTGTACGCCAAAAAAATTGGATCATACAGATAACTTGGACAAATTCCTAGGAATATACAAACCACTAAAATTGATGCAAGAAGAAGCAGAAAATCTGAAAAGATTTGTAAATTTAACAAATAAATCAGTCACAAAAAAATCTACCAAGAAAGAAGAGCTCAAAACCAGATGACATCACAGTGAACTCTAACAAACATTTAAAGATTAACACAACTACTTCTCAAACTCTTCCCCCAAAAAAAATAGTAGAAAAAGAGAAAACTTAACTTGTTCTATGAGGCCAGCATTACCTTGATACCAAAGCCATAAAAATATACCAAGATACCACAAGTAAGCCACAGATTAACATATCCTATGAATATAAATGTAAAAATCCTCAGTAAAAATAAATCCAGAAGCCTACTAAAACTCCTATACACCAAACCAGTGGAATTTATCACAGATATATATGAGTAATTCAACAACTGAAAATCAATCAATCTTCAAATGTTCCACAATGTATACATAAATTCAAACATTACATGATTTCCCATTAACATGTTCGATTTTTATGTTTTCATGTATAAGTTAAAAGGTAAATTTAAAAGCCATGCATAATAATGCATGCCTGTAATCCTGTACTCAGGAGGTAGAGCACCCCTGGGTTCAATCTCCAGTACCCCCTAAAATTGGGGGGAAAACTGAAGTTTATCTCAATTAATAAAAAAAAAGCATACTTAAAAAAATTCAGGTGAGGGTATAGCTCAGTGGTAGAGTACTTGCCTAGCATGTGTGAAGCAATAAATTCAATTTCAGAATCACATAAAAATAAATAAGTAAAATTAAAAGTATTGTGTCCATCTACAACTAAAAAAAATTTTTAAATTCAATACCATTTCTTGATTTAAAAGAAAACAAAACATCACAAAAACAAAAATTAAAATGAAAACCCAACTCATTAAAACCAGAAAGAAACTATTTTAACAAAATAAAGGCCATATATGAAAGTCCATAGGTAAAACCATACTCAATGCGGAAAATAGAAAGCTTTGCCTCTAAGATCAGGAATTAGAAAAGAATGCCTGATATTGCCACTTTTTTCAAAATATTACTGAGGGAGTAGCTCAGTGGTAGAGTGACTGATTGCCTGGCCACGTGCCAAGCCTTGAATTCAATTCTCAACTCCACACACAAAAAATCTTTTTAAAAACTACTAAAAGTGCTAGCCAAAACAATTAGACAAGAAAAAGAAATAAAATGCATCTAAATTAGAAAAGTAGTAAAACGATCTCTGTGCACAGGCAACATTTTTATATGTTGGAAACCTGTCAGTTTCTTATGAAAAACTGTTATAATCCTTTTATTTATGCAAAATCAGTACCAATGTTCATTTCTTACTTTGTTATTTGATCCCTCTTTCAATGTTTTCTCCTTGGTCACTCCAGCTATAGATTTATCCATTTGGATGATCTTTTCAAAGAACCAACTCTTACTTTCATTGACTTTCTATATGTTTTTTCTATTCTTCATTTTGTTTATCTCTGCTCTATTTTTTATTATTTATTATTGCCTTCTGCTAACTCTGGCCTTATTTTTCCTAGTTCCCAAAGTTATAAATGTAAGTTATTGACTTAAACTATTTAATCTTTTTCAATGCAAACATTTATAACCACAGATTTTCCTCTTCGCACTGCCTTCATTGCAACACATAAATTTTGATATGTTGTTTTCATTTTCATTTGTCTAATGATTTTTAAAATATTTTTTTAGTTGTAGTAGGATGCAATACCTTCATTTTATTTATTTATTTTTATGTGATGTTGAGAAGAGAACCCAGAGCCTTACACATGCTAGGCGAGTGCTCTACCACTGAGCCACAGCCCAGCCCTGTCTCACAATATTTTAAAATTTCTCTTGTGATAGCATATATACAGACATATACACAGAACTTAATGACTAATATATACAGTTTACAATATTGAAAAGTATAGGGGCTGGGGATGTGGCTCAAGCGGTAGCGCGCTCACCTGGCATGCGTGCGGCCCGGGTTCGATCCTCAGCACCACATACAAAGATGTTGTGTCCGCCGAGAACTAAAAAATAAATATTAAAAATTCTCTCTCTCTCTCTCTCTCTCTCTCTCTCTCTCTCTCTCTCCTCTCTCTCACTCTCTCTTTAAAAAAAAAAAAAAGAAAAGTATTATACTGGTAACATAAATACAGTCATATGTCACTTAGCAAAAGAGCTATGTTCTGAGAAATGTGTTGTTAGGTCATTTTGTTGTTCAAACATCATGCTGTGCACTTACACAAACTAAGGTTCCTGTGATGTCACTAGGTGATACAATCCTATGGGAACATTGTCTTATAGGCAGTTGGCCATTGACTGAAAGGTTGTTACGTAGCACATGACTGTAAGTGCCTGGGAGTTCTGAATGGAAAATCCATGACAATAGTCACCTCTATAATGGGAAGGAAGGGAATGACATTAGAGAGTGACACAGATGTGTTCCACTAAACCTGTAATGTTTATTTCTAACAGAATGATATTTCTGAATCAATGTTAAGACATTAATCAACATCAAGTTTGAGTGTGGAGGAAAGGTTCATGGTTGTGCATTAGAGTATATAGTTCTCTGTGCTGATGATTGTTAAATTTTTATTGAAAATGACTGCCCTGAGTTTTATACCTCAGGTTGTCCAAGACCAAGAAGTTTGACAGTGTGCTTTGTAGGCAGCATTGTGAGAAAGCAGGACTTCTATAGGGACATGCATGGTCACTGTTTTGATTACTTGGTGGGCAACTTGGCAAAACTGAAAATAAGTATCCACTTGGATCCTGCAATCTCACTTCTAGGAATTTATTCTCTGGTCATATTTGCAGATATGTTCAAAAGGCAAATGAATACTCCTTTCAGAAATAGTTGCAAAAGACAGGCAGCATCCTAAATGTCCATTTAAGGGAAACTGAGTGTGAAAAATTATAACACTGATACAATGGAAATTCACGGAGCATTTAAATGAAGAGGTAGCTCCTCATTGTGATGATAAGAACTAACTCCAAGATATACAGGTGAAGAGAATAAAAAGCACAGCGTATAGTATACTACCATCTATTTAAAATAGGGGCAGGATGTACATGGATTTGAGTATGCATCTAGTATATCTGGGGACACACAGAGATGAATAATGGCAGGTGCCCTTAGGAAACAGATGGCATGCAAGTGAGACTCTGAAGCAGAAATGGGAAAAAGAATCAAGCTTTTGTTGTTGTTGTTCATCTTAAACTTGATTTTTTAATAAAAGATAAAAACTGTTATATCAATAGTTGGAATTTTAGATTGCCTTTTATGAGTAGTAGTTTCTATAAAGTAAGTCTTTGCATCTTTAGACTGAGGATGTTTGGAAGCTTGGAAGGTTAAAATATGCTAAGAAAGCCAGGCAAGGTAGCACACCCCTATCACCCCAGCTACCTGGAGGCTGAGGCAGAAGGATCACAAATTAGAGGCCAGCTTGGGCAACTTAGTGAGACCCCCGTCTCAAAATAAAAAATAAAATGGGCTGGGGGGTACATCTCAATGATACAGTTCTTGTGTAGCAGGCATGAAGCCCTAGGTTCCATCCCCATCACTGCAAAAAAGTGTGTGTGTACACATACACACACACACACACACACACACACACACACACTGAGAAGCTCCCAACTCAGTAGAGAATTGTCACTAGCTAAGGACCACCCCAAACCTGGTGTCTCTAGTTTTCAATGTCACCTTTTACCATTCAATGACTCCTTCATTCAAACCTGTTAGTTGTACAGATTCTTTCTCACAGACACTGTGCAGGTCAGTGTGGAGAAAGAACAAAGCAAACCTTGTCCCTGCCTTGTTGGAACATAGTGTGTCATGAAGTAGATGGCCATTAAGCCAGTAGCCCAAATAATAATGTGATGATGTAATGTGATTTGTTATAAGAGCTATAAAGGTTAGACCTCGTGGAGTAGTATAAGAGTGTAGAACAGGTAAATTTAAGTTAGAATTGGGGAACACCGAAGTCCCATTTGAGAGTGTAATCTGAAACCTGAGGGATGCTGCTTGCTTTGGGTATCGTTTAAGTGTCCCCCAAGGGTCAACTGTGATTAATGACTTGGTCCCTGGAGTGGTGCTATGGAGAGGACCTGGGACATAGTAGGAGTCCTTTAGGATTCCAGGACTCTGCTCTCAAAGGGTAATTCCTATTGGACTCCTTGAAAGTCTTTGGGAGAGAGTTGCTATAAAAACGATTTGGCCCTACCCAGCTCCTTCTCTGCTTCTCGGCTCAAAATATGAACACTTGTGGGGCTGTGGCTGTGGCTCAGTGGTAGAGCACTCTTGCCTAGCACATGTGAGGCACTGGGTTCTATCCTCAGCACCACATAAAAATAAACAAAGGTATTGTGTCCATCTACAACTAAGAAAAATATATTTTTTAAAAAAGACATAGCTACTTGTTCCCACACACACTCACTCCTGCCATTGCCATCTGTCTTTCACCATGAGGTCCTCACCTGAACTGATGCAGGAGCCATGCCCTGACCCCCTCAAGATATGAGCTTAATATTCTTTTTTTTCTTTATAAAGGTAATAACCTCAGGCATTGCATCATAGTGATGCAAAGCTGACAAATGCAGATGCTTTGCCATTTAGGACTCTTTGCTGCTGCAAGTACAGACACTCAATTCAAATGAGTTAAGCTGGAAAAAAATTAAAAACCTATTTCATTTAAGCAACTAAAAAGTCTGGGTGGGGGCTGGGCTTGTGGCTCAGTGGTAGAGCACTCACCTAGCACGTGCAAGGCACTGGGTTCAATCCTCAGTACCACATAAAAAATAAATAAATAAAATAAAGGTATTGTGTCCAACTACAACTTAAAAAAGAAAGTCTGGGTGGATCTTGCCTGCTTCCAATCCAGAAAACCAAATAACAGCATCAGGGCTGTGTTCATTTCTATCAATCTCTTCATCTGTTTTCTTTTTTCCCATTGTATTATTGTCCTGTTATAGGTTGATTGTGTCCCCAGAAAAGATACATCAAACTTCCAAACCCACCATCCCAGAACATGACCACCTCATTTGGAAATAGGATCATTGCAGATGTAATTAGCTGAGATGGTCCTGCAGTAAGGTGTGCCTCTAGTTCAATATGCCTAGAATCCAGATAAGAAGAGGAGGGGGACACAGAGAGGAGAATGTCATGTGAAGTCAGAGAAAGGGAGAAGACAGCCAGGTGACAACAGAAGCAGAGATTGCAGTGATACATCTATAAATCAAGGAAAGCGAAGGATTTCTAGCAAACTCCAGAAGCTAGGAAGAGGCTTCCTGGTTGGAGAGGGAGCACAGGCCTGATGATAGGTCCATTTTGGACTTTCAGCTTCCAGAACTGTGGGGTAATAAGTTCCTGTTGTCTTAAGCCCCTCCCCTTCCTTATGCCACTCTCACAAACCAGAGTCTTCCTAGTTATTCTCTGTATGTGAAGCCAAAGTGGATCTTAGAAGCTGCAGGCATTTCTCCTCTTTGGTCCTCACAACCTCAAAATAAGGGAATCCCATCCCTACCAGTGTTCTCTTGGCCCTGGCAGTTTGTCTTATAGATTCCCACAGAACTGCTTGAGTCTGTGAGCACTTGTTCTTAGTCATAATTCAATGAGGTTTGAACTTAAGAAGCAATATTATGAGGACAAAGTCCCGTTTGGCTCCCCCAAGAAGTCAAGTTCCAGGTTTGCAATCCCTAAATCAATGGCTCCCTCTGTTGAAGAACTAATTCAAGCCACAAGAGCGTGACAGAGGGAGATCCAGGAAAACCTGCACCTCTGATCTAATTGTGGGCTCCTGCCCTTCCTGAGAACAAAGTCCTGCTCCATCAGGACTGAGGAGGGGAAAACCAAATCTTTACTTCCCTTAGTTGCAAACCTATTAGTTCACCAGATATTGCATCCAAAATGTGCACCATTTTCTTCCATGTGACACTGGAAATGAGGCAGAGGTGGATCTCAGACAATATTTCAGATCTTGGGGAGATGAGTTTTGAAAACTCAACGTTCGTCGTCGGAGATCAACACACACACACACACACACACACACAGGTGGCAGTGACAAAATGAGGGCTGTATTATAAGCTGCTGTTAGCTTATATAGGAAATGAAAGTCAGTTATCTTAAAGCAGGAACCCCCTGGGACCAATCATAGTAAAGGTCAGGTCACCACCTGCGATGCACTCATATCCATCATGTATGAGATTCATGGGGGGCACCAGCTGCTCAGGAGCCTGGAAGATGGGTGAACCAATTGGAAAATTTTCAAAACAACTTGTTATCCGTCCATTGGCAATTTGCCTGCCACCCTGTTACACTCATGGACCCATTATCAGAAAAGCCCAGGGAATCCTCAGGGAAACTCCCAACAAGTTTGTTCTATGGGGAAACCCAGAGAATACTGTTGAGTAAGCTGTGACCTCGTCAGGATGTCCTCATCCATTCTGGTTTGTGGACAGGAAGTCTAATGCTTAGGTTACGTTGCTTATTAAGAATCTCAGCCAGTCATAGTGGCACACATCTGTAATCCCAGTGTCTTAGGAGGCTGAGGCAGGAGGATCTTGAGTTCAAAGCCAGCCTCAGCAATTTAGCAAGGCCCTAAGCAACTTAACAAGATGCTAGCTCAAAATAAAATATAAAAAGGGTTGGGGGATGTGACTCTGTGGTTAAGTGTCCCTGAGTTCAATTCCCAGTACCAATAATAATAATAATAATAATAATAATAATAATAATAATCTGGGCACACCTACAAGGATGGTGGATGGCTATCATTTTAAAAATAAGTGTTGACAAAGATGTGAAGAAATTGGAAGCCTCATACAGTGCTGGTGGGAAGGTGAGAAGGTGTAGCTACATTGGAATACAGTTGGTGAAAGTTGTCAGAATCAAAATGGAGTCACTTGTGTCAACCTGAACAATAATAACAACAGATTAAAGAAATCCAGGAGGATGTGCAGGAAGAGTTCTTGTGCATGGCTTCCTGATACTTAATAATGGTACCAGGCCAGCCTGGGCGACTCAGTGACACCCTTGCAAGAAAGCTCGCCCAGAGACCACGCCAACCTTTTACAGAAAGTACTTCTACAAGGACATCTGCCCAGCAACTGTCCAACCTCAGGCCAACGCCACTCATTACTAATTATTAAAGCCAAAGTCAATTGTTTCAAAATATCTGATGCAATCCTCCTCATTTTTGTCTCTAAAAATTTCCCCTTGCCTCAATCTTTCAAGTACAAATAGTTCACTACAGCATGTATATTCCCATGGCGATGCTCTGCTATTTCCAAATAAATCTCAATGTCCCTTGGAGAACCTCTCTCTGTTAGTCAGCATTCCATTGTGATATAACAAATGCCTGAAATGACCAACTTATAAAGAGAAAGGTTTTCTTATGGCTCACAGTTTTAAACTATCCAATCCATGACTGATTGACCCATTGCTTTGGACCTGTGGAGACGCAGGATGGAGGAAGCTTGAGGCAGGGGAAAACCACTCATTTCACGATGGCAACACTAAATGAGGAAGAGGGAGGGGCTGGGGTCTTGCTATCCCCTTCCAGGGCACACCCTCAATGACCTGAAGACCTCCCACTGGGTCCCACTCTTAAAAAACTTCCACCACCTCCCAGTATGGCCATGTTGGGGACCAAGCCTTTAAAAGTTGAGACTTTAGGGAACATTTAAGATGAAAAACATACCAGTTTCTCTGCTTGTTTTTTTTTAATTTAGGTTGACAATTATTTGATTGATAAGGTAAACAGAATTACTACATCATTCAGCAGTTCCACTCCCAGACATCTACACCACAGACTTGAAACAGCTACTCAAACAAGTAAGTGAATGCAGCAAAGTTGCATTATTCAAATAGTCCTAAGGGGAACAGCCAAACATCCATCAACAGATAAATGGACAAATAGATTGGGCTGTGTGCACGCAGTGAAATATTATTATTCAATCATAAAAAGGAAATGCCAACATACACTTCAGTGTGGATGAACTTTGAAAACATTATGCTAAGTGACCATACTGGCACCAATGTCACATATTGTATGATTTTGTATAACTGTTAATGCTCAGAATAGGCAAATACACACAAAGAAAAGGCAGATCTGTGGCTGCCAAGTTCTGAGTGGAGAACAGATGAGGAGTGACCACTTAACGGACACAGGATTTCTTTTAGGGGTGATGATAATGTGATTCTAGATGGAGATGGTGGTTGTACAATATTGCGAGTGTACCAGATGACAGAACTTCGCACTTTCAAATGTAATGTAAATATTATGTAAATGTTGCTTTGATTTTAAAAATAAAAGAATCTGTGTGCTTCTACTGCAAGGGCCCAGGACACTCGAAACAGTCTCTGATGAAGTAGTTGATAATGTCTAGAAGAAGAAGGGAGGTATATTGTGATGCCATCCTCCTGAAAGAATCCTAAGTGTCTGATAGTCCCAGAAAACGTGCCCTAAGTCGCCCAAATATCTTTGGGGTGATCGGCGCCTCCTGAGATGATTCATACAGCAGACCCAGAACTGTCCAGTTAAGACCTTATGTGAATAGAAACTACAGTGTTTGCTGGTCATTGACAGATAGGTTCACCTGTGGTCTATTCCTCGTTGACATAACTCAACGCTGGGGACTAGGCGGCCACATCACAGAAATCCTGGGGTCAACAAGCCTGCCTCCTGTGAGGTTACCTATTGATGGCAGGGACTGAGGTTTTGGGGGTAAACACAAAACCCACCCTCACTTCCTTCCAGCATGCTCTCCTGGGATGCTAAGACTGGGAAGCTAAGTCCCATGTCTCCCAGATTCCCCGTGGCTAGGGTTCTGATTCTGGTGAGGCTCTGCCAGTTAGATATGCTTGTGCACAGTTTGGGACACCACTGCACTTGCTGGCTCGATCATGGAGACACTCAATTTCTTGCAGACTGCCTAGCATTCGACCACCAGCTCCGTGAATGGACGTGACAAGTGGAAATACACCAGGTCCACATTTTGGTCGCCTGCCAAAATATTGTTATTGCCACCTGAAAAGAACTCTTGAAGGAGACAGGGTGTGACAATCGGCATCTGGGCAGAGTGGAACAGGAGGGCCTGGTTGGTCCCAGTGATGATTTTCATCTGACTTGCAATAACGGGTATAACGAGCAAGGAAATAGCTGGCCCTCTGAGATGGGCTGATCACCTGGAAGGGAATTCTCTGAAAGGACACTAAAGCCAAGCCAATGTGCATTGGGGTTGTAAAGGGTCATATGTCCGTTAACCTCCTGCCACTACAGCAAAATACCTGAGACACTTAATGTATAAGAGAAAAGGGTTATTTTGACTCACAGTTTTGGAGGTTTCAGTCCATAATCAGGCAGACCCCATTGCTTTCAAGCTCCTGGTGGGAGTTCTGGAGAGCAAGGTCAGGGAGCAAGCTATGCACCTCATGACCAGGAAACAAAAGGGAAAGGAAAGGACTAGGGTCCCACAGTCCCCTTTGGGGCACACTCCAGTGAATTAAGGACCTCCCAGGAGGCCCCACCTCCTCAAGATTCCAACACTTCCCAATAGCACCATCCCAGAGGTCTAATCTTTAACACGTGGAGCTTTGGGGGCCATTCAAGTTCCAAACTATTGCTGCTCAGGTTTGTGATGGAGAAACCAGAAAGAGATGCCAAGATGAGGTGGTGAGCAAAGCCCAGGATACCAGAGAACAAAAATCCGGAAAGGGACATCCTCAGGACTTGCATGAGAAAAATGTAGAGGGTGGAGAAGGAGAAAGGCCTGGAAAGGCATCTGCAGAGACCTGTCCCATCTCTGCATGTTCTCTGCCTGATCCAGCCTGGCAGTGGGTGTAAAAACGCCACAGCTCCCGTGGTCAGGGACAGATGCCAAAGGCTCTGCAGGTCTGTCAGTGGTGGCAGGGTAGAGCAGTTGTTACTCATGGTTTTTGACTGTTAGGGTCCTTTATTATGGGTGTTAATGGAAGCCAGTGTCCACATTCCACTATAGATGTCACAGCAAGGGACACCCCACCTCCTGGTAGCTGGGAAATGTGCCCATGACCCAAGCTCAGCCAATCAGATGTGCTGCGCCCCTCCCCTGACTCAGGCAATGGCAAGGCCCTACTGAGGTGGATGGTGAAAGGCCTCCATCCTCTGGAGGAGGGCAGTATGTTTCTGGGAATGGGCTGGTTTGTTTTTGTATTCCTTTAATAAGTATAGTTGCAACTTCTAATATGACCATTAAGTATGAAGGAAAAAACATGACTTTCCCAATTAATGCAACTACTTTTAAAGAATAAATCTGTTCGCTCTAAATGCAATGATTCAGCTGTGGAGCGTAAATTGTTAATGTTTAATGAAAAACTCCCTGTATTCCTGTCAAGAAAGTTTTTGAGAAATTAAATTAAAATCTAGAGAAGAAGAATTAATGTTAAGAAGACAGATGAGTGCTTAGTACTGGGCAACTTGTTCTTGTTCCTGTGCACAATGGTTTGTGCTCTTACTCTTGTTTGATTAAAATTAATAACAAGTTAATCACTTGCCGTATCCATGGCACCAGCTCCAGTCAGTAAGTCAAGAAAGAATAGTCAAGGTATAGGCCAATAGTTTGGGACATTTCTAACTATTATTAAAAGTTAACTAAGCAGAAACAGCTCAAAGCAAAACTCGAACTGAAAGGAAAAATGCTTGTTTATGCATAAGCCAAGATACATTCTTCTATTCTAATTGTAGCTACGTAATACTTTGTTTCTTTGAATAATGATTCCTGTTTTGTAACCACAAAGTACTGTGAGCCTGCCAAAATGAAAAGTATATATGACTAACTTCACAAGTAAAGATTGGGATCAACACCTTCACTTTGGTGTCTGTGTTGTTTCTCTACCCCCTTTCGCCGACTCCTCACCATCCGTTCCTCTCCTGAGACCGGCTGTCTGTGTCCGACACAGATGCCTCTGGCTGGGACCTTGAATATCCAGGGAATAACGAAAGTGCAAAGGATCAGTGGAGAAATTACATCGGACAGCAGGAGCAGGAGCCAGCAGCAGATGTGTTATTGAGCATCAGCTGAGCAGGGGCATTTAGTCGTCCCAAATGGATAGCTTGTGGGGCAGGACCTCAGGGCTGTCCGCACTGCCTCGCCCACCTTGGATCTTTCCCAGTTTCTAAGCCTGTCTCTCTAGCCTTTATGCCAATTGTGCATATCCTTCCACCGACTTCCTTTTCTTCATACATCAGCCCAAATTAGGTTTTCCTATTTGCATTCAGGAGAATTACTACCTAGAGAAACAAACCCTGCCCTGGTTGCTATGCCATGATTGCCTCTGTGTGCCTCAGTAGCAGGGTCATGTTTTGAGTGTTCTACAAAAGATGACCACAGCCCTTACTAGAAAGTCTGTTCAAACCTCATGATTTGCCCAAGTTCAGAACTAACTGCCCAGCCCTAAGTCATGGTCTCCTGGCCTTTTTGGAGGTGGGATGTGCTTGCTCCCACTGGCTTAACAAATTAAGGATGAGACGTCTACAGATTATCAGACTATGGCTTTTACAAGACTTTCCGGAGTCATAGGATCCAGCTCCTGCTGTTTTTCTATTCAACAATTTTCACCAGCATGTAGCTTTCCATCCTTGAAGTTCCCTCATTTTCCAAAAATGGCTATTAACCTCTATCCATCTCATCTGCATTCCAGGCATAAGAAAAAGAAGAGTCAAGGGGGGAAAAATGCATACCTCGAAATGAAACACCACATTGTGAATTTTTTTTTCTTTACATAAAATTGTTCACTTCTACCTGGAAGGAAGATTGGGAAATATAAACAGTCTCACCAGAAATATGGAGATTTTTGTGTTAGAGAAAAAGAAGGGGAAAATAGATACAGCCTGGACACCTAGGAAAAGCAAAAGAAAAATAATAAAAATTATAAACTTGGGCAAGAAAGTGTGGCAAGTTTGCATTTAGGCTATCATATCCTTTTACTTCAATCACACAGCAGCAAAAGGTGAAATTTTTTGAATAGACAATTACAGGCTCCAAAAGTAAGACAAACGTTTCAGCAGATCAAAACTGAGCAGTAACAACTCGAGTGGTTAGAACTGAAGGCCTTGTGGGCTCTGGGTGTAGAACTGAATTGCAGTGGCTGCAGCTCCATTCTGGAGAGGAAAAGGGCTCATTAAGGGTTCCTGGGGAGAGAAGAACCCTAGCTAGAAATAGAGCTGCTCACCTGCAGCTAGAGACTGGTTTCCTGGGAGCTCAGCCTGACTCTCTAGCCTTTATGCCAATTGTGCAAGATATTCCAGACCAAGGCAACTGAGAGCCCGCTTCCCGGCCAGCTTCCCGCATGCTGCCTCCTAGCCTCGGTCTGCAGTATGCCAACTTCTTGGAACAGCATTATAGAGCATGTTATCCACAGAAGTGACAAAATGGGCAGGGGAAGAGAGAAAGAAACTCAAAACTAGCAAACAAACAACAACAATAAAATATGCAAACTCCTACTCAAAATGAGCCTGCAAAGTAAATTCCCAAACAATGAAGAAAACTTTGGAACCATGATTCTGAGAATGCCTTGTGCGCTGTGTTCTCAGAGGGAACTGGACTCTACCAAACTGTGAACTGAGCGATTGGGTGATTTTTGTTTTTAATGGTACTTTACAGCTATTGTTGTGTAAGATAATCAATAAAACTGGTAAGAATGTAAGTTATAGGTTATAGATTAGTAAAAAATGTAGATTACAGATATGATTTTGATAAATGAGATAAGACAATTATGAAGTAAAAACTGTCATAGACAGGCCTAAGACTCCGTTTTGCTGCCTTCTATAAAAATCTGTTACAAGAGCTGTTTCTGAGGAACTGAAATGAAAGCTGTTTTCTTATAAAAATTGTTTTATGTACTTTGTACCCCACAAATTGTACCCTACTCAGGATGCAGTGGTAGTCATGGTGAGCTACATCCTGGGTTTGAGTACACTTGTGGGTCTACATGACTTTGACAGATTCTCGCCCCCACTGACCCCTACTCAAACCCAGGATACGGTTGTCTAGCACCTGCTTGAACCCAGGAATGTGGTCAACTGAATTGCAAAGCTGATTGCTTTATTCTAGCTTCTGTACTTGCTTGCTTGCTAACTGGAAAATTCCAGTCCTGCTTAGGGCTCAAAGGTCCTGCTTACTATTGTTTTAATTTATGGGATTGGCTTACTTGCATGACGCTAAGGAAAGCCCCTGAGTTGTGGTTTTCATCTTTAAGTTCCCAGGATACAGGCCAGGAAGTTGCTGTTCTCCCACAGAGCTTCAGTCTGTATGGGTGGGTGACAGTCCCTGGCCAGGTAAACAAAGCTCTCTTTTACTTGAATTCAGACTTAGAGTGTTTTCTGAAGCAGCTCCCCATGACACCATTTCTTACTATCTCATTTAAGGAAAATTATAAACAATTTACACAGACTTTTTGAAAACATGACTCTGAGAATATCTCTTAAAAGATGTGTTGTTCGCTGTGTTCATTTAAAAAAATAGCTATAATTGGACAAAATACTTTGATTTTATTTACTTTTATGTGGTGCTGAGGATCGAACCCAGAACCTCACATGTGCTAGGTGAGCACTCCACCGCTGATCCACAACCCCAGCCCCTTCATTGTGTTCTCACAGTGAACTTTTTAAAAACCAAAGACATCTACCTGGATGCTTGCCTGTAATCCCTGCAACATGGGAGGCTGAGGCAGGAGGATCACAAGTTCAAAGCCATCCTCAGCAACAGCAAGACCCTAAGCAACTCAGTGAGACTCTGTCTCTAAATAAAATACAAAATAGGGCTGGGGATGTGACTCAGTGGTTGAGTGCCCCTGAGTTCAATCCCCAGTACTGCCCCCAAACCAAAAAAAAAAAAAAAAAAAAACCTGAAGACACCTAATGCCAAGAAAAACAGCACATTTACCATTGAAAGCATAAACTTGCTTCAGATTGAAATTAAGTTGATGGAGTAATATGGTAAGAACTTCAGTGTGTTCAGGATGTTCAAAGATAAGCGAAGGTGAGAGAAGGAGGGATAGAGAGGGGATGATGAAGAACTGCACTTGGCTAGGAGAATAACTTCTAGGGTTCTACAGCCTAACAAGATATCGTGATTGACAATGACTAATTGAATATATCAAAATAGCTAATAGAGAGACTTTTTAATGTTTCCACAAAAGAAAATTATATATATCTGAGGTTAGATAAGCCAATCACCCTGATCTGATTTGCACATGATATACATGTATTGAAATACCACACTGTACCCCATAAATATGTGAAAATTACTGGGCGTCAATTAAAATAAACATGAAATTTTTTTTATAAAATGGGCGAATCTAAAACGTCAAAGTTTAAAAGAAGAAATTACAAAACAAAGACTGTGTGGAGCCTCATGGGGCTTCTTTGACTGTCAGATGTGGAAGGTGGCACCAATAATCACACTGTGTCCCAGAGTAGGAGCAGGAACCTGATTCCCCCATCCCCCAGCACAACTGGTGGTGAAGCACACTTCATGGCCCTGAGATATTCTGACTTTAGCTGTTCCCAGTCAAGGTCCCTTTTTCCCTTTTGACTCACCTTTCACTACAGCTCTGCTCCTTTATCATCTCCATCTCCTCCTCCTCCAGCATCTCCTCCTCCTCCAGCATCTCCTCCATCACCTCCTCCAACATCTCCTCCAACATCTCCTCCATCACCTCCTCTAGCACCTCCTCCAGCATCTCCTCCAGCACCTCCTCCTCTATCATCTCCTCCATCATCTCCATCATCTCCTCCATCATCTCCATCTCCTCCTCCATCATCTCCATCTCCTCCTCCATCATCTCCTCCATCTCCTCCTCCATCTCCTCCTCCTCCTCCATCTCCTCCTCCTCCATCATCTCCTCCTCCATCATCTCCTCCTCCTCCATCATCTCCATCTTCTCCTCCTCCTCCTTCTTTGTGATGCTGGAATTACAGGCATGTGCCACTGCACCTGGCTATGTTCCTTCCAATTTTGTTTATGTCTGAAAATTTTTATACTAAATCTCAGAAAGAAGATTAATTTCCCTAAGAAGGTTGGATATTTTGTTCCATGTTGTGCTAATGGTGAATATAAGGCCAGTCTTACCCTGTTCCTCTGCAGTTGACTGATTGTGTCCTCTCTAGAAACTTGAAGAATCTTCTCTCCCATTGTTCTGGATTTTCAAGAGAATGTGTCTAGGAACTGATCTTACCCCAACTCACTAACACTTCATGACACTTTCGTTGTTCAGAACTTTGTCCATCAAGCCTGAGTTTTCCTGTATTCATTCCCCAACCTACATGTGCATTTTTTTTTCTTCCCGGAATTCCTGTTAGATGAGTGTGGAAATTCTTATATTAATCCTGTGTCATTATCTCTGCCTCTTTCCTTTGTTTGCTCTGTAGTCTAAGAGACAAACATTACCTTCTAAACTTTGTCTTTTCCATTGTCTTTCTTTTCATTTAATTTCTAAGTTTTTGTTTCTTGTTCTCTTGTTTCCATTTTTCCCAACACTCAGTCCCTATTTTTACAATGTCATAATAAATCTTGGAAGATTAATTTCTTAGTTTCTAGGGTTATCTTCTGTTTCCTGAATTATCTCTACTTCCTCTCCTATCACTCTCCTGTGTGCTTCGGTGGTTCACTTCTGTACAGCAGGCTTTCTCCAAATATGTGGTGGTTTGGGGTTGCCCCTTCCTAATAAAGGAGGAGCCAGCCATTCTGCTGAGGGCCCCCTAAAAACCCAAATGAAGATCAGTTTATTTTAGGCAGCTAACACCCATTTGAGGAATGACAGATATGGCAGTTAAAAATAATAACCATGGGCCAGGCACTGGCACTGCAGCACACACCTGTAATCCCAGTGGCTTTGGAGGCTGAGGCAGGAGGATCTCATGTTCAAAACCAGCCTCAGCAAGAGCAAGGCACTAAGCATCTTAGAGAGACTCTGTCTCTAAATAAAATACAAAATAGGGCTGGGGATATGGCTCAGTGGTCAAGTGTCCCTGAGTTCAATCCCAAGCCCCCAGCCCCAAAAAAGAGAATAATAACAACCATGAAATTCTTGAGCATTCCTGCCAATGACCACTGGAGGGTCTGTGTCCCTTCCCTTAAATCAGCTTCAAGCAGTAGAACATGGTGGGAGTATCATTCTGTGACTCCAAGATGAAGTCAAAAAGGACCATGAAGCCTCTGCTTTGTTTGTGGGAACTTCCCTGATCTCAGGACTGCCATATAAGAAATCCACCCACTCCAAGGCCACCATGCTGTGAAGAAACCACACCACATAGGGAAGTTACCTGTGAATATGCCAGTGGGCAGTCCTAAATTCCTGCCGCAAGTTCCAGGCAGTGATTCCAACTGTCAAGTCCCTTACCAGCCGAGGTCCCAGAAGTCAAGGAGCAGAGAAAAGCCATCCATGCTGTGGTCATCTGAATTCCTGAGCCCCTGAATAACCAGAGGCATAACAAAATGGTTGTGGTAAACACCACATGGGTATGTGTTGGGAGAGCGTTTTTTTATAACACATCAGAAGTAACTGATACAATGGGCAAGACACAGATTCTAACCCCCTTCTTCTACCACTGTCCAGAGCTAGAGCCACACACCTGCAGCAAGCAGCCCAGCTGCACAGGCTCCTGTGTGTGCTCCGATACCATGCCTGGCCTTTGCACGGCCACCCCTAAAGCACCTTCATAAGTGCCCATAGGCATGCTAGAGTCACACCATGCAAGCCTTGGGCAGGTGACAGAGCCTTTCTATGCCTCAGTTTCCTCATCTGAAAAGTGGGAATGTAAGTAATAGATTTCTTGTGAGTATTAAATGGAATTAATGAACATAAAGTTTCAGGACAGTGCCTGGGACACAGGCACTGAGCAGGTATTATTGCCTCTCCTGGTATTTCTCCCTCTGAAGGGAACCTAATGGGGAGAAGGACAATAGGGAAGAGTGAGCCCTGAATTCCTAGCAGCCACCCTGATACTGAGCCTCTGGAGGAAGGAGGAGCCTCTGGGCCTATGGGGAGGCATGCTGTCCCGGCCACCCCTTTCCCAGCCAGGACATCCTTAGATGCAGACAGATAGTAGGGCTTCTGGACCACAGCTTTTGATGCAGGGAGCCAGCCTCTCTTACCAGAGCTGCCACTCAGAAAGGGGGTTGATGGGCTGGAGTTAAGAAAAGAAATTCAACCTATGGTCTTCACAATGCGTGTCCTGATTTATGAGTTGAGATGAGCACTTTATACTAAAGATGAAATAAGTTGAGGTGGAATAAAAATTCCACCAAAAAGATCATTGGTTTATTAAGTGTGTCCATGTGTGCACATGTCTACACATTCATTAATTCACAATGATGTAAAATGGGTTTCTCACTGGGTTGCTAATCAGAAGTTTTGAAATTGCTAGAGAATGAGAATGTTTTCATGGACTTGGGCTTGAGGGCATTAAACATGCTCCCCGAATGGCCATACTGTGGAACTCCACCGTGGTACTCTCCTTAGGTAGGGGTTCGGGGATTTTGCTGAATTAACAAGAGGTGAACAGAAGGAAATGGGACTTCCTATTGGCCCATCATCTGATTCAGGGTCCCCTTGGGAACTGAGGGAGATGCTGCAGCAGGAAGCACAGGACACCAAAACAGAAATAGCAAGAACCATGATCGGAGATAAACGACTCTAGACTGGGTGGGGATATTTTATGTCGGCAGCCCCAGAAATACAACAGCAAAGACCGTGAGTCTTAACAATAACTTATTTGTTAAAAAGGAATAATTAAAGGTACTCATCTCTCTATAAAATGGAGAACAAATCAAAAATTGAAATCATTGTTGGTGCCCACAGTCAGGGAGGCCAGGCGCCACTAGCGCATTTGCAGTGCCCTCCTAGGCTGGACTGAACCCTTTTTGGTAGAAATTTAGCTATATCCAAAAACTTCATTTATGCATGTTCTTTGGCCCAGCAGTATCATTTCTAAGGTTTGAGCTCATATAAACATATAAATTTACAGTTTACATAAGTTCACAAAGATATATGCAAATAACCCCTGCCAGGCAGGGTGACACACACCTGTAATCCCAGAGGCTCCTGAGGCTCAGGCAGGAAGACCTCAAGTTCAAGAGGCTGAGACAGGAGGATCGCAGGTTCAAAGCCAGCCTCAGCAAAAGTGAGGCACTAAGCAACTCAGTAAGATCCTGTCTCTAAATACAAATACAAAATAGGGCTGGGGGTGTAGCTCAGTGTTTGAGTGCCCCCAAGTTCAATCCCAGATACCAAAAAAATAAAAATAATAAAAACAACCCACGCTGCAGCATTGAAGTTATGGAAAGTTGGAAACAACCAAATACCCACTAATCAAGGAGTAGTTAAATTTGGTACATCCTTGGGATGAAATGCTGATAAAATGGGTAAAATGAATGGGGTAGCTCTCTGTTGGGTAAGAAAAGAATGCCCGTGATATAGTTTTAAATGGAAAAAATAAAAGCAAGCTGCCAGAAAATACATAAAATGTTTCTAATTTTAAGCTATTTCCACATACACAGAAGAAATGGGCTCAGCATGTGTGACTGCCTCTCAGTAAATGAAGAAGGTATACTTTTTCTTTTTTTTTTTTTTTTACTACTAGGGATTGAACTCAGGAACACTCAACCAGTGAGCTACATACCCAGCCCTATTTTGTATTTTATTTAGAGACAGGGTCTCACTGAATTGCTTAGCGCCTGGCAGTTGCTGAGGCTGGCCTTGAACCTGCGATCCTCCTGTCTCAGCCTCTCAAACCACTGGGATTACTGGTGTGCGCCACCGCGCCCAGCTGTACTTGACTTTTTGTACTAATGAAATTTCTACAACTAGCATGTGTTTCATAATCTGGAAAAAAATTAATAATGAACAAGGACCATAAATATTTAGTAGATATAACCCAAAATTTCAAAATACTGTATTCCATATGTAACCAGATAGGAGAAAGAAAAAGAGTGTGAGAGAGAAGGAAATGTTTGAAGAGATAAAGTAGAAAAGCCAGGAAAAAAGGAACCAGAAAAAGAAGGTGGCTGGGGGAAAGGGCAAGAGAGAAGCAGCAAGAGGATGGCAGAGGTGGCGGTGTCACTTTAGCAGGTCACATTTCACAGGTCACTGGGGCTCCACTCCTCCTTATAACAAAGGATGTCTACTGTTTTTCTATGATCATTAGATTGGTATCCTCCCCTCATAAATTAAAAAGGTATTTGATCAGACAATCTGTTGTAAGATTTATTGAAAATATTTAGCTTTTCAAAATGGACTTTGAAATTCAAAAACCTATCCATTTTTAACTAGGATTTGGCATTCATATACCATGCAAAAGCCTTTTTCCCCCCAATTGACATGCTAGGTTGCTCTGTTCTGATACCTCCAAATCATATTTTGGGTTTTTATTTTGTCCTGAGACCAGATCTTCACTATGTTACACAGGCTCGCCTCAAACTTGTGATCCTTCTATCTCAGCCTCCTGTGTAGCTTGGATTACAGGTGTGCACCATCATGCCTGACTTTGTAAATCACAGGCATGTACATAAAACTCACTTCATAGCTTCTGTTTTTTCAAGTCCATAGGGAAAGTACAATCTGATCACTGGGATACTGTGTGGTGAGAATAAACAAGGAAGGTGTTTTGGGGACCTAAGGATACACCGAGCCTATGATAATGGAACCCTCGATAAACCTGGAAGGTGGAGCTGTGGCTGGAGGAAAGGCCCAGGCATGGGTCTGGACTACCAGGAAGGGGTCCTGGCCCCTTTCTTTGATCACTGGGAGGCTGTCCAAAACAACCGCAAACACAGTAATGCTCCATGATAGATGTATGTATTACAAGTGTGTGGCTGTGTAGGGGAGCCCCAGCAAGACTTGCATATAGGCAACACAGGGCCAAATTCATCTTGAGCAGATCCTCATGTGCCATCCTGGGACCAATTCTAGTTTCTTAAAAGAAAACTAAAAAATGTTTGCAGAAATAAGATGGGCCTGAGGCCTCATGGAGCATCCCCGATGGGCACCAAAGAGCGGCAACAGCACAGAGTCCAGGCAGAAAGCTCGTTTCTCCACTCTTTATTAAAGCTAGGTCTTCCTGCAGACAGCTCAGGCAGGGCAGAAGCAGCTGGGGCTCGCAAGGGATGGGCACAGTGCCAGGCCCTGGCCACTAGGGCAAGGTCAGAGACACCCCCAACCCCTACCCCCTCCAGCCTTTGACCCTTCCTGAGGCTCATGTCCCAGAAGATATGGGGAGAGAAGAAACCTGGAACAGAGAGGCCATTGCTTAGGTCCCTCCCTGGGACCCCTATCCTCCTCACCACCCCACCCCACCACCTCACTCCGGCCAGGCTAGTTCTTACCACCACTACCCAGGCCCTTTCCCACCCACCAACTACAACACCTCCTACCCCACCCAGCCCCTAGCAGCCTGGCTGCTGGCTCTCAGCCCTTGAGGCCTGTCTACACTAAAACAGAAGGAACTAGGTCTAAGGGAATGCAGTCACTTTAAAAATCTCAGTTCTCTGGCCCCAATCACATTGGCCCAAAAAGCACAAAGGGAGGGGACCTCACATGAGAAGTGCCTCAGCTGCTGCCCAGTGGCTTCCAACAGTCCAGTCTAGAGGGTGAGGCATCCACCAGGCAGGGGCCTTGCATAGTGGGGTACTTAGTTTATTACTGAGCTAGGGGCTCAGGTCCACACCCTGTGGGCAGCCACTGTGCAAGCCACCAAACCCTCAGTGCTTCCACTGACCCATCTGTGAAATGTGAATCTAGACAGAAACACTACTCGTTTCTAGTGTAGAATGAAGCAAAGTTAAAGGGACATGTGAAGGTTGTAGGGCCCTAAGTATGGGACATGGGGAAGGACCAATCTCAGTGCTTTAATATAAATGAGCACTGGGCTCAGAAGGGCAGGTCTCCATGTATCCCCCTGCTCCAGGAGACGTGGCAGCTGGGAGAATTGAAAGCTAGGACCCAGGTGTGTAAGAGCCTGAATGGGGTGTCCCAAGGATGTCTGAGTGTGCCATCTCCAGCTGCCAGAGGTGGGAGGACCAAAGGACTTACTTGGGAAACTGAGATCAAAACCCACCCAAGGCTAACGCCTGGCTGATCTCAGTGATGGTGGAGTGAGGCGAGTGAACAACTTTAGAGAATAAGGCTTCAAACTCTCTGGGAACCCTGCGAATATATATAACCCGTCAGCCCTGACCACAAATTTGGTTTCTGGCTTTTTGTCCTCCCACATTCTTCAGGCCATACAAGAGACAGAAATAAATATCCACAGTCTACAGAATCAAAGCTTTTCCATTTCCTCCCTGGATTATTGAGGAACACCATTCTTTGGAAACCTATAAGGCTTCCTTTTGTCACCCACGCAGTTCTTAAAACTTTCTGATACACACAAACCACTGAAAGGTCCCTGAATCTCCCACTAAGGAATGAAAGAAGTTCTCAGCTGAACCCACCAGAAGCCAGGACTTGACACTGACCCACCCCAGCAGCCGGATGCTCTTACTTCGACCAGCCCACCCTCCCCAACACAAGGGCTTCTCCGACCTCGATGTAAAACCCAATTACAAACTCCTAAGTCACTTACCTGGGCCACCCAAATTGGAATCCCAGTAAAATAAATAGCCTCGCCCACCATCCCTACCGCCCTGCCTGCCTCCACTCGCTGCTGTGCTCTCCGGAGCGCCCCCACACAGCCATTCGTGCTCCAGGGCAATCGCGCCCTCCTCTGGGGCCTGGCGGAAAGAAACCCGAGGTGGTGGGGCGGAAGGCGGTACACTCAGGGCTGAAGGAAGGCACCGCACTTAGGACTGGAACCCTCGGCCCCACTCCCAGGCCAGAGGGGTAAGGGGCAGGCCCGCAGCAGCCTGCGCCCGAGCAGCCCAGGGGAGGGGCCGGTGACCTAGAGGGTTGCACTTCCTGCTGCCTTGGGCCCCTCACATGATGCTTTCCTCATAGGTACCCGAGGGCCCCGCAAATGCAGTCGCAGGCTCCGAGCCGAAGCTCGTCCCACCAGCGAACTCCAGCAAGGTGCTACCGCGCTCCCCTGACCCGGAACTCGCATTAGCACTCAAGAGTCCCTTGGTGGGTGCCTCGGCCTTAGGCGCCGGGGCCGCTGCTGCTGCCTGCCCCGGCGCACCTGTCGCACCACGGTGCGTCTTCATGTGAGTAAGCAGGTGCGAGCTCTGCGAGAAGCGGCGGCCGCAGTTGGCACAGGCGTAGGGTCGCTCGCCTGTATGCGTGCGCTGGTGGGTCACGAGCACCGAGCGCTGTGAGAAGCGCTTGCCGCACTCGGGGCACGGGAAAGGCCGCTCGCCAGTGTGGCCACGCCGGTGCTTGGCCAGGTTGGAACGCTGTGCGAAGCCGCGGCCGCAGTCGGCGCAACGGAAGGGCTTCTCTCCTGTGTGCGTGCGCCGGTGCCGCTTGAAGTCCGAGCTGTGGCCGAAGCCTTTGCCGCAGTCGGGGCAGCGGTGCGGCTTCTCCTCTGCGTGTGCCCACTGGTGCCGTGTCAGTGCGGCACTCTGTCCAAAGCGCCGGCCGCACTCGCCGCATGCATAGGGTCGCTCGCCAGTGTGTGCTCGCCCATGCGCCGTCAGGTGAGCGCGGCGACTGAAGCCAGCACCACACACACCACACACAAAAGGTTTCTCGCCAGTGTGGCCGCGCACATGCGCTGCAAGGTGTGAGCCGCGGGCAAAGCGCGCCCCGCACTCCGGGCAGGGAAAGGGCCGCTCTCCTGTGTGCGTGCGCCGGTGACGCGCCAGATGCGAGCCATACACGAAACTCTTGCCGCAGTCAGCACAGCGGTGAGGCCGCTCGCCCGCATGGTAGCGCTGGTGCTTGGCTAGCGCAGCTCGGCGCCCGAATGTCTTGCCACAGTCCGAGCAGATCCACGGGCTCTCCTCCTCTGCCAACGCGGCAGGCGCTGGCTCCGCCAGTAGCCCTCCAACCGCGGGCCCAAAGGCACGCAGTCCGCCACCACCGCCTCCACCACTGCCGCCACCAAAAGGGTCGCAGGCCAGCCCTGTGCCCTCTACCAGGGACAGCGGGCTTCCCAAAGGTCCCTGCAAGGGACGCCCGTCTGCCGGTAGCCGTTCTCCAAAGTTTGGGAGGCCAAGGATGGGAAAGCCATCAGGGTGGAGCCAAGACTTGGGATGCACAGGAAAGTGGAAACCAAGTGGGTGCGAGGAAGGGCCTTCGCCCTCCCCCAGGCCATTGCCCATCTCCAGGAACCGCCTGTCTGGCTCGGGGTCTTTCTTGCTCTCCGGAGCAGGCGCCTCCGCTGTCGCCACCACCTCCTCTCTAGCCTCCGCTTCGGGGTCTCCATCTGTTTCAACGGCCTCAGGCTCCTCAGGCCCCTCTGGCCCAGCTTCCTGCTCCTCGGGCCCCACTGTGGCAGCCACCTCGCTGGACTCCTGTCGCGGGCCGTCACCACTGGATTCTGTACAGCCTCCACCACGCCGATGGCGCTGAAAGTCGGCACGTAGGCGGAAAGCCTGGCCGCAGTCAGGGCAGCAGTGCGGCCTGTCGGCTGTGTGGACAGCCTGGTGCCGCGCGAGTGCGGAGCTCTGACTGAAGCTGCGACCGCAGTGTGGGCACGGGTAGGGCCGCTCGCCCGTGTGTGTGCGCTGGTGTGTCACCAGGTAAGAGCGGCGTCCAAAGCCTGCGCCACAGAAGGCGCATCGATAAGGCCGCTCGCCAGTGTGGATGCGCCGGTGGGTCACCAAGTGCGACTTGTAAACAAAGCGCTTGCCGCAGTCCGGGCAGGGGAAGGGCTTCTCGCCAGTGTGTGTGCGCTGATGGATGGCCAAGTGTGAGCGGTACACAAAGCCCTTGCCACACTCGTCGCAGCCAAAGGGCTTTACAGCCGCGTGGTAGCGCTGGTGCTTGGCCAGCCGCGACCGGTGTGGGAATACTTTGCCACATACATCGCAAGTGGTCTCAGGCCGCCCTGTGGGGGCAGCCACTGCAGTGGGGAACGACCAGGGAGCCAGAAGGTTCGCGCCTGGCTCCCGGCCAGGTAGGAAGGGCTTTGCTTCACATTCCTCCGCCAGGACCCTGAGGCTGCCTGGGTCCGGCCCCCACTCCTCTGGAGTCTGGGCTGAATCGGAGTCGTCAGGGCCCCACGTCCCAGGGACATCCCCCACGCCATAGGCCGCGGACCATAGCCCTGGTGGCTCGTTCTCCTCCTCCGCCATCTCTGCCAGGAAGTCCTCATCATCTTCCTCCTCGTGGTCCTCTATATCATCATTCCAGAACCAGGCTCCTGAAGGCGATAAAGTTAAACCAGAAGTGAGGGGTAAGAGAATGTGACAGAGCTCCTGCCCTGAGAAATCATGGCCTCCAAGGGACTCCAAGTTTTTCAGACATGGGGCTTCCCTCTAGTCGTGGAAAGGCATCTCCATTCACCCAAGTGAGAGATTATTCTTGCCCCACCAGAGGCAATAAAGCCACACACACACAGTTGGGGACTTTCTGGATGTGGGGCATCCCATGTGGGGATCCCTCCCAGAAAGGTCAGAGTTCCACCTCTGGAGCAATGTCCAGGGTTTGCCACCCTATGAAGGACCTGAGACTGCAAAGTGGTGAGCTTGTTTGCAGATTCTTTTGAGTCCCAAGGCTAAGCCCATAATGGATCCTGTTTCCAAAAAAAAGAGGAGACATGGATTGTTTTCCAAGCCAGCCCCCTCCCTAGCCGGCTTAGCAGAGGGCAGTGCAGCCTAGAGGTTTCAGCACCCTCAGTGTGCTCAGAACCTACCTTTACAGGCACCTAAGGTTTGCTCAGCATCCCTCCCTCTCCCACAGCAGCCAGGGGGCTTCCCTCCCTCTCCCAAAGCAGAACCTGTTGCACACAGGTTCTTGAATCCCTTTCCCCTTTAGAACCCATCTTACCCTGTGAGCCACCCTTCTTCAGCTTGGGTTTCCTGAAATGCTGTGCATTTGGGAAACCCCAAGCCTACTGAGACTATGGGCACACTGTGAGCACCCCAAGAGTTTCAGTTGTCCTTCCTTTACAGAGCTGCACCCCAACCGTTCCCTTCCACCCTTCTGGAGTCAAGTCTGTAGTCTCCTTTTTATGAAATCAATCAGTGCTGGCAGCCTGCCACCATGATGTACAGGGGGAACTTGTGTATGGATCAGCATTAATTCACACTAGAGACATACAGGAAACTGCCTGGACTGTGGCAGCGCCAGGTGTTCAGAGCAACTGCATACCTGCTCTCCTGTACACTGTACTGTGCCCTTCAGATCCCAGCTACTGGAAGATTCAAGCTTCAATAGCCAGGGCCTAGGAAACTCATTACAGCCCACTTGGGTCTACAGCTAAGACTCTGGCCCATTTTAGCTGTCACCTGGCTGGGGGAGCCTGGACTGCTAAGTGTACCCTTGAGATGGTCAGAGCCTATGGATTCTCAGAAGCCTAGGCTGGCTCCCTCACATCAAATGCTACACCCTGCCAGGCCCTTGTTCTGTATGACATTCTCTATGGTGACCTACAGTCTGATGGGAAAGCACAGCACACTGCCAGGTGCAGTGAAACCAGAGACTGGCACAGGCCTGACTGCAGTTGTGAGAAAAAAAAAAAAAGCATACATGGATCATACAAGGGACAAGAAAATGGGTTATTTTATTTTTCATACTAATTTTTCTACAGTTAGTAATACTGTGCTATTGTAGTAAACATAAGCTTTAAAAGTTTATCATTAGCCTGAGTTCACCACTAACTGCCACTTATACCCACTGAATGACAAGTGTGTCCTGTATGGCAAAAAAAAAAAAAAAAAAAAAAAAAGTCCCTGTTCCTTTTCACTGGATGCTCTTCTTTGGCAGCAACTCTTTCCCAAATCTGAGAAGGCTGGAGCACACACACCTTAGGGTAGGAATGAGCTGCTGGAGGACAGGCAATCTGGGCCGGTCAGATCAAAAGCCTTTTCCCTTTGGCTCTGATAAGAGTCTTGAGTAGTTTCTAATTAGAGCCCCCTAACAGGGAAAATTCACACTTGAACAAATACAATTTCTTGACAGATTTTTGCATGGATTAGTCCACCATCAGAACCTATTGAGGATCAATGACCTTTTGCTTCATTAATAAGCCTCAAAGAACTGGACACCAGGGCCAGCGAGAACCACCTCACTGCCAGGAACAGGGAGGGTTCTCTATTAGCACCTTTCCCCAGAGTCCAAGAGCAAGAGGAATGCCTGCTGGTCCAGGAAGGTGAGCCCCTACCCACCCACCCCACCTAGCTCTGTAGAGTGGACCAATCCTGACAGATACTTGGGGGAGCTCACCATTACCTCTGGAGCTGGCATGGGTACTTGTCCAACAGCAAGGACAAGTGGTGAGGCCATACCTAAACACTCAGCAAGGTGTTGCAGGCCACCACTACACTCAGTGAGCAGGGGGAAGGGCATCTGAATCCCAGGAAAGTTGAAGCTGGCTGCACCGGAGATCTAGGAAGTATCAGGCCATTGGGAGGGAACCTGGGGAATTCCGAGACTAGCAGACCCCAAGACCAGGCTCTGTTCTCTTTACTTTCTGCTGTTAAAGTGGCATAAGGTCTAGAGGTTTTGGCCCTGGAATGGGGAAGTCCAGTGTAACAGTCACTTCAGGGACAGAGTTTGCAGGGTGTTTTCTAGCTTTAAGACCCAAAAGCTCTTTATAGATCCAGGTGAGGATTCATCAGCTCTACTTGTCAGACCCCAACAGGGGCAGACAAGTCACTCAAATAAGAAAGTATATGGGGTGTGTTTCTCAATAGCTGGAGGACAATGAGACAGGATGAGACAGGCAGTGATCCAACAATGACCCTGAGGATTGAGCATGGCTACTTCATCCAGAACTACAGGAGAGAGTAGAGAAGCTCTGTGGATTGGAGCTGGCACTTCACCTTCTTGCACCTAACACCTACTCCCAGGATCTGATCTTGGGTGATAATTAGCTAGGCCTCTGGGAAGAGCCTGAGGGACCACAGGAGTTAAACTAAAATGCACCAGCAGATCAGGGATCAAAGTCAGCTATCTAGGAAGGGAGAGCCTACCAGAGCTTGGCCACAAGGACACTTTCATAATCTATGTCAAACACAGTGAAAACAGGTTTCTGGCCTACCAGGAATATTAGGTGACAGGAGCTGGGGCAGGCAATCTAAAGAAGGCCCCTTCGCAGGTGGATGTCAAGAGAA
This sequence comes from Spermophilus citellus, assembly GCF_964194105.1. Taxonomy (NCBI): domain Eukaryota; kingdom Metazoa; phylum Chordata; class Mammalia; order Rodentia; family Sciuridae; genus Spermophilus; species Spermophilus citellus. The sequence continues at coordinate 37,423,559 of NC_138187.1, forward strand.
TGAATGAAAAACCCCAGGACTGTGGGTTGTCACCATCATTTCTCCCACCTTCCTCCCAGCATCTAGTCACGGATGCTTTCTAAAAAGTCCTGCTGGAGCCAGGCATGGTGGCGCTCACCTGTGATCCCAGCAGCTTAAGGGGCTCAGCAACTCAGTGAGACCCTGTCTCTAAGTCAAATACCAAAAAGAGCTGGGGATGTGGCTTAGTGGTTGAGCACCCCCAAGTTGAACTCCCCTCCCCCCTAAAAAAGTCCTGTTGGACAATGTTGGGCTCCCCTTCAAAGCTGAACACACTGGGTTCTCACAGATCTTAGCATTGTCTCACCACTTCATGCTCCATGGCAGGTCTTCTCCTATAGGTTGATGCCCCTTTACCACATCTCCCCTGCTGTCTCTTGAGGGGCAGCCAAGGGAACCAGCTCTGCTGGGGTCCCAAACCCATTTGTACGTGGGACCTGGGGCAAGTCATATAACTTCAGTTTCCTCATCTGTAATCTCATTTTGAGGTAATGCTGCAAGGGTTAAAAAAGTAAACAGCTATAAAGTACATGTAGCCATGCTACATAGGCATTACAACTGGACACAGGTGCCACCCCTGCCATGTGTCATTGTTGATTCTCCAAGGCTTCCCCATTGCTGTTTATTCTTTGTCTTCCCTGTTGTTGAGACTCTGTTCTCTCAAATATTGGGCTGTTAGGCTGTGTCCCTTTTCTACTGCCAGGCACACATAGCTACAGATTGCTAGAAGGCTGGGCCCCAATCCCTAACTCCAGACAGGTTACTAACTAGCCCTGTGCACCTGGGCAGGCAAGTTCTCCTCTCCAACAGGGCAAGGTGGCAAAGGGATAGGAGAGGCTCCAGGGCTGGGGTATGAGCCGTCTTGGAGCTACCCTGTCACTAGCACTTGGTACTCTGCAGGCCTGGAGACCTCTGAAGACAGTAAAGGTGATCCTGCACTTCATGAAGACCAAGGTTTACCCAGAAACCAGACAGCAGCAGGCTCCCTTGCTCTGCCCAGGCCCTGCACTAGCTGCAAGAAGCTGGCTCTCACGCTCTGATGTCTGGTGACCCAATGGCAGAAACCCCCAGACACCTCCAGGAAGTGCTCTGGGCATAGGGCAAGGGAATATGCCTCCAGCTGCTACAGAGGTAGCTAAGGGACACTCAGAACACCCAAACACACTGGCCAGGTAACCTATCTCCTGGCCTAAGCTGGTCTGGCCTTTGGAAAAGGCAAAGCTATGGGCTTCTGTCCTTCAGATTACCCTTCCCAAATTCCCTGAATAAGATCAGTACCTGCTCTTGCTCACCCCCACCCCCACCCTGCAAAACTTTATCCAGACACAGAAACTCAAGCTGGGCTCAAGAGCCCCTGCCACTGTCAGAAGTAGCACGAGGAACAAGGTACATGAGGATGAAATGCCCAGGTTGGTGGGCATCAGCAGCCTCCCCTCCTAGTTGGGGGAGGACATCAGAGACATCAGCCTCAGCCTAGCTCATCAGCTCAAGCTTGGGAAGGCAGCCAGGCTTCCAACTGGGATCTGTCCTCTTGGCCAGGGCGACAGGCCTGTGAGCAAGTGGTCTTCCTCTGATAGGCCATTCTTTGTCACTGGTGAGTGACCTGAGAAATGCCAGTGACCTCTATGGCCTCAATTCCTTCACAGATTATGTGTGGTTATGGTGCCAAGGCCTGGCCCACCTCAAAACAATTTCAGAAAACAAAAGCACTCCCAGGTCAGGGGACAGGCCTACCTTCCTCTCACTACACCCTCCTATCCCCACCCCAGTCAGAGTCTCCAGCACCTGGAAACCTGAACCAGCCCCTTGTTCCAGGCACTAAAAAGGCTGCCTCTTTGCCAGGGTGTCCCTGCACTCCTTTCCTTCCTCTGCACCAAGCCCAGGGGTCTAGGGCAAGATAAGACCCAAGCTGCCTGGCTGGAAGTAAGAAAGGGGAGTTCAGTGATAGCCAAGGTCCCCTCTGGGGCATGGCTATGTGAAACCTAATGGACTGGCCTCTGAGGTCTCCTTAGGTGCTCACAGCGGTGTGAGCAGAACCCCCAGCAGCCTGGTGCCAGTCTCTGCCTGCTGTGGGTGAGGGAGGGGAACAGCTGTGCCTCTGTCTATTGGGGGCAGCCATATTCAGACTCCAGAACAGCTGGGCAGTATTTGCTGATCACTGGATTTTCTCACCTTAATGTGTGTCTCTACCTCTTGCTGCCTTTTAAACTTCATCTCTGTCCTTTCTTGAGTAATGATTAAGCTGGTTCAATCCTGGGTCTTGTATTTCTCTTCTGTCCTTCACTTTCAGAAGAGGGGCAGAAGCCAGCTGCCGAGAGGGTGGGAGTCATCAGCTGGCCCTCTGGGACCCCCATGGTGCCAGGCTTGGTCTGGCTGGCACAGCACCTGGAGGCTGCTGGAAGCTGCCATCAATCTCACCACACCCATTCTGAATGTCATGGACACAGGTGGGTCAATGAGACACAGTGCCTGTTTTTACCAAGCACTGGACTAGAAATGAGGAAGCAAACCCTTCATCCCAGGGAAGCAGCACTGTTTTTTGCCAGAAGGAACCCTTCCAATTCTGAAGCCCAGGAAAGATCCCAAGAGGGTCCCAAGAACCTGGAGACTCAGTAGAAGGGTACCTGGCAGTGAAGGGGTACTGCAGACAGAGCCCAAGGCCTCACTACCTACCAAGCTCTTGAAAAACCAACTTCCTTGTCTAAAGGGAGGCTGACAAGCCCTCCTTGTCCTGCACAGCCCAGAGCTGTCACAAAGATGACACTGCAAGTGAGGATGCTCTGATAAGGACATGTGTAATGTTACTACAGTGTGTTTTTCTGTATAACACCTGTATGGCTACTCCAGGTCTACTCAGAGCCTTTCCTGCGCTGACGTACCCACAGCTCAAGCCACAGATGCCCGTGGGGCAAAAGCCTCCACTGCACACTTTGAACACTGAAAGTGACTGTGATTCCACTGGACCTCAACACAACCAAGAGTTCCAATGCTCAGGTTGGAAACCATGGGTTTGGTTCATATTCTTTATTCTCCATATGAATAAAGGAGGGCTCAGAGAGTTGAAGGAATGGAGCCAGAGCTAGGTCCAAGGCCTCCAGAGAAACTTACCACCCCAAACGTCTTCTTTACACACCACTCCAAAATCTCTTCTCCAGAAGGCCCCAAGCTGCCCACTCAGAACAGAAGTCTGCCTAGGACTTTTGGCGGGACAGAGAAGGCTGAGGGGGACTTTTTTGCAGAAATGGTTAAATGGGTAGAGAAGCCAGAGGACTGACGAAAGTCTCAGCATTAGAAAGGCTGCACTCACATTCTGCTAGGCTCCTAGAACATAGCCTCAGCTCTGAGCCAAAGTCCTGACCACTGTCTTCAAGTACCAAAAGAAAAAAACATTAAAAATAACAATAATAATCCCAGGTTCCATGGTAGAGAGAGGGATCATTTTTAAGGTTCTCTAAGAACCTTCCAGCTATTGGGCTTCTGTGGAATTGAACCAAAAGGACCCAAGAGACAAGAGCAGAGCTTAGTACACAGTGAGTACTCTATCTCCATGGAACCCACCCCACACTCCAGACAGTCAGCACTAAAACTGTCAAAGGCAGCAGAGGAACCAGATACCATGTCTGCAGAGACCTAAGGTAAAGACATCAGCTCTGAGCAGCTGTGTTGGCAGAAACCCCACAAAATTCCATCTCATACTCACCTGTGTAGACACCAGTGACAATATCTCCCTCCTCAGGGTGAGGGCTATCTGGGACCCAAGGTTCTTCCCCTTGTTCTAGGTGGAAGATCAGATCTGGCTTGGGGATTGGGTATCCTGCCCAGGAGAGAAACAGATGGCAGCTGCAGAGCAGCTGTTCCTATCCATGAACAGACCCTCTCCTTTCCTCCATCCTTTCCAAGACCAGCCCTCCCTACCTCACACTGCTCAAGGAGATTGTGCATCCCTCCATTCATACCCGGCCCTCACGAACCTCCTCTCCTCCCACCAAGCCCTGCCCCATATACCTTCACCTGCAGGATGCCCTCACCTGCCTTCTCCCGTCAAAGCTTCTAGGGCCAAGAAGCACAGCGCCCAGAGCAGGATTGGCAGCTCCATAACACACAGCGCCCTGGCTCAGACACCCAACTGACCTCTACCAGAGGCCACAGTGGTCCCGAGGTTCCTGGGAGTAGGCTAGACCCAGCACCTCCCTGCTCCAAGACCCTGAGTCTCAAGAAGCACCCCCTCAGACAACTAAGCCCTTTGCAGTCATTGTAGGAGGTTGCCTATAAGGAACAAAAGGCCTTCCTTACCTAAGGACACCAAGATCCCATAATTCTCCTGCATTACTTCCTGGTAGAGGCTCCGCTGGTCTGCATCCAGCCTCTCCCACTCCTCCAGAGAGAAGTACACAGCCACATCTTCAAAGGTCACCAGTCCCTGGAAAAAACAGCCCCAGACACTGCCCTGGTTAGAAGCTGAGAGAGCCCCCACACAGCCCACATGATAAAGTCAGAGAGAACATACTAAAACCCTAAAACATGGATCTCAATGGGACATAGTCAGCATCCCATGCATTACTGGGTCTACAGATGCCCAGAAATACTAAAGGCTTTCAGGCTACACCCTGGCCCTGGAAGGTAGGGTCCTGATCCCATCTAGAGACCAGGGACTTGGGTTCAGAGAGGGTGGAGGATCCAGCTCACAGGGTACAAAAACGAGACTCACATCAAGGTGAGGAGACAACAAGTCCTGTAGCCCCTATTCACAAGCAAATTCTGTGGCAACATCAACAGTGTGAAGGTCCACTCTTGAGCAGACAAGTGGCACCAACTAAACTATGTGGGCACCAGTGATTGATCTCACTGGGCAGCAGGAAAGCAGACCCTCAGTAGGAGACAGGTACTCCAGGTAAAGGAAGCTATCTGACTTTGGGGAACAGCCAGGCCTCTGAAGTCACCATGCACAGTGCAGGTAAGCGAATGCCTACTGAAACATTCAGGACAACCCAGCAGCCTAGAAAGGGCCATACCCTAGGAAAGTAGAACCATATCCCCTGGGCCTGAGACCTGCAGCCCCGTCCTGGCTAGAGCCTGGGCCCTACCTGAGGATCCCACTGCCACTGCTCCGAGGTCTTCAGGACTTAACGTGTAAAGCCCGCCTGAGGAAACCCTGCCCAGGTTACCCAAGTTCCAGGTGAGTGAGAGAAGCTCACCTGAGACCCAGCTGTAAGAAAATCATCCTCATCTTCTTCTTCCTCCTCCTCCTCCTCTTCCTCTTCCTCCTCCAGATCCTCATCCTGAGCAGTAACATGGGAAGCCTGCAGGGCTGTGGGGAAAACCTCTTAGGGGTCAGCTGTCCATGAATACCTAGTCTGGTCACTCAGTCAACTGCTGCCCAGTCAGCAAGCAAGGCTAGAGCTCCTAGCTACTCCCACATTTCAAAACCTAGCCCCTGCCACTCAAGCTCCAGCTCTACCCTAGGGGGCCCCAGAGCACTCTCTGGCACGGCCAAGTCCCTGGCATGGCCCACACCAGCCCTTTTCACTTCCACCCCCAAGGATTGGCTTTTTCTTACCCTTTTCCTGAAGAACTGGGGACATGGCATCACCACCATGGCTAAGACACTCAGGGGTCCCCAACCCCGGACTCTGCTCCTCTGCCATCACCTCCTCCGTGTCGTTATCATCGTCATCTTCTTCCTCCAACTCTGCCTCCACCTCCACCTCTGCCACCTCCTGCACCTGCTCCTCCTCCACCACCTCTGCCATGTCCTCCTCTTCTTCCTCTTCCACTACTATTTCTTCCTCCTCCTCCTCCTCCACCTCTTTCCCCTTTTCTTCTTCCTCTTCCTCCTCCTGGTCAAAATCACACTCTGACCCATCCTCTACCCTCTCCAGCTGGGTAGCTGGGGAATCTGGAGTTGTATGAAGAGCTGCCATCTTCCCTGGAAGCAAGTCTTCACGCAGCCTGAAATAAAGGCAGGAGACGTAGGTGAAGTCACTAGAGCTGAAGGAGAATCGGGGCTCTACCTACCATCTTATGCTGAGCAACCAGCACATTCTGCACCCAGAAAGGATGCCTGAATAGCCCCTGAAACATGGCCTCCACTTTCTCACCTTTTGGTATGAGCTACTACCAGTTTTGGAGTGAGTCAAGTATTTATCCTAAGTCTTTATCCTCAAGGATGAGAAGCATTGAATCCAGGCAACACAGCCCAAAGGTGGTCTACAAGAAACAGCCCATGTGATACAGAGAACAGATACTTACCCAGTCTTCAGCATACATGAACCAGGCCAGCAGAGAATGTCAGAGGCGGGGCCCAAGCACAACCAGATTGTGGACACTTGGGAGACTCAATGGGTGGGAGGAGAGGATGAGGGATTCACTGGCCTCTTCAGGTGAAAGGTGAGATCAGCAGCAAGAAGCCAGCAGTTCAGACTCTGTCCTGTTGTGGGAGATAAAGGGCCATGAGTAGGCATTGCCCTCTCCTTTGTCCTTTCCTCTCACTGTCCAAGGCATTTGGGAAAGGTTAAGTGGGCCATGGAGTTAGGCTCATCAGTGGGCCAGCACAGGCAATACAAAATGTTCTGTGACCCCCTATTCTTTAAGCCTAGGTGTCATAAAATCTTAAGGAATAAAATGCCAAAACCCCAGAGGCCAAGATTCTGCTTTCCCACAGATGTCATAGGTGGGTTTGCTCAGGGAGATGGGAATTTGGGAGCCCTGGGACCACTCTTCCTTTACAGTTGCACATTCACCAGGTCAGGACAGTCACAGTTTGGATAAATTGGTTTCTGTGGCTCCTTTTAGGGTATGAACATGAGACTGGGTCTGTCACTCAGCACCTGCCTCATCAGTGTCTGAGATCTGAACAGGGCCATTTTCAAAGCAACCTAGTCCAACCCAGAATCCTGAGGGGGATGAAGGCATGAGTCCCAGAAAGATCCCAAAATATCAGGCCATGTGGCCACACTAGACATTGGGTCCACCCCAGCTCATCCAGCTCTACCACAGCAGAACACCTAAACCACACTGTGTAAAATTGCCCAGAGTCACAAGAACACTGTTCCATAGGCACACATGGGAAAACTGCTCAGAGACTGACTCTTACTCCACATCCTTTCCCTTTTATTCCAGCAGCATCTACTTCTACCACGCGGCCTGCGCAGTGGTTTCATTAATGAGGTTCTGGCATTAAGTTAGTTAGAAGAGATCAAAATAAAACACACAGACAGTACCTTATTTTACATTGCTAGGTCCGAGACGGCTCACCTCCCTGTTTCCCTGCCTCCAGCCGCCCAGCAGGGCAGCGAGGATTACTCTGGGCTAGCAGGAGAGAGAGAGAGCGAACACGCCGGGGAGTAGCTTTTTATTTGGGGGGACAAGAGATTCAGGGGAGAATTCCATCCAATGAAGGTTGAGGGGGGGCTGCACTCCAAGGTCAGGGTCAGTGATTGGGTCTCCAGGGTCAGTGGTTACGCACACCCCCACACGGATGGGCTCTCTCATCAGGAAAGGGTCGGGATAACTCCGACACAGCCAGAGTGCCTCAGGCCCTTAACGGGAGTCACCCAATCACGTGTCAGAATGGCTCCCCACATCTACTCATTTTCCAAACTGCTTTGAACAGCTATTTTAAAACCTATAGTTCAATGGCCACAGTATCTTTGCAGGTCTGCTGAAGTCTGGGGGCTGGGTCCCCTAGCATCCAAAGACCATCTCTCTCCTGATGGTTGTACTCCCTCTTCACTGGTTCCCCAACACTAGATTCAAAATCTCTACCCCACCCACCCAGGTCTCAGAACTAGACACTGGAGGGCCAGTCCAGCATCCTGCTTCTCCTAGAACCCAGCCCTCATCTCTCTGGCTCCCTGGTGTTGAAAGTTGCCTAAAACATAGGACCACATGTGCACACCTTGCCCTGGTGGGGCGCTCACACTGAGAACACTCAGCAGTGGTTTCCCAAATGCCACCCACCTCACACCCAGAGAGGGCTTTTCTCACTTAGGTCTCAGGTGGTAAAATCAAGCTAAGTATATAAGCACCAGCACAGCATCTCCTACCAGATCACCACCTGGAGCAACAACTTCAGACTCCTCCAGGCCAGGTTGTTATATATGGAGACTCAACAAAAGAAGAGAGCCCGTGGCTTTGGAATACACAAGTCCCACACTCACCACCTCAGGACCTTTACATGTGCCACCCTCTTTTCTTAGAACTCTCTTCCCCCTTCTCTGATGATCTTCCACCCTGGGCCACTGTTGAGCACAGTTCTGTTCTTGTCCCTGGCAGCACCCACATTTTCTTTACCTGAGAGCAGTCAACTGAGGAACAGCAGGAGTTCCCTTTGCTCCTCTCTGAATCCCGCCATTCCAGACAGAATAAGCACTCCAGTATTTACTGAGGAAGTGACCCCAAAATCCACCATTAATGTGATAAAACAGAATTTTTAAAGCTCAGTGTTTGAGCTTACTGTCATGTTCCAGAACAGGTTAACCACACTGGGGGAGGGGAGGTTCTCTGAGATAGAACAAACCCCAGAAGCAGCAGAGTCTCTGCCTACAAAGAGGATAGCAGGTAAAGTTCCTTCTCCCAAGAAGTCCATCCACTAGTAACCAGAGGAGAGAGAAATCCAACTCTTGCAGAGGTCTAGGGACCCTGAGCAGACAAGCCTGATGCCCAGCAGAGCCAGACACCCCTTGTGCCCTGACCCAGGATTCAGAACAGAGTGGAACTCGGGGGTGGGTCAGTTTACACTCCTGCAGCTCCACCCTGGTTGCTCCCTGTCTCCTCAGACCCACACTCTCACCTCCTCCTCCAGCCCACCAGCCCTCTGAAAACTCATTTTGCTCACTTCTCCTTGACCTCTGATCCCAGGTCAGAAGCCACAAAGGTCAGATAAAAAGCTTCATTTCTTGGTCACTCAATTCCACTAGGGCCCTGCACCCTAGGATATGTTGCCATAGACTTTTAGAATTGGGGGTGATGCCTCCTGCAAGAAGGAGAAAAGTTTGAAAACTGTTTAAAAAAAAAAACTCCACAAAAGTCTGAGAGACAAGGAAATCCACGTGTGGGAGATGCATGGTGCACTTGAACTAGTCAACCTCTTTCCCTCTGGGTAGCCACACTGATGTTGGGGCCAGTGAGGTCTTCTGATCTGTCAGGAAGATGGCTGCCACCAACCTCATCGTCTGTCCATGGATTTTAGCAACCCTCACCTCCTTGCTCCTGGTGCAGGTGTATACATGGGGACCATCCCAGGCCCCTGGCCAAGCCAGCCAGTTCCCCAGACCTGCCAATACTTGTTGGGCCAAACCAAGTGCCAATGTTACTCTACACAGGAAGAGGTAGGGGGCTGGTCCTCTGGGTACCTATACCTCCCCTTCCCCCAGTTCATCTTGACTTCCACCAAACGCCAGCCCCACTCCCACCTCTGTGGCCACAGGGACACCCCAGATTCCATCCCACACCTACCCACCCTCGGGAATGAGGTCCCCTACCCACCTACTGGCAACGGACATCTTAGCATAGCAGCCCAGCGGGCCTCCATTTGCAGATAAGGGAAAGATCAGAGACGCCCGCCCCCCCCCCAAGGTCACAAAGCAGGCTGGGGCACCAGAACAAGTTGCTTCCACCCCGCCCTCCAGGGGGCTAATCGGACCTACATCTCTCGCAGAAGCCATTCCTATGACAGCCCCTTCTGGATGGGTGTGTCCCCGGGGGCGGGGGCGGCCGCGGCCCAGCCTTCGCCACCACAGCAGAGGAGGCGTGGATACCTCCTGTGGTGTCGCGCGTGTCCTACCCAGCCCGCCCCCTCCGTGGTGCCTGCCTGGACCTGCCCTGAGGGTCGGAGCCCGCCCGTGACGCGCAGGCCCGGGCGAGGGTCCGCGGGCCTCGCGGGGCGTGGGCGCTGCAGAGGAAGGTCGGTCGCGCGGCTGCGGCTGCGGCTGCAGCTGCGTCCCGCCAGACCCTGGCCCCGAGCGCCGCGGCCGCGCCGCGGCCGCCCCACGGCCCCGCCAGGCCTCCAGCGCCGGGCTTCGAGGGAGGGCGGCCCGCCCCTTGCCGCCCCCAGCACGAGCCGACCAGCCCGCGCCGCCCGTGCCACGGCCGCCCGCGCGACCCACTCACCGCGCGCCGGGCCGGCCGAGCCGCGGGCCGATCGCGGGACCGGGGCCTGCGGGCCGCCGGGGCCGCTTTACACAAAGTGACGGCCGCGAGCTGCGCGGCGGCGGCGGCGGCGGCGCGTGGGCACCGGAAGTGCCGCCCGCCGGCCCCGCCCAGTCCGTGCCCACGGGGGAGGCACTTCCGGTCACGCGGAGCTCTCCGGCGCGCGGTCGGGGATCCAGAGGAGCCTGTGCTGCTGTGCTCTGGCCGGGCGCGGGGGCGGTGCGCGCTTCAGAGGCTCCCGGGCACCCACGACTCCGCCAGCGCGAAACCCCAATGCCACTCCTGGGTACGCCCACGAGGTCCAGCCCTCCGAGTATCCTCTGCGCGTCCAACCCGGCCAGCCTCATCCATCCAATATCCAGGGAGCCCCTGCTGAGTGCCCGGACCCGCGCTGGGCCCGTCCCACAAGTCCAGGGGACACTCCCGGGACTCCGCGATTGGGAAGGAAGGCGCTGACCCTGTGGGGCCGTCGGGTTGGCGTGCGTGTTGCTAGACCCTGACAAAGGCAGGGATAGTCTATCTCTTGAGCGATGGCAGAGCAGCACTGGAACAGGTGGACCAGGTGCCCACATGTCCATTACACCCCCTTCCTAGGTCACTAGTGTCAGTGTGAGGGGCTGTGGGTCAGGGACTAAGGGGTCCAATGAATCGTGGCATCAGTATTCAGGAAGTTCCTGGGGTTGCGGAGGCTACACTTGAAGGAACATGTGGTCAGGACCATGGGAAATAGAGGGCAGCCCACGAGGAGGCCGAAGTCATAGGTGGGGGGATCCCAAAACCTGGATTCAGCAAGCATTTCACTCCATCCCAAAACCTGCCTCAGAGCTGGGGTCTGATGGTGAGCTCTGGCTCCCACAGAGATTCGGGGCTCTTTTCAGCCTGGAATGGTGTGGACTAGGCTCCTTTCCCCGCTCCCTTCTCACATGTACCAATATTCTTAGTACATTCTGTGATGAGCCCCGCCTTGGACCCTCGAGGCAGGGCAGCAACCGCTGGGGAACAGAGGAGCTTCACTCCTGCCTGACATAACTTATGTCCACTCGAGAACCTCAGCCCCTGGCTGCTGAGCTTCTGGAACTTGAGAAGCATTCAGACCTCTCTCAGAAAGGGAGGAGTGCAGCAGCCCCAAAGCCCTGCCCTTCCCAGAGCACACTTGGCCACTTTCCAGCTGAATCTGATTCCTTGCTATGACTACTTGGCTCATGATGTTTTTAAATTAACAATTTATAATTGACTTCTATTTTAAAAACAAAGTGTCTGGGCTGTGACACACGCCTGTAATCCCAGCAGCTGGGGAGGCTGAAGCAGGAGGATTGAGTTCAAAGCCAGCTTCAGCAATGGCAAGGTGCTAAGCAACTCAGTGAGACCCTGTCTCTAAATAAAATACAAAATAGGGCTGGGGATGTGGCTCGGTGGTCAGGTGCCCCTGAGTTCAATCCCTGGTACCAAAAAAAACAACAAAGAAAACTCCCAAGTTCTGGCAATGTAGGGCCTATACTCTGCAAGGCACCGCCATTCTTGCCACCCACCATTCCCCACCACCTTTCTCCAGGTGGCACCCTCTATCTGGTCTTATGGGTATCTAAGCTTTTGAACCTGTACTGCCGGTTTAAACCCTTTCCCCACCCTACCTGACTTGTCAAGTTCAAGAGGAGCAACCTTCATCCCAGGAGAGTTCCAAATAAGGGGAAGTAGGATAATTAACAATTAACCAAGAGCAGTGGCATCACCAGGTAAAAGGAAGCAATGGAATGTGGAGGCACCACAGTCTGGCAGCCTTTGCCACCCTTATGCTTGAAGGAAAGGATAGAGTAGGATGTTGTTGAGTCAGGGGAGAACTGGAGGTGTGGACATGGGGTCACCAGGTAGCAATTGTGACTATTGAGGGATGTTGGGGGATTGGGCAAGGAGAAAGCCCAGTCCTTCCTCTTGCACCCTGTCACCTGCCAGTGCTGCCCTATGGCTAGGTGACACAGCCCTCAGAGTTCAGTCTTCAGGTTCCAGAGCAGAGTAGAGAACAAATGAGGGGAAGGCAGTTAGAAAATCCGTCGCTGAATTCCTGCCTTGGAACCTGCCACCCCGTTGGGCAAGAGCTCACATCCTCCAGCTTCTGTCAGTTCTCACCTTGGTCAGTCCTGACCTGATCCTTACTTAAGACTCAATTTCTCCCCTGCCCTTCTTCGCAGAGATTTTCTCGAAGGCAGAGTCTACCAGACTCCCCCACTCCACAGGCCCTTGGACCTTGCATTTCATCCTGCTCTCTGAGGGTCTTCCCTTCTTCCTCTTATCTCTTGAAGCCAGAATTAGATAGGCAGATAGGCCTTATCAAGGTAATCTGCCCCTACTCCAACCTATTGCTAAGGTAACCTGTCCCAGGAATTGCCCCTCCCTACAGGGAGTTATAAAGTTAATTAATGTGTCCTGGGGTGCTCCATCTGGCCCTTCCCCAGTCCATCTGCTTCTCACCTTTTGGCCATCCCACCAAGCATCTCCTGGGCCCAGTCATACGTACTCAAGAAGGAGAGATAAGGGGAAGAGAGCAGGAGAACCAAGGAAGCCTACAATATGTTTAAAAAAAAGCAGAATGTCTCACTTCTTAGGATACCAACTATGGCTCCCTTCTCCCTCCCAGGAGAAGGCTGTGTTACCCCTTTTGAAATAAGCCCCGCTTTATATGCTTGCCTCGGTGTGCTTCTCTAATGTTTAAACTTTTAACATGTGAGAGAGGAGAACTCATCACTGGTGACCGGCAGTATCATATTTGGAGGTCACACCAAGATCTACACCAAGGTAAGCTCCTCTCCATGCACCCCACATCTGTTTGAGGTGCATCTTTCTGTCTCTTTCTTTCTGGAGGATGCTAGTGGGCACCTGTTGGTTACTTAAATGCAGTTAGTACAGCCGCCACTCTTCAAGACTTGGGTGAAAGGTTTGCTGACCTAGGCGGCTCCCAATCACCTGTTCTGTGCAGAGCAGGCATGTTGGGTCCTGCCAAAGCCACTTCCTACTTTTCTGCCCAGGCCTGAGAGCGATTGGCATAAGTACCCAGCATCTCTAGATCCGGTCTACCCTTGGATGCTCAGAGATGGATAAAAGGACAGGAACAACTGCAGAATTCTAGCCTGGGCCACTCTTGGGTGAAATTCAAATGTTCCTTCTCCGACCCCACTCCCATCGCCCTAAGTATCCAGGGTGACTAGTTGATAAAAGTCACTGAGAGGAAAGGCTAATAACAGCTCGCCTTTGTATAAGCTGCACCACACTCTCGTGCACTCCACCCCTGCACCTGTTCCTCCAGGTGCCTCCTGGATCAGACATTAGCCATTCAGACTGTAGGACTGAAATAAAGGCATGGGATGATTAGTAAAAAGTACCCAGATTCCCTTTGTTCACATAGTTAGCCTTCACAAGCCTGTTTAAAATCTCGCATGACTGTTCCTGTCCTCAGATGAACTCAATGTTTTTGTTTTTTAATGCTACAAGAGGGAGGCGCTCTATTTTAACCAACCCCTTCCATAAACTCCTCCAGGAAAAGGGTATTTGTCATGCACCTAACAATCAGTAGATCTCCCCCTTATCTTCCAGAGATTCCTTTAGTCTACAGGACAACAAATAGACACAAAAGGTGAAGACATAATTTTTTCTTTTATCATAATCAGAAGTTATAGTGGAAGGATGGAAAGCAGTAATGCCCTTCAGTCTGAATCCTCCAAGGGTCTCAAGCATAGGGCAAACTAGGACCCTAGCACTTTGCCAAAGAAGGCCAGAAATAACTTTGGCAAAGGAGGGTGATGAGAGACAGTTTTCTGGACTGTAATGCAGCTCAAGTTTAGGGAGGCGTCCTTAGGAAAATGAACAGTTTTTCTCGGACGCGGGAGACAACTTCTTTTCCATCACTCCGGTGGGAGTTTCTCTCTCAAGTCAGTTTGTAGATTGACCAGTAGTCTACACACTGGAAATTACAAATGATCAGGAAAAGTGCCTCATTTTCATGTGCTGCCAGTGAAGCCAGAATTAAGACAGGCAGTCAGTATAGATACATAAATCGAGTCAGGTGGATCAAGGAGGCCAATTTGAGCCTTGGAAGTTGGAGACTGGCCCCTGAGGGATTGAAATGTTGATTCCTTCAGAGCCTTTCCTCCACCCTTATTAAGAACCTCCCCCAGGCTGGGATTGTGGCTCAGCAGTGGAGTGCTTGCCTGGCGGGGAGGGGGGACCAGGGTTCCATCCTCAGCACCACATAAAAATAAAGACATTGTGTTGTGTCCATCTACACCTAAGGAATCAATGTTAAAAAAAAAAAAAAAGAACCTGTCCCTGCTCCAACCTGTTGCTAAGGTAACCTGTCCCAGGAATTGTCCCTCCCATACAGTGGTTAATTAATGTGCCCCAGGGTACTCCATCCGGCCCTTCCCCCATCCACCTACTTCTCACCTTTTGGCCATCCCACTGAGCATCTCCTGGGCCCAGTCATATATTCAGCAAGGCCAGAGATAAGGGGAAGAGAGCAGGAGAACAAAGGAAGCCCAGGGCATATAACAAGACAAAACACCCTTGCTTCTGGGGATATCAGGATACCAGCTATGGCCTCCTGGGTGAGTGACTCAGCCCAGATGGAGATTCAACCAAGAGATTTTATTGGGGATGGGTGCTGCCTGAAGGGGAAGAAAAGGAGAAGCAGAGAGAGGAGAAGAGAAGGGCAGAGAGCGTGAGCTTGCAAGCTTCGGCTTAAGAAGGGTTGCGTAGGTGATGTGGCGGGTGCTGATTGGCAGGGTGACTCAGGAACAGTGAGCAGACACTATGTCCTGCAGGGATTGGTGGAGAAAACTTTTGAATTTGGTGCTCTTTGGCTTGGCGCCCTTTGGAGAGGAGGGGGAGGGGTGATGTTCTCTCGAGATGGAAACTTCAGTGGGGAGTCTCCCACACCCAACATTCCTCCTTTTTTTGTTTTTGTGTTGGGAGTAGGACGATGAGATCGTCTGGCTACTTCCTGCTGGAGAGGGACAATGAGTGTGAAGGAAGATGAGGGATGGTCAGGGGGTGGGGACAAGAGAAGCATAGCTGTGAAGGCCAGGGCACTGAAGATGTGAATTTCCTTAGGGCTGAAATCGATGAAAGTTCCTCGAAGCCATAGGTGGTGGATTGGCTTCAATCCAATCCTTGTCCCTGTAAATGGGGGGAATCAGCCAGCTGTCCTGTTGGAGGGCCTCCACAAACCAGGTGCGCCACATGATGAGCCTAAAAACACCAAAGATACCCAAAGGCAAGGAGAAGAAGAGGGGAGAGGAAACACCACATTAGCTTCTGGCCAGAAGTCCAGTGAGAGGGACTGGCTGAGAAAAGACCGGCGGTCAGGAGGAGGCACCCAAGAGCAAATGGCCTAGAAACCTTTGGTTGACAGGCTAGTGAAGTTCCCCAGTCGTGTTATGTTTTGTAGCTCCATGTCCACGATGGTAAAGTTCCGTCAGCCGTTGGTGAGGCCTTCACATAAGGGATAGGTGTCCTCCGAAGTAGCAAATAGCTGGTAATCCCTGAGAAGAGGCTGGTTAAAGGTCTGATTAGATATTTTGCCTATTTGATTCTGCAGGAATTTATAATACATGATAGAAAGGCACAAAACAAGAAAATCCCAATTATTGGGGCAATCTGGGATGTCTGTCGAAGCAGATGAAGTAGGTGTGAGGGAAGTGGATGCCAGGAGGGTGGCAAAGAGAAGGGTGGAACTAGAGTGAGGCATGTTGTTGTGAGGGTTTCTCAGGTTGAGGAGGGTCCTCCTCGAGAACGGGGAAAGGAACCCTCAGGCATGAGATGTGGAGCTTTAAAAGATTCTCAGATGTGGTGGAGCAGATGTATTTGTGGGAAGACGATGGTGGACGGTCAGCCTGGGCTACCTCGGTCGGAGGTGGGGCCAGTTTCAGCCTGGAAATGTGAATCCATGAAGTCAGTTTGCCTGGGGACTCCTGTAGGCGGGCAGCGGTGGGAGTGCACAAGATAACCCCTAGGGGGCCCTTCCATTTAGGTGTCAGGGTAGGCATGTCACCAGAAGGAGGAGAGAAACAGACCCAGTCACCTGGGGTTAAGGGGAAAGAGACGTGTGACCTGGAGGGATCAGGTAATAGAGTTTCCTGGTGTTTCCAAATCTGGGTTTGGATAAAACTAAGAAGAGGATGACTGAGATATTCTGGAAGAATGCAGGGTGAAGGAGTCACCCCAGGTGGTAGGGTGGGCGTCCATACATCACCTCAAAAGGAGATGTTTGAGTTGGGCTTTTGGGAAGCGCCCAAAGGTAAAACAGGGTGACTGGGAGAAGTTTGACCCAGTCGAGATGTAGTTCGAGGGAGAGCTTGGTGAGGGCCTCCTTTAGGGTGCGGTTAACACATTCTCTCTTGCCTGAAGAGGTGGGATGATAGGGATGTGTAGATCCCAGGGAATATGGAGAGCCCCAGCAATGTGTTGTGTGATTTGAGAGGTAAACTCGGGGCCATTATCTGATTGCAAGGAGGTAGGGACTCCAAATCTTGGGATGATATCCGAGAGCAAAACAGAGGTGACCATAGATGCCCTTTTGTTGGTGGTATGAAAAGCTTCCACCCATCCTGAGAAGGTGTCTACAAGGACAAGGAGATAGAGATACCTCTTGACATGTGTGTGAAATCCAATTGTCAGTTGGCTCCTAGAAATTGTCCTTGAGCCTGGTGGGTGGGAAAGGAGCCTGTCTCTAGAGGGGTATTAGAATTGGTTCTTTGACCAATGGTGCATTTAGTGGTGAGATCGTGGATGAACCTAGCATCATCCAAGGTGAGTGGGAAGAACGTCTGTAGGAAGAGCTTGAGGTTCTGAGGGCTAGTATGGAACAGAGAATGTAAGTAGGTG
The DNA here is from genome assembly GCF_964194105.1 of Spermophilus citellus. Lineage (NCBI taxonomy): Eukaryota > Metazoa > Chordata > Mammalia > Rodentia > Sciuridae > Spermophilus > Spermophilus citellus. Next base: position 37,440,599 of record NC_138187.1, read on the forward strand.
AAGAGGTCCTGTTTAGACGGGGATGGGGTGGGGGGTGTGCTTGAAGTTATGACAGCAATAGTGGGGCATGGTGACATGGCTGCCTTCCTGGGAGCTTGGTCTGCTTTAGAATTACCCATAGTGATGGGGAAGGAGTCAGACTGATGGGATCAACAATGAACAATCCCAATCTCTGAAGGAAGCGTAGATGCCCTGAGAAGATCAATGGTGAATCTTGAATTGGTTATGGAGGTGCCTTTGGTGGTCAATAGTCCCCTCTCTTTCCATATGGCTGAATGGGAAAGGAGCATATGAAAGACATACTTGCAATCAGTATAAAGAGTGAGGGAACAATCTGTGACTAGTTGAAAGGCACGGGTGACTGCCATGAGTTCTGCCTGCTGGTTAGTCATGTGGGGTGGTATAGGTTTGGCTTCTATGACCTCTGAGAGGGAGACAATGGCATATCCTACCTGCCTGCCATTCTCTGTCAGGAAAGAACTTCCATCCATGAATCAGGTGTGGGTGGAATTTGTTAGTGGTTCCTCCTTAATGTGGGAGGGTCATGGGAGAAGGTTCTCCATGGACTCAGTCCACTGATGGAGTGGCCGGTCCATAGAGTCAGGGAAAGAGACATGGGGTGTAAAGACGAGCAAGCCTGGAAAGAAATGGTGGGTCATGTATAAAAGATATCAAGAGAGAGAACACGGCAAGGGGGAAGAGTTTATAAGCCCTTGTAGATCAATAATTCCTTCAAGTGGTGGGGTGAAGAGATGGTGATTTCCCCTCCGAAAGTAAGTTTTTTGGCCTCCTGGACTAGGACATAGGTGGCTGCCAGAGCTCTGAGACAGGGGGCCCATCCCCAGGCCGTAGGGTTCAGTTTGGATAGGTACATTGGTCTCTGTTGCTGGCCTAGAACCCCTAGGGCTAGGCTCTTGTTTTCATGGACATATAGAATAAAGGGTCTATGCATATCAGGTAAGTGGGGTGCGGGGGCGGAGGGGGGGGCTCAAGGAAGCCTGCCGAAGTTTGTGGAATGGGACTTGGATGGCCTTAAGGGTGGTTGCCAATGATTTTTCCTTGGCTATATTGTATAATGGAGCAGCTACAAGAGAAAAATTGGGATCCAGGCTCGGAAGTATCCCCCCAGCCCCAGGAAAGGGAGAATATCTTCCTTGGTGAGTGGGGCTGGCAAATTTCAATTTAACTGTTTCCGGTCCAGGGTGATGGCCTTTTTTCTCTGAGACACTTGGACTCCTAAGTAGGTAACTGCTGGTAGAGAGAGCTGGACCTTTTGAGGAGAGACTCAGTAACCCTTTTGGAGAGGAAATTAAGGAGGGAGACAGTGTTGTTCTTGGAGACAGGTAGGGAAGGACTGCAGAGGAGTAAGTCATCCACATACTGCAGAAGGGTGGAGTGGGGAAGAGTAAGACCCCAAAGGTCTTGTGCCAGGGCTTGGCCAAAGATATGTGGACTATCTCTGAAATCTTGAGGGAGGACTGTCCAGGTAAGCTGCTGGGAATGATGTGTCTTAGGGTTGGTTCAGGTGAAGGCAAAGATGTCCTGAGAATCCTGAGCAAGGGGAATGGTGAAGAAAGCATCCTTTAGGCCGATGACTAAGAAGTAGGAAGAAGAGTAAGGAATGGAAGAGAAGATGGGTAGGGGGTTGGCCCCAGAGGGTGATGGGTCTAACTGCCTCGTTGATGATTCATAGGTCTTGTACAAGGTGGTACTGTCCATTAGGTTTCTTTACAGCCAAAATTGGAGTGTTGTAAGGGGAGTGAGTAGGTCTTATTAGGCCCTTGCACTATAAGTCCTTAATAATGGGCTGTAGGCCTGAAGACTGCTAGTTGCAAGAGGTTATTGAGGTTGACAAGAGAAATGCTGAGGGTCCTTAAGATGAATTCTGAGAGGGACACAGTGAGCCAGAGAGGGGGTGGAAGTGTCCCAAACTTGAGGGTTTACCTCTGGAGGGAGCGAAGGTGGGGAGCCTATGGACATGTGGGCTGCTTCTGCAAGGGCGAGGATAAAAGGAAGGCTGGGATGGAGTGTGATGGAGGCATGGAATTTGGCTGAGATGTCCCTTCCCAGTAGGGGGGTGGGGCATTGGGACATTACCAAAAACTGGTGGAAGAAAGGATGGTGGGGGTTTTAAGGGGAAGGATTGTTTGTCCCCCTACCCCAACAATGGGGAAAAAGGATGGTACAGTGGGTCCCCCAAACTCCCTCAAGACTGAATAAATGGCCCCTGTGTCTAAAAGGAAAGTTAATCAGGCGTCCATCCACCATAATAGTGACCCTGGGCTCCTGAAAGGTGATGGTGGTCGTCGTGGAGGGAGTCCCAAGGCCCCTTCAGTCGTCCATGGCCAGCCCCAAAAGATCCAGGTCTGGGCTTGGGGTGGATCTGGTTCCCCTTAGGGGTCCGGGGCAGTCCATGGCCCAGTGACCCCTTAATTGGCATTTAGGGCATGGACGAGTAGGCAGCCTGGGATTCGGGCACTCCCGTGCCCAGTGTCTCTCTGTTCCACACTTAAAACGGGGCCCAGGGGCCATCTTGGGTGGTGGGCATTTGGCCAAAAACGAAGGGGTCTGTGGGGTAGGTCCCTGCAGAGCCTGTGCCAGCATCTGGGCGTTTTGCTTTCTGGCCTTCTCATCCCTGTCGTGGTACACCTTAAAGGCTGTGGCCAGGACTTCAGTCTGAGGAGTCAAGGGTCCCCATTCCAGTTTTTTAAGTTTTGCCCAAATGTCAGGGTAGCTCTGGGAGAAGTAGGTCATTAGGAGCTGTCCCCCATTAGGGATTTCAGGGTCTAAATTAGTATATTGCTGGAGAGCCTTAGTCAGTCTATCTAGGAAGGTGGAAGGGTTCTTGGTTTTGTCCTGAATGATTTCTTAAACATTTACCACCTTCTGAGCCACCCATCTGAGCCACTAGGCAGGTGGAAAGTTGGTCCCTCAGGGCTAATCTTGCCAGTGGTATTGTAGTCCCAATTAGCATCCTGGTCAGGAACAGCCTGGGTGCCTAGTGGGTGGGCCAGGGTGGTTTGATGGACCTCATCAGCATAATTACAGGCTTGTTCCCAGACCTGCCTGCCTTCCTCTGGGAGAAAGGTTTTGGCCAGGATCATGTAAATGTCATGAAAAGTGAGACTGTAGGCTTGGAGTAAGCACTGAAACTCCTTTATGTATGAGGCAGAGTTGGTGGTGTAGGAACCCAAGCGGTTTTTCGATCTGTGAAAGGTCTGCTATGGAGAAGGGCACGTGGACCCTAACAATCCCTTCTGCCCCAGCAACCTCTCTCAAAGAAGCCATAATTGAGGAATCGGTGATGGAGGACTGAAGAGGGAAGTGGGGGCAGGGCCCAAAGAAGGAGGAGCCGAAGGGGTGGGGACTGGTGCTGACTAGGGAAGAGGAGGAGGGGAGGGGTTTGGGTGACATAATGGCGATGGCTTGTTGGCTGGACCGAAATCCATGGATGAGGAGGCAGAAGAAGAGGAGGGTTTATAGGCCAAGAGGACATGCTTTGGGTTGCAAGAGGTACAGAGAGACAGATTTGAGCGAAGGAGGAAGAGAGCCTGAATATATAAAAATCTCTGCCCATATTTCCGATCACATACAATAATTATAGAGATCCCACAAAATGGCAGGGTCTAAGGACCCATAAGGGGGCCAATGGTTTTGGTTATCTAAGGGATAATTGGGCCAATCCTGAGTAGAGAATTTTATCAATTTCTTGGGATTGATCTCCCGGGTTAGGCTGAGGGTGTCCAAATTGCCAAGGAGGCATTTGAGAGGGGAGTTGGCCGGCAGGAAGGAGGTGCCCCCCTTGAGGCTATAAGGAAGGGTGCGATATGTTGACTAGAGAGACGTCCCACTTGAGCCAAATATCAGAAAGAGACCTCAGGCTGAGGTGAGGGGCCCTCCTGGAGGGCCATGAGGGCTATGGGCCACCTGGCACCAGGCTTTCGGACCAAGGATGGGGAGAAGGAGACCTAAGCTCTAGGAGGGGAGGGGGTTTGCCAGTTCTCAAGCAGGCCGAAGCCTGTTGGAAGGGGAAGACTCCAAGAGGACCACTGCGACAATGAAGGTCTGGGTGGGGTGTATTCCTCCCCTTGAGACACCACAGGGGCTGCCGGATGATCAACGGCCAGTTCCCTGTTACCGAGCCTCAGCAGGTTTAGGAGTCCGGAGAGGGAGACTCACCAATTTGTAGGCCGATGGTGGATGTAAAGGAGGTGATCGAGAAGATGGGCACAGGTTGGTCTCCGCTTAGGTGGTGATCTCCGGCCGGATGGAGGTCCTGCTTAAAAGCAGAGGAGTCCCATCCGAGTAAGGGCACCAATGAAAGGTGAGTGACTCACCCCAGATGGAGATTCAACCAAGAGATTTTATTGGGGGGCTGCCCGAAGGGGAAGAAAAGGAGAGGCAGAGAGAGGAGAGGAGGAGGGCAGAGAGCGTGAGCTTGCAAGCTTAGGCTTAAGAAGGGTTGCATAGGTGATGTGGCAGGTGCTGATTGGCAGGGTGACTCAGGAACAGGAGAGGACACTGTGTCCTGCGGGGATTGGTAGAGAAAAGTTTTGAATTTGGCGCTTTTTGGCTTGGCGCTCTTCGGAGAGGAGGGGGAAGGGTAAAGGATTCCATGATGTTCTCTTGAGAGGGAAACTTAACTTCAGTGGGGAGTCTCCCACACACCCAACAACCCCTTTTGAAATAAACCCAGCTTATATGCTTGCCTCAGCATGCTCCTCTAGTGTTCAAACTCAAACATGGAGGGAGCAGAACTCATCACCAATAACCAGTGGTATCACCTGGATAGGCAGAATCTCCAAAATTCACATAACTCATGACACTGAGGGATGAAGACAGGCAAGGCCCCACTGTCCATCAAACTCAGCATATCCCAGACCAAAGTTAGGCTTACCACCCATGTTCCTTGCTCCACACTTGTGACTTCCAGAGCAAAGAGTGCTCTGGTGGGCCACCCACCATTTTGTGAGAATTAAACATCAACTGCTTAGTAAGAGACCTAGGATCAGTGTTTATTTTTACAGTCAAAATAAGTAAAAGTCGTCCCTCCTCCCTCCTTCAACCCCACCAGGCCCCTCCCATCAGGTCTATAATCCCTGGGTCTGGATCAGATGCTAATGAGTAGACTTCACCCACAGCCTCAGATTGGCTCCCCTCATCCCAAAGTCTTTGCACCTTCCTAGGGCAATGCTCAGCTGTCGCAAGTGGGCCATGCTTGGGTCACCCATGTCCTGAAGTCAATGGGCCCTGAGCCTTCTGGCACCAGGTGCCTATAGGAACTGACCCTGTGCATAACCCTGCCAGGCCATCCATCCTTTCTTCATGGGAGACCCAGGTTCCAGCCTTAGCCCCTCCCTTCCCCCCACTTTACTCCACAGTGTCTTCTCGAGGCTCTTGTGCAGCTTTGATGCTGCTGAATGCACAGTGACCCTGCTGCTCAGCTTCCATGAATCTCAGTCCCAGGAAAGTCTTGCCCACTGGGGCTTCTGGCTGCCCCTTCATGTGGGTTCTCGGAGTCCAAGACTGCACCCCTTCCTCCTTCTCACCAAGGTCTGAAACCTTATCCCCGGACTCCCAGCTTACAGACTCACACTTTTTAGGACATGTTCACATGTGTGGATGGGTGGGTGTGCTCTGTCTCCATGAGTACTTTTTTTTTTTTTTTTTTTGAGACAGGGTCTTAGTAAGTTGCTGAGGCTGGCCTCAAAACTGCAACCCTCCTGCCTCAGCCTCCTGAGTGACTGTATCATGGGCATGCACAACTGTGCCCACCTGCATGAAGACAGTTTTACACACAGCCCACATGCCTGGCACATCTGCCATATGCCAGGCCCTGTGCTCACTTCTGGGGTTCTCAGGTCTGCAAGCCAAGTGGGTGGGAGAAGGGTAGGCAGAGGCCTTCAGATGGAAGCTATGTGACTCACCCCACTCTTAAGAATCATGTGCAGAAAGATACAACAGTCCCCTGTGGAGCAGCAGAGCTGAAGAAAGTGGGAAGAAAAATGGGAAAGTCGATGGCGGGGTGGGTATCATCAGGGAGGGAACCTGCAAGAGCAAAAGTGCTCACTGTGCTCCAGGATAGTGTGTGGCGGTTAAACACATCAATCCAGACTTGGCTCAGGCCCTGCCCCCATGCTCAAGAATGGGATTCAGGGCGTCTGAACTTACCATGGAGTCCTCAGAACTCAAAGATAAGAACCTGCCTGGCAGTGAATAGAGTGTTTTGATGACAATTGTAAAGTAGACGAGGCATTATAGCATTCCCTACAGCGGATGATTGAGGACTGGGGTGGAACTGAATGCCTCTTTTTGACATGATGGGCACGAATGTAGATCTGCCCAAGGCATCCGATCACCTGCCTCCCTCCTGGGCACCCAGTGAGCTAAAAACATAAGGAAGGGAAGGGAACTAGTACCACCCATGGAAAACTGAAAGGGCACAATGCACCTTCTGGGGAGGAAGAAAGGAGGGCGATGGGCTCATGTCCACCTGCTACCAGCTGTTTATGGAGCTGGAGGAGAGGGAGTTGGCAGTCTGCCTGGGGACAAGGCCTGCCCAGACCTGTGCACCTCACGAGAGCAGGAGAAAGCAGGAACAAGGAAAACAGACGCCCACACTGGCTGTGGCACCTTTCCCTACCCAGAGGACACAGGGAGGGGTGCAGAGGTGGAGCTAGGGCAGGAGGGAAGCAGCTGCCCCTCCAGCCTCAGCTTAAGCTCCTGTGTAGTGTCACCCACAGTTCTAGGGTGGGGGTAAGGGCATAGCAGTGAGGGATGCAGGACGTCGAGTCTGGGTGCCAGAATCCTGACTGAGGTATGGCCCGAGAGCCATGGGCCAGGAGTTGGTAGAAAGCAGAGGTGAGGGGCCATACTCCTTCATGGGACAGGTAGCCAAGCCTGAAAAATGGCCAGAGACTGGGACATAATAGGGTAGGGGACACTTGGCCTGAGCAATGACCTCAGGTACAAGCTTGAAGCATTTCCTGGGGACCCCAAGGTAGCAGGCAGGGGAGGGTCATGATTTGCCATCATGGATGGGGAAGTGGTAGGAAGCCATCCAAAGACTATTGAGGTAACCTAGGTGGATAGTAACAAAGTGACAGAATTAAGCTATGGGAATGGAAATTGTTCAGCAGGAAGCGGATCCTCTTGGGATTCTGGTTCTGTGATCCCCAATACCACTTGGACACCACCACTCCTCCATTGTCCTTCCAGAGGGAGACCCTTCTTCCTGCCTGTGTCAGTCCACGTCCAAGTCCATCACAATCTTCAGGCCAGGCAGCTGCAGGACATGGTAGGAGTGGGTGGTCACTGGGACTGGGGATGTCAGGGGGCAGAAAGGTGGAGAAGACAGCCCTCTACTGGCCTGGGTGCAGACAGATGACAGAAGCACCCTCCAGGCAAGGCTGGACCAAGTCCAGGTCCCTGCAAGGAATAGGCAGTGTGTGTCTGAACTGTAGACAGGGGAGGACCAAGAGGCTGGGGACAAAGACTCTCTCCTTGACGAGACTTCAGACTCCTCTGAGGAACTTCTCAACATGCCCTCTAGCTTCCGTGCCATCCTTATGTTGCCCAGTTACAGCAAAAATCTTGCAAAGTCAGTCCAACCAGAATCCCCCCTCAACGTCTGATCAAATCTCACATCTTCTACCATCCCTGGCTGAAGTCCCATCAGCCTGGTCTGCCTTCACAAGCATCATTAGTCACTGTCAGCAGAAACTCCTCTCTGACTGACACCTGCCCCCACCCTAGCTCCTTCCCTGTTGTATTCAGAACTGATCTGGGTTCTATAATGAAGTCTCTTTGTCCCTGTTGCAATAGGTCCTGAATTAAACCTGTTTTTTAAAACCTTACTGTTTTCCACTCTTTTTTTCCCCAGAGCAGTACTATGGGCCCCTGGGAGTAGAGTAGGGACCCACCCTTCATGCCAGGTTCCTTGCTGCTCTGTAGTTTGAGAGCCTGGGAGCATCCCAGGAGGGCTTCCTGTGGGAGGAAACAACCGAGTAAGTCCTGGGAGCAGAGTGGAAGGGAGTTCTGCCCAGCTAAGGGGTGGACGGGTGCTAGAGGGTAGCATAAGTCTGCAGCTGGGACCAGAATTAGGCAAACTTGAGTTCTACTCAGATCCTGCATGTATGAACACAGATGTCCTTGGCCTCAGCCACATTTGGAATTCTGCTGTGTTCCACTTGGAGCCACAGGAAGGCTGGTGCACAGAATGAGCTTCCTGACGATCGTTGTGTAGGAAGACAGCCTCCTCACTGCCAGCCTCCAGTGCCCACTATGTCACCCAGCCTGGATCAAACTCCTGGGCTCAGTGCTCCTCCTGCCTTAGCCTCCCAGGTGCTGAAACTAGACACACACCACCACACCCTCCACTTAGAAATTATGGTATGAATCTTAGAAATAAGAAATAATTGAATTAATTGAAAAGGAGAAGGTGGGTCTGGGGCGGAGGGGAGAGTGAGAGGAGGAATATCCATACTTTGTCATAAACCTTTGTACCTACTGTAGCATGGCACAGATATGGCCCAAGGGTCAGCCCAAGACATATCTACCTAGTTGCAAGAAAGCCCTTTTGTCATTGTTATTACTGAACACATTCTAGAGGAGAGGGAAGACCTCCACCTGGGTGCGCGTGCACGCACGCACACACACACATGTACTTTCACAAACCTTTGTAGATATGATAATTATATGAAAAATTAAGACTGATTATACTCTTGGTAAATTTGTGAGTTATTTATTTTTTAGTTGTAGTTGGACATAATACCTTTATTTTATGTATTTATTCTTATGTGGTGCTGAGGGTCGAACCCAGGGCCTCACACTTGCTAGGCAAGTGCCCTACCACTGAGCTACAACCCCAGCTCCAAATTATGAGTTTTTGAAAACAGATAACCTGTGTGTTTTTCACTGGTGAGTCAGCCTCGAGCCCCCGCCTTCTTTCTTCCTTTTCTTTCTTCCTTATCTCAGCATTTTGCTTTTATATTTCCCAGCACATATGGATTCAGCAGGCCTAAGCTGCCACCAGCACAGAAGGCAGAAACGTGATCTAAAGATCTATGATGCGTGAGGATGGAAAGATGACAGTGGCAAAGTTTGGCCCAAGTCAAAAGAACCCCTTGATGTAGCTAAAACTGCAGGTGGAAGGGCTTCAGGGGAGCCCTTGCCAGGGCGGTGGGGGTGGGGGTACCGACCCATGTTTAGAATTTGTACAAAGGCTTGCTTCACACGGCCTTCATCCTTCACCCTTCAAAATTTGTTCCAGGGGTGTGACTTAGTGGTAGAGTACCTGCCTAGCATGCATGAAGCTTGGGTTCCATCCCCTATTTTGGGGGGCACTAAGGGGTGGAGTCAGTTGTGAGAGTCAGCATTCAAGAGGAAGACGGGGCCATGAGGGCAAACTCCCTCTGGGCTTCCTTTCAGGTGCAAGCAGGGTGCGGACTGCAGAGTTCTGGTTGCTGTGCACAGGGCTTTGTGTCTGCATCAGCAAAGACAAGCTGTTTCCTTGGGTGGAGAACTTCTGGAAGTCAGAGGATGCTGTGTGATCCCAGGATTCATGTGATAGTAAAACATGGAAATGCTAGAGGGAAAATGGAAAACACAAAATCATAATTTAAATGACAATGATTGTAGAGGACCCACATAACGATGGTAACACCATGTGACACAATGTTAGGTGATCTTGCTTCTGTGTATTCCTACAATTTCCCAGTGTCCCCTGGCCATGTAGTTTATGCTTAAGGAACCACTGCTGCCATGGTCAGGGAATGGGGATGGGGGTGACCGTGACTGGAGGCCTCTCCCAGCCCAGCTGCCCAGCCTCCAAGCACTAAGATTTTGACATCATGACCCAGGTCTCCCTCCAACTCTTAGTCATTCACTTCTGTCCCCATTTTCAGTCCTGTCACCCTCTGACTTCTCTGCCACTGATATATGTCTGCAACTTGGAATTCTCCTCACAGAGGAATCTAGGGCAGACTCAGTGGCCTGGAAGAGTGGGCCACATGGACAAGAACTCAGGATGCAGCTCAGTCCTAGGGACAGACTGGCTGGGGCAGATGGGAAGTGCAGGCAGCCCAGGTGCTAGACTAGGCCACTCCATGGCCTCATTATGGATCTGCCCAGGACAGACATTCTAGGCAAAGGTAGATGAGAGTTCCTGTCTCTCTGGAGTGTGGAAGAGGATCACCAGTTCCTGTGCCTGCTGCCCAGACTGCTAATGGGAGTTGGAGGTGGAGGTGGGAAGAACTGGGGACTGGGATGTGGTTAGAAGAGAAGAGCAGAGGTGGGAGGCCAGGGTGAAGAAAGAGGGGCCAGAGACAGGCAGGGGACCCTTGAGCAGGGCCTGACTCATGGGACTTCCCACTTCACACCCTGGCTGGGTTTCAGGACTCAGGAGGCACCTTGGGGGCAGAGCATGAGAGCAGGCCTACTTATGCTAAGATGCTATTGGAGTAGAGATGCCAAAAAGAGATGGATGAGACGCTGAGAAGCCTTGGGGAGGCATCAGACTAGAGACAGAAAGTTAGGAGTTTGGGGCAAATGGATGATATTTAAAGAGGCTGTAAGAGGAGCAGAGGCACCTGGGGTCAGGGTGTGGACAGGGAAGGAACAGACATAGAATGAACCCTGGAACTTGCCCATGTTTAGCAACTGAGCAGAGAAGATGGAAAAGGAATGGCTCCAAGATGGCTCCCAGCTGAGTTTCCTAGGGGTTTCGTCCATGTGAGTAAGGAAACTGTTGCAACCCTGGAGTCGCCTGCATGGCTGCTGCTACTGGAAGCACCTGGCTGCTTTGGGTCCAGGTGTCCCCCAGGGAGAGAAAGTGAGAAGAAAATATCTGTGCAAACTTCCAGGACAGAGGAGGAGCCTTTACAAGTGGAGCCCCCAGTGGCACTGCCCTGAGGGTCTCCCTGCAGGTAGGATCTGCAGAAGCCAGGACACTTTGCAGAAACCTTGTAAGTTCCCAGCATTCCGTGGCTTTTTCCAGTGAGGATGCAACAGCAGCTCTTGCTGACCTGAGGAATGTGTACGTCAGCTCACTGGGAAGCAGAGTCAGATGCATGCACTCTAATTGTTAAGTGCAATCAGATTGCTTTTTTTCTGTGGAACTCACCACATAGTTGCCTATATATATATATATATATATATATATATATATATATATATATATATATTTTTTTTTTTTTTTTTTTAATAAGATGAGGTCTATGTTGCCCAGGCTGGCCTCAAATTACTTAACTCATGCCCCCAAAAGGGGATTTTTAAAGTAAAAGGTAGAGAATTAGGATGGAAATGGAGCACCAGGCAATCACTAGTAAGTCCAATATATGTTGAAACTCAGACAGGCATACACCTGTAACCGCAGCTACTCAGGAGGCTGTGCCAGAAGGATTGCAATTCAAGGCCATCCAAGGAAACATAGTGAGACCCTGTGTCAAAATAAATTTAAGGGCTGAGGATGTTGCTATGTGGTAGAGCATCCCTGGCTTCAATCTATAGTACTGCCCGTCCTTCCCCCCACAAAAAAAATCTTTGAAAACATAACCTCCAAATAAAGACAACACCCCACCTAACATGGTACAACCACCTTCATATGACCCAAACCACACTGATTCTTTCCCCCAAGGAAATACAAAGCTCCATTATGTATCACTGGGTAATATCATCCGGTTTCTAATTTAATTTAATCCCTTAAATTAAAAAAAAAATGTTGGTATTGGGGATTGAACCCAGGAGCACTTTACCACTGAGCTACATCCCCAAACCCTTTTATGGTTGTTTTTATTTTGAGACAGTTTCTCACTAATTTGCTGAGGCTGGCTTTGCTATCCTCCTGCCTCAGCCTCCCAAGTTGGTAGGATTACAGGTGTGGACCACCCAACAAAAATAAATTTTCTTTAACTTAAATACTGACATGTAAAGGATCAGGTGTGGAACTATATGCTTATAGTTCCATCTATTTGGAAGGCTGAGTCAGGAGGATTCCTTGAGCCCAGGAATTTCAGGCCAGCCTGGACAATATAGTGAAACTCCATCTCAAAAAATAAGTAAATAAATAAAAACAAAGTTAGCCAAGATTAGTACATTTTGTGTTATATGATTAGGAAATGGGAGAAAGATAAAAATTGATTAAAATATAAACAATTGATTTATATAAAAATAAGGATGTAAAAATTACAGCCCTCATTTCTGCAACTGGTCACTTGGTCATAGATGACATTTATTATTATATTCTTCCAAAACTAGTCTGTATTCTCTTTGCCCACAGCAAGCATCCCAATGTGGCTGACCTTAACTAGAACTCTAAAAGGGAATTCTGGGAAACATAGCTGGCTTAGGCTACCCCACTGGCCTTCCCTTTATAATGAAACAGTTTCTATTTTAAACGTATCTATTAAGAACAATATCACTAGGCATGGTGGTGCACATCTGTAATCCCAGTAACTTGGGAGGCTGAGGCAGAAGGATCAAGACTTCAAAGCCAGCCTCAGCAACTTAGTAAGGTCCTAAGCAATTTAGCAAGACCCTGACTCAAAATAAAAAATTAAACAGGGCTGGGGATGTGACTGAGTGGTTAAGTTCCCCTGGGTTCAATCCCTGCCCCCAATCAATCAATCATTCAATAACAGTATTAATCATTTAAGGAAAATAATTAAGTCAGCAGTCACAAAGATGGATATAATACAAAAAATATGCAAATGAGCAAAATATAGGAAATACCAACAGGATTGAACACCCCTCTTTGGCTTGAAAATCATGTGCTACCACAAAACCTAGCCCCTGCTTAGCTCACCTCTTCATTCTGTTCCCTCTCTCCCAGAGCCCACCTTCCAGCTGTCCAGAAACACTGTCCCTAACCACTCCAGGTCCTTCTCTGAGCCTCGGCACACGTGTGACTTCCCTCTCCTCTCCAATCCCTAAGTTCTCACCTGCAAACACCTCTGGCCAGTCTAGATTCTCCCAGGAGGCTCCCTGGCTCCCCACAACCATCAGTTGCTCCATGCCCATGGTTATTTGTGTCTTTCTCTCCCACTGGGGACTCTTCAGTGAATGCTCGCCACACCTGGAGCCAGCCTGTCTTTCACCTGCAGCAAGCCAGGCTCTTCCTCTCTCTCCTAAGACCAGACTTTGCCCATGTACCCCATTTTAAGTCACATTCTGAGAATCAATGTTGGCTCCAGACCACTGTTTGCCTCACATACAACCACTCAATCTCATGTCGATTCCACTCCACATGAGGAACACATATCAAAGAAGGGGCAGTCTGTATGCCCTAGTCCCTGCCGAAGCTGTAGATGGCCCCGAGGCCATAACCGATACTCCTCATCTGCCCAATAACTTTGTTCTAGATGCTCTGCCTTTGGCACTTCTACTGGGTTTAGGGGACTGGTCTGAGGGGGTGATTCAGATCGTCATCCTGGTAAGGTCAGGGTCCCTGGTGGAAAGATCTGGGTGTCCCATCCCCTTGATGAATTTTACTTGGGTAAGTGACTCTAGGTCCATTTGGAAGAGGGCTGAGAAAATCATTGCTGTCCATGTACACCAAATGCAGTGGAATCATAAAGTCCTTCCTTAAGGCCCTGACTTCTCTGGATCTAAGAAACTGGCTCAGATCTAGAAACTGGGAAAGAGACCAGAGATCATGACTTTCCTTTAGGGAAACTAACAGTGGCCTTCAGGGGCACCACTTGACCTTTTTGTGGGGGATATATATAGAAATACCCTAGTTGACTGATCATTTCTCCACCCCCTGGGAACACCATGGTCACTACTCACCACCATAGGCACCTCCGTTGCATCTGAGCCTTCTGGTTGCCATTTCAACCTTACTTCCCACTTCATCAGTCATGTCCATCTTTCCCCTGGTGGTTAAGCACTACAGCTGGCCCCCTGCTAGCCCAAGATTCTGCTATACCCATTCACATGAGGGAGTCCAGCTCCATGACTGTACCTCCAGTGTCAGCCCTGATCTATCTACAGGAAACAGCCCCTGCTGAGCTTCCTGGTGAGGCCAGAGCCTCTCTCCTGCACATTCCTTTGCTCCTTCATGAGGGGAGTATCCATTTGGGCCTGCTTTCTTGGTTCCTGCAGGTATATAACAGCCAGATCTTACAGCTCCCTTGGTGAATAATTTTGTCTCTCCCTCTACAGAATTGGTCCTCCCCAAGCCAGACCACACTAGAGCTAGAAACCCATTATAGGTCTCATCGCCAGGAAAAGTAGTGGGGCAGGCCTTAAGGAATGCAAGCATCACCCTGAAAGGCATCTACCTCAATGAGACCTCTGCAAGGTCTTCAGACAAGGCAAGGGACACAAATGCAAAGGAAAATGGCCACATCTGCAGGCCCATTGGGTTGGGGGAATTGCAGGACTCACTGACCTCCAACACATGACCTGGGGCTCATCAATCCAAGCTAAAGGAGTCCACTCTTTCTATATCAGGGCCCTGATGTGAGTCTGGTCCAGCCCTCTGTGAAGTTTCTCTGCTCTTGCAACCTCTTGCAATAGGCCCTGTGTCTGGTCTTTCGGAACCTGCCGTTAGCTAAAGGAAATGAGGATTTTTTTCTATTTTATGGAGATGGGGATTGAACCAGGGCCTTGCACATAGGGTTTCTTTAAATATTGCATAGAGGCCTTCTTCATGTCCTTATGTGCCTTTAAATGACATCTGTGGACTCAAACTTCTCATTTCCCTCCATCATGGAATTAACTGTACCCAGCAAAACCTACCAATTCCAGGCTTTGCAATAACAATTTTCCCAATATGGTATCCTTTGATCAGATCCTGCCAGCAAACTTCATGTGAGTCACTCCTCCCTGCCATCCTGACCAGAAGCAGAAGAGCTTGGCTTGTCCCCCCATACCATCTTAATGGGCTAAGGGCCCCCAAAGAGAAGGCAATTCAAAGGGATAGCTAGATTTTCTACATAGATAGAATCAAGGGATTCCAGAAGCCCAAAGGTCATCTTCCCAAAAAAAAGAGTTGAGGATGTGTACTGTTGGAGATGAAAGCGGGGAGCCAGTGAGACACAAGAATGACCAAAAACTCTGAGAGCATCTGACTGGTTAAGTCTTAGAATTAAAGACTCTCAGGACTGAGAGGGGACCCCCAGTCTCATGACCCCTCTCCAAGTGGCCATCCAATAGTGAGCTCTCATCATCATCCCAGCACTCCACACGGCAACTGGACTGAATCGATATAAAGCTTGTCCTTACAAAATGCTGAAACTGGCTCTTCCAATGAGGGTTTTACTGAATAGGCCCATTCTCTGGCCAAGGGACACAGGTGGAAGGAAGGGTCTGGGGGAGTACTGGGCAAAGAGAATGAATACTAAGTTCCTGCTCTAGAATACCCAGGCAATTTTTCCTTAGAAATGAAGACCTGAGGGGAGACACAAAATCCAAAGGTGAAATCACAAAGACAGGACACTGTGTTTCTTCACTTTATTTTGTATGTTTTGTTTCTCACTTACCAACACATGTGTAAAATGTGGCAGGCTGTGTTAGTAAAGGAGAAGCAGGGAGGGGAGAGAGGGGCAGGAACTAAGCAGCCACGTGGGAAGTCAGGTTGGCCAGGAAGAGCCTCAAGCCCAGAGGTGGCCAGTGACATCCTCCACCAGCTCACCTTCCCATGAGGAATCAGCAATTGCTACTGCTCATACAGCCCCTGCCCTGGACGATTTGGTAAACATGGTAAATAACCTTTCTGTTCCTCCTAATCTTTGTCCCCAACATTCTTCACACATCCTGGGGCCAGAAGGCAAGGTCTGTTCAGGTGCCCCTCCCCTTATCCTGATCCAAGAGATCTCTGCTCCCAGGTCTCAAGGAGTCAACCTCTGGGCAGCATCTGAGCAGCTTGGCTGGGTGGGGCTATCTTGGAGATCTTTCCTGGGGAGGCTTCTTCCAGACCTTGGAGAGCCCTCCCAGAATGCACTCTGTTTCAGCTACAGGCTTCTCTATTCCAGGGAATATTAAAGGGCCTCTGGTGGATTGAGAACATTGCAGCAGAGGCCTAGAACCTGCCTCTAACACCTGCTCCAATTCTGGGTTCCCCAGGGGGGAAAGGTTTTACCTTCCACCCAGAGCAAGACTTCCTGGCACTTATTTGCACATTGACCCCATAGACACTGTGACCCTGTGTTTATGAAAACAGGTATTTTCATCAGAATTGTATTCAGCCCAATAGATTTTCATACTGGCAAGTATTTTCAAGGCAAATACCACTGAGGACAATTCAATGCCTTGATCAGTTTCCTACATAGTGCAGGTAAGTTTATTTTTTCCCTGTTTTTTTCCTCCTTTAAATAATTTTCACCAGGATCCATTATTTTCCGTGTGTGCCTCACCAGATTTATTTTATTCCCTGGTGAGTGTTTGGTCCACGTCAAACATCCTCAATTGTCCTGGGGAGTGTTCTCAGGCAGTTCTTGTTTCTACTAAGTCCAATCTTCTCAGGGGAAAATTTTTGGCAGCCCTCTCGCTCATGGGTTTCCCCACGTGCTATTTTAGCCACAGTGGCTGTTCTCTTGTGGATGATTTCTGGGGGTGGATCTGTGAACCTGGCACTTCTCAGGGAATATGGGGGATGATGGTAGTCTTTTCGTTCCCAAGGATATTCCAGGATGATCCGGGAGACGTTGTACTGGAGTCATGACCACGAAATGGGGTCGAGGTGTCCATCCCACTCCATGTGGGGCTTCTCACCCTCCACTCATGTGGAGGGTGCTTGAAAGAGCACCCTCCCCGCCCTGGATGCCCCGTGCTTCCAGGCTGACCCCTTCCTGCTCCTGGCCCTCTGCCTTCTGTTGCAGAGAGGCGCACCCGCATCATGAAGCCTTGTTGGTGGATGCTGTGGCCCCGGAGGCCTGCTGGGTGCGCGATGGGCCAGTAGACGGCGCCGGCCTCGAGGCCCGCAGCAGGCCAAGGCCACGCGAGCGGCCAGCTCCATGCAGCTGGCGCTCGTGGCGGCGAATCTGCACCTTGTGGCGGAAGCGCTCGCCACAGTCCTCGCACACGTAGGGCCGCTCGCCCGAGTGTGTGCGCCGGTGACGCAGCAGATTGGAGGAGACACTGAAGCGCTTGCCGCAGTCGCCACAGGCATAGGGCCTCTCGCCAGTGTGCGTGCGCTGGTGCTGCACAAGAGCTGAGCTCTCGCTGAAGCGCTTGGAGCAATACGAGCAGGCGTAGGGCTTCTCCCCCGTGTGGATGCGCTGGTGTGTCACCAGGTTGGAGTGCTGCGAGAAGCCCTTGCCGCACTCACCACAGCGGTGCGGCCGCTCGCCGGTGTGCGTGGCCTGGTGCCTCACAAGGTCCGTGCTGCGGCTGAAGCCCTTGCCGCACTCTCCGCAGATGGTCGGCCGGTCTCGTGCGCGCCGTCGCCGCCGCTGCCGTGCTGGAGTGAGCGCGGCGCTGCCCGCTGGGCCCGGGATGGCCACCACTGTTGACGTGGCCACTGCGGGCAGCACCATGAGCTCTTGCAGCACCACGTAGCCTGGGGGGGCCACCACAACGGCCGCTGGAGCCCCTGGGACAGTCGCCGCGCTGCTCCCTGCAGCGGGAACCAGCTCCAGCTGCAGTTCAGGCTGCACAGGGGTCAGCTCCAGTTGCACCTCCTGCTGCTGGGTGCTCAGCTCCACGGGGGTGAGCTCCAGCTGCACTTCCTGCTGCTCCAGCTGCTCCTGCTCTAGCTGCTGCTGCTCCAACTGTTGCTCCAGCTGTTGCAACTGCTCCTGCAGTTTGAGTTGCAGCTGCCGCTGCTCCTCCTGCCGCTCCAGTTCCTGCTGCCGCTCTAGCTCCTGCCGCTGCTGCTCCAGCTCCTGCTCTGACCCCAGGTCCACTGGCATGAGCTCCAGTTCCACCTCTTCCTCCTCCTCTGGCTCCAGTGGAGGAGGCTGCTGCTGCTGTAGCTGTTCCTGATGCTGTTGCAATAGCTGTTGCTGTTGCTGCTGCTGTAACTGCTCCTGCTGCTGCAGCAATAGCTGCTGCTGTATCTGTGCCTGCTGCTGCTGCAGGAGCTGCTGCTGTAACTGTGCCTGTTGTTGGTGCTGCAACAACTGTTGTTGTAACTGTTCCTGCTGCTGTAGCAACAGTAGTTGCTGCTGCTGTAGCTGTTCCTGATGCTGTTGGAACTGTTGCTGCTGTAATTGTTCCTGCTGTTGTAACAGTTGCTGCTGTTGTAGCAGTTGCTGCTGCTGTAACTGTTGTTGCTCTTGTACTTGCTGCTGCTGTAACTGTGCCTGTTGCTGCTGTAACAGCTCTTGCTCTTGCACTTGCTGCTGTAACTGTGCCTGTTGCTGCTGTAAGAGCTGTTGCTCTTGCACTTGCTGCTGTAACTGTGCCTGTTGCTGCTGTAACTGTTGTTGCTCTTGTACTTGCTGCTGTAACTGTTCCTGTTGCTGCTGTAAGAGCTGTTGCTCTTGTACTTGCTGCTGTAACTGTGCCTGTTGCTGCTGTAACAATAGTTGCTCTTGCACGTGCTGTTCCTGTAATAGTGCCTGTTGCTGTTGTAACAGCTGCTGTTCTTGTACTTGTTGCTGTAACTGTTCCTGCTGCTGTTGCAAAAGTTGTTGCTTTTGCACTTCCTGCCGTAACTGTTCCTGCTGCTGTAACTGTTGCTCTTGCACTTGCTCTGGTACCTGTCCCTGTTGTTGTATTACCTGCACTTGTGGTTTCAGTTCTTGGTGTTGCACAGATTGGTGGTTTTCCTGTAGCTCCAGCTGTAGTTGAGGCAGATGCTGTTGCCCATCCTGCTGTTGCTGCTTCTGTTGCATTTCTGGCTGATGTTCTAATAGTTGCTTCTGTGGTTGCTGCTGTTGAGGCTGCTCCTGCTGGGGCTGTTCTTGCAGCTCTGGCTGCTGCTCTAGCTGTTGCAGTAGCAGCTCTTGTTGTCCCGGCTGGGCTTCTTCAGCAATGTTACTGGCCCCTATTGGGGCTGACACTGATGGCTGTTGTGGGCCACTGCGCCCCTCCTGAGCCTCTTCCTCCTCCTGACTCTCACTCCCACCGCTGCCACCTGTAGTGGAAATGGCAGGAAGCTAGGAGAGAAGGATCTATAGGAAGCTCTCTAGTCTAGCCCTCTAGGACCTGCCCATATACAGTCACTCAAGGACACACTAACAAGTTCTCAGCAGGGACCCAAAAATGTTAGATCAATTGATAATAGCAGCGTAGCAGCATGACAGAAACTGAAATGCCAGGGGTGGGGGATGTCCAAGTGACCATTGGTCACTATACTCTAGACCCCCCCCCACCCCTCCTCTGGGCCTCCCTTCACACAAGCTCCATGGTTAGATCTTGGCACCAATATTAGCATGGGTGCCTGGGGCTCCCAACATCATTCCCTCAGGAGTCCCTTGCACTTCACTGTCCAGTGGAAATCCCAGCAGCCATTCCAACAGCCCAGCTCATGCTCAACTCTGACCTCAGTCACGGTCACATCTTCAATAAAGGAAACTTGCCTTCTCTGTAAATAATAAAACATTTCTGTAAAGCTGCCTAGAAGGACTACCACAAGTAGTTTCTAGAAATCACCAAAGTATCAGAGAGACTATCAGGTTTCAGGTGGGAAGTCCTCATTTGAGAACCTAATTCTTCCAGTTCAACTGTTCAACTTCCTACAGACTCAAAGGCCCTGCATGTTCCCCAGAACCCAGCAGGTGCTTGAAAATTACCTCTCCCGACAGGTTAGGAATTAGTCTATGGAGTAACAACAGTTCGGAAATACTCAGGATACAACTAGCTCCATTTGAAGCACCCAAAGACCAAATAGAAAGGAATGGAAAGAACTAAGAGCCCCAAGTCAACACAGAGGCTGGCCAATTAGTTAACTGCTGGGAACCTCAGTTTCTCCTTTTGCAAAAAGAGATATACCCTCAGAGACACAGTGAGAACTGGGATAAATGTAAAGCCCCAGTGTTGTGCGAGGCGCAGAGGAAATCTTGCACATACAGGAGCCACACTGGCTATGTTCTGCCTTCAGCACAATGTCCACATTCAGCTTCTCATTCTGAATATTACTGTTGTGCTATCAGAAAATCCTAATTCTTCTTTATAAGTGTGAGTCAAGGAGCTTTCTCCACCTCAGACTGATTTCAACACGTGTTCTTCCTACAGCATCATATTTTCAATCATGAAATGGAAAGCAATGGTTTGATTGATAAAATTTTACTTTCTGAGGGCTGGGGTTGTAGCTCAGGGGCAGAGCCCTTGCCTTGCATGCGTGAGACCCTGGGTTCAATCCTCAGTACCACATAAAAATAAATTTTATTTATTTATTTATTTATTTATTTATCGTCCATCTACAACTTAAATAAACAAATAAATTTTACTTTCTGGCTACTTTTCCAGGAATATACTGATTTAATAAAAACATAGGATATTTACATATTTTACATTTAATAAAAACAGAGGATATTTGCATATATATAATTCCTTTTAGAAAAATATTTCTAACAACCCTTGCTTAGTATAGTAGGTCAATGACAGCCTTTTCCTTAGACACTCACACCAATTGGGGGTTCTCTGATGATGGATGAAGACAGCCATGAAAACCTGTCCCTATAGCAGGACTGAAGTCTCTTAGACACCCCCTTCTCCCACCTCCTCTGGAAGCCACAGATCACACTTCTGTGTGACTCTCCTCCTTTCTAGCTTAGCTACATAGCCACTGTGACTTCCTAGGGCAGCATTTTTTTTTCACCTTTAATAGAGACACTTTAGTAAATATGTAGTTACATGTTGCCTGACATGTATAACCTCATAAGATTTTTTGTCAGTTCAATGTATAAGTCAGAAGAGTCCCTGTTTAGTGTACTTGTCCCCATTGTCCCAGGCCCTACTCAGCTCCTTAAAACACCCAACAGGAAACAGTCTCAAGAGTATGGCCACCATAGAAGGCTCACCCAGATGGGTCCCAGAGGGAGAGCTCTTGGAAGATTTGGTGAAGCCACATTTTTGCCTCTGAGCATCAGGTAGAGAAAAACATAGGGAAGCAGAGGTCAGGAGAAGTGGACAAGGAGAGAAACCTCAGGGAAGGGACCGAGCATCTGAGGCACAAGCTGCAGAGGAGGAATGGCTTTCTGCTCCTCAACTCCTTTTGGGAACCAGAGCAGGGTGCAGGGTGGCCCCACACACAGCGGGACAGTGGAGGTCACTGGGCTGCTGGGGCAACTGAGCAGCAGAGTCAGGCCAGCATATAAGTGGGGGTCAGGGCAGAGGCCATTAGTACTTCCAGGGTACCCCTCGATAACAAGAGAGCAGACTGACAGAGATACCCAAGAAAATTCCAGGACAAACCTGCAGTTGTTATTCAAGGCATGGAAGCTAGCAGGTGTGAAGCAGTGCAGGGGGATGGCTGCCCTGGGGCATCTCTGTACCGTCACACCTGGGCATCTCTGCACCTGCAAACCTGGGGCATCTCTGTACCAGCATACCTGGGGCTCTGTCAGGAGGTCCCTGCTAGGGGCCTCTGCCTCCAGCACTCACCTGAGAGGGCAGCAGGCCCTGGACCCCCATCCTCAAGACAGCGCAGCTCCAACACAAAGGTCTCTGTGGCTGGCCCCACCTCCATCCTGGTGGTCACACCGGGGTCCCCAGGAGCCAGCTGTGCTGAGAAGAAGGAAAGAAGCTGTTCAGATAGGAGGTGGTTGCAGCTCCTGGTCCCTGTTGCTGTGCAGAACAGCTGGCAGGCCAGCTTCTTCTGACTATTATTCACAGGATTCCATCTTCACCTGATCAGGCTGCTCCTAATTGAGACACAACTGTGGGGATTAGCCACTCACAAAGGCTGGGAGCTAGAGCCACAGAAGAAGCATTAGGGGTCCTCTTGGACCATCTAAGTCACGTTCCCTGACCGCTTCAAACATGGGCCTGTTGGTCTCCAGGGACTCCAGTGTCACAGACTGCTCTGGGAGCTCACCAGCTCTCTGGAAAGGCAGGTGTCCAGAGCACTATAAGCCATGGCAGGGCGGCCTGCCTGTCTGTGCTCCTCAGAGGTGGCCTCCTTGCAGAGGTGGCCCCACATCCAGGCCTCCCTTCCCCACCCAGATTGCCTCCAGCTCCCTCTGGCCTGTCAAAGTCAGCCCAACCCTCCTAAGAAGGGCGTCTGGGCACCCAGGGTGAATTCCCCTGGGCCTCACCTGGTACAGCATTTCCTGCTGGCTGCAGCCTCTGCACTAGGGGAGGTGTGGTCAGCAGAGGCTGCAAGGTGAAGGCCACAGCATTCAGCCGGCTCCTTCCGGAGGCGCCTCCATCCAGAAAGAGCCTGGGAGGCGCCTGCCACCCCGGGGCCTTTCTGGGCACTCGGCAGGGTTTGCGCTGTCAGAGATGCCCAGGTCGCCCTGGGCCAAGACAAGGGGCAGAGTGGAGTTCCCGGGCAGAAGTTAGTGGAGACTCTCGGGCGGGGGCGAGGACGGGAGGCAGAGCCCCGAATTCCGCGCGGGACTCAAGGCTGGCCCTGCGGGACCATCGCGCGCAGCAGGGCCGGGGCCAAAGCCCTAGGTTGGCGCTGCAGGGTGGCGGGGTCTTGGGTTGGCTGGGGACGGGCGACACAGGTCCTGGACGGCCGCCGGCCACAGGTGCCCAGAGCCCGAGGGCGGCCTGGACCGGGCCGCGCTGGCCGGGGCGGGGGGCGGGCGCCACGGCCGGGCCGGGTCCCCGTTCGCTCGCCCGCCCGCCAGTGCGTGCGTCCGTGCGGGCAGCTGGCCGGGCCGGGGCGGGGGCGCGGGGGCCGGCACAGGAAGTCCCCCCGGCATCCGCATCCTGTCCCCCGCCCCTGCCGCCCGCTGCGCCCCCGCGCCCCGGCCCCCGCAGCCGCCGCTGCCGCCGCTGCCGCCGCCGCTCTAGGCCGCCACCAGCTCGGTGGGCTTAACCCTTCCCGGCCCGGCCACTCACCCGGGCGGGGGGATAAGATGCGCGGCCCTGTGTGCGTCCCGGGCCGCCTGGTGCCGAGCGCAGCGCGCGCTGTGCAGCATCCCTGGTGCGCGTATCCGCGCTCCACCGTTGGCCACTGTAGCTGCATGGATGCTGGGAAAGGGGGCTCCCAGCCAGGCCCCTGCTACCCACTGAAGGGCAGGCGTGGCCTCAGGACACCCCTGGCAAGGGTACAAATCATGGCTAATTAGCACTTAATTAGAAGAACTCAGTTAATGAGGAGGTCCCATCCTGGCCCCGGTAGGTCCCCAGAGAGGCAGACCAGGTTCACACTTTGGACCCCTTCTCCTGGACCCTGATTTGGCTAGGACAGGCAGGCAGATAAACAGCTGTAATACAAATGGACCCAATGGACCATCAGGACCACCCTTTGAACTGGCAGAGCTGGCTCATCCTTCTCTGTGTCTTTGCTCCCTTTCTCTAGTCACAAGATCCCTGTAGTCAGGCCCTCCTACCTCTCCCACCCTCTGCCCTCCTCCAGGCGCTTCTCCCCAGCTGTGTTGGGTCATGATCTTTGTGGCTTCTTTTTCTTTCCTGTCATGCCAGGCTGCTTCCTCTGTGGGTTATGGGTCTCCTCACAGGGAGTCCTGACCTGATCATCTCCATATCCCCTCACTTTATTTTCCTGTCCTCAGAACACAGACCTCTCCAATCTAGAGAATTCACTTGAAGATTGTGCTGCTCACATTCTCTAGAAAAACCCAAAGAGCTGGTAAGGGAAAGCCTTTCCTGGAGTGGAGTGGGAATGCCTCACTGGAGAGAGTCAAGGGCTGTCTTGGAGTCATAGTCCTGCCTACCTTCCTGGCTCCCTACTTACAACACTATTGCACATGTGGATTCTTCCCAGTACCCACAGGCATGGGAGTTTGGGGTTTGTCCAGTGGCTCTTGCCTGAAAACCTTGTGCTCACAGCTCCAGAGGATAGAGGCTCACATTGGATTCATTGGGGGAACAAGTGCAGCAATAAGAACCTGGCTTCCAAGGCACAATAACCTGGGCTTATGGGGACCTCGTGCAACTAGATAATTTGAGACAGGGTAATACCTGTCATCCAGAGGTGCAAGCACAAGTGAGTCAACAAGGAGGATGTGGATAAAGGGTGATTGCACACCTCCCTCCCCTGGGAGGGCCCAGGGTGAGGGAAGGCAGAGCTATCTGCTTCCTCCTCTGCCTAGGAGACTGCAGATTCCCCAGGACCACCTCACTCCTCCTATCTTTAAGCCTCTCCCTCTGCTGGATTCTTTCCAATAGCATTTTCACATCGTCAGGGCTCTCCCATCTTCAATCATGAAACCCCACCTATCTCTTCTCTGACCATTCCTCCTTCTCCTCTGCCCCATCACTCCACCCAGACACCTCCCTGTAACCTCCATGTCTAAATCCCTCATCTTCTCCTGTCCAGAGTTCCTCTAGGCCACACTGACCTTCTACTGGGCTGCTGAAAGAAAAACACCTGGTTCTCTCCTCCTCTTGGTTGGTCTACCCCTTCTCTGTGGACTGTGCGTCCTTCTGTAGGTTCATGTTCACCTCTGCATAATTATAACATGCAGTAAGGGGGTCAGAAGGAAGCAACAACCGTTTTCTCTCTGTGAGTATTTCTCCTGTCCATTCCTGAGCACCTGACCCAACAGCCACATTTTTCTTCTTTTTTGTTTCTTTACTTTTTATCAAAGGTGATATACATACCTAATTGAATAATTCCAACAATTCTATAAGGCTTTTAGCAACAGCAACACAAACCTCTCCTCCCTTCTGCTTCCATTTCCATTTTTCCTGTGCTTTTGCCATGTTTTTAAATAACATGCTTATAATGTTATTACTTGATTTTTTTCCATCTTAGACAGTATCCATTAGAAGCTGAAGACAAATCTAAACCACATATCCATGGGCACACTTTCCCTCTCCTCCTGCTGTTGTATAATAAAGAATTTGTCATTACCCTCTGTTCTTGGGGATGAACTTTATGCCAAAGAGGCGACCCCTTGCAGGCCTTTAGGTAACTTCAGGATCAATCACACCAGAAAGACACTCTGTCTTTCATGTTAGAGGTTGAGGTGTTGAGCTATGTGACCCCTGGTGAGAAATTGGGACTGACATTTTACTTTAATCATGTGGCCAATGATTCAATGCATATGCCTAGGTAATGAAACCTCCCACCCACACACACACACACACAAAAAAAAAAATTCTGGAGGTCAAGATTCCTGGCTGGTGGTCAACAGCAATGTGCCAGAGGGTGAGAATATGGAAGCACTATATTCAGGTCCCTTCCAGGCCTTGCCTTATAGGTCACCTCATAGACCATGGCTGGTACTGGTTTATATTCTTTAAAGTAAAACTATAATCATAACATTGTGCTTTTCTGAGTTCTGTGTGTTGCTCTAGTGAATTATTAAACCTGAGTTGGTCATGGGAACTTCCAAATATGCAGCCAGATGGTTAAGAGTGGACTGGGCACTTGCAACTGGTGTCTAAAGTAATAGCAGGCTTGTTGGAATCTTCTACCTGGAGCCACCAGGTAGTGGAACCTCAGTCTGGCTGAACCTAGAAAAGTCCAGCCAGGAAAACAGAAGAACTCTTAAATAATTACACAGAACACTGAACACAGATGGCTAAAAATATGTTAAAAGGGTTGTAGTACCACCAAGGGGAAGATGAGAATACTGGAAATTAGTATCCCTAGGACAAGAGGAGCAAAGAGGAAAAGTGATACTGTAGGGAGTCACAGAGCTATTCAAGAAATTGCTGTATGTTGGGAGTGGCGGCAGCATGGTTGGAAATGGGAAAATGAAGCAAGAACCTAGAAGCCCACACTCACCAGCCATCACTGAATGTGCCACCAGAAGCAAGAATTGTCCTACGTCCCAACCAGACTTCTGATCTCTCAGAATCTAGCCAGAAGTCAGCTAGCCAGGGAGTCCTGGAAATGTAGTTTGCAGTCTTCCAGTCTCCTGCCATATTGAGGAGAGCAGGAAGCCAAATCAAGAGGCAATGGATAAATAACTGGCACATTCAATGAGTCTGTAGAGTAGGGCCATTGGAGGCCCATTTGGAAATGTGGACATTTGGGGGCTAAGCTGCTGAGAATAATGCTGGAGCTACCACTGGTTATCTATTGGGAAGTAGATTTTCCTCCTTCTCCTCCTCCTTTTCCTCCTTCTCCTCCTCCTTTTCCTCCTTCTCCTCCTCCTTTTCCTCCTACTACTCCTTCTTTTCCTCCTACTCTTCCTTCTTCTGATGGGGTCTTGCTGTGTTGCCCAGGCTGGGGTTGAACCCATAAATCTTCCTGCCTCAGCCCTCTAAGTAGCTGGAATTACACACACCTGACTTCTTTAGTGCTCTTATTAAAAAAAGGTATCTGGTGAGTACCTCTTTGGGAACCATGTGATGATTAATTTTATGTATCAACTGGATTGGGCCATGGGGTGTACAGACATCTGTCCAAACATTATTCTAGGAGTGACTTTGAGGGGGTTTCTGGATTAGATTAACAATTTAATCAGGAGATTGAGTAAAATAGATTGTTTCCCCTAATGTGAGTGGGCCTCACCAATTAACTGAAGACCTGAATGGAACAAACAGGCAGAGGAAGAACCTCTCCTGCTGACCAAGCTGAAACATAGTCTTTCATGAACTGAAACTTTTTTGTTTTTTCTTGGTCCTTGAATTTGCCATCTTTCACACTAGAGTTTTGACTCTGCAGGTTCTCAGCCCTCATACTTGAACTATAACTAGACACTGGCTCTTCTGGGTCTCCACTTACCAACCGCAGATCTTGGTATTTCTCAGTCTCCACCATTGTGTGAGCCAATTCTCTGAAGAACACTGTCTGAAAAGTCTGTACTCTCCCACTTGACTGGGCACAGATTATTGGCACTTGCATGGCTTGATTTTAGCTTCCAGCATTGCTAAAGGGGGTATTGTGTGCCATTTGACTCCTGTTCTTTACATGAGAGAAGGAAAACCAGTGGGCCAAGAGGAAGACCCTGAGGGGAAGCGGAATGCAACAGACTCAGATCTGCACCTGGACTGTGGCTGTGGGGCTGTGGGAAGCTTACTGGAGGTGACACAGGTTTGTAATATGCTCTGGGGAGAGTGACAGACAGTACTGAGCAGCACTGGCTCTCCTATCTAGTATGTATATCAAATCATGCCCTGGTGGTGACCCAGTGCACAAATTTTGGGTATGATTCCTCAGACAACTCCCCGGTTTCTGTTCTTGGAGCACCATGTACCTGCAGCACTTTGCTACAGATTGAATTTTGTATTCCTCCAAATTTGTGTGTTGAAATTCTAACTTCCATGGTGATGGCATTAAAATTTGGATCCTTTGGGAGGTGATTAGCTCATGGGAGCAGAACCCTCTCAAATGGGATTAGTGCCCTTGTAACAGAGGCCCAGAAGGGCCCTCAGTCTCTTTCCACCTTGTGGGGACACAGTAAGAGGATAGTAGTCTATGAATCTGGAAGCGGGCCTTCACCAGACTCAATCTACACACCTTGATCTTGGACTCCCCAGCCTCCAGAACCATGAGAAATAAATTTCTGTTGTTTGTATAAGCTGTCCAATTTCTGGCATTTTTTGGTTTTGGTAGCAGCCACAATGAACTAATACACATTTCATGATTCTAATTTTGCAATCTGATTAGAGTCTGTCTCCCTCACGAGATACCAGATACACAAGTCAAGGAGTACCCAACGAGTGTTTGTTGAATAAATTAATGGGTGAAATCAAATTGTCATGTTACATCTACTAATATAGCAAAAACTACTCATCATAAGAGCCATCTCTTACCTCCAGTCCACAGAGGTGGGACATCTGGCCCACACTAAGCAGACCACCCTCTCCCACCACTACGAATCTGGAGCAGAGATATGTCAGACCAAAAGTTGCTGGGTTGAACTACCTGGTGGAGGCACCTTAAGGAGACAGTCCTTTGGGTCCCCAGTGCTGAAAAGACCAGTGTTCTGCAGGTTCCCCCGCTTACTGTGAACTGCCCTTGCATCTTTCCAGAAAACTTATTTTCCTTGCCTAATTCACTCAAGACTTATTTCTGTTGCTTGCAGAGAATTCTAACACATGCAGAAACTGGTCCTTGAAGGGGCATCTAGGCATAGTCCTCCCAGGAAAATGTGGGATATTTGGTGCTGGTTATTGAGTCAACATGGGGGAGAGGTAAGGAGCTCTCCATGCACATTCTAGAATAGGGAAAGGTATTCCATTAAACAATCAATTAAGGTATCAATTAGGATCACCTGAGGCTACATGTCCTCTGTGTTGAAGCTCTGGGTCAATTCAAAGGCCATAAGGTATAAGTGTAGGGTGGTTCCATATGATGGTGTTAGTTCCCTCACAAAAAAAAAAAAAAAAAAATCTCAGTGCTCTTTTGTCCATATTGAGCTGGGCCCTTCCTTGGTTCCTCTGAGAGTTTCCCCGCTGCACATGGTACCCAGGGCTTTACATAGGTGCAAGCACTCTGCCACCGAGCTGACTCCCCAGCCTTTTTAAAAAAGGTTTGACTTTGAGACAGGGTCTCACTAAGCTGCCCAGGCTGGCCTCAAACTTACCTCAGCTTCCTGAAGTGTCTGGGATCAGAGGCATGCACCACTGAGTTCAGCTGCTGTGAGAGCACTTTGAAGTCCTTGCAGCCTCAGGCTAACACTTGTGAAAAACCTGGGTCTAAAGTCAAATCCTGGGTCACTGGAAGGGAGCTCCACAGGACTCTATTTTCAAACACTCCCTTAAGACGGTATTTATTGTCTCATAGTTCTGAGGCTAGAAGTATAAAATCAAGGGTTCATCAGGGCTGGTTCCATTGAGGGCTGCAAGAGAGTTCTATGCTTACCTCTAGTTTCTGGTGATTTTTGTCATCACTTGACTTATGCAGGCGTTGCTCCAGTCTCTGCCTTCATCTTCACCCATTGTGTGTGTGTCCAAATTTCCCCTAGTCATATTGGATTAGACCTCACCATAAAGGCCTCATCTGGACCCAAGTAATTGTATGTGCAATGACTCTATTTACAAATAAGGTACTAAGAAGTGAGGACTTCAACAATCTGAGTTTGGGGCTGGGAGAGCATGATTCATCATAGACTCATAGCCCTGACATAGGCTTCACATTTGTGTTGGGGTGTTAATCCGGAAAGTTGGGGATGATGACCATGGCACAGTGACTTTGGAAGGAATATAAGAACCAGGAACCAGACATCTTCCAATTCCTCTGAAATACCCAGAAGCCCAAAAACCTACATCCCTGCAAGGGAGAGCTGACTGTTCCCCTCCTGCCACCACGATGTTCCCTAAAGGAACAGACTTGTCCTCAGCATAGCCCTAAGAGCCAACTCAGAATCAAGGTAGGGAGAAGAGGAAGAAATGGCAAGAACATACCAACTTACAGCTCTTAAAAGCTGAGACTGGTTGAAGAAGTGTGGAGAAACAGCCCAGGGAGCAGAGTATAAGTTGGGTCAAGCTGACTGCAAGGACCATGTGCTATCGGGAGTCTGTATTTTGTTCCCGCTTGCCTGCAGGGCATGGCGCCAGCATTTTTCAGGGAGCGAATGCCAACCTGAACCAAATATGGGTCTGTGCCTGGAACACACTGTTGGTCTGAGATTAAGGAAGAATCCAGAGACTTGGGACTGGAATGCTGGACTGGATGAATCACAGGCATCTGCCACACCCCATGTCCCTCTTCAACTATTTCCCCCATAAGGGCTGAGGACTTGCCCCCTGATTTGGGAAACAGCTTAGTAATGGAGACATCAGGGTCACAGAGAGAACCTTATTGCCAGGTGTGGTGGCCTGCAGGTCATTGAAATGCACTTCTTAGTCTGAGCTAGGATGGAAGGATGCCCTGCTGGCTGAAGCCAGGAGATAGCACTAAACCTCCAGGAGTAGAGTGGGAGACAGAAGATGGTAGGCATCATATGGGTGGGAAGGAAATCAGTTCTCAAGGATGGCCTGATCCATGGTGCTTACTGGCTATGGTTCATAAAACCAGGGGCATCCCCCAAAGAAAACACTTCATGAAGAAGCTTGGGGATACCTGTTGGTGAAGAATGGCTTTTGCAGGTTTGTTCCCTGGAAAGCTGATTTTAGGATGGAGGTTAGCATGCAGGAAACTTATGCTGGAGAGGCCTTAAAACCAGCATTTATGAACTGGAAGGGAAAGATAGAAGGAGCACTGGAGAGAGGGGGGCTTTGGACAGTGATGCAGCCACGGTAAAGGGCCTGGCTGACCCCATAAGGACCACAGAAGCCAGGATGGTTCTTCAAAGTTGTCATTAGCTAGGACAAGGGGCAGGGAGGGACTTTATATGTCTGTGTCTATCATTAAACTTGGTACCCTGGGAGGGCAAGCTGTCACTCTAAGGCAGTATATAAGAAAGCCAAAACCTGAGGGCTGTCTGCCATAGCCCTGTGATATTGAAGGGATCTCGGGATCCACTGTAGACACTTCCCCAGCAAGGGATTCCTCATCCAGCTCTTGGGCCAAGGCCACCAGAACTTGGGAAAGGGGAGGCAGCTAGTTAGCCACACTAAGCTGAGCAGTCAACACATGCTGTTGAGATAGAGGCATTCAGGGCTCAAGGAGTCTGAGCTGCAGAAATTAGGCTACCTTGACTTTATCATTGTGATACCAGAAATGAAATTAATTAGCAATCACCTTTGATTTTATGAGATGGTATCACACACACACACAAAAAAAAATCCCAAGCCTTGTGCACAAGGATCTGTAACTGATGGTGTCTCTCAGACAATCCCCAGGCCCAAGGAAAAAGTAAATCACATCCACAGGAGGTTTTCAGAGGAGGTAAGAGGGGACTCACTTTCCTCTCCTGCTAATTATAACTGAAAACTTTGAATACACAAAAAGTAAATGCCTGAAATGCTGGGCAGAATGGGTCATGCCTGTAATTCCAGATACTTGGAATGAAAACAAATAGAACAACAGTATATTCGATGAGGCAGGAGGATCACAAGTTCAAGGCCAGTTCAGCAACTTAATGAGACTCTGTCTCCAAATTAAAAATAAAAAGGGCTGGTGGTATAGCTTAGTGACCGAGTGCCCCTGGGCAGTACTGGGGGTAGGGAGTAAATGCCTGAAAAATAAGTAATAATGGCAGATTGGAAGAAAAAGCCAAAACATAAAGAAAGCCTGATGGCAGACCCATCTCCTAGCTGTTGGTCTTTTTCTTGGTCTATTGGCCTTGGCCTGGGTGGCTAAAACCAAGAACTGCATAGCAGCAGGGGAAAATAGCAAAACTACAATAGAACCAGGCTTCTGGGGAAAGTGGTCCTTGGAGCAGATGAGTGGGAGAAGAATATCTGCATTTTTCTCCTTTTTTCTCTCCCAGTCTCACCATGAGCCAGTGGTAACTGGCTTGTGGTAGTGGCATGGCACCACCGGTGCTGGGTGTGGTGGTACATGCATGCTAGCCCAGTGACTTGGGAGGCTGAGGCAGGATGATAGCAAATTTGAGGGCAGTCTGGGCAACCTGATGGGGTCCTGTCTCAAAAATTTAAAAAGGGCTGAGAAGGTAGCACAGTGGTAAAGTGCTTGCCTGGCATGCACAAGCTCCTGGATATAATCCCCAACACTGCACCAGAGAGAGAGAGAGAGAGAGAGAGAGACAGAGAGAGAGATTTTTTCCTAAGGGAACTGAAAACATCTCCACACAAAAACTTATACCCAACTATTCATAAGACAGATATTCATAAAAACCAAAAAGTAGAAATCAACTGATAGATAAATGTGTTATATACATACAATGGGACCCCTTCCAGTTGCCCAGACTGCCGTCAAATTTGTGATCGTCCTGCCTCAGACTTCAAGTCACTTTTATCTACATACAACATTCCATTTTTTTTCTTTGTTATCTAATTTATTTCTTTTTTTTATTGGTTGTTCACAACATTACAAAGCTCTTGACATATCATATTTCATACATTAGATTGAAGTGGGTTATGAACCCCCAATTTTACCCCAAATGCAGATTGCAGAATCACGTCGGTTACACATCCACAATTTTACATAATGCCCTATTAGTAATTGTTGTATTCTGCTACCTTTCCTATCCCCTACTATCCCCCCTCCCCTCCCCTCCCATCTTCTCTCTCTACCCCATCTACTGTAATTCATTTCTCTCCTTGTTTATTTTCCCATTCCCCTCACAACCTCTTATATGTAATTTTGTATAGCAATGAGGGTCTCCCTCCATTTCCATGCAATTTCCCTTTTCTCTCCCTTTCCCTCCCATCTCATGTCTCTGTTTAATGTTAATCTTTTCTTCCTACTCTTCCTCCCTGCTCTGTTCATAGTTGCTCTCATTATATCAAAGAAGACATTTGGTATTTGTTTTTTAGGGATTGGCTAGCTTCACTAAGCATAATCTGCTCTAGTGCCATCCATTTCCCTGCAAATTCTATGATTTTGTCATTTTTTATTGCTGCATAGTACTCCATTGTGTATAGATGCCACATTTTTTTTATCCATTCATCTATTGAAGGGCATCTGGGTTGGTTCCACAGTCTAGCTATTGTGAATTGTGCTGCTATGAACATCGATGTGGCAGTATCCCTGTAGCATGCTCTTTTAAGGTCTTCAGGGAATAGTCCGAGAAGGGCAATAGCAGGGTCAAATGGTGGTTCCATTCCCAGCTTTCCCAGGAATCTCCAAACTGCTTTCCAAATTGGCTGCACCAATTTGCAGTCCCACCAGCAATGTACAAGTGTACCCTTTTCTCCACATCCTCGCCAGCACTTGTTGTTGTTTGACTTCATAGTGGCTGCCAATCTTACTGGAGTGAGATGGTATCTTAGGGTGGTTTTGATTTGCATTTCTCTGACTGCTAGAGATGGTGAGCATTTTTTCATGTACTTGTTGATTGATTGTATATCCTCCTCTGAGAAGTGTCTGTTCAGGTCCTTGGCCCATTTGTTGATTGGGTTATTTGTTAGCTTATTGTCTAATGTTTTGAGTTCTTTGTATACTCTGGATATTAGGGCTCTATCTGAAGTGTGAGGAGTAAAAATTTGTTCCCAGGATGTAGGCTCCCTATTTACCTCTCTTATTGTTTCTCTTGCTGAGAAAAAACTTTTCAGTTTAAG
The DNA here is from genome assembly GCF_964194105.1 of Spermophilus citellus. NCBI lineage: Eukaryota > Metazoa > Chordata > Mammalia > Rodentia > Sciuridae > Spermophilus > Spermophilus citellus. The sequence goes on from NC_138187.1 coordinate 37,473,647, forward strand.
TAAGTCCCATTTGTTGATTCTTGTTATTAACTCTTGTGCTATGGGTGTCCTATTAAGGAATTTGGAGCCCGACCCCACAATATGTAGATCAGAGCCAACTTTTTCTTCTATCAGACGCAGAGTCTCTGATTTGATATCAAGCTCCTTGATCCATTTTGAGTTAACTTTTGTGCATGGCGAGAGAAAGGGATTCAGTTTCATTTTGTTGCATATGGATTTCCAGTTTTCCCAACACCATTTGTTGAAGATGCTATCCTTCCTCCATTGCATGCTTTTAGCCCCTTTATCAAATATAAGATAGTTGTAACTTTGTGGATTAGTCTCTGTGTCCTCTATTCTATACCATTGGTCCACCCGCCTGTTTTGGTACCAGTACCATGCTGTTTTTGTCACTATTGCTCTGTAATATAGTTTGAAATCTGGTATCGCTATACCGCCTGATTCACACTTCCTGCTTAGAATTGCTTTTGCTATTCTGGGTCTTTTATTTTTCCATATGAATTTCATGATTGCTTTATCTATTTCTACAAGAAATGCCGTTGGGATTTTGATTGGCATTGCATTAAACTTATAGAGAACTTTTGGTAATGTCACCATTTTGATGATGTTAGTTCTGCCTATCCATGAACAGGGTATATTTTTCCATCTTCTAAGATCTTCTTCTACTTCTCTCTTTAGGGTTCTGTAGTTTTCATTGTATAAATCTTTCACCTCTTTTGTTAGGTTGATTCCCAAGTATTTTATTTTTTTTGAGGATATTGTGAATGGAGTGTTTTTCCTCATTTCCGTTTCAGAAGTTTTGTCGCTGATATACAGAAATGCCTTTGATTTATGCGTGTTGATTTTATATCCTGCCACTTTGCTGAATTCATTTATTAGTTCTAGTAGTTTCTTTGTAGACCCTTTTGGGTCTTCTAGGTATAGAATCATGTCATCTGCAAATAGTGATAATTTAAGTTCTTCTTTTCCTATTTTTATGCCTTTAATTTCTTTCGTCTGTCTAATTGCTCTGGCCAGTGTTTCGAGAACTATATTGAATAGAAGTGGTGATAGAGGGCATCCCTGTCTTGTTCCAGATTTTAGAGGGAATGCCTTCAACTTTTGTCCATTCAGAATGATGCTAGCCTGAGGCTTAGCATAGATAGCTTTTACAATGTCAAGGTAAGTTCCTGTTATCCCTAGTTTTTCTAATGTTTTGAACATAAAGGGATGCTGTACTTTGTCGAATGCTTTCTCTGCATCTATCGAGATGATCCTATGGTTCTTATCTTTAAGTCTATTGATGTGGTGAATAACATTTATTGATTTCTGTATATTGAACCATCCTTGCATCCCAGGGATGAATCCTACTTGATCATGGTGCACAATTTTTTTGATGTGATTTTGTATTCGATTCGCCAGAATTTTATTGAGGATTTTTGCATCTAGGTTCATTAGAGATATTGGTCTGTAGTTTTCTTTCTTTGAGGTGTCTGTCTGGTTTCGGAATCAGGGTGATGTTGGCCTCATAGAATGAATTTGGCAGAGCTCCCTCTTTTTCTATTTCCTGAAATAACTTGAAAAGTATTGGTATTAATTCTTCTTTAAAGGTTTTGTAAAACTCCGCTGTATACCCATCCGGTCCTGGGCTTTTCTTGGTTGGTAGTCTTTTGATGGCTTCTTCAATTTCATCCATTGATATTGGTCTGTTCAAATTGTGTGTATCCTCCTGACTAAGCCTGGGAAAATCATATGACTTAAGGAATTTATCGATGTCTTCACTATCTTCTATTTTATTGGAATATAGGTTTTCAAAATAATTTCTAATTGTCTTCTGTATTTCTGTAGCATCTGTTGTGATATTGCCTTTTTCATCCTGTATGTTAGTAATTTGAGTTCTCTCTCTTCTTCTCTTCGTTAGCATGGCTAAAGGTCTGTCAATCTTATTTATTTTTTCGAAGAACCAACTTTTAGTTTTGTTAATTTTTTCAATAGTTTCTTTTGTTTCAATTTCATTGATTTCCGCTCTGATTTTAATTATTTCTTGCCTTCTGCTACATTTGCTGTTGTTTTGCTCTTCCTTTTCTAGGGCTTTGAGATGAAGTGTGAGCTCATTTATTTGTTGGTTTTTTTCTTTTTTTGAGGAATGACCACCAGGTGATGAATTTTCCTCTTAAAACTGCTTTCATTGTGTCCCATAGATTCCGATATGTTGTGTCTGTATTTTCATTTATCTCTAAGAATTTTTTTTATTTCCTCCTTTATGTCTTCTGTAACCCATTGGTCATTCAGTAACATATTGTTCATTTTCCATGTGATGTAGGATTTTTCCTTCCTTCTTTTATCATTGATTTCCAGTTTCATTCCATTATGATCAGATAAAATGCATGGTATTATCTCCACCCCTTTATATTTACTGAGGGTTGCCCTACGGCATAATATATGGTCTATTTTTGAGAAGGATCCATGTGCTGCTGAGAAAAAAGTATATCCATTTGATGATGGTTGATATATTCTATATATGTCAGTTAAGTCTAGGTTATTGATTGTGATATTGAGTTCTATAGTTTCTTTATTCAACTTTTGTTTGGAGGATCTGTCCAATGGTGAGAGAGGTGTGTTGAAGTCACCCATAATTATTGTGTTGTGGTCTATTTGACTCTTGAACTTGAGGAGAATTTGTTGTATGAATGTCAAAGCACCATTATTTGGTGCATAAATATTGATAATTGTTATGTCTTGTTGGTGAATGGTTCCTTTTAACAGTATATAATGTCCTTCTTTATCCCTTTTGATTAACTTAGTCTTGAAGTCGATTTTATTCGATATGAGGATGGCCACCCCTGCTTGCTTACGAGGACCGTGTGCGTGGTATATTTTTTCCCATCCTTTCACCTTCAGCCTGTGTATATCTTTTCCAATCAGATGTGTCTCCTGGAGGCAGCATATTGTTGGATTTGTTTTTTTAATCCATGATACCAGCCTATGTCGCTTTATTGGAGAGTTTAAGCCATTAACATTCAGAGTTACTATTGTTATATGGTTTGTACTTCCATCCATGTTTGATTATTTATCCTTTTTTTAAAAAAATTAGTTTGTTTCTCCATGATTATCTTTCCCCTCGCCCTCTGTCTTTACTGAGGCACTTCCCACTGATGGTTTTGGTTATTGTTTTTCATTTCTTCCTCGTGTAGTGTTTTGCTCAAAATGCTTTGCAATGCTGGTTTTCTGGCTGCAAATTCTTTTAACTTTTGTTTATCATGAAAGATTTTTATTTCGTTGTCATACCTGAAGCTTAATTTTGCTGGATACAGAATTCTTGGTTGGCATCCATTGTCTTTCAGTGTTTGAAATACATTGTTCCATGACCTTCTTGCTTTCAGTGTCTGTGATGAAAAATCCGTTGTTAACCTTATTGGTTTACCCCTGAATGTAATCGGTCTCCTTTCTCTTGTAGCTTATAATATTTTCTCTTTGTTCTGTATATTGGATATCTTCATAACAATGTGTCTTGGCGTTGGTCTACTGTGATTTTGTGTGCTCGGTGTCCTGTATGCGTCTTCAATTTGTATATCTGTTTCCTTTTTTATTTCTGGAAAGTTTTCTGTAATTATTTCATTCAGCAGGTTACTCATTCCCTTGGTTTGAATCTCTGTACCTTCTTCTATCCCGATGACTCGTAAGTTTGGTTTTTTTATGTTATCCCATAACTCTTGGATGTTTTTCTCGTGATTTTTTAGCAGCCTTTCTGAATTGGCTAGACTCTTTTCAAGATGATATATTTTGTCTTCATTATCTGACGTTCTGGCTTCTACTTGCTCCACTCTGTTAGTGATACTCTCAATTGAGTTTTTAATTTGGTTTATCGTTTCCTTCATTTCTAGAATTATTGTTTGATTATTTTTTATAATCTCTATCTCCTGATAGAGATGCTTAACTTCTTCTTTTATCTGTTTATGTAATTCATTCTCAATGTGTTCTTTCGCTGCTTGAATTTGCTGTCTTGTATCCTCTTTAAGGTTCCATTCCATCTGTCTAAGGTGTTCCTTGAGTTCTTTATATGACCATTTTTCTGATGACTCTAGGTCCTCCTGAATATTTAGGCTGTCCTGCATTGTTTGTACTCCTTTTCTTCCTTGCTTTTGAAGCTGCTCATGTTACTTCTTGTTCTGTTTGACTGCTGAGTTACTGTTTACTCCTATAAATTTATTTGATGCTTGGGAGGAAAGGTATTAGAAGGGAAGGGAAGAAGTTACTAAAGAGAATGAGAGTAAGCAGGTAGAATTCAAGGAAGGCGGGATAAGATGATTGAAAAGAAATGAAAAGACAAAAGAAGAAAAAATAGGAAATAAAAAAAGAAAAAAAATTTTAAAAAATAATTAAAAAATTAAAATTAAAATTAGAAGAAAAAAATTTAAAAAAAAAACAAGAAAGAAAAATGAAAATGAAAGAAAAACCCAAATCAAAAAAAAAAAAAGAGAAAAGAAAAAAAAATCTAATAAATGCAGTCTTAGAGTTTGATTAACTTCTCTTCCAGTAGGTGGCGCTGTGCCCACCAGGCCAAGTTTCTCCTGTCAATACGCGGGAACCAATCACTGTGCAGCAGCTCCTCCCAGACTGGGCGAGTCTCCAATCCTGAGTGCCTAGGGCCTCCTCTTGTGTCTAGTCTCTTCCCACTTTTCCTCTAGCCAGGCCCCTCTCACGGGTGCTGCTCACCACAATACTGGCTACACACCAGTTCTGCTGCTCCCGGGAGTCCTGTTTTCATGAACGACTGGGCACACTCTTCCAGTTTGCCATTCCCTCAGACCCTAAGTTTGTAGAGCTTGGGGCTGAGAATCCTCAGCGAATTTTACTTGCCCTCCGGTAGCCACGCCCCCGGTAGCTGGTGCAAGAGACCTCAGCTGTCAGCACTGGTGGGAGCGGTAGTTCCGTGCCGCGGGTCCCGCGCCACCTCTGATTCCCTCGGACTGGCTATGGTGCTCACGGGAGAGCTGGGAGGGGCCCTTAAGTTTTCCCCAATGTGTGGAGAGGGAAGGCTAGGGAATTACACACCTGTAGCCGCAGGTTTCAATGAAGTTATCTCCTCCGCCGCAGTCTGATGACGTCAGTTCTCTGCCATGGTGGTATCTCTTGCAAATGGCAACAGTTCGTTTCCCTTTGCCGGGCGACCAATGCAACGGGTGGGTCCTTACTGTCTCTCCCAAGCCCCGTTTCAAACCTGTGGCCACTACCTATGAAGGCTCGGTAGGCATTTACCTCCATAGGATGAGATGGGCTGACCAGTTGTTTCAGCAGGATGGATTAGTGCTGAGTCACAGCTGTTTGTCTGCGGGAAGCAGGCGAACGGGAGCTTGAATTCAGCCTATCCGGGCTCAGTGTGTGTTCTGAGAGGCCCAGACCGTTCGCCCCAGATCCATGTCAGCTCAGCATTGCCTAGTGATCCTGAGCAAACAGATTTAGGTTGTTTACAACTCCCTATGCCTGCACAGGGGAAGAGGTCAGAGACTTGATCTCTCTGCGCCCACTGCCATGTTGTAATCTCAACATTCCATTTATAATATCCTGAGAAGGCAAACCCCATAGACAGAAAGTAGATTGGTGCTTGCCAAAGTCTAGGGGGAATGGGCAGTGAATGCTCGAGGGTTTGGGGTTTCCTCTGGGGATGACAAAGTGTTCTGAAATAACCAGTGGTAATGGTTGCACAACTGCAATATACTAAATACTGAACTGTACGTTTTAAACGGGTCAACTGGGTATGTGAATTATATCTCAATAAAACTGCTACCTAAAAAAGAAAACATGCTGTAGAAAACATCCTTGAACATTCTTTTTTGTTTCTGGAATTGCTGAATCATAGGGTCACTTTATTTTTTAATTTCTCAAGAATGGGAAAAACCAATTTACTCTACCACCATGTGATAATTGTTTCCCCACACCTCTAGCTACTCTTTCTACTTTGCTAAAGTGGACAAGTGAAAAAATGACATGTCACTGTAATTACATTTTCCTGGTTACCATCTATATTTATATAGATAATCTGTTCATATCTATTGGCCTTTTTAATTTCCTCATCTACTACTTTTCTTTTCACGTATTTCATTCCTTCTTTCTAAATGCCTTTTTTTTTTAACCTCTATTTACTTATTTTTATGTGGTACTGAGGATCGAACCCAGGGCCTCACACGTGCTAGGTGAGCACTCTACCACTGAGCCACAACCCCAGCCCTCTAAATGCCTTTTGATTAATTTGTAGTTCTTTGTACATTCTGGAAATGCACTAATATATTGCAGATATTTTCTCATATACCAATTTTCGTTTAGTGTATCAATTTTTAATGTATGCAAAACACTTAGCAAGGGCTTTGATTATTAATAAGGAAGAGAGCAAGAACTGGTCAACATGTGAACGGTCAGCTTCTATCCCCATTTCCAGTAGGTTAAATACTCCTTGCCAGGATGGCCACCAAAGGAACTCTGGCTTTCTTTTTTTTTTTTTTTTCCTTTTTATTTTGCCAAGAACCATCTTGCATCCAAGAAGAATGAAGGCACATCTAGCTCCTGGAAACATTTGGTGAAGGTTGCACTACCCAGACTGTCTGGAACAGGGAAGTGACTGAGGGATGATTTTCAACCTTTTCCTGAAACACTTGGTAACAGCAAAATACGAAGAATGGACCCAGAGCTGATCATTGTTTCATGGATGTCTCCTCCCAGGAGACAGAAGCAGATACTCTCCTCCAGTTCCTGGTCTAATATCAGATTTACACATAAAGATGAAATATGTTCCATCAGGAATAATGAAATCAAACTCAAAGAAAATGTCCTTTACAGTTCACGGCTCTTTAAAGCAATGTGAAAACAGATTGCAGATGGGCGTCACCTTGCTGGCTGGTTCCTATGCCCTGGCTGTGGTTGACATCCTAGGGGCCCAGGGAAAGCTGAGTTCTTGTCCCCGAGAAGGAACATGTGGCCTCACCAACCAAGGATGGCTCTTACATGCAACTGCCTCAGTTCACGTTCCTGACCTTGGTGGATGCCTTGAACTCCAGATTTTAAACACTCACACACACACACACACACACACACACACACACACACACACACACGAGTTAAGCCACTGGTTTTGTTTGGTCTTCCAGGCCATGGCCTTCAACCAAGAAGAGTAAATAAGATTACATTTTTTCCATACAAGTTAATCTGTCCTCTCCTGGTCCATTGTTTGCTGTTACAATGTCGCTTCTTGCTTTCAGGCTAGAAGAGAAATGGTGACATGGTCACTGAGCCTTTCTTCCTCCCCCAATTAATGAAAATTCAAAGCAGATACTTTCCAATAGTATGCTAGGGGGAAAAAAATTCCTGAGGGCTGTTATTTTGTACCAAGGGAAGAGAACATGAACCTGACAAGTGCCTGCTGAGCCCAGAGGCCCAGCTCAGGGTGGAGACAGTGTTTGCAGTGTTTCGGTCAAAAGTGGCTAAAGACTTGTGCTCAACCTTTTTACCACAATCACTGCAGCCTGGGGTGAAAACCTCCCGCTGCTTACATTTACTAAGTTATTAAAATAACTTAATAAGAGCTGGGATATAGCTCAGTGGTAAATGCCTGCCTAGCATGTGCAGGGCCGGGGTTCAGTTCAAAGCAACATACACAGACACAAGCCCAAAAACACAATAATGAAACAAAAAATTCCATAAAGTCTACAAAACTGTTTAGAAAAATTTTATTTGAACATATGAAAGGAAAATTCAGAGACACCCGATAAACCAGAGAAGTTTCTTTCCAAGATGGCGGGAAATCCCTACAGGTGTCCCTGAGCCACACACAAGCTTGGGTCACACCGTTCCAGCTATGAGCTCATGGAGCTGCAGCACAAGCCTGTGTTTTTGGCAGCCATGTCACGTTTGCATGGAGAGACCAGACAAGTGGACTTGCAGGTGCGGCTTCCCCACCGGTGCTCCTCCTGGCACAGGCTCCATGTCTGAATGACACGCAAGTGAACCAAAGCTCATGGAACTGGCATACTTAAAAACACTCCCAGCACTCTCTCGGCAGAGGTCTGTACGTTTTTCCTTTCATCCATCCAATCTGGATTTTTAAGAATGTGACCAGGTAGGCACCTGGACTGCTACCACTTGGAACTTCCGCACCAAGACGGTCTGACAGCCAGGAGGAGCCACCTGTTGCCTCCCCAGGGTCCTCTTTTTGGGACCACTACCCTATTCTGAGGGCTTCCTCAACTCAGGTGCAGAAGGCACACTGCTGCATGGTGGCTCAGGAGGGGCTGGCCTAGCGCATGGGCCTGAATGGAAATGTCACTCCTGAGATGAAGGTATGTCCGGGGTGTGTGGGCAGGGCAGGGTGGGCAGCAGGATGGGCCGGCACGGCCCCGTAGCCCAGCGGGGGCGTGTGGATATGAGGGTAGAACCCAGGAGGGAGCGCTGCATGCGGCGACTGTTGCACTGGGCCCGAGATCACCAGCTGGAGCAGGCTGCAAACAAGGAGAAGTGTTAGGACTGCAGATTCCAGGGCAAGGTTCTGAACACGTGTACTTTGAGGCTTAGTCTAATCCCCTGCACCCAGTGCCCAGGCACAGTGGCACCTCACATGTCCACAGGGCAGAAGAGGCACCAATGAAGACAGTCATATGGGTTTCTCAGTAGGTGAACAGTGAGCACAGCAGTAGGGAAGGGGCTGGTAGCTAGGGAAGAGCTGGGAAATTAACTAGGGGTGGCAAGATTTAGCCTGGGAATAGGCAGAGCCTGAGAGGAAGGACCAGAAAAGGGAAAGCCAGGACCCCCAGCAACAACATATGGAGGGAGCAGTCTACACCCCGAACCCTTGTTTTACATGAAAGCTCTTGATGTGACATCTGCAGCTTCTCTGCCCTTGGAGCTTGGGGCCTACCACAGGTCAGCTTCCTTTTCAGTCTCAGCTGCCCTCCACTTACAGTGGCTGTAACTGAGATACCTGGCGATCAGGACAGGAGGCCATAGTTTTCTCAAAGTCATTCTTAATGAATGAGTCCTAATTGAAGTCCCAAGCATAAGTCCCACAAAAGCCAGTCTTTCAAATGATACTGAAATCAAGAGTCCAGCACAGCACCCGCTTAGACACAGCCTAGGCCTGGCCCAGCCCCTACTAACCTGAGGAACCCATTCCCCAGTTGTGGAGGGGCAGACCGTCCTGCTCAGGAGACCCGCCATGCCAAAGTCATAGCCTACCTACCCAACCTCGCCCTGGGTCTCTGAACAAGCACGTCTCACCAACACCCCCAGCTCCCCTCCATTCAGGACCAACCCACTGAAGTACCTGGACCTGCCCCTCTTCAGGAAAGACCTTTCCCTTTCCACAGCCTCCACGTTCTAGAGATCTTCTTTGAGATCCTCTTTGAGAAGTCAGCATCAGTTTTCAACACTGGGTCCTTCTGAGATTCATTTCTCCTTGGCTTATCCTTTCTAGCCCATGACCCACAGGATGATCAGCAGGATCTACAGTTTCATTCACCCCCTCCAGCTTCCCCCACCTCAGCCTACTCCATCCTCCTATTATTAGCTTCAAGTAAGCGACTCCCCAGGACTTCTCCCCATCAGGGCTTTCCACACCTAGGACATAGGCATCCTATTCAGCCTTTCCCCTAGCCTCCAGGACCTCCAGTTTTGCTACTGACACTCTGCTCTACTTGCTCTTCTCCTAATGTCACCCCAGGACCTTGGCTTAGCTGGGTCCTATGTCTAGAGGGTCTACGCCAGTCTTTTTCATCACCAAACCCAACCTGCTAGACCACAGGAGGGTCTTGGGCATGAAAAGAGCTGGTGTAGCTTGGCGGCCCAATGCTCTTCTGATCCCCTTTTCATTTACGCTACTACTTTTTTATAACTAGAGTAAGAAACTTGATCCAAAATTTATAAACCCAATAAGTACTACAAACAGAATGGGAGTTGTATGTTTGAATATATACTCCCTGCCAGAGATTAAAAGTGGTTCCAGAAGTTTCTGGGCTAATTGGAAAATCAATTAACAGAAAGAGACCACCAGAATTCAAAGTATTTCATATGAAATTTCAAGGAATTTTTCTTGGAGTTCATAAAAAAGAAAAGGAGCAGTGGGGCCTTCTGAGGGAAAGCTGGCCTTAGGGAGCCTGTTGTTGGAAAAGTGAGCTGCTGTGTCCTCCTCACTTTATTACTTATATGAACACCTCACCTCCATTCAGGCTAATTGCCCCTGCACGAAGACAACAGTATGGGCTGGATAACAGGGTCCCCACCATGGTACCAGGCTGTACTTCCTCAGCATGCAGCTGACCCTTGGCCTCCAGTTATGCATGTCTCTAAAGAGCCGGTGGGGCAGGCCCTAGGTGGCCATGATAGTCACAGTGGAGCAGCACTGCCCTGTTTCCCTGTTCACACTGCCTGCCAAAGTCAGTCCCAGAGCCCAGCAATTCCCTGTTAAGGACCAATCTGATAATCTAAAGAAAGAAGAGCATTAATGATCTTACCAACTTAACCCAGTTGTTTTCACCTCTATAAATCTGTCCTTGTGCCAAGTAGTTCTGTCTTCAACTGTAAACATTTCCCTGCACAGTCCTCACAATTACTATTTTAAGTGGATACATAATGTTCTACCCTTGTGACACATCACAACTAACTTACCAAGTCTCCCTGTGCTGTGGACAGTTAAGCTGCTGCCAGTTGTCTGCTACTAATACTGAATTTTTTTGAAACAGTTTTGTACACATACCTTTTAACTTCTTTTCTAAGGATAAATTCATAGAAGTGAAAGTTCTAAGTTACTAAAGGAACAGTGAGAGTGAAAGCAGGTAACACTAGATGCCATACATCAAATACTGTTCCAATTACTTTCTGTTTTTACTCATTCAAACCTTATAAAACTCTAAGGCTTAAGGTGGGGTAAGGCAAGGGGGACTGGAAACATGAACTATAATTATTGTGGTTTTACAGATGAGAAGACTGAGGCAGCAGAAGGCAGGAACTTGACCAATGTCATATAGATAGGAAGTAGCAGGGCCAGGATTCTAACAGAATCTGTGTGACACTATGCCTATTTTTCACTCTGACTGCGGTTGTGGAGAGAGTCTTATGGGGTGGGACAATGTGAAATTTACAAACACCACCTCATTTTACCCTAGCAAGGCAGGGATGAGTCCTGCCCCATTTGACAAAGGAAAGACCAAGCTCAGAGACAGATGAAGAGTGTCCAAATGTCACAGCAAATCTAGCAGCATCACTCAGAAACCAGGTCCCTGCTGCTAGAAGCCCAAGCCCTGACATTACCAACACTGTACTCTTCTATGGTCCTTTGAAGGATTGGGTAAGTCAAAATGTCACCAATGGAGTGCCAGAATACCACCCTCACTACCAAATAGAAGCTCAGTGATTTAATAAGCTCTGAGTGACACCTAGAGTGCCCTTCTCTTGACTCCTGCAAGAAGGCGACTTTAGGTCAGGCACAGTGGTACCTGTGTGTAAGGTACACATGCCTGGCCAAAAGCGGCCTTCTTGCAGGAAGGGGTTGGGGGTGTAGCTTAGTAGTAGAACACTTTTCTAACATGTGCCAGGCAGGTCCTGGGTTCAATCTACAGCACCACAAAATTTAAAAAGGGGGGCATGTTTCATGTTTACACTCTACTTAGGACTCCTCTCATAAGAGTTAGGCTAACATTTATGTTCCCCACTTACCACCAGGTCCTAAAGGCTGTCTTTCCTTACAGAGACATGCTCTGGACCCTGAAGACCACCTCTCCCTAAGGACTACAGGACAAATGGGTCCACTCTGCTTTGCCATCTGCCACCCTCCCTCTCTGCCCCAGCAAAGCTAGCCCAGCTAGAAGTCCTGGAGGACACCTACTTGTTATGAGGCAGCCTGGAGCACAGGGTTCTCAGGTCATCTGAAATTAAGGAGACATATTATTAAGCAGCAGACCGGAGAGAAGGTGAACTGTTGGCTGAGGTACTTTTCAAGGATGCTAACAAGGCAGCAAACAAAGACTGATACTCCATGTTTCCAGCATCTGTAGAAACTGGCCCCTCTTTTCTTTCAGTTTTTGCTTTAACAAATAGGCCCAAAATAGAAGAAGGGTTTGTTAGCAATTTGTCAGGTGGCTGGGAAAGAACCCAGAGGCAGGCAGACACCCAAGGCACAGGAGCAGTGGTAAAATAGTAAACTCATCACCATCAGCTGGGGACACAGGCAACTCTTGTAAGTGCATTAACAGCTAAAAAGTGTACTCAAGTGGGTCACTGGCACCAGGTCAATCTCCAGGGAGAGTTCAAGCACTGAAATGCAAAAGAATTCAGGAATCCTCAAAACAGCAATGGGAATGCACACCTTGACAGGGCAGAAGTTACGTAAACACATACATTTGCTAAAATCACCTCTAACTTTGCACTTATATCTGTGCATTTTACTTATGTCAATTATGCCTTAAGAAAAAAGAAGAAAGAAGAATCCTCAAGAGGAAAAATGATCAATCCTCTCCAGGAGTCCCCAGTTCTGGGTCAAAAGAGTCAGGTGACGCCCAGATGTCATGTCTGGCAAATTAACACTCTGATGGGGGAGTGCAGGGAGAGCAGGGTGACACAGTACCACTGAGATGCTCTGAGATTTTTACCTTCCTCCCCTGCATCCACTAGGAAAAAAAAAAGGAAGTCCTAAAACAGTCAAAAATAGTGTCTGTCTAGGAGCCCTATCTTCTTTCTGCCTGAGTGATGCTGTTGCCACTCCCAGGAGGCCTGGGCAGGGAAGGCACCCACCTCTCGTGCACAGCAGGGCTCCTGAAGCCATGGCCACCTGCAAAGCCTGTGCCAGCCTGTCCAGCGAGAGCTCAATCTCCTGAGAAGCGTTGAGGGGGTTTAGTTCATCTGCCAGTCTGTTGATCTCCTCTACCAGTGGGACCATGTGGTCAAACAGGATCAGTCCCAGGCGCCCATAGAGATTCTTCTCAGTTAAGTGCAGTTGGAGCGTAATGAGAACTTGTAGGACGCTGAGGTGGAGTTTTGAGTACAAAAGGTGGGAGTCTCTGTCCATCCCCACACCCGAGTCCTTTGCAACCTTATTATTGACATGGCCATTGGATAAGCAAGGCTTCTTCTTTCTTTTGTAAGCCAGAGGGGCCTTTACGCACCAGCGGATCAATCCAATGAGTGGGGTGAGCTCTAAAAATCCTATTGGTAGATTGGCTGCAATTGGAGTATTTAAAAAAGTGATGAGAATCAACCTTGGGTCCTCAAAAATCCAGTTGACAATCATTTCAAGCAAGTCCAAAGGTGGAATGAGATCATCTGCAAACAAAGACCGCTGAGTCAGAAGTGTTCTTGATGTTGGAGACAGGAGTGGCAAGAGGACAAGGGAAGACGAATCTCTAAGTTCATGGTCTTCCTGCCTGGTGTTCAGATCATTACTGCCTAGTTTATCTATTTTCTGTCTCCTTTCCTAGAACATCCGCCAATGAGGGCTGGGACTCCTATCTTAGCCAATGTTACATTCCCAGTGCCCAGGACGCTCTGGCCAATATAGAGGCTGAAATAACACTTGTTAAGTCAACAATTTCATACAGCTCCATTATGGTTTGAAGAAATATCCTCCTGGGTGTCAATTTAAATAAAATTCCACACTTTTTATGTCCAAAATTACCACTACACTCCATTCCTTCCCTTGTGATCAGGGTTCTTCCCTACACTCATCATCTCCTCTACTGTACAGTAATGGCTATGGTGGCCCTCCGAGAGCAGCTCAGAGTCCCGTCAGTCTTCTGTCCACTACCAACAACCACCCCAACCCCAAAGCTAGTCTAAAAAAGCAATAGTTTGGCCTTCTGTGATCCCTGAGACCCAGCACATTCCAGGGCCTAGACCAAGAACAATAATAATGAGGACAGATTAACCCATTTAAGCCTCACAAAACTGTCACCCCCACACAAAGGATGAGGAAATTGAGACAGTGATGTTAAATAATTTCTTAGGACTCAAAGGATGTGGTAGGCTCAGATCTGATTTCAGGTAGCCTCTCTTAGACCACTAGGCTACCCTGCCCATCCCAGGATTGGCATATTATACCCTCAGGCTGGCTATGCCCCAAGCCTCCTCTCTGGGGCGGCACACCCCACAACTCAAGGAAAACTAAGGATGACAGAACCCCTTTCGGGCCGAGCATGAAAGAGGAGACAGTGTGAAGCAAGTCACGCTTAAGGATAAAATTTCCAGTTATTTTTTCTCTGGAAGCTGGTTTTTTATTCCTGAGATTATTCCTATAACTGTTTGGAATAAAGGGATTGCCCCTTGTGTGGTGAACGGACAGCAGCAGCAAGGAGCACTGTTGTCTCCAACCCTCACTTGGCATTCTTGTGTGCTTGGTTCCCTGAGATGTTTCTGTCTGGACAACTCCAGGTTCGTGCCCGCTCCTCTGCTGTATGCCCCAGGTCAAAGCGGTGTCCAATGGCCTGAAGTCAGTGTGTGCATGCGTGGACGTGTGCCATGGGCACACATGTAAATATGCATACTTAGTGACTCAATCCTAAAACTCCACACTTTCCTCCTCAGAGACTGGTTCTTGCTCTCAACAAGAAGAGGCTCTGCACGGTTAGGTGAGCTTCTTTGTGTGTGTGTGGTAGGAAGACACACACGCCCTCAGAATATTCTTGTTAGCAGGAGCACCAAAGAACAGCACCAATCACCATTTGGACAGCAGTCTCAGGTCTGGCCCTCCAGGACCACGATTGTGATGAGTGGCTTGAGGAATCACTGACACACCAGACTTCTATGTCGGCTTACAAGAAAAACACCATGTCTTAGATACACCCTGTCAGTGGTATTCCCTAAACATTATATCTTATTCCACATGCTAATTCATTCATTCCCAGTGTTAAGAACAATTTCTGTCCCATTGGCCTGAAATAACTGATGACATGAAACACCAACTATAACGCTATGAACTGGATTTGAATTAAGTCTCTCCCATTGGAAGACCGAAAGCCTGGACACAGCTCCCAGCTAATAACAGCTCTTAGAAAACCTTTGCAGGACCAAGTTAGGGAAAATTCTACCCTAGATGCACAGCACTACTCTATAAGAGACCTGTTTACAACTCTATAGGAAAACTGCCTTTTTAAAAATCCCTTGGTATTGGGGGATAAACCCAGGGACATGGAGTCACATCCCCAGCCCTTCTTAAATATTTAGAAACAGGGTCTCATTAAGTTGCTTAGGGCCTTGCTAAGTTGATGAGGCTGGCTTTGAATTTGCAGTCCTCCTGCCTCAGCCTCCTGAACCACTGGGATTACAGGTGTGCACCACTGCGACCTGCTGGCAAACTGCTCTTAAAGAATATGGAATCAGGGGCAGGGGGTGTGGCTGTGGCTCAGTGGTAGCACACTTGCCTGGCATGTATGAGGCACTGGGTTCGATTCTCAGCACCACATATAAATAAATAAAGATCTATCAACAACTAAAAAAATATTTAAAAAAAAAAACGAGTATGGAATTAGCATAGGAATATGATGTACACTTGCATATTTATACTATTTCCATGTGAACATTCTAAATAATTAAAATGTTTAAAAACAAGGAAAAAAGTTACAAATAAAAGGAGGTTTAAATATAGTCAGAGAGCTGGTGAAGACCAATACTGAACTAAAAAGAATAGAGGAAGTATCATCAAAAGTTCTTATTCTGACCGGGCGTCCGGGCGTGGTGGTGCACACTTGTAATCTCAGCAGTTCAGGAGGCTGAGGCAGGAGGATCATGAGTTCAAAGCCAGTCTCTGCAAAAAGCAAGGTGCTAAGCAACTCAGTGAGACCCTGTCTCTAAATAAAATACAAAAAAGGGCTGGGGATGTGGCTCAGTGGTCGAGTGGCCCTGAGATCAATCCCCAGTACCAAAAAAAAAAAGTTCTCATTCTGCTGTTTTAGCTATAAGATCAAGATAAAAAACTATTGTCAACTCTCTGAGCAAGAGCAAAAGGCAAAGAAGAAAGAATCTGGAATACAGTAGAAAAGCAGGCATTGAACCTGGCTCTACACAGAGAGCCACCCATGAGGGACCATAACTTTTCCAAATGGAAAAATAATGGGCATAGCCCCTGCCTGAGAACCAAACAATACTGCAGGGGTTGCATGAGGACTAGTTGTAGAAGAACTTGGTGCATGAGAAAGCCCCAAATTTCTTGGAACTCATCCCTGGGAGAAAAAGTGGGCAACAGAGCCAAGTAGGTAGGGATCTGAGTCTCTCACCCTAGTCAACTTTTTTTTTTTTTTAAACTGGACATCTGACCAGGGAGCTCTGCTATTAGACAGGGATAAGGGACATGGGCTTCTTCCAGTCAAAGCCAAACACTATCCTGTGGCTATTAAGAGGACTTCTACCATCTCAAAAATTCACTAAGAGTAGAACTAGCATGTGTACCTTCCAGCACAAAACACTGAAGACATCTCATCACCTAGGTAGAACTGTTGTCAAAGAGGTGCAGCCTCAAACTTTTCATAAGGA
Source organism: Spermophilus citellus (assembly GCF_964194105.1). Lineage (NCBI taxonomy): Eukaryota > Metazoa > Chordata > Mammalia > Rodentia > Sciuridae > Spermophilus > Spermophilus citellus. Next base: position 37,490,126 of record NC_138187.1, read on the forward strand.
AATAATCATGTATGTCCAAATTAAGGGGCACTCAGCAAAACAACATGCCTGAGCATGTCAAGGTAATAAGAAATTACTTTTAAATGCTGGGAAGCTTGTCTAGATTTAAAGAACCTAAGGATACATGCCAACTACATTCAATGTGTGACCCCTGACTGGCTCCTGAATTTTCTTGATCCCTCTAAGTAAAAAAAAAACTATAAAAACACTGAGACAAGTAGGAAAATTTGCATATAGGCTATATCATAGGAGAATTCCACTGGCATTAAATTTCTCAGGTATGATAATGTTAACACAGTTATATAAGATAATGTTCTTATTCTTTAGAAGATATGTGTTTACATATTTGGTATATGATATCAGCAATAAATTCTTACTAGTTCAGAAAAAATTATGTGTATGTGTGCGTTGGGACAAAGCTAATACATGGCAAAATGTTCATAGTTGAATCTAGGTGAGAAGTATGAGTGTTTGTTGTATTAATATTGAAACTTTCTGAATTTTTCAAAATAAAAAGTAGGGGATAAAGAGGCAGGCCACATTTCACCGACTTCAGACCCTGGCATTTGGGCTATTTGCCACTTCTACCCATTCCAACTCAGGCAATGGGGATACTGAGGAAACTCATAGGTCCAGCTGTCCAGAGTTTTAGTTTTAGGCCCAAAATAAAGAAGTACATTTCTGAGAGGAAAAAAAAAAAAAAAAAAAAAAGCCAAAGCATTCACTGGAAAAGAAAACCGGCAATTAGTTGAAGCTTTTCTGATGGCAATAACCTGTATAACTTTTTTTTTTTTTTTACTGTATAACTTTTTTACCTGATGACAAGTCATAGAGCGCAGTGACAGATGTTATGAACTGACAGCAGAATCGAGGGCTGGCACTGAATATCTGTTTCAGTGTCTGTACGGAGCCTGGCACCAAACAGCAGTAGTCATCCACGAGAGCCCTGGCAAGTCTTACACAGTAGACCACAGGTGTTCGCTGGAAAGAAGACACAGGCCACGTAACTACAAGTGTGGTGACCCAGTAGGCAGCAACTATGTACAAATGCTAAAGACCACCAAAACTAGCAGAACCACTTCCAGGAGAAATGTTAACAGCTTCTTTTAGTAATGCAAAGTCTACAGACCAAATCTGCCCCTCTCCCCACTTTTGTGAATTAAGTTTTACCAAGATGTGGCCATGATCATTTGTTTGTCCACTCTTTTTTTTTTTTAATTTTTATTTGTTTAGTTAGTTATTGGCGGACACAACATCTTTGTACGTGGTGCTGAGGATCGAACCCGGGCCGCATGCATACCAGGTGAGCGCGCTACCGCTTGAGCCACATCCCCAGCCCTGTCTGTCCACTCTTTAAGGCTGCTCTTCCACTACAAGGGCTGAACAGAACTGAACAGCTGCGACAGAGATAATATGATCTGCAAAGACTAAAATATTTGCCGAAAACATTTGCTGGCTCTTGCTTCAAAGTTTACTTAGGAAAGATCACTTGACCTCAGGTGAAGAAATGACAACTCTTACAATCTTAAATGTTCCAGGTGACACAACGCAGGTAAAAATTCACAGCTGCTACCACTTTGAAAAGATTTATGAGTCTGAGAACCCACATGATTAAAATGTTTGTTTAGAGCAGCAATTTGCATATTCCTCTTACAATCCTCTTCTTTTGACATATTTCTACAATACTGTTGAATCCTATATCACCACTCTCCCCCGGCATTCTCCCTTCAGGTATGTGTCTATCAGTAGCTCTGGTCACATTTAGCAGCTGCTCATTATGCAGCAGCTCCAGGGCACTAACTGGGCCTACAGCAGAAACTCTAAGGAGACAACAAGGTCAGATTGTTTATTTGGCCTGTCCTCTGCCACTAAGAACACTGATATCTCCACCTGGCCTCAAGAGAAAGCTAAAGCCCCTAACCCCAGGTAGCAACCCTGACCCAAAACACCAAGATCTTTTTGTTGACATCTGCTTTCATTTTATCAAAATGCCAGCACATCATCATCAAAAGACATCAATGAAAAACTAGAAGATGCTAAACTTGGTTTCAATAGATTGTCAAGGGATAAAGGGAATCCTGAGATTAAATATAATATTAATGATTAATTTGGATGCCCCAGAAATTGGACTGGCGAGAATTAAGGTATAAACTTCACTGAGATTCTCTAGTATACTACAAATAATATGATTTTGTTAGCCAAATTTTATGCATAAACAAGATTATAAGAAAAACTATTAATTAAATTGGGAAAAAAACAGATTTTGGGGCTGAGATGTGCCTCAGTGGTAGAGCACTTGCCTTGCATGGGCAAGAACCTGGATTCAATCCCCAGCACCTCAAAAGTTTTTTTATTTTCAAGTATTGGGAATAAAGCAGGTTTATGAAACTGATAAATTGTTAACTTGGCTAAGGAATAGATTAGTCAAAAATTTGATCAATAACTAAGTAGATTATTAATTTTTTAGACCTTGAGAAGCAAAAAAAAAAAAGCAAAACAAATGAATTTCCCAAAATATCACCTAGCACTAAACCTATTGTAAATATATACTTTTTCCTTTGATATGTCCATTTGAAGGGCTATCAACTATGTGATGTCACCCTAGAGCTATGCAAAACAATTCACCTGTTTACTGACTACAGAAAAGTACTACCTTCTAACAGTGGGTAAACATTTGTACAACTTAACATATAATGATATTAAAAAAAAATCCCTTTTTTGAGACTCCATAATACTATTTTCATTTATAATTTTCCCCTAAGAGGAGCATGGGAGGATTAGATAAATTCTAGATAGGGAAGAGGGGTGGGAGGGAAAGGGAGGGGTAGGGGATTAGCAAGGGCAGTGGAATGTGATGGACATCATTATCCAAAGTATAAGTATGAAGACTCGAATTGGTTGTCAACATACTTTATATATAAACAGATATGAAAAATTGTGGTATATATGTGTAATAAGAATTGTGATGCAAAAAAAAAAGTACATATATAAAGGCATGAATTGGTGTGAACATACTCTATATACAAAGCTAAGAAAAATTGTACTCTATATGTGTAATAAGAATTGTAATGCATTCCACTGTCCGGTATTTAAAAAAGTAAAAATCAATAAAACTAAAACAAACAAAAAACAAAACAACAACAACAAAACACATTGAAAAAAAATTTCTCCTAAGAATGATTTTTCACTTGTTCTAAAGATGAGGTCTTTTTTTCTTCATTAAGAAAAAAATTAACTTGCCATTACAAACTATTATGTCCCCAAGAATTGTCATGCTTTGAAAATAAAAACAGGATAGGAATACAGCTATGAGTATCCAGGGCAGTAATGATTAAGAACATGATATGTGTGAAAAGACCTCCCCAGTGATTCAGTTAAATTAATGACCCTGATAGTAAACAACGGGTAAACATTTGTACAACTTAACATGTAATGATCTTTAAAAAAAAAAATGGTTTTTTTTGAGACTGTACGCTATTTTCATTTATAATTTTCCCCTAAGAATGATTTTTCACTTGTTCTGAAGAAGATTTTAGGAACTCTGGGGAGCGTACCTGGAGCCAGGAGGCTGCACACTCCAACACTGGAACTCGACACACAGCCACCGCCATGGACACGAGTTTTCCCAACAGGCTCATCCGGCTGTCATCGGCTTTGTTCCCCTGAGGGCTGAAAAGTGATGAGAAAATAATCTGCCGCACAGAGTCCTTGGTTTGCTCCTGGAAATAATTGCACATGATTTCAAGAAGCTGAAGCTCCTGAAGTGAATTCAGTCTCTGTAAAACAAACCCGGGACAAGCTATAAGAAATGTGGCTTTCACATACCCGTTAGTTCACCCGGTGAGAAACCAGGAACTACCATTAGTTACCCCAGGATATTTTTCGCCCCTCTGAATCCCGGGTCCTGGGGAGCGGAACGCTACTGCCAAGCTCAGGAAAAAGTCATATCTCATCAAGTATCATCTCGGAGGCCAGTTTTAGACTCTAGGTAACAGGCCTTTAGCGAGGTAAGCGGACAGTCCCCGAAGTCTCATCCCAGAACACTTCTGAGCCGGACTGTCACACGCCTGCAAAACAGGCACGCGGTTGAGCAATGCTGCAGGACTGCAGGATAGGGGGCTGGGGTTGGGGGGGGCCGCTGCAGGAGCAAGGCCAAGGGCGAGAACCCAGCAGCCTGGCAACTGCTTGTCACCGAGGGGAAGGGCACGATCGGGCAGGCACCTTGGGCTGCGCGCCGCGCTCCTTGGGCACCTGGAACACGAACTCCTCCAGCAGCTCCACGGGGCCCTTGTCCACGATGGGCAGCGGAGCGCTCTGCAGCTGACTGCTGAAGTAGATGTCCAGGTGGTACAGCACCTCCTTAGCTGCGCTCAGGGCGTCCCGGCGCAGCAGCGAGTGGCGGATGTCGCTCATGGTGTGGTGGCTGTGGCCCAGCACCCGCGCGTCCCACTTCCGCCCGGCAGCCGGGGACGCGCTGCCGCCTGTGGAGACAAAGAGGCGCGACCCGGCCTCCGCCCCGCCCCGGGCCGGGCAGCGGCGCCCGCCCGCCCGCCACTACCTTCTGCCGGCCCGCTCAGGGGGCCATCACCCCCGCCACCGGTGGCCAGCGGGCGAACGGGGTCCGACTGCGGGGCCGCACAGAGCCGCGGGAGCCGACGCCGCGCAGCCGAACGGCGGCGGAATGCCGGGCGACGACGGCGGCCCGCAGGGGCCACGTGAAGGCTGCGGCCGCGCACGCTCCAGAGGGCGCCCCCTGGTGGCGCAGCCCGGGCAGTAGGCTGGAGGGGCGTCGCGCAGCGGAGGCAGACCCCGCCCCTTTGGAGACCGCCTCCGGTCGTGAGCGCGTGGTAAGAGCCGCCACACCTCCCGGGAGTGCGTCTTGAAACTTTCCCAGGAGTCCTCCTGCTCTTCGTGGAAAAGTGCTTTCCACCAGCGAGGATAGGGCAGTAGTATAGGGCTTTGGGTTGGGGGCCAGTGGACTTGGGTTTCTCCCTGCCCCGGCCATTCGTCTTAAAGTTTCATCTTTTCTGAACCGACTGGCTGCCAGGACAGGTGATGCTGGTAAGGGCATTCCCCCACCCTTAGTCTCCTACCACTCCTTCTGGCCCCAGGGTCTATTCCCCAGTCCTCTCTAGACGCCTAGCCTCTGTAGCTGCTGGCTTCTTGGTCTAGCCTGGCATTTGGGTGGCTTGCAAAGTCTAGCCCAACTGCCTCCTGCTTCTGAAAAACCTCTCACCCTAAAACCCATCAGCACTTTATATGAACCTCTTTTCTGGCATCCATCTCTCTGCATTGAACTAGTCACTGTTTTACTTTTGGAATTTTAAAACAAGGCAACAAAAACTTGAATATGGCCAGAAGCCAGTGGAGAGCAAGGCCGGAGGCCACAAGTACAGGAATGTGAGTAAAGGCCTATGTGCTGGCTGAAGGCAGGTCTGAGTGAGGATGTGAATAAAGCAAGAAAATGCCCTGGCTGGGAGGGACAGACTAGGGGAGGGCATAAGAGAGGGCACAACCAGGCATAATCCCAAGACACTGAATCACTGAGACCCCTGCACACCAGGGTACAAGGCTGTACAGCCCCTCCTTGTTCACATACCTAGCCTGTAGAGAGACAGACCCAGGTCTCATTGTCACCTGGAACCTCAGAGAAGTCATCTCTTGACCCTGACACCAGGACCGGAGGTGCTCAGTGCCAGCATAAGATGAGCAAACAGGATATCTGCCACAGCAGCTGGCAAAGATCAGGCACTCAATAAACATGAGTTTTCCCTTCCCCCCTGAAAGCCCATGTATACACACAGCACAGACCACAACAGCTGATTAATAATCACAGCAGAAAACAAAACAATGCTGAGAAAATAAGTATCCATATGTATAAATAAAGGTGTGCACATCTAAAAGGCAGGAGTACTCTTTCCATTCTTATTTCTTCTTCCTCTCATAATATGGAACAGCAGGTAGAAAGATTTCTTGGAGGTTGCTCCAAAGCCCGTGGGAATGAATGTTCTGGTAGATCTGAGGCTCTGCTGATGGGGGCCGGACCACCACAGGACAGAGTTGGCACCAGGCCCAGTCACCTTTGTACCACTCATTTGTGGTCTGGTTGGTGGCTGCCAGGTACAGAGCAAAGCACAGGTAGCCCCCCAGGAGGAAGCTCAGCACCATAACAAAGCCGAGCAAGAAGACAATCCTTGGAAATGTCAGGAACAGGTACTAAGGGCAAAGAAGATGCAGAATGTTAGGAAGAAAACGGTGACATCCATGAAGGTCAGCACCCACTAGCCCAGATCTGGTCCATGAACACAACAGAGCCACAACCTCAGCTCATCTACATGTGTCTAAATCTAACCCACTGAGCCATAATCAGCACCCACAAATAGCCCAGGAATCACCCTGATGTGCAAGCATTTACTCTGGAATGAATCAAGTATTCATACTGAGGGAAAGACTATCCAGGAAATGGAGCTATGCCAATTGAAAATTTACAAACACAGACCTTAGTTCATGAACCAAAATAAAACCCAGATGAACAAGAGAAACCAATGTCTATCTGAAAACAATCTGACCGCAAAAATACAATGTACTAGGATATTCACTGTGGTACTGATTCTAACAGCCTGTCTTCCCAAAAGAAACATTAATATTCCTCTACAAGGAAGAGCAAAATAAACTCTGGGATAGTTACCACTATGGAATAATAAAGAGTCATTGAAAACCAAGGTAATTTCTATGTACTGATTTTGAAAAGATTATGATATATTGCCCAATGAGAAAGGCAAAGTTCAAGGATCACATTTTAATCTTTTTTTTTTCCACCACTGGATTGAACCCAGTGGTGCTCTATCACTGAGCTACATCCCCAACCCTTTTCATTTGAGACAGGGTCTCACTAAGTTGCCCAGGCTGGCCTCTAACTTTTGATCCTCCTATCTCTGCCTCCTGAGTTGCTGGGATTACCGGCATGTGCCACTCCACCTGGCCAAATTGTAATCTTTTTTTGTGTAAAGGCACTCAGTAAAACAACTGACTCTGTGAAGGTATATAGCCAAACAAATAAACAGAAAAAGGCCTAAAAATATACATACCAATTTTCAAAGTGTTTGCCTCTGGGAAGTGCAACTGGGACTGGGGGAATGGATAACTCTCACTTTTCATTTTGAAAATAGCTTTTGGATTACTCAAATTTGTGTAAGTTACTTTTCTAATAAGCAGGATAGAGAACTTTAAAAAGTTCTGAAAGAAGAAAACAGAAGTAAACATTCATCAAAACTCTTGTTGAGGGAGACTTCCTAACTGAGAAGACACAGATCAGATGAGGAAGGATGAGCTTTTTAAAGGAATGATTTCAATCCTTACATTAAGGTAAATGAATTTTGACTGAAGCGCTGAAATAATTGAAAAAGTTCATTTTTTCAACAAATGCTGTTGGGACCACTGGATTTCTATATACTAAAGAATGAAGTTAGAAGTGGGCACAGTGACTCAGGAAGCTGAGACAGGAGGATCCAAGTTCAAAGCCAGCTTGGATATTATAGTAAGAAACTGTCTCAAAATAAAATAAATCTTTTAAAAATGGCTGGGGCCAGGGCTGGGGATATAGCTCAGTTGGTAGAGTGCTTGCCCAGCATGCACAAGGCCCTGGGTTCAATCCCCAGCACCACAAAAAAAAAAAAAAAAAAAAAAAATATGGCTGGGGCCAGGCAGGATGTCCCATGTCTGTAATCCCAGCAGCTTGGGACACTGAGGCAGGAGGATTGTGAATTCAAAGCCAGCCTCAGCAACTTAACAAGGCCCTAAGCAACTCAGCAAGACCCCATCTCTAAATAAAATACAAAAATGGGCTGGGGATGTGGCTCACTGGTTGAGTGCCTCTGGGTTCAATACACAGCACCCCACCCCAAAGGAAAAAAACAAAGATACATTGAGCTACAATGAGCTTCATTAATATAAAACCTTTTTCAAAACAACAACAAAAACTGTCAAAAAAGTGAAAAGACAACCCATGAACAGGAAGAAATATTTGATAATCTATTCATATACCTGATAATAGTCTAGAATAAAGAACTCTTTTTTAAAAATATTTATTCTTTTAGTTGTTTAGGTGGACACAATATCTTTATTTTATTTTTATGTGGTGCTGAGGATTGAACCCAGAGCCTCATGCATGCTAGGCTAGCACTCTACCCCTGAACCATAACCTCTGTCCTAGAATAAAGAATTCTTACAATAATAAAAAGGCAAAATTTTTAAATGGGTAAAGGTTTTAAGTAGATATTTCTTCAAAGAAGATATACAAATGGCCAACAAATACATGAAAAGATACTCAACATTATAAGTCATTAGAGAAGGGCAAATCAAACTGCAATGAGATACCACTTCAATGTCCATCAAGATGGCTATAGTAAAAAAAGACAGGTGTGATTACATGCACTTGTGATCCCAGTTACTCAGGTGGCACTTAGGCAGGAGGCTCTAGAGTTCAAGGTCAACCTCTATAACTCAGTGAGAGCTCCTTTTCAAAATAAAAAACAAAAACAAAAACAAAGTTTTTTCATTTTTTTTTTTAAAGACAGATAATAAAAAGTGTGAAGAAACTAGAACCTTCATACTCAACTTCTGGGAATGTAAAATGGTACAAACACTTTGAAAAAGAGTCAGTTCTTTAAATGGTACTATATGACCCAGCAATATATTCATATAAATTATCTCCACATAAAAACTTGTACAGAAGCATTTTTCAAAAAAATAGCCTCAATGTGGAAACACCCAAATATCCATCAACTTATGAATAAATAAAATGTGGTATATCCTACAATGGAATATTATTCAGCCATAAAAAGAAATGAAGTACAGATTTATGCTACAACATGGATGAACCTTGAAAATATTATGCTACTAAAAAGAAGTCAGTCAAAAAGGCCATGTATATGAAATGTCCAGAAAACAAATTTATGAAGACAGAAAGTAGATTTACAGATGCCAGGGTCTAGGGAAAGACAGAAGAGGGTGTTTCTTTTGGGGATAATGAAATGTTCTGAAATGATATAGTGGTAATGGGTGTAAAACTCTGTGAATATACTAAAACCACTGATATATTTTGAAGAGTGGATTTTATCGAATGAGATTTTATGTAACTTTTTTTTTTTTGGTACTAGGGATTGAACCCAGGGGCACTTAACTGATTCACATCCCCAGCCCATTTTTATTTTGATACACAGTCTTGCTAAGTTGCTTAAGGCCTTTCTTAAGTTGTTGAGGCTGGCTTTGAACTTTCCATCCTCCATCCTCAGCCTCCTGAGCTGCTGGGATTATAGGCATACACTACTGAAACTGGCTGTATCAATTTTTTAAGAAAAACAACATCTTCGTATTTTCACCAGGAAAAGAAACATCATTTTTACAATTCTGAAAACAGAATTCAGAGAGCCACTGCATAATTACCTGAATAAGAAAGGCTGTATCCACAGCCTGGGAATGTCCAAGGTCATCGATGTAAGTTTCCTGGTAGAGGTCTGACATTGTCACCAGGCGGACCAGAAACATGGTGCTTATAATGGCCATGACAGCAGCTGACGCAGTCAACGTCAAAAGGTAGATGAGGAAGTACCTGGTATTCCAGGCCCCGATGCAGGTGTTCACCCAAACACAGTGATGGTCAAAACGGTGCACACACCAATTACACACACCTGCACAGAGAAGAGGGAGCCACAGACTGAGTTTGTCCTTGATGAGACATGACACCATGTGCACTTTTACAAGGAGACCAATGGCAATAAGAGTGTGTGGAGGAAGGTGGGGCAGTGGCAGTTGCTATCACCAAGCTTTTAGAACCATAGAGTCCACTACAGTAGCCACTAGCCACATGTGGGTATGGAGCACTGCAATATAGTTAAAAGAAAAATATGAAAGAATACTTTGTCAATATTGACAATTTTACAGTTGTTTGCAATTTATACAATACTATTTTGAATTCAGTGTGAATAATACTGAGGTAACATGAGAGGTGGTGAACTTAACTTAACATGAACAGTATGAACATGAATAAATGAACGTATAGTTTTATTTATTTTTGCAGTGATGGGGAATCAAACCCAGGGCCTTGTGCTTGACAGGCAAGCATTCTACCACTGGGCCACATCCCTAGCCCCAAATATGATTTTAAAACTGATGGCTTTGGGCCGAGTTGTAGCTCAATGGTAGAGCACTTGGCTGGCATGTGTGAGGCTCTGGGCTCGATCCTCGGCACCGCATATAAATAAAAAAATAAAGTAAAAAATCCACTAAAAAAATCAAAAACAACTCATGGCTTTGCTTTAAAATCAAGTCAGTTCTTCTGATAAAGATGAACCATTTAGTCAATGTAGATTTTCACAGGAAAATAAAATGTTTTGGTACTTAATTCACTTATTGGAAAACTTTTAAGAGTGTCTGGGTATAGTATAAGTGTTTAAGTCTACTCTTTCAACTATAAATTTTATGAAATCTAAATTCAGGTCAAGAACTTCCAATGAGAACTTAGTACTTGAATGGATATGTGCTATAAAAGTAAAATACACCAGATTTCAAAGACTTAGTATGAAAAAAATAACACAGCTAGGTGCAGTGGCACATGCCTAATCTTAGCAATTGGAAAAGCTAGGCAGGAGGATTACAAGTTTGAGGGCAGCCTCATCCATTTAGCAAGACCCTGCCTCAGGAAAAAAAAAAAAAAGTAAAAAGGACTGGAGACAAAGGTCAAGTGGTAAAGCACCCGTGGATTAGAACTCCAGTTCTAGGAAAAAATTAAAATAAAAAATAAATTTAAAGGGTTGGGATTGTGGCTCAGTGGCAGAGCACTTGCCCGGCATATGTAAGGCAATGAGTTCATCTCAGCACCACATATAAATAAATAAAATAAAAGTCTATCAACAACAACAACAATAAAAAAAATCTTTTAAAAAATAATAAATAAATAAATTTAAAAACGGACTGATGCTGGGCATGGCAGATCATACCTGTAAGCCCAGCAGTTGGAGGATCATGAGTTCAAAGTCTGCCCCAGCACTTGGGGATGTGGCTCAAGTGGTAGCGCACTCACCTGGCATGCGTGAGGTACTGGGTTCCATCCTCAGCACCACATAAAAATAAAGTAAAGCTATTGTGTCCACCTAAAAATACTAAAAAAAAAAAAAAAAAAAAGTCTGTCCCAGCAACTCAATGAGGCCCTGTCTCTAAATAAAATATGAAAAAAGGGCTGAGGATGTGGCTCAGTGGTTCAGGGCCCTTGAGTTCAATCTCCAACACAAAAAAACAAAACAAAGCAAAAAAATGGATGGGAGGGGAAGAAGGTGCTGGGGATGTAGCTCAGTGGTAAGGCACTCCTAGGTTCAACCCCCAGTACCAAAAAACAAAAAGGAAAAACATAAATTACCTCATGAATATTTTTACATTGATTATACATTAAAATTGTATTTTATTTTTTTTTTAATTTTTTTGTTACATATGATAGTACAATGACTAAAATTGTATTTTAGGCCTGGGGCTGAGGTAGAGCTTAGAGGTAGAGCACCTGCATGACATGTATGAGGTCTGGGTTCAATCCCCAGGGCCACCAAAAAAAAAAAAAAAAAAAAAAAGATATTTCAGGACATGGGTTTAAATAAAATATGTGATTAAGTAATTGCTTCTTTTGCAATAAGGCTACTAGAAAATTTTAAACCACATATGTGACTCACGTAATATCTTTGTCAGATAGGAAACAGCCTAGAACCTTAGGCATTCCCTAGAAGACTAGGCTTAGCTAGGGCTAAAATCTGCACACAGCAGACCATAAAAGCATCTCTCCCATAGCAAAAGAGAGCTATTATGCCTAGGGTTGAGGGTGGCCACTGTGCAAAAACATACAACCTTACCCTCAAGTCATCTGAAAGAAACCACCATCTGGCCTCCAACAGGAACAGACAACCCACATGTGGGAATCAAATGGCTGTCTTTTTAGATTCATGAAATACCACCTTACAGATAAAGCCCACGCATGCACTTGGGAGGGTCCACTGGAGCCCAATAGCCACACTCACTGCAGTGCTTGGATCGAGCTGGTTTCCTTAAGTCACAAGTAGAACACCTTGCATTCTTTGGAAACATAACTTCATCAAATTCATAAACTTGAAGAAATAATAATTCATTTTCTTTTGTTATGGTGCCTGAAAAAGATAAGGACAAATGCTAGTTTCAAGCAATATGTAGACGGGATAGTCACAAAGCCTGTCCCAATACAACAGAACTAAAACTGCTATATTTAATATTTTAGGTAATTCATTTTTATATCTGCTTTGACATATAATCCATAGATTCAATTCAAAGTATACAACTCACTGGTTTTTAGTATATTCAGAGTTATACCATCATTATCATAATCAATTTTAGAATATGATCACCTGAAAAAGAAACCCATTAGCAGTCACTGCCTACTTCTAATGTCCCCAGGCCCTAGAAACTGCTAATCTATTTTCTTTCTCTATGGATTTCCTTTTCTGGATCTTCATATAAATGAAATCATATAATTTATGGTTTGTTTTTTTTTTTTTTTTTTTTTTGTGTGTGTGTGTGTGTGTGTGTCTGGCTTCTTTCATCAGCATGTTTTTATGGTTCAGATAAGTTAGAGCCTGAATCTATACTTCATTCTTGTTCTGCTTTGCAGTGCTACAGATGGAACCCAGGGTTTCTCTTATGGTAAGCAAGTGCTCTACCACTGGCTCCCACCACAGCTTCTAGTCTTTTTTATGGCTGAATAATGGTCCATTGGATGGGTTTATCACATCTTTTTACATTCATCACTTAATGGACATTTGGTGTTTCAAGGACCTTAAAGTATAAAAGTAAAACAATAGGACAGAAAAAAAATTACTAAGCACAGTATAATAAAATTAAAACCAGACAAAAGAGACTTGAGAGCATAGAGCATTAGCTATGATAAAGAGGCTTGATTTATTTTGAAAAAAAGACTGAAAGATTGTGAAGTATTATCCACAAGGAAAGGATAATACCAACTCTAAACATGACAATGTATTTAGTAAGAATATATATGTGCATAATAGTTTTAAAATATGTGCAGCAAAAAAACTAACAAACTATGTAGAAAAGCCATCAGAATGAGATAACATTGCTGAGAAACTGACTAATTAAAAAAAAACTAGTATGGATATAAAAGATTTGAACATAATTAACAAATCTGATGTAATATGACTCTTGTTGAATACAGTGGTGCATACCTATAATCCCAGTGACTTGGGAGGCTGAGATAGAAGGATCACAAGTTGGAGGCCAGCCTCAGCAACTTAGTGAGGTGCACAAAAACTTAGCAAGACCCTGTCTCAAAATTTAAAAAAATAAAATAAAAAGAACTGGGGTCACCATTTAATGGTAAAGCATTCCTGGGTTCAATCCTCAATACAAAAAAACAAAACAGGGGCTGGAGTTGTAGCTCAGCAGTAGTGTGCTTGCCTCGTACATGTGAGGTACTGCATTCAATTCCCAGCACCACATACAAATAAGCAAATAAAATAAAGGTCCATCAACAACTAAAACAAACAAATAAACAAAAAAGCCAAAAACTTAGAAAATATAAACTCTTTTCAAGTACATATGGATCATTGCAAAAACTGACCACATACCCAAGCATAATGCAAGTCTCAAAAAATTTTTAAAAGGGAACATTATCATTCTGAATATATGTTCTACACATATACAATCAACCAAAATAAGATAAGCTTATATATATATATATATATATATATATATATATATATATATATATATATGTGTGTGTGTGTGTGTGTGTGTGTGTGTGTGTGTGTGTGTGTAAAGAGTTCTAAGTAACCCTTGGGTCAATGACAAAATAAAAAACTGGAAATATGCCAGGTGCTATGGTGCATTCCTGTAATCCCAGTGACTTGGTAGGTTGAGGCAGTAATATTGTAAGTTCAAAGCCAGCCTCAGCAACTTAGTGAAGCACTTAGCAACTCAGTGAGACTCTGTCTCTAAATAAAATATTTTAAAAGGGCTGGGAGGGCGGGGGTTGTGGCTCAGCAGCAGAGTGCTTACCTGGCATGTGAAAAGCACTGGGTTCCATCCTAGGCAACACATAAAAATAAATAAATAGATAGATTAAATAAATAAATAAAAAGGGCTAGGGATGTTGCTCAGTGGTTAAGCACCCCTTGGTTCAATCCCTGGTACAGGGAGGAAAAAAAAACTGGAAATATAAAGTTAATAAACCCATGACACACAAAATCCTTTGCAAACTTCTCAGAGAAACCACTACTTGTTTGCAGCACTATCAGTAAAATAGTTGAGCTGTCTCAGTCTGTATGCTAAGAGCCTCAACTTACCAGGATTGGTTAAACAAGTTAGGGTGAAGAAAATCAGGCATATAATTAGCAACAAATACGGCAGAAGAAGGTAATACAGAGAGAATTCCAGCTCTTGACAGTAGCCAAATATTTCCCAGGTATATTCAGTATAAACTGTCCCTTGCAAGACCAGGTGCAGGATAATGAAGGCATGGTTGCTGAAAGGAAACAAGCACAGCTTATTCATAGGGTTGCTCCATTAAGAAACTGTACAAAAGGAAAAAAATTAACCAAGGGCCAACCATGTCCTTTAAAAATTAACTAAGAAACCATTCCACTCTTTAAATATGTATTTTCAAGTAGATATTAATATCCCAGAGACGGAAGGCAGATTATCCATGAGTAGAGAGGCTCTGAACCCAGCATCTTTCCCATGCTGGAAACCACAGGAGCTTCCTGTAGCTATAGATTAGCAACAATTAATAATCAAGACAAAAACAGAGGATCCCATTTGAACTCTGAACTGTAAATACCGTGTATGGAAGAGGTAATGAAGCAATTTTCTCACGGCTCTCTGAATGCATTCTGGAATTATACAGGAACATATCTGAAAATTAAAAATTAAAAAAAGTTCAATTTCATTTCTCACCCACCCCCATTCCTACAATATCGATGCTCCACATACAACTGGTAGCTTTGTTTCCTCCTATAGGTAGTAAAACAACTTAAAAGAGAATTTTTAAGAGAGAAAGAGAAGGGCTTCCTTCTACTGGCTTGCCTTTGATGCCAATTCTTTCACTCCTACCCTGACCCCAAAAATGATACCTGTCAGGTGTACCTTCATGGAAAGAAAGGTAAGCAGAAGTTCAGGAAATGCTGATGTGAAGGCTGCTCCTTCCCCTGCCCTGGATTCAGTCCACCCCCAGATCACCAGTACAAAAAAACCTTAGCCTAGGTCCCTCCCACATCAACCTCTTCCCATAAGCAGCTTGCCCCAATTTTGCTCACTTTGACCCTTAACGGAGAGAAGGCAGACAGAAGCTCAGCTTTCAGAGCACACATCCTCAGTTTCACCTATCAAGTACCTCCAGAAGAATTCTGCTCATGTCTATGCCCAATTACAGGCATCATATCCAGAATTTAAGAGCCAAACTTAAGAATGCTATCTTATCTCAAAGCATCATCACAAGATTACTTTCAGCAGTAACAAAAACAAAACAGATAAACTGTGGAATACACTAAAACTTCCATAAATGAAAGACTAAATAAACCAATGAATTTAAATGGCATCTCTTTCTTGTCCTGTTGAGAAACCAGTAAGTCCTTTAGATTAGGGCAATGTTCAAACTTGAGTGTTACCTGTGCTCCTCCCTGGACCAGACCTTTCAAACGGTTGGTTTTGGAGCAAATGCAGACCATAACAACACTAACCAGCATGAACACCAAGTAGAACAAGAAGAGAATCAGGAAATCCATCATGGTGGCTGTAAAGGAACAGAAAGAGTATGACTAGCTACTACTGAGGGATTTACACTATGGTACACATTCTCAGACATCAACTCCAGTTCTCAAAACAGAATTCCCTGCCCTCAGGCACATGCCACAGAGCCCTACTACTTTCAGTGGGGCCTCTTAGATCATCCTGAGCTCTCTTTTTCAAGATGAACACTGTGGCCTGCCTTTGGGGCATTTCCTGCCTGCAAATTCCAAGATAAAGTGAAGAAAAATGTGGGTACACCTTCCTTTCCCACAATAACAAATCTTTCTTTTACTTCCTTAAATATTCATATAGATACTGATACAGAAAGTACTCCCCAAAATCTGATGACAACATCATCCAAACAGGTAGCTCCTGGAGGAAGTCAGGGGGCCTATACCCAGCACCAGGCATCACGTTCTATAAAGCACCCCTTCAGGTCAGTGGCCACAACTCTCAGGGATCACACACAGGAAACAATATATGGACCTGTGTTAAGAAACTGGAAGTGGTTACTTTGGCTCTTAGCAGACAGGATTCTGGACCCGGATTGAAACTTGAGATAATCAAACCAGAAACTGTTCATGATATGACAAGAACCGAAAAGCAGCAATTCGCACTCATGAAGTAATTCAACGTCTCCTGCCTACATATTTCTGTTGGTTGTATGCTTTATCAGCTGGTGGCTCGGGCATTTCTCTTTCCAAACATCCACGGAGAATTAAGGTGGCAGATCCGCTTCCGCAGTGGTGTGCCCCTGGTACAACAGGCAGCATCCAAAACTGCAGGAGCCGTGGTTCCTTCAGGAGGTCGGATCCGACTGCAGAGACAGATGGGTTCAATATTCGCATATTGAGATAAGTGTTGGAGTTGGCAGCGGAATGCATTGTGGAAAAGGATTTGCAAGTAGGGGATGTTGAGCCCCCCCTCCCAGGCGTGAACGACTTATAATGACTTCTGAAGAAACAGCTAATTAGGAAAAAAACAGGCCGGGAGCCTTGGGTCTACCCCTCGTTATCCCTATCCTTGAGGCACCCATGCTGCAGGCCAGGCAGAGCGAGGCCAAGAACTCTCTATCCGAGGCTCCCAGGCCTGGCCCGAGCTTTCCCCGGATGCGGGAACCTCGTAGGGGGTGGGGGGGAGTCAGGTGGCAGCAGGCTGAAGGCGGATTGTAGCAGCCCGGGAAAGGACAGGTGAGGCCAGGGAAAGGGAGCAGGTGACAGCTGACTTGGAGGAACGCAGGGAGCAGCGGTTGGAGGAGACACGAGGGCGCCCGGGCGGGATGGAGATAGCACTGAGGCACTCTCACACACCAGGGAGAGGGGAAGGCTCAAAAATGGGGACCGAAGACCCTGAGCAAGCAGGGGTGACAACCCCGCAGAACCAACCTTACCCCCAGCCTCCACCACGAAGCCGGCACCAAGCCGGCGCCCTCAGGAGACTTCCGGCAAACCGGTGACGTCATCGCAGCGCCCCCCCCGCAAGGCCTACTTCCGGCGGAAGTAGGAGCCGGAGGCTGTGGGTTGTGGGGTGCAGGATTTGGTGCCGCCAGGAAGTGGGATTTTGGAAACTGTCTGCAGATTTACTAGAGGACCACAGTGGGTCTGACGCTGGAGGGTGCCGCGGCTGGGAATCGGGCCGGGCCGCCGCAACCGTGGCCCGGGTCCTAGCCGAGCAGGGGGCCCAGAGCGGCCGCGCTTTGGAGATTCCTGTTCTATTACCGTGCCTTGGCGGCGGACCGCTTGCTCACAGCCAGCAGCACCGTTAGGATTTGCCCTAACCATTCCAGCATCTTCCACCGCAGAAGGCACACTATGTGACCGGCTGGGTCATATTCCGCTCCTCGCGCATCCCTGCTTGTGCTCTCTGTACAGCTCTGAGCATCCTCCCCCTGGAGGCAGTGACTAGTGCTTGACCGGAAGCCTTGAGGATGAAAGAGAAGGCTGTTTTGATGATAGTCAGTCTTGGGGCGAGAAGAGCTGCTTCCAAACATAGCATGGAGAAGGCCCCTGTGGAGTGTTCCTTAGCTCTAAATGTTTCCAAATCCACTGAGAACTGTCTATTGATGCCTTTGAAAACCTGAGCCAAGATGGTTCTTCCTTTGAGGAGAAATATCTGGTCTCCAAACACTGGGCTCAAAGCTCTTTCCCTGTTTGTCTTTGCTGCCTGACCCAGCTACTTAATTTCCAACCCCCACCCCCTACCCCCCCCCCCCGCTTCTACTTTTTTTTTTAAGAAAAAACTTACCAAGCTGCGCACCTATTGAATACATTATATCAAGGCCTTGACCAGTGAGAACTAGTAATGGATAAAGCTCAATCTCACATCCAGAGTTGGGGCTGGATTTCATCTGTCTCCAGCTGATTTCACCCTGTTGGTTAAAACTGAGCTAATACCTGGTGGTTAAAAAAATTAAATTGTTTTCTTTTTTGTTCATAAATGCAGAACTTTATTTTTTATCCCTTTTTCTTTTCTCTGGATGGCTTCAATTCAGACTTTGAATCTTGACTTGATCACCTATTGTATTGTGCTGGGCTGCATTCCTTTAATTTAAAAAAATATATATGCAAAAAATACAATATATTCTTCCTGTGAAAGAGTCAAAACTATCTAAAACAAAACCTTCCGTAATCAGTATTCTTCCCAAATTCCAATCCCTGGATGGAATTACTTTTAGTGTATATCCTCCAAAGCCCTCTTCTATGAATTTATACATATATATTCATTTAACACAGGTATGATGAGTGCCAAATGTGTCCTAGGTGCTGTTATAGGCCCTGGGAACATAGCAATAAACAATAAACAGACCCTGTCTCTAAATACAATGCAAAATAGGGCTGGGGACGTGGCTCAGTGGTCGAATGCCCCTGAGTTCAATCCCCAGTACCATATATATATATAAATAAACTTCTACTTTATTACGGAGTATTTCTATATACATAGAACAATATGAATTTTATTCACTTATAAGGTTTACATAGTGCACACAATTTTGAACTTTGCTTTTTTATTTACCTTTATAACAAGTATTTTTCATCTAACAAGGTAGTTTTATTTATTACTCAGTTACAGTATAATGAACTTAACATTTTATTATTGTTGGAAATTGTATTATTTCATACTTTTTAATGTTATGGGTAGTTTTTCAACTAGCATATTTATAGCTTTTGTGTGTGTGTGTGTGTGTGTGTGTGTGTGTGTGTGTATGTGTGTGTGGTGTGCTGGGGATTGAACCCCGGGCCTTGTGCATGCAAGGCAAGCACTCTACCAACTGAGCTATATCCCCAGCCCATATTTATAGCCCATATTTACAGCCCATATTTACAGCTTTTTATTTATTGATTTTTAATTTATTTTTCAGTGCTAGAAACCAAACCCAGGGCCTTACACATGCTTGGCAAGCACTCTACCACCGAGCTACATCTCCAGACCGATAGTTTCCCAACCCCTCTCTTGGGCTCGTGCTCACCTAGCACGTGCAAGGCCCTGGGTTCAATCCCTAGAACTGCAAAAATAAAAGCAAACAAAAACTCAAGATGAATCTCTCAGTGGTTGGTCAGTTCCTGAAAATCATGTACTTCTAGCATTTTATTTTTCCTTTCTGTTCTTCAAAACCTCTAATCACAAATATTAAGGCCTGTATTTTATAAGTAGAATAGAAGAAAACACACCAAGCCTAAAACAAAAAATTTAATTCAAGTGTGATAGGAAGGATTGTATCATCTTTGATGCATGTGACAAATAATCCCTATTAGGAGTATTCCTGAACCTTCCTGTCAGCCCCTGAAACTAAACCTGTGGTATCAGTTTTTTACCTGCTGCAAGATCAGTTGACAGGATCAATCACCTTTTGCACCATGCTCTCTTCTCCCCAAGGGAATGACTTTTCCAATACTTTGGAAATGGGATACAGGACTTTAGCGCTGCTCCTTTACCGTGATTTGTTAGTGGTGAGAATTTTGCAACAGAGAAAGAAGAAAAAAGAATTGCAAGGAAAGTATTTTTGTTGAAGGGCAAGAACTGGATGTGTGTTGGCTTACTATTATGCCAATAGTAACTATTTTAGTGCCTAGATCATAGTAGATGCTCAATGTGTTGAATGAGAGAAAAAGGGTAAATCACACTGGAGAGAAATCTGTGTCTTAGCTAATACTAAAAGAAAAAGTGCTCTGGCCAGTAGGTGGCGCGACAAGTGTCACTGTTAAGTGACTTGGAGCACATAGTATGGGTACCCAATTCACACTAGAATTCCCACTTGCCTTTGCTACTGTGATTTCAGTCTCTTAAAGCACTGTGCTCAGGCACCTCTGGAAGGGAGTGGTCAGGGAAGAATCTCCACTGCCTGACTTATTTCTGAACTGATCTGAATTGGCAGAGCTCAGCGTTCTTTGGTCATCAGGCTTCCTGACTTCCAGTCAAGGATCTTTTCTTCTGCCCATGTGGCTTTAAACCAATTTCTCCACCTCTCTGAGCCTTGGTTTCTTCATTTGTAAAGTGAGGATAAGAGAATCTACCTCAAAGGGTTGTTACGAGGGTTAAATAAGATAATGCACCTAAAGGAAATTTAATAAATATTGACCATAATATTGTAGATGCAATCCTCAACATTAACAAATATGATCAACACAGAAAAACAAAGCAGAAAGTAATTCTGGTGCAAGAGATTTGGCATATCAAGACATTTTGTGTTATCAGTAATAGTAAGCCCAACTCAATCTGGACTAAATAACAAATAAGACTTCTTGTCCTCTGCCACAGGAATGTCCAGAGACAGGGTGACTTCAGGAATGGTCTGAGTCAGTACTTAATGACATCATCAAGAACAGAGCTGTTTTGTTCCTCACTCTGCCAGTGGAGTATCAACTCCATCTCCAAACCAGCCTTCTTCCTGGTGGTAAAATAGCCGCCAGTCACCGTTGTGACTTCATGCTTCCATATTCATATCCAATGAAGGGAGAATGGGAGGATATCTACCCTAGCATTCCAGATAGGAGTGCTGAGATTAACTTTGATTGGACTGTCTTGGGTCAAAAAGATTTACTCCTGAACCAATGATAGAGTCAGAAAATGGAATGTGCCACTTAATGTGAGTTGAACAAGGTCCCCTGCTGTATCTGCAGGGAAGATAGTTTCTCCCACAGCACATGAGCTGCTCAGGGAATGGGAGAATTTCAGAAAGGCCTGGGTGATACTAGGAAGAAGCATGCATTCTGCATAGGCCATTGATAATTGGGCATCTAACAAGTTGTGATGTCTGGAACGATGAGAGAAATATGTCAAAAAAAGTCCCCCAAAGTTAAGATTAAGCCCTGTATGGATAAAGGCACAACATCGAAAATGTGGAATGCTCTGGGGCCCAGCAGTAACTTGTTAGGTGTCCTTCTCTTCCCAGACTCAAAGGCAAATCTATTAATAAAATCCCTTCCTGGCAGCCACCTCCTGGTGCAGATTCAAGGAAATGTGCCTTCAAAGGCAGGGGAAAGAAATTTTATCCACAAAGCTGCAGTCGCACAGTGGTCCAAGGTCACCCCCAGAGGATGCAATTCCTTAGGAGCAAGAGAATGTAAAAAGAGAAGAGGTGGAGGTGCTCCAAGCCCACAGAGTACAGGAAAAGAGGATGGCAAAGAAGACCAAGTTCAAATTGTCAAAGAAGTAGGAGAACCAGGTCAGAGGGGCACTGTGGAAGCCAAACAGAAGAGATTCACTCTGATCTCTCCAGGGAAGTGCAAACAGGTGAGAGCAATGGGAGGGGCTAGTAGGAGCCACCCATGGACTCCAGGAAATGTCCCCAGGGGAATGCAAAGGTAGCCTGCCATCCTGCCCCGATGATGACTGTAGACTAACCTACCAGGTTCTAAAGCTACTTTGACCACAGGAGTCAGGAGGAGCAATGTTGTTTGCTACATTTATTTATATCACTTTGTCCAGGCATGATTGGGGGTGTCTTGCACAGACACAGAAAATAAGATAAAACAACTTTAAAGTGAGTGGAGGGCAGAACAAGACAAAGGGAGAATTCAAGTAAGAAACACAAGGTAAGCCAGGAGCTGATCCCACTCTATAGAGGAAGTTAGGTGCTCAGAGAGGCCAACATCAAGGTTCATGGACCAGCACCGGACTGTGAGGTAGGTGATAAATGAAACTTGGTTATATGAAATCACTGAGATTGGAGGCTGTTTGTTACAACAGCTAGCATTATGATGCTAATACACTACCCAAATTGGTGGTAGTGAAAGCATAGCACAGCCCAGTGCCACCCATTAAGCCTGTCCTCGAAATGCCATTATACCGTTAGTCAACCTCAGCTCAGTCATGGGGATGGACAATCATCTGGAACAACCCCTTCCCCCACTCCTGCAGACTGTCACACCCACCCTACCCTTGTCATCAAGGTCTGAAGGGTACAATGCAGACACACAGAGATCTGGACAGGAGTACATGACTGCAATATATAAGTCCTCACTTTGGACTCCATCTCCTCATCCCTGAGTGGCTGGATATGTCGGGGGAGACTTGGCAGGGAGAGGAGAGACGCCAGCCAGTTTTAAACCAACGTCTGGGTTCTCCCAATCAATCCCTGTCTGCTTTCATTCGCTTTCCTCAGACAGTCTCTTTCCAGTGCCCTCAACACATCCTGAATGAAGGGCCTTTAGCCATATTCAGATAAAATTTTACTATGACAGGCCATTAATCTTCTAGGGCCATCATAACAAAATACCACAGACTGAGTCCCTTACATGACAGAAATTTACTTCCTCTCTGTTCTGGAGGCCACAGTTTGAGATCAAGGTGTTGGCATACTGTTTCCTTCTGAGGCCCTTCTCCTCGGCTTGCAAATGGCCATCTTCTCTGTGTCTCCTTATGGTTTTCCCCCGTGTGTGCCTGTGTCCAAATTTCCCCTTCTTATAAGAATACCAATCCTATTAGATTAGGGCCAACCCATAAGACCCCATGTTAACTTAATGGTGTGTTTAAAAGTCTGTCCATAAATACAGTGACATGCTGAGGTACCAGGACTCTGGGCTTCAACACATGAATTTGGACACACCTTGGCCCATAACAAGAAGGGTCCATTTTGTGATGTTCCTGATCATATTTCTGTGGGTAATTTAAGGAAGGAAAAAAACACTTCTCAAGTCAGGCATGGTGGAGCACACTTGTAATCCCATCGGCTTGGACAGCTGAGGCAGGAGGATCCCAAGTTCAAGGTCAACCTGGGAAATTTAGGGAGATCCTGTTTCAAAATAAAAAATAAAAATGGCTGGGGTTGTACTTCAGTATATTAAAAAAAAAAGACCCTTCTCTGACCAACTACAAGATATTCTTAACAGGGTACCATGGTTAGCTGGGTATTTTCCAGAGTTTGCAAGAAAAAAAATATTAGGAGGGAATTGACATGACTCTGAGTTGTTAAAATTGATAACCTTTGCTCTATGGATAACACTGTTAAGAGAATGAAAAGACAGGTCACATACTAAGAGAAAATAATTGTAAATCACATACTGGATGAAGGACGTCTCTCCAACACGCACACACGCGCACACACTCAAAACTCAACAATTAAAAAAATTTAAATAGACAAAATATGTGAACAGACACCTCATTAAAGAAGACAGATGGGGCTCGGGATGTGGCTCAAGCGGTAGTGCACTCGCCTGGCATGCGTGCGGCCCGGGTTCGATCCTCAGCACCACATACCAACAAAGATGTTGTGTCCGCTGAGAACTAAAAAATAAATATTAAAAAATTCTCTCTCTCTCTCTCTCTCTCTCTCTCTCTCTCTGTCTCTCTCTCTCTTTAAAAAAAATAATAAGAAGACAAATGACAAATAAGCACATTAAAAGGAGCTCAGCATCATTAGGAAAAGCAAATTGAAATATCCAGGAGCCTGGCATGGCGGCATGCCTGTAGTCCCAACTACTAGAGAGGCGGAGGCTGAGGCAGGAGGATTGCTTGATTCCAGAAGTTTAAGGCCAACCTGGCAACATAGTGAAACCTCATATTTAATTTAAAATAAATAAATAAATAACTTGCTGTGCTCAGTGGCACACGCCTATAATCCCAGCAATTCAGGAGGCTGAGGCAGGAGGATTACAAGATGGTGGCTGGCAACTTAATAAGGCCCTAAGCAACTTATTGAAACCCTGCCTAAAAATAAAAAAGGGCTGGGGATGTAACTCAGAGGTAAAGTACCCTTGATTTTAGTCCCTTGTACCAAAATTTTTTAAAAAAATCAATGAGCATCAATGAGATACCACTACATACCTATTAGAATGCCTAACCACCCCCACCAAAAAAACCCACTAATAATACTAATTGCCTACAAATATGCAAAGCAGTTGACAGGAATGTAAAATGATGCAACCACTTTGGAGAGAGTTTGAAAGATTCTTACAAAGCTAAACTCAGACGTACCATATGATCCAGCGGCTATTCTCCCAGGTATTTACTTGATCTGTTGATTTTAAAATTTATGTCTAAACAAAAGTCTACATGTGAATATTTATAGCAGATTTATTCCAAATTGCATTAAACTGGAAGCAACCAAGATGTCCTTCAAGAGGTGAATGTAAAACTAAAAATACTGTCAAACAAAAAAAAATTAATTTTTTGTTTATGTTTTCGTTTGTTCTGTTTTGTTGAGATGGAGGTCTCACTCTATTTCCCAACCTGGTTTCAAACTCTTGGGCTCAAATGATCCTTCCGCCTCAGCCTCCCAGCAAAATGTTTGTTTTGAAACACACCTTGCAGGCTGGGGGTGTAGCTCAACCTAGTATGCATCTAATGATTATAATAATAGTAAAAAACCAAAGCTTACCATGTTTCACACGGGGATGGGGCCTGTTTTTGAGATTTCCTTAAGATGACTTAGGGCCCCCATAAGGGAGGATCCACTCCCTTCTGTTGGGGCGGGTAGGCCCTCAATGAGGAATTTGTTAAGGTATCTATTTGATAAATATTTATCATGCACCCATGATGTGCCAAACACTATTCTAGGTCCTACAGTACAGCAGTGAGCAAACAGGCAGAAATCCTGGCCCTACTGGAGCCCATGCTCTAATGTAAGACAGTAGGACATGTGGTATGGCATGTCCTGCGGCAAGAAGTGCTGTGAAGGAACAGAAGCAGAGAAAGGGAGGATGGGAGGCTGAGGGGAGGCTGCAGGAACAGGAGACCTCTAAACCAAGACTGTGAGATGGGAGGGGAGAGAGACTTGCAGATGTGGGCAGAAACAGTCTAGGCAGAGGGAAAAGCCAGTGCAAAGGCCCTGAGGTGGGAACCTGCCTGGCCTGTGCAAGGAATAAGCAAACAAGGGGTGGCGTGGTGAGGGAAATTCAGAGAGATACAAAGGGCTGGACTGGGTGGGGCCCAGTGGGTCACAGGAGGATTCAAGGAATGGGGAGGGTCTTAACAGCCAGGATCTGACTTTTCCTTTACAGTCAGGCTCAGGCTAATTCTGGCTGCTGTGTTGACAATAGACTGCAGGGGGCAAGGGGATACCAGTGAGGAAATCAAGGAACCAGTCCATGACAGAGATGGTGGCAATTGGCACTACACTGGTGACAGCAGAATTGAGAGAAGTGGGTGTTTTCTGGTTATAATTTGAAAGTAGAGGTTTGAGCCTCCCAAGATTTGCTGGTGTTTGAGTATGAGATGCCCACCTTTCTCCATAGCACCCACCTAGTGTCTCCAGGGGTTCCTTTCTCCATACTTGCAAATAACCCTGCTGGCTTGGCCTCCCTCCCTCCCTCACTTTCTCCCTCCTTCCCTTTCTCCCTCCCTTCCTCCCTCCACCTGCTGGCAAGATGGCAGAACATGGAGGAGCGCCCAATGGCAGCACAGCTTGTACTTTCTTCTGCAGTCAATAGAAGACTACCTACCTGACTCAGAGTCCCTTCTGGGGGCTATCAGGTGGCAGTAAGAGATGGGACAACTGCACTGTTTTGCCCACTCTCACTCACATCAATACAATACTCAACATTGACCATAAACACCAGGTGTCTGGGGTTTTCCTATACCAAGCAATTCTCCAGCAGACACCAGCTGGGTGTCCCCTGATGCAATTCAACTTGAACACTTCTTGGAGTTAAAGTCAGATCCCACAAGTTAAGAGCTCAGTCCCACAAAAGTGCCATGTCAGCACCTAGACTTTTGATCAACTGGCTATAAACTATAGGTTCCCATGACCCTTTTCCAGAGTTCACTTAATTTGCAAGAGCAGCTCACAGAACTTGGGGGGATACTTATCATTGCCAGTTTATTAAAAAGGATATTTTGAAGGAGACCAATGCCCAATATTATGTGTCATCCACCAGAACAACTCATACATTTTTTTCTAAAACACACACACACACACACACACACACACAGAAAAAAAAAAAGGTACAAATGAACAACTAAGCAAGGAGACGCAGTTTCAGGACGGCTTCTGTCCCCGTGGAATCAGGGTGTACCACCCTCCCAGCATGAACGTGTGTTCTTGTCCACCAACCCATAAACTCTCTGAAGCCTTCCTTTAGGTTGTCTATGGAGGCTCCATTCTGTGTTCTTGTCCACCAACCCATAAACTCTCTGAAGCCTTCCTTTAGGTTGTCTATGGAGGCTCCATTCTGTTGGCATGGTGAGATTGCATCTTTGGCCATCAATAATGAACTCAATTGTCAGCTCTTCTCCTTGGCAAAAAATTCCAACCCTCTAATCAGCTGGCTAGTTCCTCTGGAAACCAGCTCCCATCCTGAAGCTACTCAGGAGCCCACCAGGAGTCATCTCATTAGAACAAAAGATGCTTCTATCACACAGGAAATTCCAAGGGATTTAGGGACTCCTTCTCAAATGCTCCTATTGCTTAAGAAATTACAAAGGTCTTTGAGGGCCAGGAACCACCTTATATATTTCTCATTTTTTCACAGTAGCAAGGAGTTCTGGGCAATCCATGAACTCTGGAGCCAGGCACAAATACAGCCTCAGTCACTCATGAGTTTGTGTGGCCCGGGACAAGTCCTTTGATCTCTCTGAAGCTCTGTTTTCTCATCTCTAAACTGGACTAACAGTTTGGGCTTTGTTGGGAGAGTTGTGACAATTGGATGAGATTAAAAAAAATGTTTGAAATTCGCCTGGCACAAGATTGAGTCTGGCAGGGTTGGGGTTGTGGCTCAGTGATAGAGCGCTTGCCTAGCATGTATGAGGGACTGGGTTCGATCCTCAGCACCACATAAAAATAAATAAATAAAATAAATGTCTATCATCTTTTACTTTCCTCATCCCCATAGGCTACAGAATTTAGGAATATACTCCTCCTAGCATTCAAGTTTTTAAAAAATCAACTTAATGGAAGTATAATATAAGATTTTTTTGTTGTTATTTTGTTTTGTTTTGTTTTGTATGGGGATTGAACCCATGGGCATTTAACCACTAAGCCAAACCCTAGCCTTTTTTTTTTTCTTTTTGTTACCAGGGATTGAACTCAGGGACACTCAGCTCGCTTTTGCTGACGCTGGCTTTGAACTTGAGATCCTCCTGCCTCAGCCCCCTGAGCCACTGAGATTAAAGGCGTGTACCACTGGGCCCTGCTAGGAACTGTAATTTAATATAACAATTTGCATACATGAACAGTTCAATGAGTTTTGACATGTGTGTCCCAGTAAATTACCACCATTATCAAAACACAGGATATTTTATTCTTCATCCCCTAGTTTCCTCACACCCTTTTGCAATTTATCCCTCCCTCCACCCCAGACCCAGCAATCACTGACCAGCCTCCTGGTCCTTCTCCCTCTCCCTCCCCACTCCCCTACCTCTCCTCCTTCCCTTCCCCACACTTCTTCTTCCAAAGCTAGGGGTCAAGTATAACTACAGGGCCTCAAGCATCAGAGCGCTATCATTAAGCCACAACCTTAGTCCTCTCTGATCTGACTTCTGACACTACAGATAGGTGTGAATCCAGTAGATTTTTATTTTATTTTATTTTGGTATTGAGGATTGAACCCAGGAACACATTACCACTACATCCGCAGTCCTTTTTAATTTTTTTTTTTTAATTTTAAGACAGGTTCTCTCTAAGTTGCTGAGGCTGGCCTCAAACTTGGCTATCCTCCTGCATCACTGGGATTACAGGAGTTTACCACAACTGACGTGTGGTAGAATTTTATATAAATGGATCCAAGAGCCTTTTGTTTCTGGCTTCTCTCACTTAGCATGTTTTTGAGGCTCAACCATGTTGTTGTCATTCATATCTTTGTGTTACTGAGTAGCAGTCCATTAAATAGATGTTCCATAATTTGTTTATCCATTCACCAGCAGGTGGATATTTAGATTCTTTCGGTTTTTCTGGTAACTGTGAATAGTGCTGTTCTAAGCACTCATGTCCAAGTCTCTGTGTGAACATATGTCTTCATTTCTCTTGGATAAATGCCTAGAAGGGGTGTTCTGGTCTGACTGCATGTATTCACAGCCAAATTCATTCATTAAAGCCTTAACTCTAATGTGCTGGTATTTGGTGATAGGGCCTCTAGGCAAGTAATTAAGGATAATTGAGGTCATAAAGATGGGGCCCTAATCTGATAGAATTTGTGCCCTTATAAGAAGAGATACCAAAGATTCTGTCTCTCTTTCTCTCTGTCTCCCCCTCTCTGAAAGTACACTAAGAAGTCATTGAAGGGCTGGGGATGTGGCTCAGGCGGTAGCGCGCTCGCCTGGCATGCGTGCGGCCCGGGTTCGATCCTCAGCACCACATACCAACAGGGATGTTGTGTCCGCCGAGAACTAAAAAATAATAAATATTAAAAAAAAATTCTCTCTCTCTCCTCTCTCACTCTCTCTAAAAAAAAAAAAAAAAAAAAAAAAAAAAGTCATTGAAGACCATGAGAAGGCGGTAGGTAGTATTCAGACAAGGAAGAGAACCTTCACCAGGAACTTAACTGGCCAGCTCTTTAATCATGATCTTCCAGTCTTCAGAACCATAATCAAATAAACATCTGACATTCAAGCCACCCAGTCAGTAGTATTTTGTTATGGCAGGCCAAGGAAAAACAGATGGAATGGGTGGCGCTCTGTTCTGCATGTTTGTGCCCCGCCAAATTCATAAATTGAAGCTTAATCCCTCATGTGATTTTCTTTTTTCTAGATATTTATTTTTTAGTTGTAGTTGGGTATAGTACCTCTATTTTATTTATTTATTTTTATGTGGTGCTGAGGATTGAACCCAGGGCCTCGCACGCACTAGGCTCTATTGCTGAGCTACAACCACAGCCTCCTAATGTGACTTTCTTAAGAGGGGGATCTTTATTGAAAAAACACTTTTTTTTTAGTTGTTGGTGGGCCTTTACTTTATTCATTTATTTATATGCAGTGCTGAGAATTAAACCCAGTGTCTCACATTTGTAAGGCAAGCACTTTATCACTAAGCCACAACCCCAGCCCAAGAGGGGGGACTTTTGGGAGGTGATCAGGTCATGAGGGCTCCACCCTTATGAATAGTATTAGTACTGTTATAAAATTGGCTTGTCTTTTCTGCCATGTGAGATCACATACAAGTTGCCTTGATCTCGGACTTCTCAGCCTCCAGAACTGTGGGCAGTTAATTTCCATTATTTATAGAGTACTGTGGTATTTTTATTACAGTAGATCAAAGAGACTGAGATGGAGTGGGGTGGGGGAAGTTGTCACGTGTTTAACTTTTAAGAAACTTCCAGTTTTCCATAATGGTCGCACCATTTCACATTACCAGCAGCGGTGTCAGGTGATTCCTTTTTTGTTTTTTTGTTTTTTTTTTTTGGCAATACTGGAGAAACATCCGTTTATTATTGCAAAAAGACAAAAGAGCCTGCCAAGTCACCCATGTGCCTTCCACTGTCTGTGTCTAATTACCATGCAGCACAACAATTATGCAGCCTGTTAAGATTTGGAGATATGCTCTACAATGTATTCTACTACAATATCAGATGCTGTAATACTGCTCTGAGATCACTTTTGTTCACTTGTGTTTATTTTTTTTCCCATGAAGATATACTGTTCGCTCCCAGCAAAGAGGTGATAATGTATGTGAGATGAAAGAAAACATATGGACAAACCCCTCTCTCCATCTCTTTCTCTTTCTCACACACGTGCACACAAACACAAACACATGCACACACACACAGAATAACCTTGGTGTGTACCCTTTGGAGAGTACCTCTGGCTAAAACAAGTGTGAAAAACATG
The DNA here is from genome assembly GCF_964194105.1 of Spermophilus citellus. Lineage (NCBI taxonomy): Eukaryota > Metazoa > Chordata > Mammalia > Rodentia > Sciuridae > Spermophilus > Spermophilus citellus. The sequence continues at coordinate 37,520,135 of NC_138187.1, forward strand.
AAGCTTATTACAAATACCTTGTAGTCTATCTGGTACTCCTCCCCCGCACCCTAAGAAGAGCATTTTTTACACTTTTTTTTTTGAGCTGGGGTCTCCCTGTGTCACCCAGACTGACTTCGAACTTGAGCTCAAGTGATCCTTCTGACTCAGCCTCCCAAATAGCTGGGATTACATATACATGCCATAGTACCCCTCTGAAAACAATTTTAAAAATACATTTAAATTTTTTTTTAGTTGTAGATGGACACAATGTCTTTATTTATTTTTATATGGTGCTGAGGATCCAACCCAGTGCCTCACACATGCTAAGCAAGTGCTCTACTATTGAGCTACAACCCCAGTCCCCAAAATACACTTTTTAAAAAATTTATTAGTTGTTGATGGGCCTTTATTTATTTATTTATATGTGGTGCTGAATGTGGAACACAGTGCCTCACACATGCTAAGAGGTCTACCACTGAGCCACAACCCCAGCCCTAAAATATACTTTTAATTTTAGAATAGTTTTAGATTCACAGAAGAACGGTTAAGATGGGATGAAGTTCCCCTGTACCTGCGCTTCATTTCCCCAAATGATGTCATCTCATGTTACACATCTCATGTCACAACCAATGAACCAAATTGATCCATTATTATTAACTAGCTCAGAGTACCTCACTTATTCCCTAATGCCCTTTCTCTGTTCCAGGGTCCCATCCAGGAGACTAAACTGCATTTATTCATCATGTTGAGGGAGATCTAGAAGGATGTAGGCAGCCAGGGTAAGATGGCAAGTGAGGAAGTCAGGCCCAGGGCCAAGCCAAAGGAGCATGAAGAAGGTCTTCCCATGAGGTCAACTTCCCAGTTGATGAAATGCTCGTGGACACAAGCAGGGACCAAGTCAGACACTTCTGTCCTACTGAGCCGGGGATCCAATAGAAAAACTAAAATAGATGCATGGACACAGAGGGCACCAATGAATAATAGTGAGGAGATCAAGGACAGGGGAAGAGATCAGGAAAGGAGGAAATTCCAGAGACCATAAAAAGAACAAGCCAAAACTTCCCCATCAGACTCCTGACTCCGGGGCTCCTTCTCTTTGGAGAAGTCTGTCGCTGTAGCTTTTGCAATACCTGCTGCTTGCTTGCTATCTCTGCGTCCTGTTCTATAGTTCTTTGCTAAGCAGAGACAATGAACCCAATATCCCTAGATAGTAACAATGTCTCCTTAGTTTCCTCCAATCTATGCCAATTTCTTGCTGTTATGGTTTGGATAGGTGGAATCCCCCCAAAAGCTCATGTGTGGACAATGCAAGAAAGTGCAAAGATAAAATGATTTGGTTATGGGAGGTGTAACCGAATCAGTGGCTTAATCCCTTGATATGGATTAACTGGGTGGTTACTGTAAGCAGGTGGGGTTGACTGGAGAAGGTAGGTCACTGGGGGAGGCATGCCTTGAGGGTATGTATTTTGTCCCTGGTGAATGGACCTCTCTCTGCTTCCTAGCAGCCATGTCCTGAGCTGCTTTCCTGTCCTCTCTCTACTCTTTCACCATGATGGTCTACCTCACCTCAGGCCCCGAGTTATTGAGTCAACCATCCGTGGACTGAGACCTCTGAAACCATGAGCCCCAAATAAACTTTTCCTCCTCTTAGTTGTTCTTGTCAGGTCTTTTGATCATAGAGATGAAGAATATGACTAAAACACTTGCTTTCGATGATCTTGTCTGTCTTAGAGAGTCAAGAATTCTGTTTAGGGCCCTTCAATTGGGGTTTACTGCTGTTTTCTCAGACTATTTATGGGCTGGGAGAGAAGAGGCAAAATGTCATTCTCATCCCATGAAGTCAAGGGTGTGTACCACACCTGTGATTTATCACTGTTGACATTGACTTTGATCAATCCCCTAAGGTAGTGTTTGTCAGCTTTCTCCACTGTAAAGTTCTACATTTTCTGCTCCAACCCCTTCATATGGACACTCTGAAAGGAAATCACTAGCCAAGTAGAGAGTTATGCTCCACCTCTTCAGTGTAAATTATTTGAAATTTTTCAACATGGAGAGATTTGTCTCTTCCCTCATTTATTTATCAAATAAATCATCTATTAGTAGGGACTTGTGAGGATTTGTTTTATACTTTAGGTCAGACCCCAATATGGCTGCCTTCTGCCATATGCATAGGTTCTGCATCCACAGATTCAACCAACCATGGGTTGAAAACACTTTTAAAAATCGTGTTTGAGGGGCTGGGGTTGTGGCTCAGTGGTGGAGCGCTTGCCTAGCATGTGTGAGGCACTGGGTTTGATTCTCAGCACCACATAAAAATAATAAATAAACAAAATAAAGGTATTGTGTCCATCTACAACTAAAAAAAAACACAAAAAATAAAATAGATCATGTCTAGTTGGATGCAGGTGTGCTTGCCTGTAATTCCAGCTACTCTGGAAGTTAAGTCAGGAGAATCACAAGTTCAAGGCTAGCCTGGACAACTTAGCAAGACCCTGTCTCAAAATTTTAAAAAGGCGAGGAGGGGCTAGTATAAGGTCCTTGCTTAACATCTGGATGACCATTTTAAGTGACAGCCACCCCTTCAAGGAAAAAAATTTCACTTTCCCACCCAAGGGCATTTCTGAGAAAGGCTCACCACTCCCTCCTACCAACCCAATTCCTAACCACCTGCATTAGGACCTGCCCAGCTCTGATTCCTGAGCCTGTCTCATAAAAGTCCTGGAACCCAAGCCTGTTTTGCCTCTCTCCACTATAGAAAGATGGCTTTTGTCAGCTCTGACAAGTATACTCTTTTGTGTATCTCTGCCTGGTCTCTGTCTTTCATTTCTCACTCACTTGTCTTTCATTCCTCGTTTTCCCTTCAGCTAGGATGGAGTTCAGCAGTGGAGTGCCTGGGTTCAATCCCCAGTACTACAAAAATATATACATAAAAAGTTGTGTCTGGGGCTAGGAACATAGCTCAGCTGGTACAGTGGGTTCAATCCCCAGCACCACAAAAAAAAAAAAGTTGTGTCTATACTCAACATGTACAGGCTCCCCCACTGTTATACCCTAAATGATACAATATAACAATTATCTATGTAGTATTTCCATTGTGTTATGTATCATAAGTCATCTAGAGATGATTTAAAAGTATGTGGGTTTATGTGAACAGGTTATATGCAAATATTATACCATGTTATATAAAGGACTTGAGGATTTGCTGATTTTTTTTATCGAAGGGGTCCTGCTACCAACCCCCCATCAGTACCCAGAGATGATTATGCTATGTTATTTATTTATTTATTTTGGTACTGGGGATTGAACCCAAGGGTGCTTTACCACTGAACTACATCCCCAGCTCCTTTTTATTCTTAGGCAGGGTCTCTCTGAGTTGCTGAGGGTCTCACTAACCTGCTGAGGCTGGCCTTGAAGTCGTGCTCCTCCTGCCTCAGCCCCCCAAGTCACTGGGATTATAGGCATGTGCCACCACACCTGGCCTATGCTACTTATTTTGTTGCTCAAATTGTTCCAGCTTTAGCTATCAGGAACAATTTCAGGTGGCCCTGTCCCTCTGACAAGTCTAGTCTCTGTGTGCGTTTAACACTTCTTACTCTCTAGTATCAGAAGATACTGTTCCCCACTTCCATAATCAGCCATTTCTTCAGGAAGCCAGGACCCCTTTAATTGGACACTGATACTAGAAATCAAGGTCTGGGTTGTCTTTGTTTCTAGGTCCTCTCAGCTGACAGAGCACATAAGTACACGTGCATGTATCAGTCTATGAATTTACATCTACAAAACTTTCTAGATGCATCCATCTGTATATAGTGAGTTAAACCTGAGTTAGCACTGATGGCCCTGACTCTCATACAGTACCACATGGATCATTCCAGCTTTCCCTCCTTAGCTGGTCTGTAACCTTCCACTTCAACAGAGGAACCCGGCACCCACCATCCACTTACTGCATTGTTCAGTTCCAGTCTGTATGTGTGGTGTGGTTCAGAATCATGAATCTGTACCTCCATGGGAAACAACCATACTGACTAGACTAGAGTGCTATGTGTAGTTTCTTTTGCCTTCAGGTTATGGATTCCACTCATTTCCAGTTACTTAAGTCAACACTTTTTCCCCCAACCCAAACTATTTTTTTTCTGGCCTGGGTCTCTCCTCCTGCCAATAAACAGTCTGTGTGGCTCCCACTGAGACATTCTCTATAGGGAACTGTATTCCATTTCCTACTGGGTCTCACCAGTCCCCTTCACCATCACTGATCCTGCTGAACCAACTCATATTGCCCTCTCAAAACAACCCAGGCTAATCCTCCTGCTCTATCTGCCAATCCCCGTGACTTCATGGGCAGTTAAGCCCCAGGCCCACCTCAGCAACTCTTCTCTTATGCCTGAAGAATGTTGCTTGTCCCCCAGGACCGTGCAGCAGGGGTTGGCCAACCTGGGTTCTGGCCAAGCTGTCCAGCCGTCCTGCTGGTCTACCTGGTAACGGGGGCCTTCTCAGGTTACTCAGAGGATCACTTTGCCTTAGAAACTCCAGCTGTCCCCTCGGGTGCATCAGTAACAGATGCCAAAGCTCTGAGCAGCAGAGAGCCAGCAGCAAGTGAGCGTCCCTGGGTGTTCTGTGAGCACTGTGCTTTGTCCTCTGTGACCACTGCAGTCATCAGTTTGGAAGGTGAGCGTACGTGGGGGAAGCAGGTGTGGCACCCAGTAATCTGGGATGGGGTCCTCCAAGATGCCTCCCACTCATGCCCTGATACAGCCCAGTCCGCCTGATCAGGAGCCTGGATTCCTGCATCCAGGGGCAGGTTCAGGAAAAGAGAATGGCCCAGACTGGGGACTCTGGGTGGGTAGGTGGAAGAGAAGGCTTAAGTCAGTCTGCAGGACTGGGAACACACTGGAGGGCTTGACTTAGTTCAGAAGCCTTGGGGTGTCTGAGTGCTGGCAGCCTCCTTGGCCTGGTGGGCTCCTCAGGCTGGGTGCAGAGGTGTTAGGAGTTGCCTGCTCTGGACTCTGACAGAAAGCTCTGCCACCCAGCATGGCTGTGCTGGTCAGAATAGCTGTGCTTGTGAAGTGGTAGGGAGTGTGGGACCTGGCCCTAAATTCAGTTTCCAGCCAGCCCCTTTTTATTAAGCCCTCTGGAAAGGTTTGAAGCTTTGTCTGAGATGGGAGGGGGGCATTGTAGCAAGAACTTTGAAGGGAGGGACAAGCTCTGCCATTTCCCAGAGGGGTGACCTTGGGTTGGGACCTTCCTATCTCAAGGTACAGACACTCCACTTTCTGGGATGCTTATAAACCCCTCACCTCCAGGATCTAAGTGGTTTCTGGGTCCTCTTTCTACTCCATCATTCTAGTTTCTGGAAGGGTATGATTCCTGCAGGACTCTGCTTCTCTCATGGTAAAAAAAAACTGACCTCAGGCCCCTCCAAGATGTGGTGATGCCTCCACCTGTCCAGTGCCTAGGGGTCTCCAGGAGTCCAGTGCTTTGACAACAATTGATAGAGGAGTTTCCCCAAGGCTCCATGCCTAGTGGCCAGCACCATAGCCTGGCAGTTTAGGGCTGATCCTACCAGCCTCAGGATGCCACCCCAGTGTGAGTTCTTACATCATGCCCACTGATGGCCAGGTAGCACAGACTCTCTCTGCATGTGACTGAGGGACATTTTCTCCCAGTTAATCATGCTTTTGGAAACCTGGGCTTCCATTCCCTAAGCACCAGCTTCCCAGAAGTTCCCCAGGCCTCCTGGGGAAGGCTGCTTCCTCGGAGAGGGAAGACTGAGAAGATGACTCCTATAGGCATGTCTCCAAGCATCTGCAGAGGGCTGAGGGGCATCTGAAATCATAGCATTGAAGCCCAGCCTTCAAAGGTCCCTCAAAGCCTTCAAAGGTCCCAGCATCAGGGAGCCCTCAGACACTGACCAGAACAATAAGCCTTCACCCCATACACTACCTAAAATGCCAGAGGCCCTCCATGGAATCCTATAAGGGATCTCCGCCCTAAACAGACAGAAATACATAGACTATTCCATCCAGAACAGTCCTTCCTTGTCGGGCTGTGTCTACGTTCTCAGGATATATTACCAGCCCATACAATACATGTTTTGGAGGACAGACACCACCTCACTAGAGCCTGTCTTGAGTCAAGAAACCACAGATCTCAAATCAGTCACACCATCCTTTCTCTGGGAGGTCAAGGAGCATGTCAGCAGGATGCTATGCCTGTAATTCCAGATACTCAGGAGGCTGAGGCATGAGGATAGTAAGTTCCAGGCCAGCCCCAGAACTTAGCAAGACCCTGTCTCTAAATAAAAAATAAAAATGGTGAAGAGAGTGGCCTACACATGGTAGCATGTGCAGTCCTGGATTCAAACCCCAGTACTCAGGAAAAAAAAGAAGCCTCCCAACTCAAAAAACAAATCCCAGCAGCACCACCAAAAGTTATGAGGGAAGGAGACAGCACTTCCAACTAATACCTATTCATTTCTCTTTCTTAGACATTTCTATTACTCATTATCTTATCAGTTGCAAGCAACAGAAATCCAGCAGCCAAAAGAAAGAAAGGAGGAAAAAATAAGCAGAAATTTGTGAGCCTGAAACGTTAACAAGTCCTTTTGTCAAATGAAAATTGGGTGAATTTCAAGCAAATGAATCCAGGAGTTCACAAATATTATAAGAACTGATCCTTCATAAGGCGGCAACATGTGGCCAACAACCCCAAGCCTGCAATGTCCTTGCAGCTAATGGCCCCAGAAAAGGAATGTCTCTCTCCCAAGGCCAACATGTCTTGTCTGAAAAGGCTGTAGAGAACTCTCCTTGGGGCACCAAGGCTGGGATATGATGATTGAACAGGCTTGGTTAATGCCAGCTCCTGCTACCAGGGAGAGTACATAACTGCCTGTTCCCTCAGAAGCCCTGGACAAGGAGAGAGGGAGGGCTTGTTGGTAGTCAAATTACTGGATTGTCTACAGTACAGGTGGTGGAAGGTCTGTGTGGACATTCTCAACATAGGCGGTACACAGTGGGCAATACACAGACAAAAATGAGCTAGGGAGAGGCTGGAGGAACAGGCTGGCTCTGCCATTCCCCAGGGGCTTGACCTTGAGTTGAGATCCCCAGTTTCAAGGAGTGGTCCCTCCACTTCCTGGGTCTAGAGATTTATAAGGCACTGCCCTCTGGCAGTGGGTGGGGATATGAATGGTCACCTGGGGCTTCTTCTTGCTCCAAAATTCCCCTTTGAAAGGGTATGATTCACACAGGACTCAGAAAGGGGATCTGGCAGATGGAACAGGTAATAAGAGGATGAAGTTGGAAGGATTGCTGAGAAAATGGGGTATGGAAGGCTGGGACTGTGGCACTGGGTTCTATTCTCAGCACCACATATAAATAAATAAAATAAAGATCTATCAACAACTAAGGAAAAAAAAAAATATATATATATATATATATATATATATATATATATATATATATAGAGAGAGAGAGAGAGAGAGAGAGAGAGAGAGAGAAAGAGAGAGAGAGAGAGAAAAGGGGGCGTGGAAACTAGATGTATCATGGAAGCCAGACAGCCCCCTGGAAAACTGTATGGCCTTGGTCAAAACACCAAGGAACTCAAACGAAGACATTCAGGGAGGGTTGTCTTACATGCAAAGGGGAGGGGGATGTTTTAATTATAAAGTCAAGGGGTAAGGGATACATAGAGAAATGAGTAGATGTCTTCAAAGATCCTCCTCCACCTTGTCCCTTGGTGTCCTGGAGGGTACAGAGACAAGCAGCCCGGCTCTTCTCTGCCCTTCTACCTAAAGACCATGCACCCCAATTACTACTGCTTCAACCTCCATCCACCATACTGCCTCTGTGTGGTCTGAAACCTGGTCTGTATCCATTAGACATCCCCATGGCCCTTTTTACCTCCCTCCTCTAACTGAGCTCTTCTTGTGCTCCACTTTCTCAGCTACAGGTAGGTGAATGAATGGGGAAGGGGAAACATGCAGAGAGAAAGAGGGAGGAGTCGGAGAAAAGTGGAGGCCCAGGATACTCCAGTCCTGTTCCCACGGACAGGGCCACAAAGAATCCCTATGCTGTCTCTCTCTGCTCCAGCCACACCATCACACCATCACGGCTGCCATGCCGGCCACCAACCAGGGCTGGCCTGAGGACTTCGGCTTCCGGCTAGGTGGCTCTGGCCCATGCTTCGTCCTGGAGGTGGCTGAGGGAAGTAGTGCACACGCCGGGGGACTGCGGCCCGGGGACCAGATTCTGGAGGTGGAGGGGCTGGCTGTGGGCGGTCTGAGCCGTGAACGCCTGGTGCGCCTTGCTCGGCGCTGCCCTCGTGTGCCACCCAGCCTTGGTGTGCTCCCCGGCCCCGACGGCGGCCCGGTAGCTCTGTCCGCAGCTTTGCGGGCACCGCGTTGTGGCCGTGGCCTCGCACTGGGCCGTGAGCTGCTTCGCCTGGCCGGCCGCAAGCGCCCAGATTCCGTGCACCGGGAGCGAAGGCACAAGGCCCAGGAGTTCAGCCGCAAGGTAGGGCGCGGGGGCGGGGCTAGTAATATGGGCGTGGAGGGGTGGTGCTAGAAATGTGGGCGGGGGGCGGGGCGCTGGGCTGGTGGGGGCGCTCTTGCCGAGGAAATTTAGAGAGGCAGGTTTACCATAAATAGAATGATGGTCAAGACTGAGGGCTCTGTACCTAATTTTGTAACTTTGTTCACTTGTTGTATGGGAATCATTTATCTTTTTTTATTGAGGTACTATAGGTGTAAAGAGCCATATATAGATATCTATCTATCTATATTTATCTCACACATCTACAGACCCTTGTAATCCCCCCTCATCAAAATGTACAAAAATTGAGATCAGATAATAGAATGCAGGCTGCAGGATAATTCCTTCAACCCAGAAGGCTCCCACCTGACCCTTTCCCTGGCTCTCCTTCCTCTCAGAGGAGCTGCTATTCCACAGCCATCATTATAATCTTGGCTATTTGTGAACTTCATATAATGGAATTATTCAGCAGGTACTGTTCAGTGCCGGCTTCTGTTGCTCAACATTGTATCTGTGACTTTCATTCACACTTGGGTGGCAGAAGATCTTTTTATTGTTGGTGTTTTTAAAAATAGCTCCCCCTGACTTTGCACAGCAGGCAGGATGGCTGGTTGGCTGCAGGACTCCCCCACCCTAACCTTCCAAAGGCATTTCCTGCCAGACTTTAGCACAATAGGCTCTGACAGGTCACAGGTGGGGAGTTTGAGTGACTCTGAAGACTGAGAGTTGAGAACCTGGAATGATCAAAGCCATAAAAGGAGCCCAAGTCCTGAATTACTTGCCGGAAACAGGGAGTGGCCAAAAAGAGAGAGGGAGGCCTGTCTCAGAGTCCCAGGGCTGAGAAATGAAGGACAGATGGTCAGGGTCTCAGTACAGCAATACCCTCAGGCCATCCACTTTCATATGGCTGTTCTCCAGGACTTTTAGTAGTGGTCCTTGTTTAGCTACGGCTCCAGCAGAATAAAGAGTGAACCTAAGTGTGACCAGGAAATAATCTGGAATTGGGACATTCCACTACCACCCCCACCTGAAGCTTAGATCCCACCTGGATGCCAAGCCTGCTACTTACTGGAACAAGTTACTTACTGCTTATTTACTGGAACATCTGAGTTCATGGATTTGTTCTCCATGGAAGAGGAATTATTCAGTCCTGCCCTTGGCATGGCCTGGCTGAAGGTTTAGGGGGCCCAGGAAATTTGGAAATCCTGTTGGAGCTTGACTGTTGCAAAAATGATTCCCAGTTCCACTCCTTAAGTATCACATTCCCTCGCCCTTACACACACACACACACACACACACACACACACACACACGCCTTCTCCAGCCTTCAAGCTTGGTCCAGTCCTCCCTACTTCTAAACTGACCCCCCACCTCCAGGAGTCTTTTCACTATCATGTACCCTGGCATGACCCCTGCCTGGGCCCTTCAACCTCTGCCATCTTGACTCTCTGGGCTGGTGGTATAGCTCAATAATTAAAGCATGTACTTAGCATGCATGAGGCTCTGGGTTCCATCCCAAGCACCACAAAAAAATTTTGTTTAAGTTGTGTTTTCTTCCTATACCCAGGGTGAATTCTGCTGCTTTAACAAACAAAATTAGCATCTTGGTACCTTTGCACTATAGTTTGCTCTACCCACACAAAATCCTCTAAGGGTTCAGGCAACTTTCCAGAGTAGCTGATGTCCCCATCTCAGTGTGAAGCTTTTTTAGATTCCCTCATCTCAGTGTGAAGCTTCAAGTTTCCTTGTGGAAGAAGAAACATGCATGGGAAATTGTGCCTTGGCTCTTAGAACTGCATGGTCCATCAATACTCATTGGCCAGAACTGGTTACACTGGTGCTCCTCAAGGATGCTGCGAAATGTAGTCTTTTATGTGTCCAGGAAGAGGGGGAAGATCTAGAAAAATTGATAAAAATTAGTAATGTCTGCAACAATCCCAGATGGCCTGTCAGAGAACAAAGTCCTTTCCCAAACACCACTTAATTCCTGCAGGGTTAGAAGGGGACAGACTCAGAACCATGGCAGGGTACAGTGGATATGCAGATCTGGCCAGGAAGCAGGGCTGGCTAAAGTGGAATCTGTCATGCTGCCAGGCCAGCTGAAGTGGGTTTTCTGACAAAAAAAAAAAAAAAGGAGAGTTGTGGATCATAGTTAGGGCTCCCCCCAAATCCTCAGAAGCGAAGTGTATCCCCCCCCCAAAAAAAAAGACTTCCTTCCGAAGATGAAGGGCCTCTGCAGAGCCTCCGCAAGTTCTCAATAACCAGCCCCCTGGGTGCTCTTCAGCACTCTGCCTGCCCCAGTTTTTCCTCCTTGAAGTAGCTGATATTTAATAGAAAATCCATTAGTGTCCCGTGATGGTGTCTCATGCTTAGATGTAGGTTGAGAACATCTGGGTAATAACTGACACCAAAACTGCACTGTGGCACAGGCCCCAGGAGGGGGGGAGTTATTTTTTCCTCTTTCTTACATAAAATATCTTTGTAGCTAGCCATGTTCTCCTCTGAATTGAAACTGCTGCTAACTTTGATTTCAAACCAGCAACCTCCCCAGCGGGACCAGTGCATGGGAGGTGGGTGCCTGGTGCTGTAGGTGCCCTATCCACAGGTCAGCTGAGGACCTGCAGGAAATGCAAAGCATTGCTGCTTTTTGGTTCAGTTCCATGAACATGCACTAGTGCCTTCTCTGTGCCAGGCCCTGTGCTTACAAGCTGCACAAAAGTCAGAAAGAGGGTTACCTTTATATGGCTGGTTGGCTGCGGGGAGCGTGGAGTGGGGAGACAGACAGTGACATGCACAGACTTGTGGTGTGAATTTTCTAGGATTCGGACAAACACAGAAAGTAGCTTCTACTTGGATCCCTGAAAGACCACTGTTAATACCTACTCATCATCTCTAGTGTCAGGCTTTGGAAAGCCTGTCTTAATCCCTTGGTGGAACCATTTAGGAAGCAGTCAGATATATAAGTTCAAGAGCAAGCCCTAAGTGGAAGATCAAGATATCATTTACCACTGGGGGTCCTTAACCAGAGCAGAATCATAGAGTCAGGGGCAGACTATGGTGGTTACAAGTGGTGGTATGGAAATAGAACATATAGATAGCTCTGGGCTAGAAAAAGGAGAAGAATGAGTTGTGAGACCAGGGGTGAATTCATTCATTCATTCATTCATTCATTCATTCATTCATTCGTTCATTCATAGTTTTGGACATACTTGAACATTTATATAAGCTGTGGGGAAGGAGGCAGTAGAGATGCCCAAACCATGCATTTAGCTGTCATTGACTCTCAATTGTGCAGGACAGGGGAAGCAGCCATCACTCAGATAAGGAGCCTAAACTAACATTCCTGCAGGGAAGAGACAATAAGCAATTGGACAAATCAATACACAAGTGATTCCAGATACTAATAATGAAGTGAGGAAATAAATAGAGTGAGGGGAGAGGGTGATAGAGGTCACTTTGATGGGGCAGTCAGGAAAGGCTCACTGAGAGGGGGACTTTTGAGTTGGAAGATGAATGACAAGCAGGTCACAGGAAGAAAGGGTGGGAATATGGGGGCAGTGAGGTGTCAGTGGCCTAGTAGGTTGGCTTTTATCAAGAAGGAAGTTCTTAATCTCATAGTGGAGGGTTAAAGGGAAGGATGATGGGTCTGCTGGGAAGTTGGGAGGTGCATGTAGGGAGGTGGTACTGACAACCCCCATTCAGGCTGAGATTGCATCATGAGCCCCTGAGAGAGAGATGCATGGCTTGCTCAGCCATCCAACCTTCCTTCCTGTTTCAAGATCAGCTCAAGATGTCAGTACCCCAGAGACATACCAAACTCTCCACTAACAAGAGAGGGCTCTCATGGAGCATGTACTTTAAATGGATAAATTGTATGGTATGTGCACAATTTAATGGTTTTTAGTATGTTCACACAGTCATGCAATCATCATAAGAATCAAATTTAGAAAATAGAAAACCTGGCACCCCTTAGCCACCACTCCACATGTTATAGTTTTCAACAAAGATTGAGAACATCAGTTCACCATTATCACTAGCCAGAGAGTACCACACTGCATCAAATCTAAGGGGTTGGGGAATTAGCTCAGTGGTAGAGTGCACCCCTAGAATGCATGAGATCCTGGGCTCACTCTCAGCACCAAAAAAAAAAAAAAAAAAATCTAAAATTCAATGCACAGTTATTATTTCATTTAATACTAAGAAACAAAACTCTCACTATTTAATATGACACATGCTTCCTTATGACCTTCTTATCACTTAATTTAGTAGTTACCTAAAGAGCTCTGTTAGATTTATTTAGACATTTAGTACCAGCAATGCGTATAACTTAGTGGTAGTAAAAATATGAACACTGGGCTGGGGATGTGGCTCAAGCGGTAGCGCGCTCGCCTGGTATGCGTGCGGCCCGGGTTCGATCCTCAGCACCACATACCAACAAAGATGTTGTGTCCGCCGAGAACTAAAAAATAAATATTAAAAATTCTCTCTCTCTCTCTCCTCTCTCTTTAAAAAAAAAATATGAACACCTACGACTTTCTCACAAATGCACAGGAATAATGACTAGCAATAAGACACATCCTGATTTCAGAGATGTTCAAGTATGAAAAAATTCTCACCCTAGAATCAGTGATACACAATGTTGATAGTATGGAGGGTACTGACTACAGAATAATGGGAGTTGACTCCATCAACAGGCAGAAAAGAAGTTTGTGGGAGTGGCAGTTCACAGGATCAGCTTTGAGCAAGCTTAGAATCAAGAAAGGATTTACAAGGAACACAGCTGTCCTAAAGCACCCTTCAGGAGAATCTGCTCAGGATGCACTGTGGAGCTCTGTTATGCCCTGAACAATCTTTGCATTTCTACATCACTCCTTCAAGAGCCAAAATCCTGGCCTCCAACCAGCGAAGGGGCCTCTGAGTGGCCAAAGCTGCAGCATAACCACCAGGATCTTCTCTCTCACTTAGTTTGGGGTTTCCTCCCTGTAGTTTCTGGATAACCAAGAAACTACAAATATGATCAGGTGTGGTGGCACACGCCTGTAATTCCAGGAGCGCAGGAGGCTCAGGCAGGAAGATTGTGAGTTCAAAGCCAGCCTCAGCAATTTATCGAGGTCCTAAGCAATTCAGTGAGACCCTGTCTCTAAATAAAATATAAAAAAGGTCTGGGGATGTGACACAGTGGTTAAGCTCCCCTGGGTTCAAACCTGGCACCAAAAAAGAAAAAAAGAAAAGAAAAACTACAAATATCCCCCATATGGGTGTGCTGCAGTTATTTAGGCCATATTGTCAGATATTTATATGGCTCCCAACATCTAAGTATGATAACAATGAGGAGGTAGACCTCCTCACTCATACATCATCCTGCATTTGTCAGGACATAACAAGGATAGATTCCTAGACATCAGGTCATTGGATAAAAGAATGGGCCTTCAATACACTTAACAAGCTACCTTCCAGAAACATTGTGTGCATTTGCAGGCCCATTTTCCATGGATACGCGCTCCTCTGAATAGATGTGCCTTGGTTAGTATTAGCCGATTTGAGCACAAAGAGAAAGAAAACAAAAATCCAAAGGGAGAACTGAGGGAGTCAAAATTCAGGGTTAACAGTACACTCACTACGTTTTTATGAAGCCAGAATGTTCTCTGTGGGATCTCTCAGCAAACAGCTCAGCGGAAGAGAACATAGTATTATAATAATAGTAACTAGCAATTAGTGAGTGCCTGGCACATTTTTCAGCTCTTGTATTAATTCCTTTGATCCTTAGAATATTCATTAGAATAGTTGTCCCTGGGTTTGAACCCTGATCCCATAACCTTGCAACCCACGTTGATTCTATGACCTGTTTTGCCCACAAATTCCTTTTCTGAAGTCACTTTACCTCTATCAGTCTCAGGGTTGTTTTGTTTTGTTTTTAGATGTAGAATGAATATCTAGAGAAAGCTGTGAAGTTTAAAATGATGATATAGGCAAAACTCTCTCAGCTATTTTGTGGAAGCAAACTGAGACAAGAAGACAGAGGTGAGTGATTCTCCCTGGTTCTACCATAGATCCCTTCTTGCAGGTGGATGAAATCTTGGGGGACCAGCTGACTGCCAAGGAGCAGGTGTTTGCGGCTCTGAAGCAATTTGCAGCTGAGCCACGGGTAGATGACCTGGTGTGGGCTCTCACCCTGGCACTGCCCCTGGAGGCCCGTGAGCCACTCCTGGAGAACCTCAGGTGACTCAGTCAGGTACAGGGTGGGTGGGGAGGGTAATTTTCAATCAACACTGTCCTCTTTCCCACCATCCTCCTGAGCACCCCACCAACACAAGTGGCTCTTGCACTGGCCACCAACACATCTGCAGCCCAGAACAAGGGTAGGCTAGTCACCCTGAAAGGCAACCAAAGAAGGTAGCTATTGGCTCTGCTGGATGCCAGGACATCACCTTGTGTGAGTACAGGGACTGCCAACTGCTAGGCTGCTATGGGCCTCAGAGAGGGCCCACCTCCTGATAGAAAGCCACAGATGCCCTGCTCCATCCCAACTCCAGATGGTGGAAATCTCCAACAGGATATTGAGATACTCCCAGTTCTTTACTGAGGCTGAGCAGAGGCACAGTGGGAAGGCAGGAAGCCTTGGACAGTGCTGTGTGGATCTGGACACCCACTCTCAATCTTGCAGATGATGCCTGCTCTCTGCCCTTTGACACCTTTTAATGATGATGATGATGATGGTGTGTTCCAAGGACCTCACCAGGTCCTTGATGGACACTCTTTTGCTGAATTCCCCTGGTGCTATTATTAATCCATTTCACAGAGCCAAACTGAGGCTCAGGGAGATTCAGAGACTCGCCTAAAATCACACAGCAAAATAGTGGCATGGCAGTCCCAGGACCCTAAAGCTAGTCTGCTGTGCACTTTCTGCTGTTCTGTTCTGCTGTGGACTCACTGTCTAAATTTGTTTGTCAGGAAAAAAATAAAATAAAATCCTGATGGGTCCTCACCTGGAGTGACCGAGGTGTCCCATAAATCTCCAGATCCCATCTCTTTGGTTGAGAGTCTCACTGCCTGCCCAGATTGGATCAGGCTCCCTCTGGGGCTTTCCCCATCCGGATCCTGTGGGGCATTCCCTTCAACTCCCATCTTATTGCCCACCCACCCCCACCCTCTCCTTCAGGTCTGTGACTGCCCCCAGCCCTCGGGGTTCCAGGGCTCAGCCCGCCCCATCCCCTGGCTGCCACTCACCCCGCAGCCTGCCCCTCCCTGTGGGCCTGGCCAATGTCAGGGACCCGGCTGGCCACCCCCCGCCCCCACCAGCCCGGGCGCAGCGTCTCGGCTCTGCAGCAGAGCATAGGAGGCCACCGAAAGAGGCCACCATGAGCTGCCTGGGGTGAGTAAGGGTCCTGCTCCTTGCTGGGAAAATTCAGAGAGGAAAAAAAAAAAAGTTCTTTCTAGAGCCGAATTTGCCGCGGAGATGATGCACAGGCGCTGAGAAATCCCTGGGGAGGTGACGGATGGGCAGCCCCCCGCCCCGCCCCACCAGGGTTGGGCTGGCTGGGGAGGGCTCAGGCGGCCCGCTGTCCCTAGGGAAGTTGGCACGCTTGTCCCCAGGCTGCCAGCAGCAGGACTCAGCTGGAGGCCCTCTCGGGTCCCCTCATTTCCCTCGGTGCTGCTCGGCTAGAGTCCCCGCCGCTTCTCCCAGGACAGCCCCCCCCCCCCCCCGACTTTCCGGATTGCTGTCCCCCAGCGACCCGAGATTAGGTAGCAGGTCAGGAAGGCAGGGCGGGGGTGGGGGGCGGTGGCTCTACTGAAATCCGCGGAAGCGGGAACCCTGGACTCCTGGGATGCCCGGCTCTGTAGCATCCTAGGGGCTCCTGGGGCGGATGAAACAGCTGCCTGTATTGTCAGCAGGTGTCAAATGAGACAGGAAAATTGGCGAGGCTGCTGGAGGAGGGGGCGGCACCCAGCTGGGCTCTGCAGGGAGAGGGTTACCCTGTCATTAGGGCTTCAGCCACCGGTCCCCACCCCCACCTCTCTACTAGGGCTTCCAAACACCTCTTTCCCAGGTCTGGCCAGTTGCCACCAGCGTCATCTTTTACTGGGTTCTAAGGTGGGTTCTGGGGTCTCTGTGGAGATTCCAGGGCACTGCCTTCCTGGGAGAGCTCAGAGCAGACAGGAAGGGTCCAGCCACAACCAGCTGTGACTCTGAGGATGGAGTGCCAGCTCAGGGCAGACCATGGGCAGCTCATCCATGGGCAATCAGAGCAAGCTCCTCTCTGGAGGTAGCAGGTGTCAGTGCTGTGGCTCAGACAGTGACTTGGGTGGGGTGGGGGAGTTCTGGTGGTGTGTCCTGAGAAGTTGGGAGGAGAGTCCCCAAGGAAAATTTGTCATGACCAGGATGAGGGAGGTGTCACAGTAGCCCTTGGAAGTCGACTGTGCCAGCTATAAACCATCCAGCATAGGATTGGGGGTGGGGGGTGCAGGCACAGGGAGACTGGTCCTGCAGGAGAACCCACATCAAGGAGAGTCAAGGCTTAAATAAGAGGTTGAGCTGCTACAGGGTGATGGGTGAAGAAATATATATATATTTGCGTGTGTGTGTGTGTGTGTGTGTGTGTATACGTGCCAAGGCTCCACATGGAAACTAGAACCCAAATCAGAGGGGTGTGGCTTCTTGAGGGATGGTCACAATGGCTAAAAGACAAAATTTGGGAAGCAGGAGGAAGAAGCACTGAAACCATAAACCTGGGCCTTCTGGCATAGTAGCTACTAACCACATG
The DNA here is from genome assembly GCF_964194105.1 of Spermophilus citellus. Lineage (NCBI taxonomy): Eukaryota > Metazoa > Chordata > Mammalia > Rodentia > Sciuridae > Spermophilus > Spermophilus citellus. Next base: position 37,537,407 of record NC_138187.1, read on the forward strand.
TGATTATTTATTTAAATTTTCACTAATATTTGATACAATTTGAAGTTCAGCTAAGTCTCACTAGCCACATTTCAGGCATTACATATGATAGTTACATATGGCTAGTGACTACCATTTGGGATAACTCTGACACAGAACACATCCAGGCTCCTTTGAAAAGCAGTATTTTGAGGTGCAAGACAGGTCTGTGGCTGCAATGTAAGCCGAAGGAGGCTTCCTTTATAATATCAGTTAATGCTGTGACTCAGAGCCTAATTTGGGTCTGTCCCCAGAGGGATCCTAGTCTGATGAAGTGATAAAATGACTTTCTAATTAGGACAGGCCAGGCAGTTGGAAAGTGTGAGATGGCCAGGAGGGAACAGGAAGGCAGTCAGTTGGGTGGTCGCTAGTGTTTCAGGGAACATTTGAGGAAGGGGGAGAGGTGTGTGTGAGAGTGGGGTGGAGAGGAAAGCAGCTGAGGTAGGGGAAGAAGCTGGAATTTGAAATCAAGACAGACCTGGAACTCCAGGTCCCCTCACTGACGGTGCAAACTTAAACAGGCTCATTGACCTTTACAGTTTGTAAAATAGGTCTGGTCAACCCGTGTGTTCCCAGCAGGACTCTTGATAGGAAACTGTAGAAATGAACCCTGCCAACTCTAGGCAGAAAAGGGATTAGCTGACAATCTGGAGGTGGGAGAGGGACCATCTGCACCCCCTCCACCTCTTCTTCAGTGACAAGTGCTAGGGACACCACAATATGAAGTTATTGGAAGAATTCTATGAGCTAGTGTAGGTAAAGTGCCAAGGCACATAGTATGTGATCAATTAATATTGACTTCCTTGGGGGGGGTCTCTTATCTTTTTCTTTTTTTTTTTTTAACATGATCAGGTTTTTCAAGTATGGCACTATTGACATTTTCTCTGTCGTTCTTACAATTTCTCTGTTTTTGGCAGCTACCCTGTGTGTATCGGATGTTTGGCAGCAGCATCCCCCTAGTTGCCATTTTGTGAAAACCAAAGATATTCCCAGACAGTGTCAAATGGCCCCTGGGGGAGGGGCATCATTGCCCATTTGAGAACTATTGTCCTAGAATGGTCTTTGGGAACACTCTCTTGCTGAGGCAGGTACTTCAGAGAAGCCCAGCTTCTGTCACTTGTCCCCTAGCCCACATAAGCTGCTTTGGATTTTTATCAAAAGAACCAGTTTCTGGCCCATTAGGGGCGGTCACTGTGCCTTTATGGACTTGGCCCAGAGGCAGTATGTCTGGAATCCAGCACAAACCTTTGCTCCATGCTTACATCTCTTCTGCCCTTGGCACGGTGGGCAGTTTTCATAGCCTTTGGATGTGCCTGGTTCTGGACCATTGCAGCTGGCACAAAACAACCAGAAATGGCTCTGTCATGATGCCTGCCTGGGGAGGGTGGTAGCCCTGCGGATGTCAGCAAATGGTGCTGAGAGGGTTACCAAACATTTCTCTCCCTGGCAGGGCTCAGGACAAGGTGTGGGGAGATCATGGCTTGAGGAGTTTGGCTCTGACTCCTGCTGCTGCTAGGGAGCCGTGCAGCCCTGGGAGGTCATGGCAGGGTGGTGGTCTCACTGGGACCAGGAATGGGGGGTGGGGCATGAGATGTGCTGGGCAGTATGGCCTGATCAGCTCTGCAGGTTCTTTCCTGTGGCAACTGAAGGCCAGCCCCTGGTGAGGTGTTCCTTTGAGGAACACAGAGGTAAAGTCCTGAGTTTCCCTACTCTGCAGTTTGAGCCTATTTGGGTGGTGTCTGTCTCCTGCTGAGTCAATGTCCCCCTTTGAGGTTGTCTCTGAGAAGCCCCCTTGAGGATGGCTTGGACTGGCTCCCTAGAATCTATCATTTCCACCCAAGATCTCAGATCCTGGCCTCTCCAGCAGTCAAGACTCTGAGTCAGTGGGAGTGACCATGCAGAGCAGATCCTTGGCGTCCACTACTGTTCTGACTTTCAGGGAGTAGCAGGCCTAGAGCCAGGGGAAAATCCAGACCCTTCTCTGCCACCTTTCTCTCCCCCTCCTGAGCTTTTCTCTCAGCAGGGAACTGTTCATCTCAGGGAGACCTACTTCCTGAGCAATCCCCTCCTCACTTCTACTCACTCACCAAGCTGCAAAATCTTTACCTCCTCTGTGTTTTAGAATCTAGCCTCTTGTGCAATCCAACACCTTCCCCTGGGTCCCCTCCCAGCAGCAGCCCTCTCCGGATGTACTAAAACTTCTGGCGTTCCTCACCTCCCCTTGAATCCATAAGCTCCCACATCCCCCTCCCATTATTCTGGGGGTGCTGTCTCAATTGCTGACCGTGACATTCAAGGTCTCCCTTTCCAGCCTCTTCTCCACCGCAGCTGACCTCTGGGTAGGAGGGAAGGGCTTCTTTTCGCTGGCCAACTCCTGTTGACAACCCCCCCCCCCCCAGGCCCAGCGCAATGGCCACCACCTCCTGAAAGCCTTCCGTGCTCTACAAAAGGCAGATAAGGCTTTCTCTGAGCTGTCTGGTGCAGCTGGGTATTGAGGACTGGCCACCGTGCAGGGGGACAGGGTGCAGCGCCGGAAAGGTCGCAGGCGAAGCTCCTGGGGAGGGAGTAAAGGAGGGAGCCAAGGAGAGGCAGTACAGCACTCTCGAACCGTCCCCCAGCTCTCGCACCCATCCTCCAGCTAACTGGTGGGTCCCCATGAGGGGAGGAGAGGGGCGGGGCGGGGCGGGGCCACCGAGAGGAGGCGGGCGCCCGGCCGGGGCCCGGACCGCTCCGGAGGGGCCCTGCGCGCTCGCCGGGCGGAGGCGCGAGGAGTTGCGGCACCCTAGCTCGGTCGCGGGCTCCGCCACTCCCAGCCTTTCTGCACCTGAGGCGCCGCCGTCCGGGTTCCAGATGGGGAAGGACCAGGGCTTCTCTCGGCACTTTAGGTAGCTTCCCCACTGCGCCCCGCGCCCCCCCCCCCCAACTGTGCGCCCTAGGCGCGGCAAATTCGTCTGGGGCTAGCCTGAAAGTGGGTGGGGCTGGGGCATTGAGGGGCTTCCCTGCCCTGGGTGGGTATCCACCGAGCTCGGGCGGAGTTGGGGGCTGGGGAGGGTATAAATAAACTGGGAAGGTACTAGAGCGGCGAGGTTTGCATGTTAGTTACCAAGAATTCGGTATGCAATCCTAGGAGTTGGGGTCGGATAGAAGAGCTAGGATTGGAAAACCCTCTTTTCTTCTTCCTACACTGGTGGAAGGAACAGGACAGGGAGCTGAGGCTGAGGTCGAGTGCTGTGGGTGAGAATCCAGCGTGCCCTGTCCCGAGTTTGGAAGGCACAACCTCTCAATTATGGCCCATCCCAAGCTGAAGCTACCCGGATGAACCAGGGCACCCTCACCCCAATCCCCACCACACTAATTCGTTGGGCGTTGATTAAGGGCAAGGTAGAGAAAGCTGGGTCCGGCCAAGGAATGTGGTGGAGAGAGAGGACCCCAGGGAAGCCCCTGGTAGCAGAACTGACCTGAGTGCAAGGTCATTGTGTGGCTCTCAGGAAGAATCTAGGGACCTCAGAAAGGACTTCTGGCATAGGAGGGACATGGGAATCCTGGATACCTATTGCCAGGCTGTCACAGTCAGAGGGGGGTCAAAAGAGTCAATTCAACTCCACTGCATGTAGCTGTTCTGAGTGGGTCAATTCATAGCAGCTCCAGGGGTGAATGGCCAGAGAGTAGAATGGATGGCCCACACAAGCCAGGGAGGGTGTCTGGCTCACCAGGCAGACTTGGCCTCTGGCTCAGCCCCAAGGACATCAAACAGTGAACTTGTCACTCATCCTTCTTCCACCTGTGCAGTGGGTGACTCAGTCTGATTCCCATAGTATGGAGGAGAGACTTTTTTTTTTTTTAATTTTTTTGCTCTTTTATTTTTTTTACTTGATTAGCATTTTTAATGGACACATAGCAATTGCACCTATTTATGAGGTGCAGTGTGGCACTTCACCACATGTATACAATGTGTAATGACTAGATCAGGGTAATGGACATACCCATCACCTTAGACATATATCATTTCTTTGTACTAGGAACATTCAAAATTTTCTCTATCAGGTATCTTGAAATATTCAATTAATTGCCAGCAACTACAGTGCTCCTGCTATGCTGTAGAACAATATACGCTATTCTCCTATCCATCCTCTTTGCACTTCTCTCTCCCCCACCTGTCCGAGCTCTGGTAACTACTGCTCAGTTCTCTACTTGTTCAAGATCAACTTTGCCTTGAGCTAAATGAGAACATGGAGTGTTTGTCTTTCAGTGCCTGACTTATCTCACCTAACGTAATGTCCTTCAGTTCTACCTATGAGGAGAGACTTTTCTACTTGCTGCTGGAGGGTGGAGCTGGGCTGGTCACCTGGCCCCTGCCCAGGCTGAACTCAGGAGCTGGGTGTGTAGAGCTGATGCCTTGCAGAGCCTGGAGCTGGAGCTGTCATCCCTCCTTTTCCTGGGCATGAGGCATGAGAACTGGGAGGGTGTGGGGCTTGTGCAGGCCAGGCAGATGGAAGTGTCAGGCTCCAGAGACCTTGAGTGACCATCTGAGGAATGAGGCTGGGGCTCCAGATTTGTAAGAATCACTGCTGGTAGGTAGGAAAGGGCTCCCAAAAGAGTTGAGCAGGTCATTCATTCTGGCCTCCTGGTCATCTGGAATATGCAGACCTGGAGCAGAGCTTGCTGGGGGACAGGACCAGCTCACCCCCTCCCAGAAGATTTACTCCTTTTCCCTCCCACTAGGCAGCCTATTCTGCTTGATTGGCCTTATTAGTCCTGCCCACAGAGGCCAGGGGAACTGTGTGAGTGCCACAGAGCAACCTCAGAGGGCGTTCTTTCAGCTAGTCGCAAGCCAGTGTTCCCCTGTCTCGCAGCTCCCCATTATTCCCTTGGCACTGGCTTCTGATACAAAGAACAGGGAAGGGAGCCTTGGGATACAGTCAGGGAGGCCTTGCTGGTGTCAGAAGCCCCACCACAGTGCTGAGGCTTCCAAGGCTAGGTTGATTCCAGCCTTGCCTAGCTGTGTAACCCCGGGAAGTCACAGATCCTCTCTGTGCCTCAAAATCCTCTGCAGCCAGTTGCAAAGTCCACCAGGATGTTAGCTCCCGTTGTTACTTGGAGATGTGATTAAATCCTTGCAGACCCCCTGGGTCCTGAGTCCCTCCTAAATGTTGAGCTCATAGCTGAGCTACAGACCCAGCCCTCAGAGAACTGCCAGCCTCACAAGAGGAGAACCATGGGGGCCAAGGACTCATCCAGGGTGTGGACCCTGCATGGGGGTTGTGCTTTCTCCACCCTACATTTCCAGGGTGACTCCTTGGAAAGCAGCAGTCACAGGCCTTTCAGCTTTGAGCCTTAGTACCTAGCCAGCACAGATGGTAGGGACTCATTGAATACATGTAGGATTAAATTGAAGGGAGACCAGTGTTGGGTGTGGAAGGGCGAACCCAGTTTAGAAAGCAAACAGAGGGGACCAGGCAGTGGCAAAAACCTGGATAAAAGCTTAGAGGTGGGACTAACTGTGGCATATGTAGTGGTCCTGGTGAATTCTGAGTCAGCAGCTGGAGAGCAGGGCTGGACAGAGAAACAAGCAGGAAGACTGGAGGTGTCCTGAAGGTTGGGAGAAGTGGCCACTGCTCTTTTTCCAGCAGAGACGCAGAGAAACAAGTAGTGGAGAGGTTGGGGGTACCTGGCAGGGGCGTGGCCTGGAGGGTCCAAGGGCATGAGATGAAGGAGTTGGGGAGACACCAGAGATGGATGAAGCATGCTAACTCCACAGAGGTCAGAGTAATGAGGGACAGTGAACATGACTTTCCCTAGGTGGAGCGAGAAGGACGCCACCCTCCTGGTGTGGCCCAGGACGAGTGGGAGCCTAAGTCCAGGCACAGAGCGGGAGACTGGAGATTCCACCTCCATCCCGAGGGAGGGGCAGGAGAGCTGGGAGTGGCATCTATCGGGGAACACCTTTGGGCCGCCATCGGGACGCGGTCAGGGGGTGCATCCCGACTCTGCATTCCTCATCCGCAGGATCTTCATCCCCAAGAAGCACCGAGCGCGCTTCGACGAGGTGGTGTCACAGGGCCTGCTGGGCAAGTTGTGCCGCGCCCGCCGGGCGCAGGGCGCGCAGCGGCTGCGGCGGAGCCGCAGTGAGGAGCGACCCGAGCGCCTCCTGGTGTCCACGCGCGCCAGCGCCCCGCCGCGCCGCCCGGACGAACCGCCGCCGCGCAAGGCTGCCTCTCTGGTGGGAGGCCGCGCAGGCCCTGGGGGAGCGCGCAGGTACCCGTGGCGCGCAGGCTCGGGCACTGGACCCCTCTCTGTTGCGCCCTTGGGATGGGGACGTGGGCAGAGAGCACGGGAGGTGGACATCTGGGGGGACAGGGAAGGTTAAGAGGAACAAGACACGAGTTGTCTCCACCCTCCGAGTCCCTCCTCCCATAGCAGGGAAGGCTGCCACTCTCCCATCTTGGCCTTTCTTTCTTCCTAGGACTGTCCGAGTCTACAAGGGCAACAAGAGTTTCGGCTTCACGCTGCGTGGCCACGGGCCAGTCTGGATTGAGTCCGTCCTTCCTGGTGAGGGGTGGGCAGATTGTCCTTAGAGTCTCTAAGGTTCGGGATCGGTGAAAGACCCTGTTATAGCCCTTTCTCCCTTGTCATTCTACCCCTGCTGCTCAGCAAAACCTCCCACCTCATGTCATATAACCTGTGTCCTCTGAATGTCCCAGAGTGCCAGTATATCCAAATCAACCAGCTATTTAAGATACTTGAGGCTAGAGGTCTCCAAGTTCACCATCACTCTAAGCCAAGTGATTTAAGTTCTTGATCCAGACCTTTCCTATGTCCAAAGAGAGGGCTGTGGACACTCTCTGGGACACTGGGGCAGCCAGGGCAGAGCTGGTGCCTGCCAGGCTGAGTCCCAAACAACATTCTCTGCTTAGAGAGCCCATGAGCACCTGCTAGCAGGTACGCTGCCATCTCAGGGCCTTGCCCACTATTCAGCCACCAAACTGGACAGACTCCCTTTTGCCTCCCACCAGCCTCCCCTTCTTGCTCCTGAAATTATGGCATCTTCAAGAAGGCAGAGCCTTTGCAGTGAAGGAATCCTTTCCTGTCCTGTCAGTGGGCAGAGGTGGGGAGGTACTCATCCATTGTGGAAGGTGTCAGTGAGGCAGAAACTTCTGGCACTGAATTGAACTCTTCCCTCTTGTAACCCTTCCACAGGGTTGGGCCACCTGCTTTCTAGAGGTCTTCCTCTAGAAATGATTAACTACTGCTGTTTGAATGAGGCTGGTAACCTCATGTTTTTCCCATTATAGGAAGCTGAATGAATTCTTACACGTAAGTTTGCAGCTTACAGATGGGGAAACAGAGGCCTAAAGAGACCCAGGGAAATCAAGGACCAGAATGTGCATCCCTCCCTTCCGAGCACCTGAGCATGATGCTCCTATTGACACATCCCCACCAGTATCCCTGCTAATCCCTTTCTACGCTTCCATATCCTGCATCTTCAGCATACAGATTTGTGAAATGGGAAAGAGCCTCAGTGCTTTTGCATCATTGTCCCAACCTTTTAGATCATTCTGAGACCTTTCTTATCCTGATAACTGGCATGCTGTAGTTCTGTTTGGATTTGGGCGTCACTCAGTTGTTGACACAATGGTGTAGGAAAAAGGCCCAAGGCTGCTTCCTAGAGGGCTTCCTCTAGAAATGATTAACACTGCTGTTTATGGCTTTTACAACTGCTCCCCACCCTAAGACCCACTTTTCTGCCTTTCCCAGGTGTGTAAAGATACTTGGCCTAGGGCCTTGTTAAAATCCAGGTGTACTGGTCTCCTTAACTCAACCTCTAGGCTAGTAACCTCATGCTTTTCTTTTCATAGGAAGCTGAATGAATTATTTCGTGGGAGCTTTTACAGATGGGGGAACAGAGGCCTAAAGATACCCAGGCAAATCAAACACCAGAACGTGGTGTCTTCTGGCTCCAGGCCTGGTGTGATCTTCGGTTCCCTGGGACAACCCCCTAGCCCTCCCACCCCTTCCAGACAGTTCACATTGGTTTAATTACCAGCATCACCTTCTCCCCCTTTCCTATTCCTGGGAACAGCCCCCCCCCCATCCCATCTCTCCAGGAAGTCTTCCCAGATTGTCTTTTTCCTCTCTAGACAATCTCCACAGCTTCAAGAGAGCATTGCGCACAGTCTGGGGTGGTATTTTATTTAGGCATTTATCACTTTCCCTGCTTAGTTCCAAGTCAAGTTTAACAATGATGACAAATAAAGGAAGCGGAATGAGCAAATCTGTATCCATAGGAGCTGATTTTCCAGCTTGCCTTCCAGATGTTAGGTGACCTTCAGGGCTACCAAGACAGACAGCAAAAGTTAGCTGCTCCCACGTGTCTTAAAAGGCAGGTTTTATTGATTCAGGTGTGGCAAGGCCAGTGGGTCAGGAGACACTTGCCACTGGAATATCATTTTGCCAAGACATATCCCAAGAGGAGGAGGTACAAGATGCCACAGGGGACATGAGGAGAAGTGCTGGGGCTTGTCGGAGGCTGACAGAGCAAGGGGAGAATATGAACAAGAGCCTTTATTGTGGTTTTCACAGGAAGGAAGGTGGGAGGCAGACTAAACCAACTAAGTGGGTGCCTGGCCCTGGTGTGATAAGGGTGGGTGGACAGTGGCCCAGAGAGAGCTCCACAGAGGAGGTGGTTGGGTGTGGGCTCTGGATTGGTTGGTCTGCATTCTTAGAAGTGAGTCACTTACCAGCGCTAGTTTGGGTCTGAGTCTCTATTTCTCTCCTGTAAATCAGGAGAATAGCATCTGGCTGGAAGAATGGGATGGATCCCCTACAGGGCCAGGGTAGGGCCCTGCCGGCTGACCAACATGCCCTCTCTTCTTGCTTTCAGGCAGCCCAGCTGATAATGCAGCCCTCAAATCAGGCGACCGGATCCTCTTCCTCAATGGACTGGACATGAGGTCAGAGACCAGTCCCCATCTCCTCTGATCCATTGGCCCTAGGTCTGTCTCTCTTCTACCTGGAACTCTTGAATCTATCCCTGCAGCTGGTCAACAAGAAAATGCTCCAGCTCCATACTGGGGACACAGAAATGAAAGGACCATCTGTGTCTTAATCTGGAGGGGGAGCTCTGCCTCAGAATGACATGGGCACAGCTCCTTCCTTGTGCCCAGGAAGGTCAGACTCAGGGCAGTAGCAAAGCAAAATGGCTGAGGCCTGGGGCTTCTGCACAGGAGATTGATGAACAGGAGAGGCAGGGCCTTGGCTAGTCCAGCTGTGGTCTGGCTGTGTGACTTCTACAGACAGGGCAGGGAGGGGGACAGGACTCACCCCTATCTGGCCCTCCTGGGCCATGTCTGCTTGGCAGGAACTGCTCCCATGACAAGGTGGTGTCCATGCTACAGGGCAGTGGCGCAATGCCCACGCTGGTGGTGGAAGAAGGGCTTGTCCCATTCGCTAGCGGTGAGACCTGCATGCCTCTTCCTTGGGTCAGTCTGCGGTGGACCGTGATCTTCTCACAGACTTGCAGCTTCCCTTCCCAGGGCTGCCCAAAGGTGGCGCTATGGAGCCCCAATGCACAGCGACCAGAAGCCGCTCAAGGCTCTCCCTCCATCCCAGTCCCCCGCTGAAGGCAGCAGTGCACATCCCAATGCATGGCACTCCCAGCTCAGGAGCCATTGACTTCAGCTGCCAAAATAAAACTACACCTGGCTTGGGGACTTTGGGTCACTGTTGATTCCCTTGTCTATGGCCCCAGCAGACTCCGATTCTATGGATTCCCCTAACCCGTCATCAGCGCTCACCTCCCTGCAGTGGGTGGCCGAGATCCTGCCTTCCAGCATCCGGGTCCAAGGGAGAACCTTCAGCCAGCAGCTGGAGCACCTGCTCACGCCTCCTGAGCGTTATGGGGTCTGCCGGGCCCTTGAGAGCTTCTTCCAGCACAGGTGGGCGAGCAGAGTGGTGATGGGAACCTGTTGTGGGTGTGCCCCACGTCCTGTGCAGACTCAGCACCCTGTTCTCGGAGCCTGAGCCTCCTCAGTTGAGCCCCTTCTTTTGCAGAGCAGAGTACAAGAAGGCAGTGGCTGGCACCAAGGAGATCAGGGGTTGGAGTGTTGGTCTGTCCTAGAACAATCTCTGGTCTGACACCTCCTAGCCCCATAGCCTTGGGCAAATTGGCAGGACCCCCATGAGAGCCTCACTTATCATGAGCCAGGCTCTTGGAGTGAGAGAGGGATATTTCTTTCTGCACCTCAGCTGCAGCAGACTGCATTGATCAGCCTTCTTGGCCCATGGGGTCATTATTCTGGACTGTGCCAAGCCTCACTTGATCATTCACTTTTTTTTTCTTATTTTTTTTGTTTTAGTTGTAGTTTTTATTTTATTTATTTATAAATAAACATTATATTTATTTTAGTTTTTAAATTTTATTTATTTATGTGGTACTGAGGATCGAACCCAGTGCCCCATGCATGGGAAGCAATCGCTCTACCACTGAGCCACAACCCCAGCCCTGATCTTTTGCTTTTATTTTGTTTAAACAATTATGGTAAAATATGATTCATGGCTAGGCATGGTGGTGCATGACAGTAATCCCAACTATTCTGGAGACTGAGGCAGGATGATTGCAAGTTTGAGGCCAATTTGAGCCATTTAGTAAAATCTTGACTCAAAATAAAGTTTTAAAGGGCTAGGAATGTAGCTCAGTAGTACAGTGCTTACCTACCATGCAAGAAGTCCTGGACTGAGTCTCCAGTATCGTCAAAAAAGAAAAAAATATATATATATTTCATATACAGTACCACCTATTTAAGTGTATAATTCAGCGGTTATTGTATTCAAAAATATATGCAACCAACATTACAGTCAATTTTAGAATTTCACCACATGTAAAAGAAACCCTGAGCCCTTTCAGTATGACATTCCTACACATGCTTATTTATTTCTACCCCCTGACCTTAAGCAACCACTAATCTACTTTCTTTCTTTATAGATTTTCCTATTATGGACTTATATGTGAACAGGAATCATATAACATGTGAATTTTTATGTCTGATTTCTTCCATTTAGCATAGTAATTTCATAGTTCATTCAAGTTATAGCTTGTACTTCATTCCTGTATTTTGTTGTATGGATGCACCATGTTTTGCTCATCCATTTGAACATTGATAGATATATGTATTGTTTTTATCTTCATTCCTTTTGAGCTTTACTTTCTGTCCAATTTTAAATATCCCTGCTGTATACCAGTCTGATGAGTTTATTTGATTTTTTTTGTTTGTTTGTTTGAACGTGTTCTTGAAAACTGTGCATTGCTATCTATTATGGGTTTTTTTGTTTGTTTTGGTACCCAGGATTGAACCCAAGTATGCTTTACTTCTGAGCCAACTCCCCAGCCCCTTTTTTTGGTATTTTATTTACAGACAGGGTCTCACTGATTTGCTTAGAGCCTCACTAAGTTGCTGAGGCTGGCTCTGAACTCAAAATCCTCCTGCCTCAGCATCCAGAGCCTCTCAGATTACAGGAGTGCATCTCTGATGTATTTTTCTTTTATATCATCATTGTGTTATATGTCACCTTCCGTGTCTGACTACTGTGTTTAGCTCTGTCCATATTTACCTCTGTGCATATTTAATATTTGTTTATAACTTCAGTTAAGGTCTCATTGTTTACAACCTGATCCCATTTTTTTTGCAGGGTGATATGGGCGATTGAACTCAGGGGCACTTGACCACTGAGCCACATCCCCAGCCCTATTTTGTATTTTATTTAGAGACAAGGTCTCACTGATTTGCTTAGTGCCTCACCATTGCTGAGGCTGGCTTTGAACTCGTGATCCTCTTGCCTTACTCTCCCAAGCCACTAGAATTACAGGCGAGCACCACCACACCTGGCATGATCCCATTTAAAAAAAATTTTTGGTCTTTCAGTCATAAGATGACATCTTGTGATTTAAATTTGGCTCTCTTTTATAACCAATTATTTTGAGTGGTCTTCAAATATGCCTGTGTAGTTTTTCTGTTTTCACTGTAAATCACCTATTCCTATCCTTTATCCATTTTTGTTTTTGGCTCTTGTTGATTTGCTCAAATTTCTTGTTTATTTTAGTTACTGATCCCTTATTCATTTTGGACATTAAAAATATCTTCTCTCATTTGTTTTGTTATTGCTTCTGTTATGTCTAATATTATTGTGTCTAAGTTGTGCTTCTTTGAGCAGATATGCTTGATTTTGTATAATCGACATATTTTTGGTCTTATAGTTTCAGATTTTGAAATTTTAAGTCCTTTTCTGCTTCTAGTCAAAAGATACCCTCTTGCCAGGCATGGTCGCCCATGCCTGTAATCTCAGCAGTTCAGGAGGCTGAGGCAGGAGGATTATGAGTTCAAAGTCAGCCTCAGCAAAAGCAAGGCTCTAAGCAACTCAGTGAGATCATGTTTCTAAATAAAAAACAAAATAGGGCTGAGACGTGGCTCAGTGGTCAAGTGCCCCTGAATTAAATCCCCAGTCCCCTCTACCTCCCACCCCCCAAAAGATATCCTCTTATTTTAATAGTTTTTTTCTTTCACATTTTGGTTTTTCATCCAAACTGAATTTGCTTTTCTTTTTTGTGTGGTATTATGTAAGGATCCAATTTTTCTTTCCTATATAATGCTAGTCAATAATAAAATTTTTAGACATTTCAGCCCATGTGGTCCTCCTTCACAATTCTACTATAGCAGCCTAGAAACAGCCATAGACCAAATGTAAACAAATGGCTATAGCTTTGTTCCAATAAAACTTGCTTTATAAACACAGGTGATAGGCCAGATTTTAGCTCACAGGCCATCATCTGTTAGTCCCTGACACAGTGAGTCTGTTTTCCCAATACACTCTTTATGTTTTAATCCATTAATTCTCAAGTTTTCAATTCGGTGTACATTTCAATTAAATTGACACAGGTGCATTCAAATAGTTTGGCAATCCTAATCTAGAGTTTATTATACAATTCATTATCCTTAATGATGTTAATGATATAATTAACAATGTTAATGTGTATTATCACCAATCACTCATCTATTATTTTCTCAAAAGAATAGTACTCTAAAAACATAAATTTTTATTTCAAAGTTATTATAAAGTGCTGTATTTGTTGCTTAATGTTAGTTTTTTTACATATTCCATAAATGGCACAATAGGACATAATGGGTTAATCTTCACAGCCGCTCCATGATGTAGATGCTATTTTTAATCTCCATTTTACAGATGAGGAAACTGAAACAGAGAAGTTAAGTAACTTGAGAAAGGTCTCTTAGCTGGCAAGTGGAGGAACTGAGATTTGAATCTCAGCAACCAGTGCTGAGGTCCTTCCCATCCACTGCTGTCTTTCAAGGATGGGGGCAGAGCACGAGGGTGAATTCTGTGGCCTTGAGTGCCTTCTTTGGCCATCCATCCCTAAGGGGATCCTCTGAGTTACGACTCCCTTGTTCCTGCACCCTCTTCAGGAACATTGATACCCTCATCGTGGATGTCTACCCTGTGTTGGACACACCTGCCAAGCAGGTCCTTTGGCAGTTCATCTACCAGCTGCTGACATATGAGGAGCAGGAGCTCTGTCAGGAGAAAATCGCGTGCTTCCTGGGCTACACGGCCATGACAGGTAAAGCACCCCCTGCATACCCCTTCCCCTACCCATGCTGCCAGTTGCCCAGCCCACCAGGTGAACATTCAGACACCTGTTCCCACTTGTGAGTTCTTATGGCTGACCCAGCCCCTCTCACACCTAGATGTGCCCACATACCAGGCAAATTCATACCACACTTGGATTTGGTCTACACTTGGCCCTGAGCATGTACCTGCCCAGATTGACCTTCATGCTGCATGTACCGCATGATCTGAGACTTGAGAGGCTCCACCTAACCACCTGGGGGGTCTCAGGTTTCTCCTCTGCAACACAAGAGTAATCTTAGCACTTGTGCTTTATACCTTGGGAAGTATATCACAGATCAAGAAATGCCCATGGTTGCTGCTTTCAAATATATCAGCATGTGACTCCTGGTTGGGTCATCCTGGCTGGAGGGCTCCAGTTCACAGTCCCACACACTGTGAGCCTGGTAGGCTACATACGACCACATTTTCCCACCACGGCCTACCTGGCAATTAGCCCACGAAACCACGCACTTCATGTTTGAAGCCATGTGAATGGAAAGGATGCCAGACCCTTGGCTTTACCTGCTACAGGCACTCTGTACCCACAATGGCAGTCGCAAGAGATGTGCTTTTTGCTAGTCCTTGTGTGGCCATTATCCCTGGTCCCAGACATCCAGTTTGCTGAGAAGGACTGAGAGTTTTAGCAAGAAGCTCAGGATCCAGGCTGGGCAGCACATGTCTGCCTAGGCCTGGAAGTTTTGTTTCACCCTGAAAGCCTCTTTGTCTAGAAGTGACCAGCTTGGTTCAACCACAGGATGTTGAGACCCTGGAAGATTGGGGTCCTGAAAAGAGAGCCCATTTGGGAAGGGCTGGGGCCCTAACTCAGGCTCTGTCCTCAGGCTGACTACTGTGAGGTGCTTCTTTTGTTCACCTGGTTTCTGGACCCAGGGCTTCTTTTTGAGAGTTGTCTTAGAGACCAGCAGGGAAGGTCCATAGCCTAGAGTCAACATATAGGTGCAGAGCCCCTTGCTTATGGAGGGCCCATGTATGGGTTTTTGTGGAGGCCCCTTTCTTGTGGAGGCCAAGAAGTCAAGCTGCCCCATCTCCCCTGTGTGTCCTACAGCAGAGCCTGAGTCCTCGCTGGACCTGGAGCCCACCCCGGAGCCTACGCCAGAGCCCACACCAGAGCCCCAGCCTCGGAGCTCTGTGAGGGCCTCTTCCATGTGCCGCCGCAGCCTTCGGTCCCAGGGCCTGGAGTCCAGCCTCAGCTGTGGTAAGGCCCCAGATGGGAAGGCCCTGTTACCCTCCTGTAAAATGGGCTTGATGAGAAACAAAGTGGCAGGGACCGGGGGCAACAGGGCTGGTGGTGCCCTCCTGGATTGGTAGGGCAGGCCTACAGGGTCTGGGCTGGGGACTGAGTCTTGGAACTCAGATGTGGTAACTAGATCCCATGGTGCCCTCCCAGCAGGTCCCAGTGACTGCCCTGAGATGCCTCTTCCTCTGATCCCAGGTGAACGCCAGGCTGGGGATGGTACATCTCTCCCTGAGACCCCCAATCCCAAGATGGTGAGACCTCCTGTCTGCTTCCCAAGTGGAATCAATGAGGGGTGGAAGATGGGTGGCCCATGAAGTGGGGCCCAGGAGATCTCATGCCAAGACACTCCCTGTGGCTACTCCAGACTAGGGCACATGACCCAGGCCTGGCCTCTGAGTCCCAGCTGGGGCTCTATGGGAGCAGTGAGAGTAATCTAGACTTGTCCCTTCCACTCCCTAGATGTCTGCCGTCTATGCGGAGCTTGAGTCTCGACTGAACAGCAGCTTCAAAGGGAAAATGGGGAGTGTGTCCAAATCCCGGGCCTCCCCACCAGGCCCTAGTCTGGCAGGCACAGCAGGTAGGGGCTCAGCCAGCCTCTGGTCCTGAGGGTGCGCTGGCTTCTGTCCTTCTGGCTGGCTTTCCAGGTGTCATTCCCACTTCCAGGCACACCCCTAAAGTGTGTGCAGCTAGACTGTGGGGAATCCCAAAGGCATGGGTATCATCCATCAAGGTCTAGCTTGCCTCAGCCCCTTTGTTGTCCCCAGGGTCCTCACCACAGCTATGAATTTGCAAAAACAGAGGAATGCCCCCAGAGAAGTCCCTGGGTTAGCACTCGGCTCTTGGATGAACTATTAAGTGCATGCATTACTCTGTGAATGACCCAGCTGGGAAGATGGTTTCCCAGATGAGCTAGAGTCTGGCTGATCTGGATCCAAGCTGTGCTCTCTGTACCCAGTCTGGTCTCTGAAGCCTTAGAGGCAGGGTCACCCAGGGGCTTCCAGTACTATGCTCAGAGAGGGAAAGGGGAGTGTCCTGGACACAGAGCCAACCTTCCCCAGGGCTCCCCTCCAGCCTGTGCCTGGAACCTTGAACCTCATACTCCATCCCCCACCCAGGGCCCAGGACCCTGTCCGGAGTCTCCTGGCCCAGTGAGCGGCTCCTGCCCTCCCCCTGCTACGACCCGCTGTGCTCAGGGGGCCTGGCCTCTCCCAGCAGCTCCGAGTCCCACCCTTACGCCAGCCTGGACAGCAGCAGGGCGCCCTCCCCCCAGCCAGGCCCCAGGCCCATCCACCCTGACAGCCCCCCCAGCCCGGACCCTGCCCGCCCGCCCAGCCGCAGGAAGCTCTTCACCTTCTCCCGCCCCGTCCGGAGCCGGGACACGGACCACTTTCTGGATGTGCTGAGCGAGCAGCTGGGCCCCAGGGTCATCGTGGATGATTTCCTGACACCTGAGAATGATTATGAGGAGGTGGGCATGCAAGGGGGGAGATGAGTGTGGAGCTTGGTCAGGAAACTGCATCCCCTGGCCCCTGCAAGAAGTTTCCTGCCCTGGGAATCTGCCCCTGTTCAAAGCTATCCTCTATACCCCCAGGCTACCCCCTCACAGCCTCAGGTTAAACCACAAGGCTTTTCCTTTCCCACACTGACCCATCCTTTGCCTGAGGCTACCCCACACACCTATCTCACATTAGCCCCTTCCTTATCCCAGGCCACACTCCCAAGCCATCCCATCTTCAGGCGACCATGAGAGGGTCCTTTCCTCATCCCCAGGCTCTCTAACCTCTTACCCCATGCTTTATCCACCTGCCCTGGTCTCTCTGGGCCTGGCCTGTCCCTCTCCTTACTTATTTCCTCCCACTCCTACCAGATGAGCTTCCATGATGACCAGGGAAGCTTTGTGACCAACGAGCGGAGCAGTGCCAGCGAGTGTCTCAGCAGCAGTGAAGAGGGCAGTTCCCTGACCTACTCTTCCATCTCTGACCACATTCCCCCACCCCCACTCAGTCCCCCCCCACCACCACCCCTGCCTTTCCATGATCCCAAGCCCAGCTCCCGCACCTCTGATAGTACCAGGGGCCCCACTCAAGTCCTGACCAAGCCCCTTACCCAGCTTGGTCACCCAGTCCCACCCCCACCCCCACCCCCCCTTCCTCCACCTGTGCCCTGTGCACCCCCCATGTTATCCCGGGGCCTGGGTCACCGGCGGAGTGAGACGAGCCACATGAGTGTCAAGCGCTTACGGTGGGAGCAGGTGGAGAACTCGGAAGGCACTATTTGGGGGCAGGTAGGTGACCTGGGGCCCATTGGTGCCCCAATGAGGGGTGGGTGGCCTAGACATCAGCATTGAAGACAAGATCCATCATCCTTCAGGCCCCTTCCAATATTGGTTGGAACACTCTCTGGTCCTCCCCACCTCAAGCAGAGGAGGTGTGAAGACACGGTCCAAGGACACACTTACCCTTGTTGGTCAGTGCAGATCCACATCTGGCCCAGTCCAAATCCAATCCAGTCTGTGTCTCTAAACCACTGGGGACACTTGGAAATACCCCACACCAACCTTTGAAACCTTTCACTTTTTTTTTTTTTTTAGTTGTAGACAGACACAATACCTTTATCTCATTTATTTATTTATTTATTTATTTATTTTTTGTATGTGGTGCTGAGGATCGAACCCGAGCCGCACGCATGCCAGGCGAGCACGCTACTGCTTGAGCCACATCCCCAGCCCCAACATTTATTTGTTTTTACGCGGTGCTTAGGATAGAACCCAGGGCCTTGCATGTCGAGGCAAGCGCTCTACCAACTGAGCCAGAACCCCAGCCCGAAACCTGTCACTCTTGAGGGTGGGCTAGTTCTCCTAGGCTTTAAAAAAAAAAAACATCTGGTCCCAACTGCATATTAGTCGCAACCTTTCCACTTTGATGCTTGAATATTCTCCCAGTATATATTTATACTTGAATACCTTCACCAGTGGGGAACTTGCTACCTGTTGAGGTCTTCCGTCCCTCACTGGATAATGAAAAAAAAATTAATTGTAGTTGGACACAATACCTTTATTTTATTTATTTATTTTTATGTGGTGCTGAGGCTCAAACTCAGGGCCTTGCATGTGCTAGGCAAGTGCTCTGCCACTGAGCCACAACCTCAGCCCCTCACTGGATACACATAACCATCTTTCTTTGTATTCCTCTGAATTCCTGTCTTCCCAAGATTTCCTTGCCCTGTTTTCTGTCTGGCCCTTTAAATAAGGCAGAGCAAGTATATTGTTTTATCCATAAACCAGCTAACCTGTAAGATGAACAAGATTCACTCTACACCTATTCTTTAGGTCATTCCCCTACAATGTGTTTTCTAGCTCCATAGTCCAGTGGTTAAGCCCTTGTCACAGAGCAGTCTCCAAGCTCCCAGTGGGACTTGATCAATTCAGAGGAGAGAGCATACCTCCTTTGACTTGGATACCATTCTTCTTTAAATATGGCCTGGGGTCCCTCCTGCTTCTGGGCCTGCCCCATCACAGTGGTCTTGCCCAACCTCATCCTCAACATCAGTCTCTTCATCTTCTTGGGACCAATAACATGCCCTCACATGTAACCACGCTGTTCAGGTTACGCTTGTCATTGTTCCTCTTGGCCATGTCCTGGGTCTCGGTTCTTTTTCCTGCCTTCCCATCCTAGATGGTATCAGCCCATATCGCCAAGAAATATTTCCATGTTGCTAATAAAAAGATTTTCAGCAGGACACCTACTGGGTCCCCTGCAAGTGTTAGGTGAGTCCTTGAGATCTGCTCCATAGTATAGTCCTTCCACTGGTTATCAAAGCTGGAAAACCCTGTGTGACAGGTCACCCATGCAGCCAAGTCCAATTCCATGCTAATTGTCCCTGACATGTGGCCATATTCTGAGACTGTTCTCTCTTTGGGATCTCTCCATGGGCAACCACTCCATCCTCACTCCCTGTCCAAGCCCCAGAGGGTCCCCTCCTTCTTAGATCATCTCAGCCACTTGTCCAGCTTCCAGCCCGTGGCCTTTACTGCTTAGGTTCCCCCAGCCCCAGCTCTGTCTGCCCAGGATGGCTCTGGGGTGAACTCACTCCCTGCAAAGGAGACTTCAGAGCAAAGCCAGGCCCTTCAGTCCCCCTCTTTTTGTCTCCAGCTCCATCACAGCTTCTTTACATCCCCTGCTCCAGCCCAGCTTCAGCATGGATGGGGTCCCAAGAATGGCTGTATTATTGACTACAAGGGGAGACAGCTCCTCACCTGAGAACTTGGATGATTTAACTTTTTCTGTACTATTCTCCTGTTTTGGACTTCATCCCTCAAGCCCAGGACAGCCCACAGAGTGGACAGCTGGAGAGGGCAGTCCAGCTGTTGCTGTTCCTCCTCCTCTGAACCTCCCCTTACTCCTTCACAGCTCGGGGAGGACTCTGACTACGATAAACTTAGTGACATGGTGAAATACCTCGACCTGGAGCTTCATTTCGGCACCCAGAAACCTACTAGTGAGTGGCCTGGTGGTCCTGGGGGAAGTTCAGAGGGCATCGCAACCTGCTACCTTTTGTGGCTTCCTTAGGTTCAGAGTCCCCAAAGCCTGCCCTAACTGCTATTTGGCTAACATATCTTCTAACCTTCAAGCCCCGTTAGTTTTTCCCATCTCAAAGTGGAGATAATAATAAAAGCTGGCATTTATTGTGTGCTGACCAAATGTCAGGTAATCTCACTTCTACATTAATCCCTTGACAACTCTGCAAGGTAAACACTAGGATCACCTCCCCTTCCTAAAGAGGAAGATCTGAGAGGCTAGGTAATTTGGTCAAAGTCACACAGGCAGAATAGGGTAAACAGAAAGCATCTACAAACATCTCTTTCTCCTTCTCCCCTCATCCCTTTATGGGTATCACTCTATTGTATTTGGGTGGGACTCCAAGAAGCCCAGTGTGTGGTCACAGGATGGAGGAGAAAGACTGACTTGTACATTCAGGAGTCATCTGAAAGTTCCAGAGGTCGTTTGTTTTCATTATCCTGCTAGCTGGGTCCAGAGGGC
The DNA here is from genome assembly GCF_964194105.1 of Spermophilus citellus. Taxonomy (NCBI): domain Eukaryota; kingdom Metazoa; phylum Chordata; class Mammalia; order Rodentia; family Sciuridae; genus Spermophilus; species Spermophilus citellus. The sequence continues at coordinate 37,557,396 of NC_138187.1, forward strand.
TCAAGGGAGAGAGGGCATTTGGGAAGGTGACAGTGAGGGGATAAACACACCTTGCACACTAAATGCATTCAGATCTGCAATGGGAGACTGAGGTATGAGGGCAATACGGACATCTGGCACTGAGCCAGTCAAGGTGGTGCTTGGGAGGAGGGAGGCTCTAGGCAGTTGGGTGTGGCTGCCTCTCCCCTAGGCCCTGCTTATGCAGCCCCAGCCTAGGACCCCACCCCACCCTGCATCTCCTCCTCTCCATTAAACTGTACAATTTATCTTCCAGAGCCAGTGCCTGGGCCTGAGCCCTTCCGAAAGAAGGAGGTGGTGGAGATCCTGTCTCACAAGAAGGCCTACAACACCTGTGAGAGGCCAGAGAACCCCAAGGATTCTTGGGGCTGTTGGTGGCCCTTTCTCTGGGCCATAGAGACTTGGACCCTGCCGGAAGGATAACAGGAATTATCTATGGGGGCCAGGACACCTGTCGCCAGGCCGACTGAAGGCCCCCCTCCTAGGCCCTATACCTGGGGGGTGGGAATTCCACCTGATCGCTGGTGCCAACCTTGGCTTCATGCTGTATTGGCCCCACCCTCTGCAATAGGCTCCCAGTTCTAGTCCCGCTTCCAGCCACATCCTCCACTCTGCCGCCCGCAGACCCTTGCTTAGCTCCTGGCCCCACCCCCGCGGGCCCCACCTAAGGTCTTGGTCCTTCTCCTTGAAGATCCCGCCCTAACCCTTTAATCAGCCTGGCTTCTGGGACCGCCCCCGCGCACCCGCTTCTGCGCCTATTGTAGGTCCCGCTCCCCTGTTCTTGTCCCCGCCCCCAGTAGGCAAGGCCCCTCTCGGAGCCCCGCCCCTCCCGCCCTGGCCACGCCCCCGGCTCACCCTTGCGGTCCTGCCCACAGCCATTCTCTTAGCACACCTGAAGCTGAGTCCCGCGGAACTGCGGCAGGTGCTCATGAGCATGGAGCCCCGGCGCTTGGAGCCCGCGCATCTGGCGCAGCTGCTGCTGTTCGCGCCCGATGCCGACGAGGAGCAGCGCTACCAGGCCTTCCGTGAGGCGCCCGGTCGCCTCAGCGAGCCGGATCAATTCGTTCTTCAGGTGCCTCGGCCGCGACCTCCGCCCCTGTGGCCAAGGCCTCCTGGGTCAAGACTCCCCTCTGTGACCGGGGACTGTTCTGTCCCGCGCCCCTTGGGTTCCGCCGCCGTGCTCAGACCAGTTTAACACCTTTAATGGCCAGTGCCCAACCAGGGCCAAGGTAGATGGGATAAGAGTGTCCCCTAGGGGTCATGCTTACTTTTCTTAAGGGCATAGCCGGCCCAGGCAGCCAGTCCCCAACCCAGGTCGCTGTCGGGCCGTGGGTCCCCCTGGAAAGCGAAGGGTGAGTCCCTCCCTGAATTTACGGCAGATGCTGTCGGTTCCCGAATATAAAACCCGCCTGCGCAGCCTCCACTTCCAGGCCACCCTACAGGAGAAGACAGAGGAGATCCGAGGCAGCCTCGAATGCTTACGACAGGCTTCCCTTGAGCTTAAAAACAGCCGGAAACTCGCCAAGATCTTGGAGGTCAGGATGCATCGTTCCCCAACCAGCTACTGTGCTCCCTGTAGATGCCATCCTTGGAGACCCATCCTGACACCTGGGCCTGGGGGTGGGTGGGTGGTGAGGGGAGCACCACAATCTACTCATCTTCCTCCCTACAGTTTGTTTTGGCCATGGGCAACTATCTCAACGATGGACAGCCCAAAACCAACAAGACCACGGGCTTCAAGATCAACTTTCTGACAGAGGTGAGAGCCAGTCAGCAGTAATTTGACTAGCTTTCTCTACCCTCCAGGCTCCCTGGCCAAACCTAACACAAGTTGTGACAGAGGGGAGGAGAAAAACAGCATGACCCAGGAGGGCCATTCCCCCACCCCAGGGGAAATGCTGGCTGCACAGAAGCCAGAATGTGACTGCAGCAGAGGTTGAGGTTAGGGGTGGGGAAGGTGCCAAGCCTCCGAAACTGGAAAAGAGGAGAGGGTGAGGTGAGTCAGAAAGAGAGTATCAAAGACCAAGAATTGGTGCCACAGTCCAGGAGAAGCTCGGGCCATGTGACCAGAAATGTGGTATGGTCTTTGAGGAGGATGTATGTTGGGGATCACTTGCAGCTGAACTCCACCAAGACAGTGGATGGGAAGTCCACCTTCCTGCACATCCTTGCCAAATCGCTGAGCCAGCACTTCCCTGAACTCCTGGGCTTTGCTCAGGACCTGCCCACCGTGCCCCTGGCTGCCAAAGGTAAGCTGGGTAGATAGGTGGGGAATCAGAGACGTGCTGTCCTGGGCTGTAAATGTGACATCATGAGCCTTCTGTTCATTCCTGTAGTGAACCAACGGGCCCTGACTGGCGACCTGGCTGACCTCCATGGCACCATCAGTGAGATTCAGGCTGCCTGCCAGACCATGTCCCCCTCCAGTGAGGACAGGTTTGCTGTGGTCATGGCGGTATCCTCTGAGCAGCCTGTACCAGCACTATGCTGGGCCATGGGGTGGCTGGGTAGAGCCAGCAGTGGCTCCAGTGGCCACTGCAGACCCCAGCAGAGATTCTGGGCTCAGGTTGTTGTGCATCCAGGGATCCTGGAAGAGGTTTCATCCTGGATCATGTAGAATCCAAGTACTCATGCCAAATCTGAGTAACTGAGGCCAGAACTCTGTAGGTTGTCCCATAGCTGTTGCATTCCCCTTTGTTTCTCTGTAGGCAGTGGAAACCGGATATAAGTCACAAGATAGAAGGGGAGGCTTTTCAGGAAAGGGGAACATTTTCGCTAAACCCTCCAACAGAGCCTGGCCAGCAGGGAGGACTGGGGGAAGGGCATGTGACTCTTCTCCCTGTCCCCCTCTATGGCCCCAACACCCCTTGGCAGAAAAAACGTTTTCCTTGCTGTGGCTAGTCAAGAAGGAAGGCTCTGGGGGCTGTGCCTATAGCTGAGGCAGTTGGCCCTCACCTGGCAAGCACCAGCCATCTGTCCCTGACTCCAGCACATAGCCTGCTGGGGGTGTGTCCAGGTAGGATTTTTTTTTCCCCCTGATGCTAGAGATCAAACCCGGAGCTTCACACATGCTAGGTGCGCATTCTATCATTAAGCTTCCTCCCCAGCTCAAGGTAGGAGTTTGATACCGATCCCCTCTTCCCTCTCAGGCAAATACTGTGGTTTGTGTAAGATGCTTCTCATTCCCATTCTCTTTCACCCATGTAAAACCCAGATTTTTGCAGATATGGAAACCAAGGTAATTCAGGTAGAGATCAGTCCACTTCATATCACTCAATCCAGGAGTGTCCTCTCTGCTTCCATGGGTTTAGAGGTCTTCAGAGAGAGAATGGGTGGTCATTCAAGGGCAGCCTCTTTAGAGGGACTTTAGCCCTAGGCATTAGACAGGCTTAGGCTCAAATCCTGACTCAGTTAGTCGCTGTGTGACTTTAGGCAAGCCACTTACTTTTCTGGGCCTACTTTACTCCTTCTTAAGGAGAGGTAAGAAGTGGACCATGTGGTCATTATTTGGTTATAATGCAGATGGGTTTTGACCCTGGTTCTGACACTAACTATCTCTGGCTCAGGCATAGAGCTTATTGTGTGATCTTGGGCTAGTTTCTAAAGTTCTTTGTACTTTAACGTCTTCACATATAAAATAGTAATAATGTACTTCATAGAGGTATTATGATGATTAAACAAGAATGTGTAGAGGGCTTAAAACAAAGCTTGGCACAGCTTAAATGCTAGAAAGTGGTAGCAATTAAGCTGCTAAATCTTTTTCAAGAACACAGTTGCTATCCTAAGCACTTGAGGTATATGTAGGGCACAGGCCTGCATTACCACAGGGAATGAACCTGTGAATGGTTTCACATAGTGCCAAATACTATAGAAAAAAGTGTAAGGCTTAGTCAGTGACAGAAGGAGCCACTATAAATGGATGGTTGGGGCAGAAGCCTTCCTCTAGGCAGAGCTCTAGGGAAGAAGGGCTAAGGCTGTCTCCAAGAAGGACTAAGGCTTGGGAGTTGTGGCAGTTTCCAAGAATAGCTTAATAGTCAGTGACCAGAACAGGGCACATTCCCTGCTAATACAGGGCCTGTCCCTCCAAAGGTCTCAGGCAGAGAGGGAGTGGGGCAGCTAGGATGATGTCTGGGGTCACTGCCCAGCAAGGTAAATGGGAGGGCACCAGAGGGTTGGCTGTTTCCTTAATGAAGGCCCCTTAGTCCTTCCTGGAGACCGCCCAGCCTGCACTTCGGGCACTGGATGGGCTGCAGCGAGAGGCCATGGAGGAACTGAGCAAGGCGCTGGCCTTCTTTGGGGAGGATTCCAAAGCCACCACCTCCGAGGCCTTCTTCGGCATTTTTGCGGAATTCATGAGCAAGTTCGAGGTGAGCCAAAGTGGCTAAAGGGTCCCTTAGTGGAGGTTGGGGCCAGAGGTCATCTAGGGGCATCCTCCTTGAAGCCTTACTGAAAAAGGGTTCCAGGGAATGCTATGCCCCACTCCTGGACAAGAGCAAGCCACAACCTCAGCCTTGGTGGTGTGGGTTGGTAAAAGGAAGAGGAAGGCATGGGATCACTGACCACCCCTTGTTCTCCTGTCTCCCAGCGAGCACTCAGCGACTTGCAGGCCGGGGAGGGCCCACGCAGCTCTGGGATGGCTTCACCCCTGGCCTGGTGACAGCAGCCACACCTCATTCTCTGTGGCCTGAGCACTGAAAAGGACACCAGAGGCTTCACCCCAGAGGGCAGGCAGCCTGCATGCCACCGAGGTTCAGGCTGGTGAATGCACAGCGTGGCTGCCTGAGGGAAGGGCCTGGGCATGCCCGCGTCTCCAGCTACCTCAGCCGCAGACCATAGAACAGTCCGGGCCTCCCTGCCTGCTGTGTCCCGCTGCAGGCCAGCTGGGACTCTCTGGGCAGGGGGGACAGGCAGGGTGGCCTGGCCTCGTCCTGTGCTCCATGGGCTTCTTGTGGTCACCCCACCTCCCCACATCCCTTCCTGGCCTGTTGAATAGAATAAAGTACTTCTGTGAGACCCTGGGACATCAGCCTGCAGGTGGATTGTGAAGTGGTCACCAACCTGGGGCAGTGTCTGGGGCTGTGAGGAGTGCGCCAGCTGGCAGGAGACTGTGAACCTCTTCCTGAGCCTGCTCCAATGGGTCCTGGAGAGGAGACAGGTGACCTGGAGCACATCCACGCCAGTATCAGAAGGCAGCTTGCTCTGGGCTGCCAGGGCCCCTCAGAGGAAGGCAGGTTGGCAGGCAGGATGAAGAGCCCAAAGCACCTAGGCCCTGGAGACACGGGGCAAGACCAGGTCTGGGAAGTTGGAAGGAGATGACCAGAGCAGAGAAGCCAGGGAGATACAGGGAAGGCTTGGAAGAGGAAGACCTGCTATGTTAGACTGCAGAATTGAGGTTTGAAACCAGTGGATAAACTCAAGACCACTGCAGAGGTGGCCAGATTCTTAGCAGGGAGGTTGGGAGTGGGCTGGGAATCTTCAGAGTCAGGGAAGAGAGTACAGGGAGATATTAAAGTGGTCGGTGAGCGGGATTTGGTGGCTGATTGCCACATTTCTCACTGGGATGGGTGCTGATGTTCCCTGGAACAGGTCATGTGAATCAGGTTTGGGAGCAGATGACCCAATCTGGGACATGTGTGGGATCCAGGAGGCCACGTTATATATGTCTGGGGAGAGAGAAGGGGGTTACCTGGATGCCTGGAGCAGGTGGAGCTGTGAGCAGGAAAGGGGATCAACTAGTTTTCCATGCTGATTGGTAGATCCCTGCGACAGGCAGTTTTGCCTGTTCCCTCTTCTGTGACTGGTTCTTCCAGAGAAGTCTGAAATGGGCTTTCAACCTATGTCTTGGAATTTTTTTTTCTTACACTACAGCAAATGGTTAATGCTGTTCATGGGCAGAATTTGGGGACCCATTTGGTTCTTCCCAGTCTTCCACAACTTTCCTCTTTAAGGCCCATTTACATTCCTTCTTTGTTCCCACTCACCACCATCATATAAAAATGTCTAAACCAAAACGTGTACTTCAAGCAGGAATCTGGCTAGTGGGGTACACTCATCCCCAGCAGCTCAAGCTGAATAGATTCCACAAATTCCCAGTGCTTGTGTCTCTGGGAAACATGGCAGGTCAGTTAAAGTCCCTGCGTGTGATGTGTAGAGATTATAGACTGGAACGCCAGGCCAAACTAGCTTCTCTAGTAGTTTCCTGAAAGTTTAAAACAGGTACTTACTCCAGAAGATCCAGCCCCTGGATTTCATGGTTTGGTAAACCAACCACTAGTTAGATTTCCCCTAACATGCCTTGTATCTCTTACCTGTTTGCCTCAACAATGCTGTGTAACAAACTGTCCCCAAACTCTGTGGTTTAAAATGACAACCACTTACTGCTCAAGAGTGTATGGGGTCACTGGAAGTTCTGATCTGAGCTGGGCTCTGTGATGCTCTCATTCATCTGTGGTCAGTGTGAGTCAGTTAAGCAGCTTTGCTAATCATGCAGGGCTATCTCCCAGTGTCTGGGGTGTTGGCTGAAAAACCTGGGACAATCTCATATGGTCTCTCATCCTGCTCCCAAATAGCCAGGATCATTTACAAGAGGGAGGCAGGGGAACAAAAGAACAAAGAAGCAAAGGCACAAAGGATCTCTCGAGGTTTAGGTTCAGGTATAGCACAATATCTTTTCCATCACATTCTGTTATCAATACCAATGACAAGGGAAGCACAAATTTTAGGAAATGGGCTCCAGTTTTTTTCCCCAGTGCTGGGGATGGATCCTGGGACTTTGTGTATGCCAGGTAAGTGCTATACTGCTGAGCTATATCTCCAACCCAGATTCCACTCTAAATGGGAGATGTTGCAAAAACCACATTGCACAGGGTGTGGGAATTCAGGTGGACCATTTTTGCAATCAATCTACTATATGGCTTTTCAGCTGGACACTGGTGCAGATCCCATCCTCCTTAAAGCTCCACATGGTCCTGATCCTGACTGGACCCAGCACTGCTTGGTTTTCCATCCCAAGTGTCTCCAGATGGCATGCTTCCCTCACCTGGTCCTGACTCCTCTGCTGATTATCAGTCCAGTGGGCAGCAGTGGGTTGAGCCTGACCAGCAAACAATCTCACCCTTCTGCTGAGAAAAGTTTCATTTTTCCTTTGGGAAATGATCCCTCCCCTACTCCCAGGCCTTGGAGTTGTGCTGATTGGAAATGAATGGTCTCGTGTCTGGTTGGGCAGCTTGGAGTCAATCTAAGACTTGAGCTGAAACTGTCTGAAAAGGAAGGCTTCCTTTCCTCTGGAACTGTTGGTGCACTGAGGGTGGAAACCTGGAGAGAGACATCTGGGTGTAAAGCCGAAAGAGGAGAAGATCATCATGTACATCTCTGTCCCTGGATCCCAATGTGCCTGAAGTAGATTTCTGGACTTGTCAGTTTCCAAGTCATCAAGTCCCCCTCCATTTTTAAATGTTCAAATTATATTTTAATTTATTGGTTTAGAGCTGGTTTGAATGGGTTTCAGTCACTTGCAATCCTAAGAGGGTTGACTAACATATCAATGGGTGTTTTAGAATATGGTGATTTGTTTTCAATTTCATTTTTTACACAAACAGAGAACAACTTTTCATTTCTCGGTTTGTACATGATGGAGCATCACACCATTTGTGCAATCATACCTGTACATAGGATAATAATGTCTTTCATTCTACCATCTCTGCCAATCCAAAGTTCCTCCATTATTCCCTTGCCTGCCCCCCCCACCATTATGGATCAACATCAGAGTAGAGTATTTTTAACATGCTCAGTGAGCTCTCTTCATGCATAAATGCATTTGCTTTTTTTTTTTTTTTTTTTTTTTGGTATAGGGACTGAAGTCAGGGGATTGAATGTTTACCACTGCGCCACATCCTCAGTCCTTTTTATTTTTTTATTTTGAGACAGGGTCTCACTAAGTTGTTCAGGGCCTCACTAAGTTGCTGAGGCTGGCTTCGAACTTGCAATATCTTCCTGCCTCCGCCTCCCAAGTCACTGGGGTTATAAGCATGCACCGCTGCACCCAACTGCTGATACTTTCTGACTTGTGCCAAGCACAATGCTGGGTGCAGCAGACATCTTATGGGTCAGCCTCTCTGAGTTTAGTTTCCTATATTTTATGATGGTTCTACTCCAGAGTCAGTGCATAGTCCTACGTGAGAACCAGTACATGTCCCTTCCCTGCAATTCATTACCAAATGACAAGGTGTGGATGCAAACAATTAATGCCCCAGAAAGTTATCTCTGAATAACATAACATAACAAAACAACATAGCCTAATTATGCACCATCTTTCCAAGTAGTAGTATCAGTTGACGTTACTAGGTAGTATGCTCAAAGTTTTGACATAATATGGAAAGTCAAAACTCCAAATGCCATAATCCCAAATATTGCCCAAAAATATTTTAAAAATCCCCAAAACATAATTATGGAAAAATATTTTTGTCTGGTAGTGGGTTTTATCCCAGGGTCTTAGGCAAGCACTCTACCATCGAGCTATATCTCCAGCCATGAAAAAAATATTTTTAAAGAATTCTTTTAATGCTGGGTACAGTGACTTGGGAGGCTGAGGCAGGAGAATCACAAGTTTAAGGTCAGCCTTGGCAACTTAGTGAGATCCTCAGCAACTTAGCCAGATACTGTCTCAAAAATATAAAAATAAAAATAAAAAGGACTGGTGAAACAGCTTAGTGGTAAAGTGTCCCTGGGTTCAATCCCTGGTACCAAAAGAAAAAAATATTTTAAAGATACTAATTTACATTTTAAATGGATTTACTTGAAAAGCATAAACAGAATACTTTATAGACCACTCCAATAGACATTAATAACATACTTTCTTTAAAAATAATTTTTAGTTGTAGATGGACACCATACCTTTATTTTATTTATTTTTATGTGGTGCTGAGGATCGAACCCAGTGCCTCATATGCATGCAAGAACTTTACCACTGAGCTACAACGCCAGCCCAATAACATACATATTTTTACAAGCATAAACACTTAAGTTCATCATAAGATTCACACATGTATATAATGGTTATGAAGAGACAAATGTATTCATAAAAATATGTCAAAAAGCAAATGTATTAACACATATCACTATGATTTCTAATTGCATCCATCCAGCTTTATATCTGCAGTCATTGGAAATACCATGACAAAATCTTTTGATGAGATCCATCAAAAACTGCAATGGGGGGCTGGGGTTGTGACTCAGTGGTAGAGCACTCGCCTAGCACGTGTGAGGCACTGGGTTTGATCCTCAGCACCACATAAAAATAAATTAAAAAAATAAAGATATTGTGCCCAACTACAACTAAAAAATAAATAAATATATTTTTTAAAAACTGCATTGGGTTACTACCATGTATGCAGTGATCCAAAGAGCTGAGATCTTAATTTTATCTTTCACAAATGCATATGTACAGAAAGGATATCTATTTATTGAGGAAGTTTCACCATTTTCATGTACATGAACAATGCTTAACAAAGTCAACATTGTGATAACACATTTCCACAGAATCAAATTTGAAAAAAATGCATTAAATGGATTAGAATTATTTATATAACTCACCAGTCATGGTGGCACACCCTGTAATTCCAGCAACTCTGGAGATTAAGGAAGGAGGATTATAAATTTGAGGCCAGCCTGAGCAATTTAGAGAGACTCTGTCTGAAATGAAAAATAAAAAGTCCCACATGTTAAGTGTTAAAGTGGTTGCCTCCTATACGTGAAGCCCTGAGTTTAATCCCCAGTACTGAAAAAAAAAGAAAAGGAAAAAAATTATTTACATAACTCATATTTCTAGTACTAGGGAAGTGAAGATGAAATACATAGCCTTAGTGACTTGTAAAAAATAATGTTGACAATTTAAAAAAACTAAAAAAGTAATAAATCAGGTGTAGTGGTGCACACCTAGTATCCCAGCTACATAGGAGGCTAAGGAAGGAGGATCAAAAATACCAGGCCAGCCTGGGCAGCACAGAGAGACCCTGCCTCAAAACCAAAAACCAGGCTGGGGTTGTAGCTCAGCAGTAGAGCATTTGCCTGGCATATGTGAGGCACTGGATTCAATTTTTAGCACCACATAAAAATAAATAAATAAAATAAAGTTAGTGTGTCTAGCTACGACTACAAAAATATTTTAAAAAACCCAAACCAATCAAACAAACAACAACAAATTAAAAATATTAAAGAAAACTAAGAAAATTCAATATACAAAAAAAGTGTATTACAAGTATAAGTTATGGACAATTGTACGGATGTAGTCCCTAAAAGCTAGCCAGTTTTTAAGATCATTAACTATATTTTGAAGTCTTGTATTGTAATGAACAGATGCTTTTTTCTTTTAGGGAATGGTTCTCCTTGGAGAATACATTCATATTGTTCATATTATTTTTGTAGGTGACACTGTTCTTGAATTTTTCTATGATTCAATATACACTGACATGAGCATACCTTATGAAAACTTTCTATCTTCTGAAACCAGGGATAGTGGCACATGTCTGTAAATCCCAGCAACTCAGAGTCTCAGGTAGGAGGATTGCCAGTTCAAGGTCAGCCTCAGCAACATAGTAAGACCCTGTTCTAAAATTAAAAAAGGGCTTGGGGTAGAGCTCAGTGATAGAGCACCTCTGGGCTCAATCCCAGTACTGCCCACCTCCAGTTTTTCCTCCATCTTCAGTGCCATGTTTCTATGTTGTTTTTGGTATGTGGAAAGTCCATTCTGCATGTACACACATATAGACCACAGATTTGGCAGAAACAATACTAATGATGGAACAGCACCACTGTTGCATAAGTATCTTATTCTTGGTCACACCTACAGCCCAGTTGTACCAGGGCAGTGGGTAGATTTCAGAAAAGCCAAAGAAAGTACCCGGATACAGCATGCAAGACATATGATTTATCAGGGAAGGCTTACAAGAGATCAGTAACTGCTTCAGGAAGAGTTCATTGCTGATAAGCTGAACAAATAGGACCTCTGTTCCTCAAAGTGTTAAGCAGTGCCTTCTCTCCTTCACAGAGCTTTTCTATTCTGATGGTGGCTGGCTGAACAAATAACATGTATCCTTTTCATGGTGCCCTCAGTTCTGTGCCAGTCCCACTGAGAGAGGGTTATGTTAGGCTGCAGAAGCAGTGACATCACCAGCATCAGCTTGCTTAGTTTGCTTGTAGGACCAACATCCCAAGGAGCAACGGTTCTGGTATACCATGCAAGAAAGTAGCTTTCTACCGGTAACACTAACTTGTCCCAGCTCTTACTATGTAAAAGAAAAGGTCTTCAAAAGAATATGTTTGGATATCTGGCCCAGGCTTTATCTCACTGTTCCCTTAACTTGGCTAGGTTTTTGGAAACAGAATGGAGTATTCAGGGACATGATGTTTTACTGTCTCCCTTTCATTAGGGATGATATATCCTATCATGCACATAGTTATTTTTTGAACCAGTTAGTAACTTCACTGGCTACTTCTGAACAATGCAGCTTAAATTCATTAAAAGTTCCTGGAATTGCGGCTGGGGTTGTAGCTTAGTGGCAGAGTGCTTGTCTCTCATGTATGAGGTACTGGGTTCGATCCTCAGCACCACATAAAAATAAATAAATAAAATAAAGGTAGTGTGTCCATCTACAACTGAAAAAAAAATTTTAAATATAGTCAGTTCCTGGAATTTCATCAGCTGGAAGGAATAGCAATTCAAACTATTGACAAAATTGAAGTTTTCATTGTTGCTCTGTGCACTGTCAATCCACTCGTTGGGAGCTGCCCTGGATGCAGACACCTTAAGTCCTGGTAATGCAAGGGGTTTTGAACAATTACTGCATTCAGTCTGGCACGGTTAGTGCCAGGTCACAGTAACTTGGGCGTTACCCCAGCTCTGATAACAAGGTGTGGCTCCAGGAGTAGGCGTCACCTGCTGGGGTTGAGTTACACTCACCTGTTCCTTTGTAATCCTATCTTTTTGCCCTTACTGGGATAGAATGTTCTATGGAAACCGCCCCCCCCCTTGTGTGTCCCCTATATAAGAATAAAGAATTCCAGTGGCTCTCCTTCTTTCCATGGACCCTTAAGGTCAGAGAGCTGTCTCAGATTCTGAAAAGGTACTTCTGTGTGTTTGTCGTTTTCTTAAACGATTGGAATAGTCAGATTTTGTGAACCCAGCATTAGGTCACCAGCTAGGATAGATGGCAATATCCACTCATCAGATTTTCTGCAAAATTTAAGGGACTGAATGGAAAAAAAAACACTTACTGGTTACATCTTGAAATTCACTTGTGGATTCCACTTAATTACAAAGCTATCATCATGGTTTGGGTATCTGACTGAAATCCCTTTTCTTCTGCAAAACCCACCATCTTATAAACCAAATAAATGTTCACAAATTGCTTTGCAGTTTCCTGTCATTAATTCATAAGCATGTGGCTAAGTTCTAGAATTTTTTCAGGGACATGAGGTTTTACTGTCCCCCTTTCGTTAGGGATGATACATCATCATGCACATAATTTTTTTTTGAACCAGTTAGTATCATCACTGGCTACTTCTGAGCAATGCAGCTTAAATTCATTAAGAGTTCCTGGAATTGGGGCTGGGGTTGTAGCTCAGTGGCAGAGCGCTTGTCTTGCACATATGAGGTACTGGGTTTGATCCTCAGCACCATATAAAAATAAATACATAGTAAAAAGCACACAGTGGGACAATTCTGAAAGCACCATATATTAATCAAAGTGAAGCTTGTGATGGTTTTTCTATGTGGTAATACAAATCTTTCTTCTTTGATAGTCAAATCCCTTACCAAGAATAGTTTACCATTTAATGCATTTTGTGTCAAATCCCTTACCAAGAATAGTTTACCATTTAATGCATTTTGTAACCTCTGTATCAGCAAGTGTCTTTGGTTCAGAAGTTTGCTGATTATGTAGAATTATTTTCATTTTCTGATAAAGGGTATTTTTGAAGGCAAGCATAATGCTATGTGGAGGGGCAGAAGTAGTACATGATTGAATAATTTGACAATTATCCTGCATACAAACAAAATCACACTAATCCCTTCCCTATAATTCAATTCTTTCTTCCTCTCCCTCTCTCTCTCTCTCGTCTCTTTTTTGTTTTAGTATTGGCGATTGGATCCAGGGGTGCCTTACCATTGATTTATATCCCCAGTCCTTTAATTTTTTTTTCCTCTTTGGTACTGCGGATTGAACTGAGTCACATCCCTAGCACCCTTTTTTAATCTTAATATTTTATTTTGAGTCTCACTAAGTCCTCAAGGACTCATTAAGTTGCTGGTGTCTCAAACTTGCAATCTTCATGCCTCAGCCTCCCAAGTTGCTGTGATTACAGGTATGTGTCACCACACCTGGCTTAAATTTTTTAAATTTTGAGGCAGGGTCTCACTAAGTTGCTGAGGGGCTTGCTAAATTGCTGAGTCTAACCTTGAAATTGCAATCCTCCTATCTCAGCCTGCTGAGTCACTGGATTACAGGCATGGACCACTGCACCCAGTTTTCTATCCCTCTTTATATAGTCCTTTCTTCCAGGAAATTGGGGTTTTCAGGATTTCCAACTTCAAGAATTTGGAATTTGAAATTTTAATTGTTCAGGATTGTGATTTTCAGGATTGTGATTTTCAGGATTTTGATCTTTAGAGGATTTTAGACTTTAGGGATTCTGATTTTTCAGAAATTTAACATTCCAGAATATGTGTTTTGATATTTTGATTGGCATGAGGACACACAATCTATTTTTTTTTAGTACCTAGGATTGAACCCAGGGGTCCTTAACCATTGAGACACATCCCTGGTCCTTTTTCATATTTTATTTAGAGTTAGGATCTCACTGAGCTGCATAGGGCCTTGCTAAGTTGCTGAGGCTGGCTTTGAACTCACACCCTCCTGCTTCAGCCTCCTGAGCTGCTGGGAGTGCACCAGCACACCTGGTCTATTTTTCTTTTTATGGTAATTCAGTAAAATAGAATGACTGTGTTTCCTTATATAGAGGTACCAACCCTAGTACAATTTATCCTGCATGTCTTTAGATAAAGTTGCATTTTTTTTTTTGCATCACCCCTGTATTAGTTATTTGTGACTGGATAAATTACTCTAAAATTTACCACCTTAAAACAATACATTTTCACCAGGCACAGTTGTGCATACCCATGATCTCATTGACTGTGAAGGTTGAGGCAGAAAAATTCCAAGTTCAAAGCCACTCCTAGCAATTTAGCCAGACCATTTCTCAAAAAATAAAAAGAGCTGGGGATGTAACTCAGTGGTAGAGTTCTCCTGGATTCAATTCCCAGTATAAGAGGTGGGAAGCATTTTCATTATCTCAAAGTTTCTGAAAGCCAGGGATTTGGGAGCAGCTCATCTGGGTGCCTTCATGGAAATCTATGAAGGTGAGTAAATAAAAACCTAAAAATGTTAAGATTTCCCTGGTGCCCAAAGAGAAAGAAGTATATAAGTCATTTTCAAAGCTAAATAAACCCCTTGCCAGTTTTGCACCTTAGGCATGTCTTTCCTGGAGGCCTCTTTGAAATATGAATAATGAGGAAGAGAATGGTGCTCTGTCTCTCTGGTTGTGGAAATTTAGCCTAGATGCCTGGCTCCAAGTTACAATTTCCTCATGCTTGTCAAAAAGACACAGGGACTGGGGATATTCCTCAATGATGGAACACTTCCTTAGCATGCTTGTGACCCTGGCTTTGAATCCCAACACTGAAAAAAAACCTTTTTAAAAATAAATAAATAAAGTAACATATTTTTTTTTTTCTTTGGGGATAAACAATTTATAGTTCAATGGATTGTATCTGCCTGGCTCTACAGAAGACTGAAATTTCTTTTTCTTTGGGAATCTAGTGGATTGTAGCAAACTGCCTGTGATAGTCATCACAATTGTTTTGAGGATTATTCAGTAATAAAATGTTTTCAGTCTTTTCTGCATTTTTTTTAACCTACTGGGGATTGAACTCAAGGGAACTTAACCATTGAGTCACATCCCTAGGCTTTTTAAAATTTTAGACAGGGTCTTGTTAAGTTGCTTAGGGCCTTGCTAAATTGTTGAGGCTGGCTTAGAACTTGCAATCCTTCTGTCTCTGCCTCTCGAGTTGCTGGGATTACAGGTGTGAACAACCATACCTGGCTCTTTTGTGCATTTTGAGCAGAGGTTTTTACTGATTTGGCAGATTTCATTTGTTTGTTTGTTTGTTTTTTCCCCAAAACCTAGAAATGGAAGAGTTTTTTTTTTAATTTGTAGATGGACACAATAACTTTATTTATTTATTTTTATGTGTTGCTGAGGATTGAACCCAGTGCCTCAAACATGCTAGGCAAGCGCTTTACCACTGAGCTACCAGCCCAGCCTCAGAAGATCTTATTTCAAATGATGTTTTCCCAACAATTAATGAAGACATCAACCAAGGTTGCATTCATCCAAAGGCTTGACTGGAGCTGGAGTACTGCTTCCAAGATAGTTCACTCCTGTGGCTGTTAGCAGAAGGTCACTTGATGGCTTTCCATGAGAAGACCACTTCTAACCACATGGATCTCTCCATAAGGCTGCTTCAATGTTTTTGTGACCGGAGAGCTGACTTCCCCGAGCATGAGTGATGAGAGGGAGAGAAGAGGAAGGAGGAAGTCAAAGTACCTTTTATGACCTAGCCTCTAGAGACAAGCCATCATCTCTACAAAATTCTTCTTCTTCTTTTTGGTGTTCGGTATTGAACTGAGGGCCTTATGCATACTAAGTATATGCTCTATCATTGAGTGACATCTCCAATCCCTACCACATTCTATGTGTAAGAAGTCAGTTGCTAAGTCCAGCCCACATTTAAGGTAATGGGAATGAAGTTCCCCTTTTTAAGGGAAGTATCAAGTAATCTGTGAATAAACTTCAAAACCACGAACTATAAGGAACACAAACAAGATGGTTAACTTGCATCACCAATTCAGAAAGTATCACACATTAGTCCCTGGGTAAGACAACTAGAAATGCCCTGAAATCTTGCAACTTTTATATGAAAGAAGCATGACTCAGGGGGTTTCCAAATGTGACACTGGTCCTAAAAATTTCCATGAAATATTTCAAGCAATCAAAAATATTTTAAAATCAGCTATTCTAGATATTATGGTTTGGAAATGAGGTGTCCTCTCAAAGTTCCTGTGTTAATAGAGGTATGTTTGGAGGTAAAACAATTGGATTGTGAGAACTGTCACCTAACCAGTCCATCCTAGTTTGAATGGACTAACTGAATGATGTAACTGTAGGCAGGTAGGATGTAGCTTGAGAAGTTGGATCACTGGGGGCATGCCCCAAAGGGGTGCTTCAACCCGGAAGCCCCTTCCCCTCTTCCACCTTCTTTCTCTCTGTTTCCTGGCTGTCTTGAAGTAAGCAGATTTCCTCTGCTTTACTGTGGGCTCAGAGCAATGGAGTTGGCCATCTATGGACTGAGACCTCTGAGACTGTGAGCCCCAATGAACTTTTCCTCCTCTATGTTGTTCTTGTTGAGTATTTTGGTCACAGTGATATAAAGCTGTCTAAAACACTAGAGGAAGAACATTTTTCTATTCTCTTTATAGAAAATATGCAAACTCAGTCATGTGTAAAGGAAAGCAGAATGTATAGTGACAGAAATTTAGGGAGGCAAGAGGTTTAATCTTCAGGACCACAAAAAATAAATCAATAAAATAAAGGTATTGTGTCCATCTACAACTAAAAAATTTTTAAAAATCCATAAGGTGGTTAATTAGTATTGTGTCATTTTCTGAATTTTTGTATTCTTTGTGGTAGAATCTATGAGCAAGACTGGTTTCATGGGCAAGAAGCCAATGCCATTTCTCAGTGCTTATAAGGGCCCATACTCAAGGTTTAGTGTTCTGCAGTTACTGTCTTGAAATTTTTAATAATTTTATCTTTTATTTTATGTTTTGCTGTAAAGCTCCATGAGACAATGGAGCACAAAACAGACCTGGACCATGGGCACATGTGAGTTTTACCTCTTGCTGCCTTTTTACCTTCCCAGGATGGGTTATCAATCATTTGCTCCATGATGTGCAGGCTCTGGTCTCTGCTCTTATCTGCCACCCTTTGCTCTGCAGGGACCTAAGTGCACAGTGCAGGGAAGGTTGGGTCAGGTGAGAGTCTGTGCCCTGTAGCTTCTCTGGGCAAGGCACAATAGTTGTTATCCATCATGGTTTGTGCCAGGGTGCATTTGGACAACTCAGCAGGGTCAGATCTCTCCCCACCCAATTCAGGTACCTGGTAAGGGGGTGATAATACATTGAAGATTGCCCTTTGCCTAGAGAGAGAGTGGTGCAAGGAAACAGATGACAACACATGGCTCAAGACATCAAACTCCCTCAAAGCTCCCCTAACTCACATGAGTGTCAAACTCACTCCAAGCTCCCTTGGTCCACATTATTGTTTACACTGGCCCGTTTGGCACCTTTTACCTGAAAGTGTGTCCCCTTGGTCTTCTCAGTGCCTGGTGGGCCCCCTCTTTTTATTTTTAGCCTTCCTGGGGCCAGCTGTATCATCCCTCTGGCTAACCCCAGGCACCCTCCACAAACAAGCCAAGAAATAGAAATTGTATCTTTTCAGTGACCCCTCATCTAGTTAAAAATGCTCTAATATTTGCATTCAAAGCTGACTTGCCTAAAATCAAGAAAAATGAAATCATAATTAAAATTTTTAATTTCTTCTTAAATAGCAAACAAGAAACACTACAAATTGAGAGACTGCAGAAGAAAAGGCTTTATACTTTAGTTAAACTTTTAAGAGCATTTTTCTTTTACTCTTTTATGAATTCTGTGTTTTCATTTTGAACCAGTCCTGTAAATTATGTAGCAGAGCCTGTCTGCCAGCTCGGTTCTGTTTGTAATTTCTTGGATCTCTTTTCTCATCCTAGAGAATGTTCACTTTTCTACCTAATTTTGCAATCCCTTTCTTCTACCCTCCTTCCCCCAGTTCTGGGACTAGAACCCAGGTTGAAAAGTGCTCTACGGCTGAGTATTTGAATTCTCTCTCTCTCTTTTTTTTTTTTTAATTGGGGACTGGGGATTGAACCCAGGGGTACTTTACCACTGAGCTACATCCCCAAACCTTTTCATTTTTTTATTTTGAGACAGGGTCTCATTAAATTACTGAGGCTGGCCTTGAACTTTCGACCCTCCTACCTCAGCCTCCAGAATTGATGGGATTTCAGGAGTCCGCCTCCGTGCTCCCCTTGGATTCTCTTTCTTAAAGACACCCCCAGGAGTGGTAAAATCTTTGGTCTCCCATATGAGCTGTATCCTCCACGACACCCCTAATGCCGACCTTGAGAGATGCAATACCGAATTATTTCCCTCTTTTTCATACAATAAGCTTGTTAGAGCTCTTATAACTAGTGGTACGGGGGAGGGAAAAAAGACAATCCTCCCAAGGGTGTGCCATTTCAAAAATTAAAGGAAATCGCTGGCATCCGAGGAGAGGCCGGAAGCCCGGGAAAAGGAAGTGGGCGAGCACTTGGGGTCCTCGGCCGCCCGCCACTCGAGCTGCCAGGCTGGGCCTGATGATCCGGGGCTTCCCCTTTAAGGGGCGGGGCCAGGGCGGAGCCGGCGGCGGCCGGCGCTCCCAGGCTGCCCTGCGCGCGCGACGGCAGTTCGGCCACGTCCCTGGCCACGTCGCGCCTGCTCTCGCCATCTTCGCCGCTTCCTCTCAGGGGCCGCCGCTGCCGCTTGAGCTGTAGAGCCCCGGGGCGCCGCGCCGTGCCGACCGCTGCCACCATGAATATCTTCCGGCTGACTGGGGACCTGTCCCACCTGGCGGCCATCGTCATCCTGCTGCTGAAGATCTGGAAGACGCGCTCCTGCGCCGGTGAGCGGCCGGGCAAGGCCCCGAAAGGCTGGGACGCGGGGCCGGGTCACCGGGAGGACCCGCCGGCTTCCGCTGCCCAGCTACCTGTCGGGACCGCGCTGGGCCGACACACCCCCCTGGCTGGCTCGCCTGGAGCTCGGGCTTGGCGTGAACCTTCGGCCTCTCTGTTTGGTGCCTGGGCCGAGCCGGGGTGTTGCAGCGCCGGGCCCCGCAGCGCGCAGGGTCCGCTCGCGAACTTGAGTGGTTGGGGCGGAGGGGCGCTGGCCGAATTGCTTACGGCCCTTGTTCTGCCTGAAAAGTTTGTAATGGGAGTGGAGGTCCAGCAAATGTGTCTCCCGCCTTGGGCTTTCCTGGGGCGCTTCTTCAGGCAGGGTCCCGAGTGGGAGGCCCGCGAATCAATGGGACTGGCGGGAGGAGGATGGGCAGGACCGCGGCGGCTCCGCCTGACGTGGCAGCCAGGCCACCCGAGGAGGTGGGGCGGCCAGGGAGTTGGTGCGAGAGGTCATTTCGCTTTCCACCCTGCCCGTTTAAAGACTGAGATTCTTATTAAATCTGTAGGGTATTGACCCAAGCCTGGACTTAGAATTGTGTGGGCTTCACCCAAGTCCTGGCAGGATAATGCCTGCCAAGGGAGGGGCGGTGGGAGGTGGGTCTTAGTGAAATTCTTGGTGCCATTCTTGCTGCTTTGAGAAGCAAGCTAGTTTGTCAAAACTCCGAATGCCTCCATCTAATAAGTGGTTCTCCCAAAACCGTGGCGTTGGGTACCGCTGAGGTTTCATGTGGTCTCATGCAGTTCCTGGCTCCACGTCACCAGTGAGTTGGCTCAGTCCCTCCCCAGGAGTACACATTTCATACAAGCATTGCTGGGAGGTAGTGAACAAACCTTTCTTAGATAATAGCCGTGGGGTTTTACACTTAATTAATCCTAAAAGCTTAAGAATCATGAATTTTTACATAATTTCTTTAAATGCATTATTTTTGATGCTATGGCCTCAAAATGCATTATTTTTGATGTTCGGCCACACGAAATAGCTTTTGATTAACTCATGAACTTAATTTTTTTCAGAGGCAGTTAAAGATGGGTGTCCTAAAGGAAGCAGGTGGCAGAGATTCCCTTTACCTGGTTTATTTATAAAAATCTCCACATTTAAAGTAGCACCATGTTTTTGACTCTGTTTTCTGCAGCCCTCACCTGTCTCCCTGGAACATAGCTGAGATCCAGGAAGTAAGCAAAACCAAAAAAGACCTTTGAGCAATCAGAATGGATGTCACAAAGTCCATGTACTGAAACCATGTCTGACATAGAGGTGATCTCCCAATTTTTACATAGTGCTGAGAGGCTCAATTGCATGATTTCCAATGGTAGCAGATTTATTGCAGTGATTATGATAGCTAACGTTTAAGCACTAGCTATGTACTAAGTAGTCAGCTAAGTGCTTTTATACAGCTTATCCCAGGTGGTTTTTAATCTTATGAGGTAGGTGCCATTATTCCCATTCTGAGAACAGAGGAACTGAATCTTGGGGAAGTGAGCAAAGTAGTGATAGAACCAGGAATGCAACACAATCAGTAATTCACAATTAAGAGTTTTGAATAAATGTCTGCTTCGGGGTAAACAATTCTAGTTTAAATATTAGATGTCAATAGTGTAAATATTTTTGTTGTTATTACACTGAGATATCATTTTTAATCTTTAGTTTTCTTCAATGTCTTTGTATGTGTCTCTTCATCTTCTTTCTCATGTTTCTCAGAATCCTCTCTTCTGGCAGATAGTTAAGTGTTGGAGTGTGCTGTCTCCTAAATTTGTATCCAAACTAAGATGTTTGATTGAATTTAGTACAACTCCAGAAATAGAATTCTTAAACGAACCTTGAGTAACAAAGAGAAAGTGAAAAGATTTGCTGTGTTGGTCATTTTTTAATATTCACTGTTTACATTTGGGAGATTTAGAGTATTAACAGAAATATAAAGTACTTCAGCTAAAATGCTAAGAAAGAAAGAAAAATATATTAGTTTGTATGTGGTTCCCAAGTATTCCTTAGGTATTATTAAGCTATTCTTATTTGCAGACTTAGGATGATTTTCATTCTGATATGAGTTTTCTTGGTCTTTTAAAAGTCAAAAATCACTAAGATCATTTAATCTGAGTTAAATGCTAAATTTAATTCACTGCTTTGTTTTCCAATTATGAATTATAAAAGTTGTGTAGAGACATTTGGAGGAGTAAGAACTTGATAAGAGTTTCTCAAATAACTGGAATAGGAGACACGTACATCCAGATTGTGTTTCTCACTTTGGAAATACTGGTATTGAGGCTCATTTTAGGATTTCAGCACCTGTTTTGAACATGCCTATACCTTTAGGAACTTAGGGCTTTTTTTCCCCTAAAGAAAGGGGTGAGGCAGATTTATAAGGAAGCTGGAGATTCGTTTTTTATGGCATTTCTAATTCCAGAATGGTTGCCTTTAAGGACCTATATTAAACTGGGGGCAGTGAGTTAATCTTTGAATCTGCATTCTCTTGTGTCTGCATCTGCCATTGTCACTACAGAGGAATGCCCAAATGAAGCATGTCTCCTATTCCTGAACTACCATTGCAACTTGATCCATAGTATACTCAAGTTGTCACTTTTATGTGTGTGTGTCCTAAACCCTGACCTGAATAACCTCAGAGCAAGCTGTGGTTTTTAGATGAAGGGCTTTCCAAGTTTTCTTATATATTATTAATAGTTAACAGTGCTGCATCTACTGAACATAAATGACAGTGGAGTCTTTTTGAGACCCAGCCTTACTCCCCAGTCTCCTTCCTTCCTTCTTTCCTAGTAGTTGTTAGAAGGTTGCAAACTTTTCACCCTATCAAATATGACAGGCCAGAATGATGTTTCCACATTTTATATAATTGGATATCAATGGAAAACACCTCATCTTTTATTGTTGGTGTTGAATACTTCAAGAAACATTTGCATTCTCAGCTCCCTCTTGGAGCTGTCACCTCTGTCCATTTGAGTTCCAGTCTCTTGAGTAATCATTACTCTCAAGCATTTATCGACTACCTACTGTGTGCAAGGCTCTGAGACACAGTTCAGAGCTGCAGCTGGCAGCAATCAAAGATTTTGCTCTTATGAAAGCTGCAGTGGTACTATACTTCCCTAGCATGTGTGATGCCCTGGATTATATCCCCAACACCACCACCCCCCCCAAAAAAAGGGAAGAAGTCAAGTTGCAGTTCAGTTGAGATAGTAAAACATGTATGAAAAGATGTGGTTGTACGGGCAGTAAATCCTGTGGTACTGAAGCAGCAAGAAAGGTCCCAGAGATGCCTCCCTTGACTTTTCCACAAAGGAGTGTACAAGACCTCTGGAGAAAAGAATAAAACTTTGCTGATGGATACAGATGATTTGAATGTATATTCTTATCAGGGTCCTGGATAGGACCAGCCAGACTGATGAAGAAGCAAGATAACACATCCCTCCAGATCAATTTATTAATTCAGAATGTTAAAGACAACTGAGAAATAATCTGTAGTATATGTAAATGACAGAAGGTTACTATCCATATTAAAGTACTCCTACGGGTAAAAACAACTTGATAGAAAAATGAACAAAGTTGGCAGTTTACAGAATAGTAGAAGACCAGTTAAGCATAAAAGAATGCCTAGTCACTAGAAGTTTGGAGGTTAGATATTAAAATGACAGCAAATACTGTTTATATGTCTGCTGGGCAGAAAAAAGAGAGGTTTAAAAGGTCTAATGTACGAAAGGTATGAAGAAAAGGGCCTTCCCATCTGGTGTTAATGGATATGTAAATTGGCATGTTCTTTCTAGGAGATATTTTACAATATTTACCAAATTTGAAATGTTCATGTCTTTTACTCCAACAATTCTAGGGAATCTGAACTACAGAAATTATAATGTGTGTGAATAATTGGCATTCGGGTACAAAATGTTTGTTGTATATAAATAAGTACAAAATATTGCTACAGATACAAAGATGTTTGTGCAGGATTTATAACAAGAAAAATTATAAACAATAATGGAGTGGTTGCACAAATTGTGGTATAGCCACATTGAGGAATACTATGCAGTCATTTATAAAGAACAAGCCAGAGCTAAACCTGTTAATAGGAAAAGATGAATCTGAGATACTCAGTTCAAAAGGCAAGTTGGGAGGCTCAAAATTGGCCCCACTTTAACAGTAAACATGCAAACACATAGGAAAAAAGCTTGAAAAGTTACACTTAGAATGGAGATGGCAGGGTTGTTCAAGAGACTTTTCACTTTTTATTCCATATATTTTATCCCACTTGAAATTTTCAATAAAATAATTTACATGGATTTTTTTGAAAATAAGAAAAAAATGATACAACAGTATGTAATGAGCTGGCATTTCTCAAGCATTTGCAATGGCAGGTATATTATATTATAAAACTTTAACTTCTCTTTTGATTCCCACAGTTAGTATAATTTTTGCCCATTTGACAGATACAGAGGGTATTTGGCAGATACAGAGGGTAAGGTCAGGGTGATATATAATGGAGCCTGTACCACAAGTGGCTGAGTTTGAACCTAGATGCTCTAGACCCAAAGCCTCATTTTTCCTAAGTCACATTCTGTAATAAGGGAAAAAAGCCTTGTTAAGAGGTTGTTCTTAACCACTAAGCCAAGAATTCCAGGGAACATCCAGATCCTTTGAGAGTGGATAGGAGCACAGTTGCAGTGCTGTCCTGAGGACTGTCCTGTGGTCTGACTTGCATTGCTTTGTTGTATCCCTGCTATTACCAGGAGAACAATTCCTGGGCTTTTTTTTTCGGTTGAGGAATCTATTCAACCAATAGAAATGTAAGGAAAGACGCTTTTCACTTGCAGTATAATAACATACAATGAGGTATATAGTTGTAGGCTTTTGTAAACTTCACTTGACCCTGTGGGAAAAGACCAGAATGATGTTAAATTTAATGAATTTTTTCCATTTGGCAAGTTATTCTCCTGAATGTGTAACTTGGTCCATTTTGTATTAGGACGCCAGTTTCTGAAACCTTTACAGTTGAATATTCTATAAGTACATGTTACATGATACAGTCTTAGCAAGGAGGTATTGGCTGGGGGTAGAGGTCAATGTTAAAATGCTTGTCTTGAAGGCATGAGGCCCTGGGTTCCATCTCAGTACCACCACCACCCCCCCCCAAAAATAAATAAAAAATAAAAATAAAACAGGGAGGTAGCCATTCTGACTTAGCAGTTATTTCACATGACCAGGTGATTTCTGCCCCATTCCCTTCTGTCTTCACCTGGTATATCTGCCTTTCTGGGAATTCAGGACAGTTTTGCAATTTTAAAGGGTAAAGCTGCTACTTGTTAATCAAGATTCAGACTAGGGGGCTGCAGTTGTGGCTCAGTGGTAGAGCGCTTGCCTAGCATACATGAGGCACTGGGTTCAATTCTCAGCACTGCATGTAAATGAATAAAATAAAAGTTTTGTGAGTATCTGAAAGAAAAAACAAAAAAGATTCAGGCTAGGGAGAACTGTGTAGAACTATTCAGTTCCCAGCATGCTGGTTCTTGCATGGAACAGGACCTGTCTCCTCAGTTCCATGCTCACCCTGGGGTCTTTCCCACCCTCTAGCTGGTAGTAAATTAGGGCAGAACTTATATAGCACATTGTCTGTTTATAGTCATAGAGACACAGTGGGACTTGGAAATTCTTCAGAAGTATTATCCCAAAATACCACATGAGAATTTCCCACATGACATGGAAATATTTTCTGGACCCTGCTGTGGGTCAGGCCCAGTGCCCAGCATAGGAAATATAAAATGGAATAAGGTACGACCCCAACCTTTAGAGATTTCTGTGTCAGGTGGGAGTTTGGGGGGAGAGGAGAGGCAGGAACCAGGTCATCACAATGTATCTTTATAGCTGTCTAATAGGAGGTAGCCCAGCAGTTGATATGAAGGAGTTCCCATTGTATGCCTGCTGAATGAATGCCAACCATTGAAGAAGGGCATCTCAGAGATGACCTCCCAGGGGAGGTGATAGGTGAGTTGGGTTACAAAGGGGAAGGATCAGAGCTATATGATGGTTCTAAGTTTTTAGTTTGGAATGCTGAAAAGAAGACTTAAGTCTGCTTGGCTTCCAAAGCAGAATAAACCCTGTACATCAAAATGTACCCATCTCTATCCTGTAAGTTTTAATTTAAAATATTAGAATGAGCCACATAGCAAATGTCTTCAACAGATACCAAATGTGAGCTGTCTGCTCCCTTTTCTTTCCACATCTTGTATTCTCTTTCCAGTTTTTAGTACCAACAACATTGATCTCTGATAGAAAAAAAAAGGGGTCTCTATTACTGAGGAAAGGCTAAACAAAGCACCTTATGGCCTGCATCTCCTATGACCCTCAAAATGGGTTTCTGTTGATCAATTTGGAAAGACAGAGTCATCTTTTTCTAAATTTTGATTGCTTTGTGTGTAGGCTGGAACTGCAGTTACTTACATTTAAAAAGTAACATTCTTAATCCAGGCTCTTAATTTTAGCAAGGTGCAAATGCTTATAAAATGCATTGAAAAACAATGTAATTTTCATGTTTCAGAGGAGAGTTGCTAATGACTTAAATGCAGTGACATTTGAAATGTGTAATGATATGAAGTTTTGCATTATAGATGAGGGTGGGTAGATTCTGGTATCTAATCAGCTTTCAGTTTCCTTAAAGGATTTGCTCAGTCTCCATAGTTCACACCATTTGTCACATAAACATTTGGTCAAATGTAGATGTCAGAAAAGCCATGTGAACTATTCTCGCTCAGCTGAGTGTGGATGTACTACTTTGGAGATGGGTTGGTGGTAAAAATGAAAACAGTTTCAAGTTATGCCAAAGTTAGATACATCTGAAGACTGCCTGTAGTTGTAGGTTACTACTCTTGTGTTATCATAGCATCCAGGAACATGTTTAAACAAATATCAGATTGGTTGTGTGATGGATCTTAAATCATGGAGTTTCTGAAAATCAGTACATACAAGTAAATGCTGTTTTCAGCAACGTAGTCACCTTGGGAGGTCATACCATTTTTTCCAGGGGGTGCAGGGTTATTGCTCAGATTCTTACCTAAAACAGTATTCCTCAGTTGAATCCTCATCTCCTTAATCAGAATAAATTCTAACTCTGTACTCAAGAGATTTATCACCATGGATATATACTTTTTTAAGTGGAAAGAAAGTTTTCCTAAGTTACCGGTCATAGTAAGACAAAGTTGATAAGCTTTCCAAAAGGAGTGTGGGCAGGGGTGGGGGGGTTGTGGCTTAGTGGTAGAGCGCTTGCCTAGCATATGTGAGGCACTGAGTTTGAGTCTCAGCACCACATGAAAATAAATAAATAAATAAAAATAAAGATGGGGCGGGGAAGGAGTGTGTTTAAGAGTTGTCAAAGGAAAGAAAATTGAAACTGCTCTTGTTTACTCATCCCCAAAGCTCAGCCTTTGACCTCCAAGTGTTCACTTTCCCTATCTGCACTTCTTGCACAGTGTGATCTCAGGAGTTGTAAAGCTCTCCAGAGCTTTTCTAATACTTTACTTTTGTTTCTTTAGGTATTTCTGGGAAAAGCCAGCTTCTGTTTGCACTGGTCTTTACAACTCGTTACCTGGATCTTTTTACTTCATTTATTTCATTATATAATACATCTATGAAGGTATGGTATGGCATCTGGTAGGATGTATTTTATTTGTAATATACAGATCTATGGAAGCTGTCAATTTATGTCAATTTTTTTTCTTTTTTTTTTTTTTGTTGTTTAGTTTTGGGGTACTAGGGATTGAGTTTGGGGAGTTATTCATCCCTAGTTCTTTTATTTTTTATTTTAAGACAGGACTCACTAAGTTGCTGAGGCTGTCCTCAAACTTGTGATCTTCCTGTCTCAGCCTCCTAAGCTGCTGAGATTATAGGCATATGCCACCACACCCTGCTTCCCTGGTTCTTTTTATTTTTTATTTTGAAACAAGGTCAGAGTTGCTTAGACTGGCCTTGAACTTGTGGTCTTCTTGCCTCAGCCTCCTGAATATCTGGGAGCTTGTGTTTTTTTTAATTAAAAATCTCCAAGAATACTATTTAAATATGCTGTTGTGTTCTTAAAAACTTTTAGACCACCTTGTGTGTATAACTTGAAATAGTTATCATTAAGCATACATTTCTGTTTCAAAACAATAATTTAAAGTACTTTTACGTAGAGATTTTAAAATTTAAGTTCCTTAAATATGATAGAGCTTCTAAAGCTCTTGATAACCCTGTAAGAAAGAGGGATGACTATTGTATTTTCAAGCACTGGGAAATTATAGACTTCCCAGAGAAACTTAGCAAGTCAGTACATAATGAGGAATTAAAGCTGGAACTTCTGGTTGTAGAGTCTTGTTTTGCTGCTGCATATAATCTTGCACTTTTTTTCTTTTTTCCACTTAGTTTTTCCTAAACTGCTGTGTTTGTGCTCTCATTGTTTATTTTGCCATGCTTAAATAGTGTCTGCACCACAATTTACTTAATAATATGTTTTAAACCTTTTAACTTGTCCTAAGCATTCATATCCATGACACCTTTGGTGTCCTTTTATATTTCTTTTAATTCATGTTAAAGCAAATGAGTAACTATTAAAATACAAAATGCTGCATACCCCTAACATTTATATACACTGTGGTCATAGTCCACACTTGAGGAAGCACTGCCTCAGTTCTTTTCCACAGTCATTGAGCTTGTGCTATAAATACCTACAGAGTTAGGCACTGAGCATTTGATTTGAAAAATAAGCAAGTCTTATAGTCTGGTGGGGGAGAAGAGGCAGATCATCCCAGCACTAAATAAATGACTGCAATTTGTGATGGACGCAATGAAGGAAAAGTAGAGAGGTTTTCAGGAAGTGTAATAGTTTCTTTCATTCATTCATTCTACAAAATCCGAGCACCTGGATGCTGGACATTGTTCTAGTTATTTGGTTATAGCTACACCTAAGGAAGTAATATTTAAGTTGAAGCCTGTTGGCGTGGAATTTCAGTAAGTGTCCCCCCAGCACATTGTGTTCAAATGTGTATTTTAAGCACTACTAAAATAAACAAAGCAATATTTGAATTTGTGTTCTTTACTAAAAACCAAATTTGACTTGGTGCCGTGGCCTAATTCTAGCTCTTGGAGGTTAAGGCAGGAGGATTGCAAGTTTGAGGCCAGCCTGAGCAACTTAGCAAGACCCTGAATCAAAATAAAATGTAAAAATGTCTTGGGATGTATGTAGCAAAGATAATAAAGACAAAGATGTTCCATCTTATCACTTCTAGTCAAAATAGTGGAGGTTCTAATTGTTGCAATAAAATAATAGAACATACATACAAATTGGAAAAGAAGTAGTAAAACTTTTTATCTGCAAATGATGTGATCACCTGTAAAGAAATCCTACAGAACCTATAAAAAACTACTAGGACTAGTTAGTTTAACACAGCAGCAGGATACAGTATCAATCCACCAGTACCTCAAAAAAAAAAAGAAGGAAGGGAAAAAAAAGCAAATTTGAGTCACCTGTAATCATTCCATTCTTTACTAAGCAATGGAAACCTAGTAATCAGGAAACAATCAACTGTCTTAAAAATGGCTAAGTCCCTGCTTAGTGCCTGGGCAAACTGAAACTGCAGGCATTAAAGGTATGTGAGCCAGAATCCTCCACCTCCTCTTTAAGAGTACCACCTTTCAGAGGAATCCTTCTGGTTTGCTTGATTGTAATTCCTAAGCATTGTGTCCTGAAAGCTGGTGGAGTTAGACCCAAGTTGTACATCCTCATGTTTTACTTGAACTTTAAGCACTAGTGAGAGGAGACGAGCAGCTGTTGTTTCCCAGTGGCTGCTAAGGCCTGGATGGACCAAACCTCCCTGGCTCCACCTGGCCTGCTGGGGCCCCTGGCTACCAGGAGCCTCTTCTGCATAGGTGCAGGAGAGGGCACAGTGTAAATGCACATGTATATGTACTTTGTTTATGCAAGTGTATGATTATGACTGACAGTTTGAATAGTGTTGACTGTTTACTTTCAAATACAACTGCATAATATACCAGGGACTCTTTAATGTCTTTGTGGGTTGTTTACATTTTTTTTTTAGGCATATGAAAGCTTGATGATTGCTCTCATTTTCCTGTTAAGTAGTTTACCCAAATGTTTTCCTAATTGTTTGTCAAGTCATATTTCCTAAGGAGAAGTAGTACCAAGCAGGGTGGTCCCTATCCCAGTTGTCTCTATGCACTAAATCTGCTGTTGATTCTTGAGCCTAAATTTCTGCAATTTGAAAATTGATGTAATTTCAGCATATCAGACTTTTCCTTGGTCAGGTGACTAGATGATATTTGACCTTTTAAAGATGAAAGAACACATAACTTAATTGTAAGTCCTTGAGCAGTTATACTGCCATGTGCACAAAATCATTCCCTTAGAGGCAGCAATGTTTTCCAAATTATCATTAACTTTAGGTTTTGCTTTTGTTATGTTACCAAACCATTTCATAACAATTTTCCAAATGTTCAGTGTTAAAAGTAACATAATTTAAGTAAATCATCATGGCAGAGTTTAACTTGAATTGCATTGCATTTTTTCTTTACAAAAATGTTAGCCAAGGAATAATGTTATGCTAGAAGGAAGTTCATGGGTTTTGAACTGCATTGAACTTGTTTTTTTTTTTTTTTTTCTTTAATCTGCTGTAATAGTAAGATGAGATTTTGGCAGTTTCTTAAAAAGTGAAACTTACAGTTAACATTTGACCCAACAAACCCACTCCTAGATATAAAACCAAGAGAAACGAAAAGTTATGTTCTCATAAAAGCCTGTAACATGTTGATAGCAGCGTTGTCCACCACCCTTCAACACTGGAAACCATCTAGCTGTCCTCTAACTGGTGAGTGAATAGACAGCTTATGATGTGCCCTCACAATGGGCCAGTACTCATCAATAAAATGGATTATTAATATATGCAGCATAACTGGACACAGTGGCCATTCCTATAATCCCAGCTACTCAGGAGGCTGAGGCAGGAGAATGGCAGATTCAAAGCCAGCTTGAGCAACTTCGTTAGATCCTGTCTCAAAATAAATAGCGGGGGTGTGGCTCAATGGTAGAACACCCCTGAGTTCAATCCCTAGACAGTGGAGGATGGGAAGCAACTAGTTTGTTGGCTTTCAGATGCATTGTGCTAACTGAAAGAAGCCACATGCAAAAAAATGCTATCTGACTTCATTTATGAGGCATTCTAGAAAAGGCAAAGTGGGACAGGGATGATTAAAGGTGAAGCCTGGAGAGGCTTGACTTTGTACAAAGACAGGATGATGGAATTTTGGGTTTAATGGATAAAATTTCCTGTTTATATCACTCAGAAGTATACATCTCCCCAAAATGAATTTTACTA
Source organism: Spermophilus citellus (assembly GCF_964194105.1). Taxonomy (NCBI): domain Eukaryota; kingdom Metazoa; phylum Chordata; class Mammalia; order Rodentia; family Sciuridae; genus Spermophilus; species Spermophilus citellus. The sequence continues at coordinate 37,587,691 of NC_138187.1, forward strand.
TGTTTAAATTAAAAACAGAAACAAACCAAGCAACTGGTGATGTAGAAAGCTGAGGGAGTTGAAACAATTGCAATGTATTGACAACCTGGTATTTTTCTTTTGGTTTTAGCTTATCTATATTGCCTGCTCTTATGCCACGGTATACCTGATCTACATGAAATTTAAGGCAACCTATGATGGAAATCATGATACCTTCCGAGTGGAGTTTCTGGTGGTCCCTGTGGGAGGACTCTCATTTCTGGTCAATCACGATTTCTCTCCTCTAGAGGTTAGTTAAGGTGTTATTTAGTAGTCATGTCTGGTTCTTTAAGGAAATAAACCTATATGCAGATAATGTGGAGTTTTGTTTTTGTTTTTCAGGTAAACTTCTGGTGCAACATGAACTATTTGGTGTAAATATATTGTAGACAGGAATTAAAGCATGCAAGTATTTGGGTATCTGTTGACAGCTTATCCCCTGACTGTCCTTGAGAAAGAACTCAAAACTGTTTTATTATCTTAACTTCTGTGGTTCCAAACACAGAGCCCTGCCTGTCCTTGTGTTTGAAGATAACATGGTCTTCTCCCTACTTTGACTAGGTTTTGTTTCCTTTCCATATATGGATGTTGCACACTGATTTTGTGTCTATGCATCTCCTAAGCAGCACTCCTAAACTTCTTACCCTTGGGGACAGTGATTTATGGTGCTCTTTACACCACAGTGGAGTGAATTGTTCCTAAGTGTCTCTTTCCCAGTGAAGAGCTGCTGATTAGCACCTTGGTGTTTATTAGGTTACTGCAGTGCTCTTGGTTGTCTGATAAGTGCTGGGAGTGCCTAGACTACTTATAAGTCCTTCTTTTGTCGACATGAGTAAAGTACCACATCGGACAGAGTTTTCATAATTACACTTCCAGTTTTTGAACCCTTTGATTTAACTACTCCTGAAAGCCTGAAGACTAATAAAAATATAAGTCCTTGACTTATGTTGGGGTTGTGTCCTGATAAACCCCTTGTAAGTTGAAAAAGTATTTAATAACATCTAACCTACCAGAAATCAGCTTAGCAACATATGGTACATTTTAGAATGTTGATTGTGTCCCCTTGGGATGGTGTGGTTTACTGGTGAGGCTGCTGCTGCTGCCCAACATTAGAGTGTCATAGTACATATCAGTAGTCTAGGAAAAGATCAAAATTCACAGTATCATTCTACTAAGTGTGTATTGCTTTCACACAATCATAAAATAATAAATTATAAGTCGAAAATTTATGTCAGAGGTCACCTATAAGTGAAAAATATAGGAGTCTGGAAAAGATCAATTGGTAAGGAAAAACAACAGTGATGAGGTAGAAGGAACACAGTTATCAATTTTTTTTTCTTTCATTTGGGGATGGAACCCAGGGGGGGCACTTTACCACTCAGCTTCATTACTTTTTTTTTTTTTTTAATATTTATTTTTTAGGTATAGATGAACACAACACAATGCCTTTATTTTTATGTGGTGTTGAGGATCAAACCCGGGTCCCACCTGTGCTAGGCGAGCGCTCTACTGCTGAGCCACAATCCCAGCCCCACGATTTTACTATTTATTTGGGACAGGGTCTCATGGAGTTGCTGAGGCTGACCTTGAACTTGTGATCATCTTGCTTCAGCCTCATGAATTGCTGAGATTACAGGTGTGAGCCACTGTGCCCAGTGAACTATTGGTATTATTAACCCTGGCAGAAATCAGGGCTGATTGGAGACTCTAGATTAGGAATAAAACATGCTTGTCCAGGAGGAACATCTTACATGTAGATTCATAGAATGTTATACAGAGAAAAATAAGGTGTTAGACAAGGTAGTGAAAATTCAGAAGTAAAGGTGTCCAAGTTACCCAGCTTGTCTTGAGCAGTGCCCTGCCTCTAAAATGTTGCTTAACTATCTGTGATATATGTAGTCACCATGCTGCTATTTGAGGCCGAGATGCCCATACCCAGACTTCTTACTCTTTAAGCTACTCTATAGTAAAGCAAGAGTATTTCCCCTGAACACGTGGTGGGCACTAAATCCTGACTGAAGTTTGCCCTTTCTCTTCTAGATTTTATGGACCTTCTCCATCTACCTTGAATCAGTGGCCATCCTTCCACAGCTCTTTATGATCAGCAAGACTGGGGAGGCTGAGACCATCACTACCCACTACCTGTTCTTCCTGGGCCTCTACCGTGCTTTGTATCTTGTCAATTGGATCTGGCGCTTCTATTTCGAGGGCTTCTTTGACCTTATTGCTGTAGTGGCTGGTGTAGTCCAGACCATTCTATATTGCGACTTCTTCTACTTGTACATCACAAAAGGTAGGTTGGGTCTGGCCTTCATGGTTCCTGTAGGCACATCCTCTATTGGGAACTTGCTTACCATTTCCCTTGTCCAACTCTGCTCATCTGACACTATGACTCTCAGAACAGAACTGGCTTCAGGAAAATTCATTTTCATGGTTGTCAAGTAAAATTCAAGATCAGGGCTTTGGGTCTGATATATAGGACCTTTTTTCCTTTGGCTACAGTTTTGTTTTGTTTTGTTTTTTTTCCCTGAAATGGCACATTTTCATTATGAAAGATTCAAATCAGAATTAATTTCAAAAGACGGTCATCAAGATCCTACCCCTCAGAGATAATCACTGTTAACCCATTTTGTCCCATTGTCTGAGATAAAAACATATAATACATAATTATATAAGACATAACATAATCATATAGCAATGACAATATAACAACTGTAATATGTGACATTAATATATAAGTTCCATATTGTTATTCTGGTTTATTTTAATGTGCCTGTGTCAATTTCATTGAAATATTTTCAGAATTGAAAAATTGAGATCTTTGATTAACGTTTCAGTAATCATAATTCCAGATATTTCTTTCTTTTTTTTTTTTTTAAAGAGAGAGAGAGAGAGATTTTTTTTTTTTAATATTTATTTTTTAGTTTTCAGCAGACACAACATCTTTGTTTGTATGTGGTGTTGGGGACCGAACCCGGGCTGCACACATGCGTGCTACTGCTTGAGCCACATCCCCAGCCCCAGATATTTCTTGAGTGTATGCAGACACTTCATTTAAACTGTATTTACTATTCTGTGATCTGCTTTTTTCCCAAGTCACATTTTTTCATCATAATGTGACTTGGGAAAAATAAATAGAAATTATCCATATAGACTTTTGTTATGTGTTGTATATACTATAATTTATTTTTTTAACTTGCTGCTATTAAAATTCTGTGCTTATATCAACCTCCTTATATGTACATTTATAGTTTCATGTTTGCATGAATATAGGATATGTGAACTTTACAAATATCTGATGAAAACTATGGTCCTTGCTCATAAAAAGTATATATACATATGCACACAAATTCATGTGTATTGTTGTGGGGAATTCAGGAGTACCTAAAGCTATAACCATAGATTCCAACCTAAGTATCCCTGCTGTATAGTAACATTCCTCATGGTAGACTTGCTCCATAAAGGAACATATTTATCGTGTGTGTGTGTGTGTGTGTGTGTGTGTGTGTGTATGTAGGAGGGTAGTGAGGATTGAACCTATGGGCACTCTACCACTGAGCTACATTCCTAGCCCTTTTTACTTTTTATTTTGAGATAGAGTCTTACTAAGTTGCTGAGGTTCTTGCTAAGATGCCTCAAACTTGGCATCTTCCTGCCTCAGCCTCCCAAAAGCATGTGCCACTACAGCCAACTTTAATATCCAATATTTCAAGACCCCTTTCATAAGTCATATTTAATATATGTTGATGTGGGGGGGGATCATAACAGAGTAGATGTAAATTTGGTGGTACTTGTAGTTGAATTTATATTTTTTAATGTAATTGCTTATATCCTTATATTTACTGGGTAGAATCTTGTGTACGACAGCTTTCTAAGCGTGAGAAAAAGGAAACTGAGGTTGTCAATATCAGTAACATTTTCTCTTCCTCTCTTTACAATTCTAGTACTCAAGGGAAAGAAGCTCAGTTTGCCAGCGTAAGTGCCAAAGACCATCAACAGCCTCTGTCCTTCAGAGTGCGTGGACAGAATTCTTAACCACAGCAAAGGCATGAGATGCTTGATGCGGAAAATCAGAAACTTAACTCTTTTGTTGCAGACAGTCATCAGTGGCTCTGTAAGAAAGCAGAGGAAAAGAACCAGAAGGTTTCTGTTTAATGCATCTTGCCTTATCTTTTTTTATTACTATGTACAAAGATTTTTTTACACAAAGAAACTTAATGCTGTATTAATAAATTCAGTGTGTAGTTTAATTGGGATAGTTCCAAAAGTGATGATTTTTTGTGAGGAATAAGTGCAAACTTTTTTATTTTTAAAAATTCTTGGAAATTGTTGATTGTGTCTGCAGTGAAATTGTACTCCTTGGCAGTTGGTAGATTATCTATTCTAACATCTATCAAACTTGCATTCCACTATATTTATTTTTTGCCAAAAAGATGAGTTATTTTTGTTTGAAATCTGAGACACTATGTTGAATTTTGTATATCTGTCCAAATTTATTTCTGCCAGCCGTGGAAATCCTTCCGTGGACATCACAACACTACATTTAAGGTTAATGATGGTGACTGCAAGTCTTTCAGAACCAAATTTTAAAGTTCTGAATGTAGATGGGGTGTCAACTAAGAGTCGCCAAAGGTGCCCTGCCCTCCTCCCCTAAGACTGTTAGTCTCAGTTTGGGACTATCCCAAGAGAGCCGAAGAATTAATGGGTAGGGGCTCTGGACTGCTTGCCCTCCGAGTGTGTGATGGGAGGGACTGTAATGATTACTTTAGATATGAGGCTCTATTCCTCTGAGGAACAGAACACAATTTGTTATCTCTCAGCAGTTCCCAAAAGATAGCCACAACCATGTCCTTGCTCAGATTCAAACAGTTTTTCCTATCACTCTTGGGTGGTAAAGTGATTTACAATTTTTTTAAATTGACAATACCAATTACCATTCCTTATATTTTTTTTTAACTGAGCTCTTGCATGACTTATGTTATCCCAAATAAACATTTTATTAAATACAGAATAAATTTGTCTTTTTTATGAATTAGGCTTTTGAACATCCTGATGATTTGTTTTTAATTTGGCAGCAAACATTTCACTTAACAATCTTAAATCTTTCTATATTCTGTGGAGAAACTAGAATTTTTCTTTCTGATTTTGTCATTATATTGACTTTTTATTGATTTATGCAAAAGTATATGACTTTGTTTTTATATGATGCCCCATCAGTATGAAAGTGTTGAGTACTAACAGTGCTTACCACAAGGAGGATGTAGTATTTTGCTTCCTGCATTAAAATGTCTTGTGGAGGAAGGGAGCTGGATGAGTTGTATGTTCATTTAGTGTGGGTTATAATGTCTTTCTAAATTGGCAGTATAATTGCATAGTTTAACCCTCATTTTATTTTCCCTTCTTGCTTCATGTTTTTTGCTTTGTGTAGCAGTCTACCTGTCTTCCCAGCATCCTAATCTTGGTTTAGTGGCTGTGTTCTGTTTTCATCCTCCTTGGGACAATTCTGAGAGTAAGGAGGAAAGGTGGGACATCGAGTGGCAGTAGGTCAAGCAGACTGCTTGCTGCCCAGACTTGGGGTGGGGTGGGGTGGGTGGGGCCAATTCCTGTCTTTGCGCATGCAAATCAGATAAGTTGGGATGCACAGAACAAGCACCAAGCACAGGACAAGATCTGGAACCTCAACATGTCAAAGCCTCCTGAGATCCTTATTCCTAAGTAAATATCAAATTGGCTAAGATGTCACCCCATTTTATGGTGAATCAGGATGACATTTTATTAAGGAGGGTGCTTGAGCTGGAGTGCGGGACTGGGCCAAGTCCTCATGTGTTGGAAACAAAGGCCTTTCGTTGTCTGACACGCCTTATGAAGCACTGTTTTCTTTCACTTCTTGAATAAAGATTACCAGGTAATTAGTATTTTTCATTGAGGTGTTTTATGTGTGTCTGTGTGTATTTTCTTTGTTTCTTTTTATAGTATTTGGGATGGAACCCAGAGCTTTGGCCCACGCTAAGCAAGTACTTTACCACTGAATTACACTCTTGGCCTATGTGTGTGTGAAGTGATAACTATTAAAACTCATGGACACCGATCCATTCCTGTCCAGTTCAGTTGGAGTGTTTGAATCAGGTTTCCTGCTGCCTTACATTCTTCCGAGAGCGTAGGTAGAGAAATAATTTTGATAGAAATCATAGTGCTTTGTGGGAACTGTAAATAAGAAAAGCATGAGCTTTGGGATCAGATTTGTGTTAATGCACTTGCAGCTCTCTGGGCATGGAATCTCATGAGTCTTGTTCTCCTGTTACGTGGAAAATTACTGCCACAGGCTTTCTATGAGGCTGAAAAGAGCCCCTGTTTTGGAATGGGGGAGGGAAGAATAGAAGTTCAATGGATTAGACAAAGGGGAATGAAGGAAGAGGGGATGGGAAAAGGAAAGAGTAGAATGAATCGGCGATAACCTTCCTATGTTCATATATGAATACACCATCAGTGTAACTTTCCATCATGTACAACCACAAGAATAGGATCCTAATAAGTTATACTCCATGTATATATAATGTCAGCTCTACTGTCATGTATATCTAAAAAGAACAAATTTAACAACAAAAAGCCCCTGTTGGTCAAGCTCACAAAACCAAGCTTGGTACATATAAATCACTTCCAAGACCCTCTTTCCTCTCCTATTCTTTAGAGATAGCACCCCCCAAAGCTGGCTGACAACTGGTACTAGAAGAGCCTTTCCTGTCCAGTTAATGACACTGGTCAATTCTGCTCAAAATACTTGTCAGAGAGGAATAGATGAGGAGTAGTTGACTCTTGGTGCCTTCCCAAATGGCCCCTCAGGTTAAATGGTGAATGGATTGGGGCTTCAAGAAGATTTTGCTCTTTCTTCTCTTTAGGGGTCAGTCATACATGGAATTTCCAGGGAACCTGAACTCTGGGATGGGTTTTCCCCATCTGGGGGAAAATCTGGGTTAAATCTTTTTATAGTATAGACTTTTTTTTTTTCTATTTCCAGTATCGGGACTCAAACCACTGCTTTACCACTGAGCTCTATCTCCATTCCCTTTTTAAAAAATTTTTGAATTCTTTAAAAAGGGTCTAAGTTGCATAGGGCCTCACTGAGTTGCGGAGGCTGGCCACCTCAAACTTGAGATCCTTCTGACTTAGCCTCCTAACTCACTGAGATTACCTGTGTGTCCTACTGTGTCCAGGCACAGTGTACAATCTTGGTGTAGATTCTTTGGGTGTTTCTTCAGGTTTGAAGTAATGGCTGCTTTTATAACTGCAATTTAAAAGCTAGGTGCAACATGGCACTCATTAAATGATAAAGCAAGGATAGTTTTTTTAATAATCCTATTAACTTTTCATCTAACCAAAATGTCTGACAAACACAACTTAGAGGTGGAAATTTTATTTTGGGCTTATGATTTAAGGGGGTCTTACTTAGTCCATGATCTCCCAACTGTTTTACTCTTTACTCCAGGTGAGGCAGAACATCAGTGGTGGTAAGGTATGGTGTTACTTCACTGCACACAGGAAGCAGAGTGGGCAAGGTGCCAGGGACAAAACATAAAACCCAAAGGCAGGTCACTGCTCCCCGCCCCCCAATTTTCTTCAGTCATGCCTCATCTGCCTATACTTAACACATAGGACAGTAGTCCTTTTAAATTATTACCCATCAAGTTAATTGAACGACTGATTAAATTACAGCTCACAATCTAATCTTTTCATCTGTGAACATTGTTACTTTAACTCAAGAGCTTTTGGGGGACACCTCATATTCAAGCTATAACATACTAAAATAGCACTCCAAGTCTCTGTCCTACTTTCACCTCCAGCACTTAAAGGGTGTCTTAGTCAACCCAACGCCACATTTGACTCTGCTGCCAGAATAGAATGAAAAGATAAAACCTATTTATTTATTCTCCTAATAAGGTTTCTGTGACTTGAATGGGTCTCTCGTAAGGAAATTGTCTGAAACAAAGTTAACTTCAGGATCTGAGAACTGAAGATCTCAGGACATTACAGAATTCTTTTTTTTAAATGTAATTTTTAAATTTATATATGACAGCAGAATGCATTACAATTCCTACAACATATAGAGCACAATTTTTCATATCTCTGGTTGTATACATAGTATATTCACACCAATTATCAACTATCCAAATTCAGTAGGCAAGAATGGCAAAAGCTAAATGCAAAGATAATAATTTTTTCCAAATTAGGATTGACTCTAATCAAAGAAAATGAAGTACTAAATGGAAAAATAGAGGAAGGTATGAATTAATTTCGAAAAATGAAAGATTCAAGATGCTTTTCCCCTTGAATATAATGATGAAGTAACAAATCTTTTAGACTGCTTCTTGTAACTTGCAAATAGTGAAGTTAACCTAAAAGAAAAGCAGAAATGGATATCAAAGAGCTTCATTTTTCCAAAAGTCTTACTTTTGGAAAAATAGAATATCATAGGATTTTATCCCTTGTTAAAGAGACCTGGTGAGTCGTTAGGTTTCGGGAAACTCCTCTATATCCGAAACATTTTCCTCATGAAAAAAAAAAAAGGCATGAGGGTGCTTTGCCTTCTAAATAGCTATACTTTGATCTGGATGGTTCATTTTGAAAGAAAGATTTCGATTTCTTTTTTTCTTTTTGTATTGGGGAATTGAACTCAGGGACTGTTGACACATCCACAGGCCTATTTTGTGTTGCTTAGCGTCTCACTGTACTAAGGCTTGGCTTTGAACCCAGGATCCTTCTTTCTCAACCTACCAAGCCGGTGAGATCACAGGAATGTGTCTCAGAGCCGGCTTTAATTTTTCTTTTTCTTTTTTTATTGGATGTTCACAACATTACAAAACTCTAGTTTATGAGGGGAATGGGATAATTTCTTTTTTAAAGAACACTATCCACCTGGTCATGGGGCCTGCACAGGCGTGGGGGGCGGGGGGGGGTGGGCAGTAGTTGCATGGCGGCAGTGCGCCTGCGCGGAGTTGCGAGCTGGTTTTCCTGTGGAGTGCTAATGCCTCAGAGTGGCGTGGCGTGGGGAGAGGCTCGATGCACTCCAGGGATGGTGCCCTTCGGCCAGCGCTGGGACTTTTCCAGCGATTACTTGGTCTTCACTCCGTTCTTCAAGAAGTTCCTGCGAGTGCTGTCCGCACTGAGTAGGAGCGGGGTCACCTGAGACAGTGATAAGAGTCGCCAGCCTGCCGAACTTTGACGCTGTCACCGCGCTTCCCTTGTGTTCCCTTGTCTAGTCCTTACCACCGCGAAGCAAGTAGGTGAGGTTGCTGTCCTCATTATGCAAATGTCAAACTGAGACTGGAGAGGGGAGGCTGTGTCCATGGTCACATCAACAGCACCACTCGGGGTGTGGCGCTGAGACCTGGCACAGGGGAGCCGGGCCATAATTGCCGACCAGAATCCATGGTCTCCAATTCTTCTATCCACGTGCACTTGTGGTTTTCACTCTACGTGGGAGAGCAGAGCTCCTGCCCTGCACGACGAAAGTTGGAAAATAATGCCCTTCGAAAATAATGCCCTTCGTTGCCATTCTTGAACCCAGGTAGCAGAATGTCTTGAGTAACAGATAGACTCCACAATATATGTGTTGTTCCGGAGTGTGGAACCAGTGGGAAGCGGCATTGGCGCATTAAGTCCGCTCCCAAAGGGTGTGGGCAAGGAATAATATCATGGTTCTGAAAAAGTAGATTCTGAGTGGGAAAGGGATTTCAAAACAAGGAATGTTAGGAGCTACTTTCAGGAACTTTCTAGATTTCAGGGTCAGGTTTTTCAGAGATCATTTCCCTATAATTATTTGTAGACATGAGAGACCTGATAGCACAAAACTGATGAAAAATACAAGCACTCCGCCTCTGAGCTTAATTCTGCAACACCGCCCCCCCCTTTCACTTCTTAAAGGTCTGGGCTTGAATCTTTAATAGGGCAATCTTGCCAAGTGGTGCACTGCCTTCTGCTAAAATATCTGTAGGGATGGGTCAGGGTCATTATGACTTCGTGTTGTTCAGTGCTGTCTTTCATTGTTCTGCAGTGAGTTACAAAATCATAGTTAAAAGGCCACAGGACTTCTCCTTTTGAGTTTTATTAGTGCTCACCATGAACATGTTTGCATTTCCGTTAGTTCTTTTCCTCTTGATTCAGTTTCAGTGTGTATTGGTTGGGTTAATCCACAAATATACAAATTCTCTTATTAGTAATTTAACAAACATATAGTTTGTTGGTTTACCAGTTGCACATTTCTGAGTCAGGATGGGCAGTTTCCAGCAGGCTGACATTTTATTTGCTAGCTTAGGGTCTGAAAGGGATTTAAATGGATTCAGCAGGCATTGAAGAAGAACAATAATATAAGCCTAGAAAGTGGGGGAGGGGGGAGGAAAGAAAGTCATACTCTTTAGTTGACAGTGTATCTTTCACTGATGAAAATTATATTCCACAGTCAGACTTACCTTATTTTGGGAAATATTAACTCCCTTTACTTCTTTGTATCATATTTTATAAAACAGTTCCTTTGATTTCATTTCTCACCCCCCTGTTTCTGGGCAGGTGGATTGGCATTCTAGTTTTGTATGTCATATATAAAGGGAAACTAGATGTGCTGATGGAATCCTGCTGAGCATTTACTTGATCATCCTCATGGTCCTCTGGCAGTTGTTATAGGTACTGTGTCAGCCATCTTGTGTGTGAGCATGAAAGGTGAAAGTAACCATTTATATTTGACACCTATTTCTTTTTATTTGACACCTATTTCTTTTTATTTATGCTTTCCTAAGCTTAGTTAGATGTAATAGAGAATTATACAATAGGATCAGGGTAGCCCTGAAATTGCAGCCATTGGTGAGAAGGGCAAGTAGACTGGAAAACTTGGAGCTTATAGCTGGTTTCTGAAGACAGGGCAGTGTAGAGGGGGTCAGTGGGCTCAACTTGTAGCATGTGACCTCTATGTAATTGATCAGCATTGGAATTGCATTGCCCAGTGCCCTTTTTTGTTTGTTTGTTTTTTGCTTTTTTAAAAATTAAGAATATTTATTTTTAATACCTTTATTTTATTTTTATGTAGTGCTGAAGATCAAACCCAGTGCCTCATGTGTGCCAGGCAAGCACTTTACCTCTGAGCCGAAATCCCAGCCCATGGTACCTGTCTTTAATGACTTCCCTTCATGGAACTTTTACCTCTTCAGTTGCTCCACTTATCCAACCACCATCCCTCTTGTAACACATTCAACCAGCCTTAAGCTCATTGCATGTAGGCACTTTCCAGCCTCTTCACATCATCTCCACTTGCCTCTCCAACCCCGTACCACATCTCATCACTGGCTCTGTTGCCACCTCTCTTTAGCTTTGTTTTTCTTCTGACTGATAATTTGCTTCACCTGCTTCTTTCCACAGCTGCTCCCGTATTCTCTGAAGCTCCCATCTCCCAAGATGCTTGTCTGCAGTCATTCAGTGCCCACACTGTTAGCTCTTTCCTCTCTGTGCTTATGTGTTTACCAGCTTGAGCTCTTCCTATCATCTCATTCATCTCACAACTTGCCCTAGTACCTTCATTTCCCTTCACCAGTTTCTATTTCAACAAGACCCTTTGGGTTTCCTTCTGTTATGTAAAACTAGAAATAGGTTGTGGAAAAGACTCAAATTGTGACTCCAGTAGCAAAGTCTACCATTCCCTGTGTGTCCCCCATCCTTGGACCATTACCAGGAAGGCATCTCCTGTTGCGATGCCTCTTCTTGATTTGGATTTAGATGTTATACAGCTCTCCTAGAATTTTCTTTCACTCTTCCTGTGTTGTCTGTCTCAATGTCCTCCCTGTGTTTCCTGATTCTAGACTCTAGTTAGAAAGTTCTGTTTTCCAAGATGAAAAATAATTGAGGTGTTTTCCTCCACAGGTAAGAAATTTGGTTAATTAAAAACATCCCTGTTAAACCACAGTATCATTTGACAACAATCAATCTAGAATAATATGATCATATGTATCATTAAGGTAGAAAGATTTTTTCACCTTTATTCAGTTTCCCTACAAATGCACTGAGCTATGTTCTTCAAAAGAACATAGGCCCCTCTGAAAAAAATCACATAGCACATATGGTCTTTTACAATCCATACTTTAAAAAGACAGAAAAACATGTCAAGGCAAGTTAAATAACAGCAGCTCAATATTCACAATAATGATGATTGAATATCAAATGAAACTTTATATTTATAAGACTATGGGGTAATGCCACTGAGATATAAAAGTAACAGATAAAATAGATTAAAAACTTCAGAGAAATAATTATGTACACAAACAGTTATAACACTAATTACAAAACTAATAAGAAATAACAATTTTCCAAACACCATCTATCTCAAAACTATTTAAAATAAACATAGATAAAATAAGCAACATTAATCATATGTACTAAAACTATGACAATCCTATGAATAAATCATCTCCATGCTTCGTATTCTTAAGGAATGTATGACCCAAGATGAATTAAAAGAAGAGGGTAAAAAAGACAATTTACAGGTGAGTGAGATATTCATGGCTAAAGGACATTCATTCACTTTAGACCAAGATCAACCTTTCACCCGCCGACATTTGGGCCCAAATTGTCTGGGTTAAGGATTTCTAGTGCCTCCTGTGTGACAAACTGTTCTCTCTCAGGTCTGGAGGAGCAACCTCAGAGCACCCAGCACACCTCTAAGAGGTCATCTATGTGGTTGGGGTTTGAGACCATGAAGCTGACTTGGAGATTCAGTCTTTTTCACCTCTACAGAGGTGGCTGTGGGTGGGAGATGGACAGGACGGGATCAAGAAGTTAGGTCCTTGAGTGTCCTAAATAAACAATAAGTGACCCTGTCATTAGGCCAGGGATACAGAATTTTGTACCTCCCCTCAGGCCTCCATGGTACCAGGACTTCTAGGCAATGAGGGTGCGACCTCAGCCCCACACCCAGAGCTCCGGATCATAAGCTTGAATCTTGGAAAGAAAAAGAACCCCCACCAAAGCTGATGACTTTACAAGATATTGAGTGTTTTGAAGTTAAAGTTAATTTATTTTCCCATTCCTTAAAATTACTTCACTTTGATATAGACTTTCTAGTCACCATGATTCAACAGTCTACAAATATCTCAACAAATATAATGTTGAGAGGCTTGATTCTATTAACTAAGTTCTGTCAGCTACAAAGCAAATGACATATCAAGGTGTAACTATTAGATTTATTTAGCCTGGTGAGAAATGAAGTAGCTATATGTGGATATCACAACATTATTTCACTTATTACTAACATGGGTAACACTTACAGGAGCATATTATATAAGATGTGGGACATCATATTTTCAGCTTTCTTTTCAATAAAAATTAAGTATACTTTCCTATTCTATATCAGATAAGTAAATTATGCTAGCTGTTTAGAAAATTTTGTGAAGATGCTTTGACAGATACAATCATTTTGGTGTCCCATCTAAATCAAACTTGAAAAGTTGATTTTATCAAGAGACAACTTTATTATTGTCTCTGATTTGAGTGGAATAATGGTTAGTGATATTTATGCTTGGATCCATATCAAAACAACTTAGTTACATAGTTAAATGTATTTTTAGTTTTCGGTGGACATAACATCTTTGCTTGTATGTGGTGCTGAGGATCGAACCCGGGCCGCATGCATGCCAGGCGAGCGCGCTACCGTTTGAGCCACATCCCCAGCCCCGTTAAATATATTTTTAATCATTGAAATCCTTTTATAGTTTCAACATAACCATAAGGTTGGCAGGTCAGTAGTTTTGGTATGATTTTTGTTTAAAACTAAAGAGTACATCTCAGTGTTCCAGACAAATAATTAAACTGTAATTTTAATTAGATCCAAAGTAGTAATTAATTGTGCAAAAATTGTATAAGTGAAAAAGTATTTCACCATAAAATGTTCTGCTTCGTGAATAATTTTAGTATATAGTATGAAAATTCCTTCATCTCATTTATCCACTTCCTTTAAAATAAACCATAGATTACAATTGTTAAATCTATCTATACATAAATATATACTAAAGACCCAAGATATATATCTAAAAAATCACTTATATGTGCTTTATTAAACTATAGTTCCCTTCATGCATAGAAATTGGATTTGGCTTTACATTTTTAATGTACTTTACTTTTCCTCAAAATATGAACTTCATTTTCCTAAAATGGAACTTTCTTTTATTACTTGAATCACTTATGTATATCTAGTAAATTTCCATGAATTTTTTGTTAGATTGCATACAGTAAATTGAGATACAAATTTGGTTTACTACAAAAAAAAAAAAAAAACAAACCTCAACAAACTAACTGATGACTGCCTGGAAGTCCTTCCCTCTGTGCACAACCTACAGAGTTTCTCCCCTTCCAATCCCACCTGCAGCCACCCACCTTCCTGTGTCTCTCCAGTCAGCCCATACCTCTCCCCCCACAAGCACACACAGCACCACCCACCTCCTCACACTCCTCCTTGGAAACTCGACTGTTCCAGCCCATGGAGCAGATGAACTGATAGTGCAGTTTGTGGAACAGGGGACGCTGGGCATAGCTCTTCCCATAGAGGAAATGAAAGATGTCTTGTTTAGGAGCCTGGTTGTCCTCCTCCAAGTCACTCGCCAGGTAGCTGGAGAAAGAAACCAGGTTGTTCCTCAGAGGCACAATCAGGAAGGACCTCCCCTTGGAGTCAGCTTCCCAAAATGGACTCCCAGAGGTCCATCTTCAGACAGGACTGCACCAGCCCTATTAAGGGTTACGGAGGACCACACCTTGGTCCAGAGATCTCTGCCAGACACACACCTTCTGAAGGACTCCAGCCTTTTTCTAGAAAGCATTGAGCAACACAGTTGTGGGAGAGGCCTAAGGGGTGGTTGGACCCATCTTGGAAGGATTTTCAGAAGGTGTGTACAAGGCCAAAAATGTGAGAAGACATCTGTATGAAGGACCAGAAGGGAGCACTTTACACTGTGCCTGTGCCGGGCTGGGAATTGGGCATCTGTCTTGGAAATCCAGAGGCAGAAGACAACAATGTTGCTGTAGTTACAGGAAGGAAGAGCAGTCAGATGTGGCTGCACCTTCAGTCTCTCTGCCAGGAACATAATGCTTCCTTCACTCCTTTTAAGTGAGCTTCATGTTTCCTTTGGTTTTCTTTATTTTTTTAAATCTGGCCTTAATGAAGCTCATGTGTTTGTTTTAACTA
Organism: Spermophilus citellus; assembly: GCF_964194105.1. Taxonomy (NCBI): domain Eukaryota; kingdom Metazoa; phylum Chordata; class Mammalia; order Rodentia; family Sciuridae; genus Spermophilus; species Spermophilus citellus. Next base: position 37,602,920 of record NC_138187.1, read on the forward strand.
GGAGAAGTGTGAAAAACAACCATACTACAATGCTATAATTTCTTGTACACAGGAGGGTCTTGGGTAAGCTGGAGAACAGGGGGTCCCAAGAGCAAACAGGACAAAGAGGCTAAAGATAAACTATAGGTTAGTGCCCCTCTGCTCCCATTCTACCCTCCCAAGTAATGAATCCTGATTGATGAAGGAGACCAAATACTCACAGGGCCAGAAAGAAAGTAGAATCGTTGGTACTGCCAGGAGAAGAGGCCAGCCTGGCTAAAATAAGCTATGATCATAGTCAGGAGGTATTGATGGAGAGAGAGGAAAGACAGAGAGGTCATATCCTGGAAGAGGAGGAAAGAGGGGAAAGAAGAATGGAGGTCTGGGGTAGAGAGTGCTCCTAGGAGAAGGTAGCTGAGTAAGGAGACCTGCTTCTTTGGGGAAGGACAGGAAGGATCAAGGTCAATTGGAGTAGTCGGGGAGAGAAGGCCTAGGTGTGCACTGGAGGGCCAGATCTCAGGGGACCTTTTGAGGGAAGGCATATAGGTCAGCTGGGTGAAGAGGGTCTTGGGTAAGCTGGAGAATGGGGGGTCCCAAGGAGAGCAAAGAAGAGAGGAGCCCAGAACCTCAGGTGACAACAAGCAAAAGGGGGTAGCCATGCAAGACTGTGGACTTGGGCTTGAAGCCCAAAGCACCCCAAGAAGAAGCAAGGTCCACCTGTCCTCTCTGCAAGAAACTGCTAGGTCCTGAAGGGAGATGTGACAAGCCACAAAGGAGCCAGGACTTGGCACATTTTGTTGGCTCTACGTGGAGGCAGAGGGAAGGACCATGGGGCTAGAAATCCCTCCTCATCCAGGCTGTGCTGGATCAGTAACACTGCCCAGTGGAGAACAACCTCACCTTGTCAGACACCCTCAGGTTCTTGTCCCAGGCCAGGAATCTTTTGACAACAGGATCCTCTGTGAGCAGAACACTGATGTTAGTTGGGAACCAGGAGAGGCTTCAATGGGAGATAGAGAGCAGAGAGGAGAACAGGACCTCCCTTGGAGAAGGTGTGGGATTGTTGCCCAATAGAGGTGGATAGGAAGAGATCAGGAACATTCCTGGGAAAGTTGCTTGGACCTGAGACTCCCCCAGAGAAACAACTGAGTGAGGGTTTGTGTAACAGAAAGGTATCTGTATGAGTAAGAGCTTCTCTTAAACTGTAGGGGCCCATCATCCCCCCTTATAACCTTAGAACCAGAGTTATTAGGTCATTTCTCATTTGATAGTTACAACAGTGTGAACATGGTCCCATTAACTACCTCTCAGGGAGGATGAAATGTATTACAGCCACAATGTCTGCAATCAGTGAGGACAATTGGAACCAAGCTCTGTGATCCCAAGCTGGGACCTTTTCATTTCTAATATAAGCATCCATCTTCTAAGAGTCTCTGAGGGCAGATGGGTTCTGAGTCCTCCAGGAATGGGTAGATCAGAGATAGCAGGGCTCTTTGTGAAAAGTGCAGTGGCTGTAAGTTTCCCCTTTGTTTAACTCACACCATGATGCTTGCCAGTTACTTCACATTTGAACTAACTTTGTGACAAACATCACTAACATCAACACCAAGAACCAGGAGACCAGGTGCCGGATCCCTGGCCAATCCTCTCATTTGTCCCCATAGTGCCTGCTCCTAACTTGGTTGCCTCCACGTGGTTGAAATAAAATCTTTGCTTCATCCTCTGCCCAAGTTCAAACTCTACTGTGTTCTGCATAAGAAGCTGTCCTGAAGCTAGTATTTCTTAACCCCCTGTGGTTCTGAAAAACTTCCTTGACCATGAACTTGACAGGGAAAAGTCTGAATATATAAGAGGAGAGCTTCGTCCAGAAGTAATAAGTCAGTGGGCAGCATATATTCAGAAGTGAGTTCTGGCCATAAGCAATTTTATTGTGAGCAAACTGTAATGAAAATAGAGTTAATGAGAGTATCTTCATTGTGGAATATGTGAACGGTTGCATGGAATATCCTACTGTGTCATATTCACATTGTTGTAAATAAATCTCCATACTTGGTATCCTTAGGGAAGAATGATCCAAATAAATGAAAAGTGTAAAAAGGCAATTAATTTATGTGGAGAGAGGGAAACTCATGGCTAAGAATTATTCACTTTAGACCGAAAACAACTTTTCATCACTGCTGACATTTGGGCCTAATTCTCTGAGTTAAGGATTTCTAGCACATCTAGACAAACTGTTCTCTCTCAGGTCTGGCCAAGCACCCTCATAGCACTCAGCACATCTCTAGGAGGTCATCTGTGTGGTTGTGGTTTTGAGGCTATGAAGCTGCCTGGGAGATTCAGGCTGTGTATGCATGGCTATGGTGTTGCGTGGTGTGCAAAAGGTGGCTGTGGTGTTACATGGTGTGCAGAAGGTGGCTATGGGTAGGAGGTGACAGGAGGGCATCCAGCAGCTGGGTCCTTTGGATCTCCTAAATAGATAATGAATGACCCTGTCAGCAGGCCAGGGATACAGAATTTTGTACCTTCCCTCAGGCGGATGACCATAGGCCTCCATGGTTCCAGAACTTCAAGGGCATGAGAGTGTGATCTCAGCGCAAACCCAGAGCTCTGGATCATAGCTTGAATCTGGAAAGAAAAGGAGCTACCACAAAAGGAGATGGATGACCAGAAAGACCCTCCCTCCTTATGCAGCCTCCAGAGCATTCTCCCCAGATCCCACCTGCAACTACTCGCTTTCCCATGTCTGTCCTATCCAGCCCATCCCTCTCTACAAGCACACACGGCTGCACCCACCTCCACACATTCCTCCTTGGAAACTCGCATTTCCAGCCCATGGAGCAGATGATTGGTAGCATGGTCTGTGGAACAAGGGATGCTGGGTATAGCTCTTCCCATAGAATAAACTAAAGATGTCTTGTGTAGGAGCCCTGTTATCCTTCTCCATGTCACTAGCCAGGTAGCTGGGGAAAGAAATCAAGATGCTCCTTAGGGGCACAACCAGGAAGGACCTCCATTTGGTGTCCTCATCCTTAAAAAGAATTCAGGCTGACCATCTTAAGACAGGACTACACCATCCCTATCCAGAATTAACCCTTGGTCCGGAGGCCTCTGTTGGACAGACACCTTCTGCAGGGCACCTCTCACACCCTGATGCTACTGAGAAACCCTCTGCCGCACCTGAGGCTGCTTATTGCCAGTGCAGTTGACTCAGTTTCCCCATCTCCGTCCTCACCCACTTCCCTTCTGCTTTTTCCAGGTGCTCACATCTGTGTCCCCCATAGGTCAGGACCTGACCCTGGTTTATTTCTCTCCCACCAATTTGTCATCCCTCTCCCACCAATTTGCTAGTGGATGGCTTGGTTTACATTGAGCACTTATTCAAAAAGCTGTTGATAGATCTCCTTCCCCAGGTTCCTATTCCCTGACATGGAGGACCCACTTCATAATGTTTTGTTGAACACATGAATGAATGAATGAAGCTTTATCCATAGCCCAGTGCCTTATGACCACGTCATAGACTAAGTACTATAACATAAACACTTTGCAAGATAAAAAGAAGTCAGCTTAGTATTTTTAAATATTTGGATATTTGGATAAGACCCTGCCTTCCTGAGGTGTTCAGTGCAGCGGGATTAGGGCAAGGGGCAGGGAACATGATACCATCTTATAATGGGCCTTAGCACTGCCAGGCTGCAGAGGGTGACTGATCTGGGAACAAAGCACAGATTTGTTTTGTTTTACAGACAGGGTTTCGCTTTTTTTTTTTTTTTTTGCACAGCCTGTTGTCCAACTCCTGGGCTCCAGCGATCCTCTTGCCTGAACCTCTGAGTAGCTGAGAGTACAGATGGGTGCCACCCTGCCCAGGTAGGTGTTAGTTTTTAGGCTGACTTTAAGAATAGGTCATTTTTGGGTCTGGGGTTGGGGCTCAGCAGTAGAGCACTCACCAGTACATGTGAGGCCCTGGGTTCGATCCTCAGCACCACATAAAAATAAATAAAATAAAGGTATTGTGTCCAACTACAACTAAAAATAAATATTAAAAAAGAATAGGTCATTTTTAATGAGATACAAATGTATGAAACCAGCTTGACAGGAAATACAAGATAAAGAGGAAAGAGAGGGCATTTAGAAGATAGGTGGTAAAGGAATTTAATGGTGGAAAAATTGTAGAGAGGGCTTAATTCCACATGAGGACTCCATTTTTGGTCTAGAAAGTGATGAGCAACACAGTTGCTAAGGAGGCCTGGGAGGTGGTTGGACCCCATTTTGGAAGAATTTTAGGGAATGCATAGAAAGCCTCAGGCCTAGGAGTCACTGGTAAGAAGGGCCAGCAGGGAGCACATTACAGTGAGCCTATACTATGTAGACAGACCTGAATTGGGCGTCTCTCTTGGGAATCCAGAGGCAGAAGGCAATGCGACATTGGTGCAGGTACAAAGCTGTCAGATGCAGCTGCAGCTCCAGTCTCTGCAGGGATGAGATGTGTCCATTCTTCCTTCCTCTCAGGTGGGCTATATGTGTCCTTTGGTTTCATTGATTTCTTCTAACTGATATTAAGGTAGTTTAAATGTTTGTTTTTACTATAAGTTCAAGAAAACTATGCTATACTGCTGTCATTTCTTCTACCAAGTGCAAACAGGACAAGAAGTTAAAAATCAGAGGACAGGCTAGAGCCCCATTGTTCCACTCCTACCCTCTCAGGTAGTGAATCCTTGTTGCGGGAGTAAAAGTGACAATGGTGACAGAAACCACATGTCCAACCCTCCAGGGGACATTTATCTGGGTGCTTTTATGTTTCAGGTAGAGGATGGAAGCCACACTTGGATGTCCAGGAAGCCATGTGGTGAAGAGGGGCAGAGCCAGAACTCCTGGACCCCACCCAGTTCTCGATTCCCACCTTCCGTAGCCCAGATCTGGGAGGCTGCTTCAGTCTGGTTTCTGCACTGTGACCTCTAGTTGCCATGTGTCCTTAGGTACCAATTCTGTCCTTTCTGCTTAGGGACACTACTGCCTTGCCCAGCTGTTCTCCTGCTCTGTGGCTTGGAGACTCCTCATCTGGCCAGTGAGCTGTTCTTTCTTTGGTCTGGCTTCTCTCAGCAATTTAAATTTCTAATGATTGACATTTCTTATCTTTTTCCCTCTTTTTGAATTTGTTTCAGAGGGGACAATAAGTCTGGACCCTGTGAATTCCATGTTGGGTAGAAGTGGCAAAAGTTCACCTTTGGCACTCATTCTTTTCCCCCAGGGTTTCACTAGTTCTTTGGATCATGATGGGGAACTTATCAAGGTACAGGGGCATTGACTTTCTAAAGTACAAGTGAAGGTGAAAGGAGAAGACTCAGCCACGTGAGCCTGCCAAGGCAGAGGTGGGCAGAGCTTCCTTGGAAGCCTTCTATTCACATGGACCCCAAGGCTGAGCAAGGGGTTGTCACTCACCAGGATTGCAGCCTGGTTCAGAGGGTCTCTCTCATTGGAGGACTCAAGACCTGCTACAGCCCTTCCCTCTAAGGCCCTGATCATACCTCACCTCCCCACAAAAATATTTCTTCTTTATTTCCTACTGTAGTGATTTTGGTTTCTTTGGGATCCCTATTGCCTTGTCCAACCAGAAGTTTCCAAAACTAAAATTATAACAGTGAAAACATTGTCATTCCCATTCAATTAGAATCTGTGGGGATAGGCCCAAGCACCTGGGCTGTAGTGTTTCTCTATGCGACTTTATGCTGAAAGGCTGGTCCTTGCAAAGCATTTCTGTTCACTCTGCCGTCTCTCTAGTATAACTGTCATTGTTGTATCAGACTGCATCCATAGGAGGAAAAGAGAAGTGGAGAGGTAACAGTGGATTCTAGGCAAAACCTAAGAATTTACTTTAGTTTGGAAAATATATCAACATATAGTAAGACCAGCACTGCCTACTTGTAGCCAAAATAATCAAGGCTTTTCATGGTTCACAACAGAAAATTTAGCTGGAACAGAATTTTGATACTTTTGCATAATCATGAATCACTTCAGTATTAGATAAGGTCTTAGCAAATGTCATTGTGGGAAACCAGAGTACAGTTACTAAGAAGCTAAGATAGCTCTGATGTTCTGGGCAATATAATCTTATGGGACCACAAATGGAGGCATGGGCTGTCCCTGACTGAAACATCATGTGGCATGTGAGTGCATTAGAAAGCTGTCCACTAGAAGAGTGTGTGAACTTCTTGGTTGTTATGGGTGGACCCAACCAGCTCTGTTGGTCACAGTTATCATGAATGGAAACTGGATAAACAGAGCATCCTGGCAATGGTCTTCTACTGTAATAGGACCTGCTTCCTGACCAGCACCACCTTTCACATCAGGAAGAGACTTAGAGGGCAGCTCAGGCCTGTGAAGAAGAAGCCAAGGAACATGCAGGTCTCTTGGAAGGCCTCTGGGACCTCATCCAACTGTGAACATTTATGATTGCCTAATATGGTGGACACTTACTATGCCAGCAAGTTGGATGAACTAAGTTCACTTCATTCATATTTGGTATGGATACATTAGAGTCATGGAAGAGATCAAAGTACAAAGCATACAGACATGCCTGTGCATAAGGTCTAATAGTATATTAAAAGAAAGACTTTAGAGCCCAACTGTGGAAGCAATCCAAAGCCAGTCACTGGATGAATGGATGAATGGACAAAAGATGGAGTCTATCCTCAAATTCAACTATTAGCCCTAAAAAGGAAATGCTGACACATTTCCACCAATATAGGAGCTTAAGATCAGTGCACAAATCAGCCAGACATAGGGACAAATACTCTTGAGTTCATACTATGCAAGACAGACGAGGCACCAAGAATTGTTAAATTCATAGAAAGTAGAATGATGGTCAGCAGGAGCTGTGGGAAGAGAAGTAGGGAGTTTGTGTTTCAAGGCTGCAAAACCTTGTAGGGGTGATTAAAAAAAATCTAGAGATAGGAATGTGGTAGTGACTGCACAAGGAAAACCTACAGTCACGCTTCACATGACAAAATTTTAGCCGATGATGGACCAATACATCACATATATGAAAGGGCACCATCACATGATATTCCATAGTGATGTCACAGCCATAGGTGTAAGCGCACTGTATGCCGTGAGTGCACAATGATGAAATCAACTAAACACATCTGGGAAAAAAACCTCCCTCACAAGAGACACATGGTTGTACTTAATGCTGCTGAATTCTACACTTCACAATGGTCACATGTTTTGTTTTGAATATATATTTATTCACAAATTTTGGTGAGAGAGAGACAAAGCATGACTCAGTTACAAAGGTAGAAAGCAGAGGCCTAAGTTAGGAGGTTGGTGAGCAACTCACCAGTTCCTTCAGGTACCATGCACTTTCCCCAGGAGAAAACAATGTCTGGAATTACAGAACTTTCCTGTTGTTGTTGTTGTGTTTTTTTGTTTTTGTTTTTTTTTGTATATGTGACATTTTTCTTTAAGGTACATAGTGGTAGTGAAATATGTGTGTCACGACCCATGCTGGGAATCCCAAATTTGCTAAGCAAGTGAGATTAATTGGAATTGAGAGGCAGACTTTTAGTTGACATATAAACTCCCCAAATTATAGACACCATGTGAAGAGTGTGTGAGCACATGCAGTTTTGTATTATAGATCCTCAAAATGTCTCCCAAACTCAAGGATGGCTTAGGATGTGTCCTCAGGACAGATTCCTGAAGACAGTAAAGGCCAGTGACATTTAGCAGAATAGCTTTGAAAACCACGGGTTTTCATTTTTCAGCTGACAATTCAATGTACCTGGTCTTTTGTGTATATTTATTATCTTCCTCTTGACAGGACTTATCATTTCTATTTTCCCTAAGTTTCCTCGATATTCTTCTCCCTCTTGGCCAGACTGAGCTCTCAAATGGTAATGTGCAGAGAGGAGGGACAGACTCCAGGAACCCTTGGCACACATGGGACAAGTTTCTCCTCAGGACTGATCACTGCTGATTTCTCCCCTATCCGGAGAGGCGCATGTTCAACCAGATTGCAGAAGGGTTTGCACAGATCAGAGTCTAGGTTTTGTGGAAGAGAAGCAAGTTTGGGAGAACTCACGACCACTTGTCAACTGTCTGCCAAGCCTGAGGACCAGAATTCCCAGCCTAGCACCTCAGGGTACTGCCTGGAGGTAGTGGTGGATGACAAAGTTACAGGACCATCGGATGAAGGAGCTGGAGCGAGAACAGATTTGAGACCGTGACTGACATGGAAGAAAGGATAGAGAAGTCAGGAAAGGTGGACTAAGGAAGCCCAGTTTTGAAGGAGGACAGGACAGGATGTGGGTCAAAGAAGTCCACGTGGAAGGTCAATCTGCGGAGAGAGGAACTGGGTTTGGAGATAAGATCCAAACAGAGGAAAGGGATAGAGGGGATGTAAGCAGGGTCACTCCCCCCAAAAGAGAAAGTTTGTATAATGAGGATAAATTTTTAAAAACGGGGAGATGGGACCATGGAAAGGCAAATCAGGGGCAGATGGTTATCAGCAAAGGTAAAATGGCTGAGGAGAAAGGAAGAGTTCACTGGTTTGGGTTTTCTGGTGGTGGACTGGGCTTAGTGGTGAAAGGCTGGATTCTGAACAGCACCTTTACTTGGGTTTCTTTACTCAGCCTCACCTGCCGCCTCAGCCATCCTGCCAGAAGAAGCAAATGGGTGACCCCTGGATTCAAAGAAGATGAATAGATCTGCCAGAGTTTTCTGACTTGACCCAGAGTGTAGAACCCAGGATTCAGACTGTCTTCTGTCCAGAAAAGAAAAGAGGTGTCGTCTTCAGATTCAGAAGTGGAGGTGGAAATTGTCAGGGTTTTGACTTGACCTGGAAGGTAGGACTCCCAGCCTTCATACTGTCCTCTGTCCAAAAGAGGAAAGAGGAGTCGTCATCTGATTCTGAGGAGGAGGTGGAAGTGGAGTTGTCAGTTTTGTGACTCCACTGAAGGGGTAGATCCCAGTCTTCAGAACCAGTCCTCTATCCTGAAGTGGAAAGAGAAGCAGTCATCAGATCCAGAGAAGCTGGAAGTGGATCTGTCCAAGTTTTCTGACTCCATACAGAGGGTAGAACTTGGGCTTCAACTTCAGTGCTCTGGCCAGAAGAAGAGGACGTGGTCATCAGATTCTGAGGAGGATCTAGAGGATCTGGACCTTGAGCCTAAGCACCTCTGGGTTGTGGAGACACTGTGGGCTGAAGATGAAGCTGAAGAGACAGCGTGTGTACTCAGTGCTACCAGAGCACCGTGAGGTCTTCACCAGGCTGATAGGCAGGGAGACCTCAGTTAGTTCCTTCCAGTGCTTTTTACACTAAACAGGAGCAGGCATATGGGGAGACAGTTGGGGGTTAGGGTAGGGATCAGGCACCTGGGCTCCTGGGTCATGATGCTGATATGTTAGTGATGTTTGTGTCATGGTTAATTCTGATGAAATAACTGGCAGGGACTACAGTGTGAATTAACTCCAGAGTGCTATTTTCTAGCTGTGCTCTGCTCTACAGCAGAATCACCTCAAGTCCTTGCTATGAAGCAGAATTCTGGGCCTGACCTTGGGTGTATGTAATGATTTTTGGAGTGGGGGTCAATAAAGTCTGAGGATCAGAACCAAAAATGAGAGCTGGGGTTGTGGCTGAGTGATAGAGCACTCGCCTGGCATTTGTGAGGTACTGGGTTTGATCCTCAGCACCACATAAAAATAAAATAAACATACTGTGTCCATCTACAACTAAAAAAAAATGGAACTGAAAATGATGGTTCAGGGTGTCAAGAATAAAGGTTGAGATGAAATTGGGATTCTAAATTGGTCTAAGCTCTAGTTAGAACTTACTCACCTTCATGTCTGAGAATTGCATCCATGAAGTCAAACAACCTCTCCTCTTTCTTCCAGATCATTGGGTGAGGAATGTGGTGCATTCTCAGCAGGATATCTCAGGGGACACTGAGAGAGTCATGAGGAAGAGGGGCCTCTTGGACAGATAATCCAGGATCACCCAGAGCCACATAGTTACTGTATCATGCTCATGGGAGCTGGGGGTACACGAGTCCATGAAGGAATGATGAGAAACCAGGGTTCTTTCTCGTTCCATTCATTCCTCAGACATCCCTAAATTTTAGTGTCCTGAATTCAGCTTTTCCTCTGTGGTATTGATATCAAGGTCCTTTTTTATATATATTTAGGTGCCACGGTATTGGACCATTTGAAGGTGTCATGTAGTGACTAAGAATGAAATGGAATTACTTTCAAAACATTTGAACCAGAGGACTAGCGTAGATAATTTTACTACATATCATGAATTTCATTGGTTTATTTTGAACAAGATGGCCATAAAATTATTACTGTCTTTTAATAGTCTTGAGATAGTTGTTATTTTGAAAACATGCTGTTCCTAATAAATTTTCTAATGGGTGTTAAGAGTTTTTTTATAGGTACATAGATATTTTCACTTTTAAGAGAGGTTTTCATCTTTTCAGCTATCATACTTACGTATCTACTATGTTTCCAGATCAGTGGTAATACCCCAAATTCTGAACAATATAAATGTTAAAGTTTAGTCCTCATTATTGAGTTGTGAACTTTGAGCTGCCATTTTTAATGTGCCTTGACCCTTGACACATCTGTCATTTTAAGTTTTTTTTGAGAGAGAGAGAGAGAGAGAGAGAGAGAGAGAGAGAGAATTTTTTAATATTTATTTATTTTAGTTTTTGGCAGACACAATACCTTTGTTTGTATGTGGTGCTGAGGATCGAACCTGGGCTGCACGCATGCCAGGCGAGCGTGCTACCACTTGAGCCATATCCCCAGCCCATACATCTGTCATTTTAAAGAGGGTGTAGGGGCTGGAGCTGCAGCTCAGTGGTAGAGCACCTGCCTTGCATGTGTGAGGCCCTGGGTTTGATCCTCAGCACCACATAAAAATGAATAAATAAAGATATTGTGTCCATCTACAACTAAATAAATATATATATATATTTTTTTTAAAAAAGAGAGTGTGTGTTTTAACGGTTCATGTGCTGGGCTGGAGATATAGCTCAGTTGGTAGAGCGCTTGCCTTGCATGCACAAGGCTTTGGGTTCAATCCCCAGCACCACCCCCCCCCAAAAAAAGTTCATGTGGTATGTGCTTTGAAAGAACATAACATATTTCTTGGGGAAAATTAATAAAGATGAATGTCTTTGCACTTTTATGATGTATGGGATCATGTCAGTCTAGACTGCTTCTTTGCTGTCAAATGACACTGTTATATCACAGGGTTCCAGGTAATTGACCAAATTTATTTCTTGTGGAAAAAAAAATCTTCAATTCTTTTCATGTTGGAAAACAACAGAGAAGGTGGCAGATCTTAAGCTGGAGATTGAAAGCAGGAAACATAGGAAGGCAAATCAGGAGGAGTACAAAGAAGAAAGAAAATTCTTTTTTTAAAAAATATTTTATTTACATTTTAGTTTTCGGCAGACACAACATCTTTGTTTGTATGTGGTGTTGAGGATTGAACCCGGGCCGCACCCATGCCAGGGGAGAGCGCTGCCACTTGAGCCACATCCCCAGCCCCAAGAAAGAAAATTCTAAGGGAACTGTGTAAAAATCCTAAATCTGAAATCAAGGAGAAGTGTCTCGCAGGAGGATGCCTTCCTGGTAATGGTCCAAGGAGGGGGACACACAGGGGAAGATAGAGTTTGTTAGTTGAGTCATTATTAGAGTCTTTTCCACAACCTCTAATTCCAGTTTTACATAACAGAAGGTTGTGAGGAAATAGAAACACACGAAGGAAAATGAAGGGAATGGAGCAGGTTCTAAGAAGAATGAGGTGAGAGGAAGAACTAACGCTCTAAACAGATAGGCACAGAGAGGAAAGAGATACTAGTGCAGTCACAACAACTGTAGAAAGGCATCTTGGGAGATGGGAGCACCAGGGAATGTGGGAGCAGTTGGGGAAAGAAGCAGGTGAAGCAACGTATCATCCAGAAGTAAAACAAAGCTAAAGAGAGGTGGCAACAGAGCCAGCGATGAGATGTGAATGGGTTAGAGAGAGAGAAAAAACAATGCTGAGGGGCTGGAAAGGATGACATTTGGAGCTTAAAACTAGATGGATACATTAAAGAGGGGGGTGGAGGTTGAGGGAGTGGAGCAATTGAGAGGGAAAAGTTGCATGAAGAGAGAAGCCAATGAAAACAACCACTGTTGTTGGGTGTGGTGACGCAAGCTTGTAATCACAGTGGTTTGGAAGTCTGAGGCAGTAGGATTGGAAGTTCAAGGACAGCGTCAGCAACTACTGAGTCCTTGTCTTAAAAAATAAAGAGGGCTAGGGGTATGACTCAGTGGCAGAGCACCTCTGGGTTCAGTGTCTAATAAGAACAACCAGCAACAACAATAAACCAGATGGACACTATGCAAAGCAATTCTGATGCCGATAAACTGCACTGAGGTGAAGTGCTACAGATTGAGGCCACAGGCCTCACTATACTGCCCACACTTCAGACACTAGCTGCAACCTCTGGGTTTCCCAGACCACTCATGCCATCCCAGAACTGTCCTCAAGTCCAGGCTGACATGTCCCGGATCTCAAGTTCAGCATGCCTGAAATCCAATTGCTATCACTCTGCAGTATTGACCACATCACCAAAGTAATAAGCAAGCCAGGTGACACATGTTCTACTTATATATTTCATTTCAGGAAAGTCCACAGCCTGCTACAAGAGGTATCAGCAATAGCATGACTTGGTTGTTCCCAATTTCCAGCAGGCAACCCTGAATTTCTTTTCTCCACATTAACACATTCCAGGAAAGGAGAAACACCATCCTGAGGAGGACAGCTAGCTCACCTGGAAACTGATTTTTAATGTGCATCTTCTGAATTCACAAAAACTCCCACCAGCACTATAATTGCTTCCTTTTAGTATCATCACCTCTACAATAAGATGATGATGGTCCCAATCACATACTGTACCATCAGCAGGAAGCAGGGGCTCCGTGGAAAGCACTTAATGCAGTTTTGTGAATACCACACTTATCAGTGGTGTCTATTCCTGGCTTATCACTTTCCAAATTAGTACAGCAAATAAAACACAAGTAAGTCAAAGATTTTCCTTCTCCCCGGGCGGGCTCATCTCCAATCTTATTCCTCCCATCAAAACAAAACAATCCTCTTTTGACCTTAACTCCCTCCACATCTACTGACTAATTCTTCTTTTCCCATTGGGTCAACATTTGTTTAAAAAATTTGTACCCAGATGAAATCCAATTCTTTCACTCTCTTTTAAACCCCTCCAGATCCAGCTAAACAAATCCTCAAGGAGTCCCAGGACTGAATCCCATGGCCAGTTCTGTCCTTGGGCTTGACTATGAATAGTTGATACAGTTCCTCCTCCAACCCCCAGATCTTTTAATTTCCTTAGCTCCTGAAACTTCATGCCTCTGGTCCTCATTCTGGCCTCACTACCAGCCCCACCCAGTCCTACCTTCTGTAGCACTTTGCACATGAAAGAGTCCTGGGCTCAGCCCCTTACCCAACACAGCTTTCCATGCTGACTTCCAGTGCAGGCTGTCCACTGAAGTTCCAACACAAGCCCTGCCCTCTTGCTATCTCTGCTTTACCTCATGCTAACAGCGCCAATTCAAAATGGCTAAAACCCAATTCTGGCTTTTTCTTAAATTTGATTTTTCACCATCTCCCACTCCCAGTTTAATTATAACCTAGTTTTCTTGGTCACTCAGGGAGACTCTGAAGAGCTTTCCACATGGGGGCAGCATGATCAAATTATGGTTTTAGGAGAAATACTCAAGGCAGAAAATGCACTTGAGCCAGTGAAGGAAAGAAGTAGTAGAGAATGGGAGTTTCTGCAAGAGTCCAAAGAAACAAAAACAACCCCCAAAACTGTAATAATGGTAACAAGGAGACAGAGTAAGAGGAAAGGATAACTTTGAATAGAACACCAGCAAACTTTAGCAACTGCCTGTGACAACAGCAAATGGAAGAGCTTAGAAGGATCCCACTTTTCTGGACAGGCTCATAGGCTGCCTCAATGAACAAATAGGGGCAAGAGCAGAAGGCATAGACAGACCAACAAAAACGATTTGGGATCTATTGTATTTATTAGCTTGAGGTGTCCTCTGGACATACCCCAGGGAGAGGCTCAGTACCTGGCTGGACAGAGGCATCTGATCCCCGTGGGGGATTGACATAGACTTGGGGTTAAAAGCACAGGACAGTGAGATCAGACAGGAGTAAGGTGGGTGGTGAGCTAACGGCAGAACTCCTCAGATTCACAAAGAGGGCAACAAGACAAATGTGGGACAGAAAATTACAGGAGAGACTGCAGAGTGTCTAAGACAATGATGGGCAATTAGCCCTGGGTGTGCATGTTAGAAATACCCAGTGTACATTAGGTCACGGGCAATCTTCACTAGAACAGGATGAGGGAAGTGGTAGGCACAGAATGGAGACCGTGGGAGGCAAGATAAAATGGGAATGGGAAATGAGGACCCCTCTGCCAGGGATTTCTACTGCACTGTCTGCTGTGCAAGCCAGACCAACCTGCAGAAAGAACTTCTTAGACTCACTTAAGAGAGGCCATTCCTCCAGCAGATCCAGGCCTTATCCTTGCACAGAGCAACAAAATCAATATTTTAGTCACCACAAAGATCATGGGTGCTGAGTCCTTCCTGGGCATTATGCTGTCTACCCAGAGGACAGACAAGTAAGGTTATCAGTGGCAGTGGCTTGTTGGTTGTTATTTAGGAAGGCGATTCCTAATCACATCAAAGAAATATTTAAAATCCAAAAGAAAGGAACATTCTCACTTACGGTCAAGTCAAGGAATGTATAATATTAATAATTACTTGCTCTGAATGCCAAAAAATAGGAGACACACATGTACTCTGGTTTTAGGGATGCTTTAAGGATCATGCTGTCTACACACATGAACAGGACAAGGTCATTGGTTGTTGATCACTATACTGTTTTGAACATATTTTAGACTATTTATCTGCCTCCTAAGGAATACTGTAAGCAAAAGCAGAGAATAAACACATGAATAGAAAAACTCACCAGGGATTTACTCATTCTCTGCTGCTCTTGGAAAACATGGAAGATGTGGAAGCAGGTGCAGACCTGGGGATTGAAAATACAAGCAGTGTGGTTATGAGTCATCTGGCCTGCCGTGGCAGGGATCTACTGCATAAAAACCTACCCAGAAACCTCCCAGGACACCTCCTGGGAGGCTGTCCCATTAGGTCTTCCCCACCCACATGTCTGTATCGGTGAACAAGTGGGTGTGAGTCTCATGGTGAATGAACTTCAAATCCAAATGAAAACATCTGCCATCATTTAAATGTCAGCTAAAAAAGGAATTCTGCTCTACAGCACTCATCTGTTTTCTAATTATAGAAACTTTGGCTCTGGTGAAAGGAGTATTTTTAAAAATATTTCTTTTAGTTGTAGATAGACAAAATGCCTTTATTTTGTTTATTTTTATGTGGTGCTGAGGATCGAACCCAATGCCTCATACTTACGAGGCAAGCAGCTCTGCCACTGAGCCACAGTCCCAGCCAGAAAGGGGTATTTTATTAAGAAACTTACTGTGACTTAAATGTAATACAGGGGAAGGCATACTGGCCCAAAAGTGCCCACAAACCAACCGGAGACCTTGGAGAACCACTCCCATCTCAGACCCAACGTCTTCCTCCCTCAAAGGAGGCAGAAAGAGACTTTGCCTTCACTAAGCTGCATGACTCTGCAAGGACAGGCCTCAGCGGGAGTCAGTCAAAGAACTGAGGTGCAGATGGAGGCTGTCGAACACTGGGAGACACTGGAGCTCCGGAGGAAGAAGGGAGAAGGAGCAAGAACGGAGGAGAGAGGCAGAAGTCTCACGGAGGACAGGAGGACAGTGTCCCCTCCTCCCCAGCACACGGTGGCCTTACAGATGTACCCACGGAGCACCTAAGGCAGCGCAGCTCGTCCTGCCAGCAACCCGACCCCATCCTGAAGCCAGTAAACCCTGTCCTGCTTCACGCCATAACGTCCCGCCACGCGGTTCCTGCACCCACTACCTGCACCCGCTGGGACTGCGCAGCTATGGCCCTTCAGGGGTCAGGGATGACAGGGGCGAAGGTTTCTGCCGCCGGTTGGTCGTTGCTGCTCTGGACGGATCTGGGTGCAGATGATTCCGAGGGCCATTACGAGTCCAGAGGAGAACTAGCGGTTCCTGGGGCCGTTATTGCTCCCGAGGGGGCCGAGGGTGGACGCTAACAGATGCCACTGCTGCTCCCAGGCCTCAGACCTCCCCTCGCCAAACAGGTGTGCTCCAAGGGCCCAGGCCGCGCCTCCCTCCAGGTCCCAGATCCTCCTGCTCAACTCAGCATCCTGAGTCATGCCGGCTGCCTAGGGAACCAGCCCTGCCGCCCTCCGCCCAGGCTCCATTCCTTATATTGTGGTTTTGTTTTTTGTTTTTACTGAGCTCTTACATGACTTATCTGGTGTTACCATCCGAAATAAATATTTCATTAAATACAGAATGAATTGTCTCTCTTACAAATTGACCTTTTGAACATCCCATGTTGAGGTTTGTTTTTCATTGGGCAGCAAAAGCTCTATAGGACAGCAAACATTTCACTCAACAATCTGTCAAACTTTATGTATTTTGTGGAAAAAATATAATTCTGGATTCCAGATTTTGTCATTTTATTGATTTGTGATATTGTTTTGATTTATGTAAAAATATGTGAATCGAAAGTATATGACTTTGGGGCTGGGGCTGGGGCTTAGTGATAGAGTGGGTGCCTAGCATGTAGGGGGCACTGAGTTCAATCCTCAGCACCACATAGAAACAAGTAAATAAACAGAGGTATTGTGTCCATCTAAAACTGAAAAAAAATTTTAAATGTTTATGACTTAGTTTTTATGTGATGCATCATCAATATAAAAGTGTTGAACACTAACAGTGCTTACCACAAGGAGAATGTAGTATTTTTGTTTCCTGCATTAAAATGTCTGGAGGAAGGGAGCCAGATGCGTTGTATGTTCATTTAGTGTGGGTCATAATGTCTTTATAAATTGGCAGTATAATTGCATAGTTTAACCCTCATTTTATTTTCCCCTCTTGCTTCATGGTTTTTGCTTTGTGTAGCAGTCTGTCTTCCCAGCATCCTAGTCTTGGTTTAGTGGCTGTGGTCTGTCTCCTCTTCCTTCTGAGTGTGAAGGAAAGGTGGGAATCCAGCGGCAGTAGGTCCAGCAGACTTTGCTGCCCAGACTGAGGAGCGGGTGGGCTGAGTGGGGCTCATACCTGTCTTTGCACATGTAAATCAGACAAGCTGGGGTCACTCACCACAGAGCACCATGCACGGAACAAGAACTGGAACCTCAGCATGTCAAGCCACCTGTAGTCATTATTCCCATGTAAAAATAAAATTGTCTAAGAAGTCAAAACCATTTCATGGTGAGCCAGAATGACATCTAATTAAAGGAGGGTGCCTGAGCTGGAGTGCAGGACTCGGCCAAGTCCTCCTGTGTTAGAAACAAAGGCCTTGCCTGTGTGACTTCCCTTATGAAGCCCTGTTTCAGTTATTTTCATTTCTTTTCTTTTTTTTCCAGTAAACATTTCTTTAATCTTTAGATTTCTTTTTATAAGAACCCAGTTCAACACGTCTGTAATTCAACAATATAAAGAGAACACAAATAGCAAAAAAGCCACCTTTGCTTCCTCTTAATATATCCCTTATTCGCTTGAGGTAGGACTTATTTCTCTGAAGATTCTTTTATTGAGTTGCTGTCAAAATGGAACTGAATTCCTATGTAGAGCAGCGGCATACCTAAGTGAAACATTAGAAAATAAATAGGAAATTCAGACTTTAAAAACTAGATAATTGAATCATGTGATAGCAAAGTTATGGTCTTACCCAGGAAAGCTACTTGGAAAAGGTAAATTTTAAAGGGTAACATCCTATGAATTGTCACTTACAAATGGAATATAAGCAAAGGTACCAGTGAACAAGCAAAGTACAACTGCCTCTGTCCCATAAGTAGACTTGAGTGTGGTGAGGCATAAATAAAGTCTCCAATGAATGGTATCGATTTTGCTGTGAGAAAGAAGGATGAGGGCTGGAGTTGTAGCTCAATGGCAGAGCACTTGCCTCGCAAGTGTGAGGCACTGGGTGTGACCCTAGTACCACTTAAAAACAAAGACATTGAGTCCATATACACCGAAAATTTAAAAAAAAAAGAAAGAAAGAAGGATGAGTATACTGTGTAATTGGTCTAGCACCTATGGAGGATGTGACATCTACATAAGTAAATTTCCCACATAAAATTGAAGTTGCCTTGTGCAAGGCCCTGGATTTGATCCCCAACACTAACAAAAACATTGGTGTTGCAATGGGCAAAAGGTGTGATTATGCAGTCGAAGGGGAGAAATAAAGAATGTCCACACGCTTCTGCACTTTTCAATGCTTTATTCACTCAAATCACTCAATACAATTTCACTCTATAAGTTCTTAATCAAGAAAATGACAATCCTTAATTCTCGACACTGCAATAGACATAACAATTCACAGCAAACAATTCTGTGGATTAATTAATTCTAAGCACTGCAGCACACTTAATCATGACAGGCTAATGACAGACATCCCTCTGCATGCTAAGTTCAAGTGTCAGATCAAAAGGCTTTAAGTCCAGCAGATGCACACTCACTCAGACAGCGGTGATCAGGTCAGGTGATCAGGCTTTTCCTGGGGTGGAGCTGACAGCCGGCTGAGGAGGTGGTCCTAGGAAGAAGTTGCAGCTCTCACCAGAGTCAAGATGTGGCTGTAGAGTTTGAGAGTGGTGAGGAAGATGCAGAGGGTCAGCAACTGACGACAAGTGATGGGCTGTCAGTCCAGGTCATTATCAGGCACTCCAGCTTGTGTGCATCAGTATTGGCTGGCTGAATGTTCATTTGCTCTATTATTTATACTAAATTTGGGAGCTTTTGACCCCCCTTTCGATCCTTATCAGCTGCCACTGGATTTCTCAGTAACATCATTTTACCCTGGGGTTAAAACATCTCACCTGGTGGTCCCCACCCTGATATTTTTACCTTTCCCTATTATCAGGTGAGGACAGCCTGCCAGAGGCTTCACTCTGAGTTTATCAGGGTGAGGGGAAGTGACTTGCTTGTGTCTGAGGGCCACACTGCAGGGCTTCATTAGGCATGCATGGTGAGACTGCAGGTTTCAAACTGGAGTTTTTAAAATGGAGTTGCTTAGGCTCAGGCCTAAGGCCATTCTCACCATTGGCTATTTTAACTTTAATTAAAATAGCCACAGACTTGTATATTTCTACCAGCCTCTGTAACTGTTTTGCCTTTTCTCCATTTGAGTGATAAAAAAAAAGAAAAAAAAAAGAATGAAGGTCCTGTGCTTTAGGAAATGCACCAGTAATCAGAAGGCCAATGGAGG
Organism: Spermophilus citellus; assembly: GCF_964194105.1. Lineage (NCBI taxonomy): Eukaryota > Metazoa > Chordata > Mammalia > Rodentia > Sciuridae > Spermophilus > Spermophilus citellus. The sequence goes on from NC_138187.1 coordinate 37,622,327, forward strand.
AATATAGGCTTATTAGCCCCTAGGAGGCTCTGGGCAGGGGTGTGGACTGGGCTCATAAGCGTGTGGTGCTGCTGCAGCTTGTCCCCGCAGGAGAATCATGGCCCCTTAGCAATGCCCGGCAAGCTCCTGTCCGTTACCCTGCCCCTACTTTTGCTTCTTGAAGAAAGATTATCAGGTAATTATTGGTTTTCATTGAGATGTTCATGTGTGTGTGTGTGTGTGTGTGTGTGTGTGTGTGTGTGTGTGTGTGTGTTTCTTTTTTTGTAATGCTGGGGATGGAACCCAGGGCCTTGCCCACGCTAAGCAAGTGCTCTACCACTGATTTACAGTCCCAATCCATGTGTGTGTGAAATGATGACTCACAGGCACCAATCCACTCCTGTCCAGTTCAGTCAGAGAGTTTGAATCAAGTTTCCTGCTGCCTCACACCCTGGCCAAGAGAGCAGGTAGAGAAATATTTTTGATAGAAACCACAGTGCCTTATGGGAACTCTAAATAAGAAAAGCATGAGCTTTGGGGTCAGACTTCCTGGACAAGGAATTTAATATGAGCCTTGTTCGGGGCTGGGATTGTGGCTCAGCGGTAGAGCACTCGCCTAGCACGTGCGGGACCTGGGTTCGATCCTCAGCACCACATAAAAAAATAAAGCATTGTGTTGTGTCCATCTACACCTAAAAAATAAATATTTAAAAAAAAATATGAGCCTTGTTCCCCTGATTCATGGAAAAACTGCTGCCCTAGGATTTCTGTGAGGTTTAAAGGTGCCATTGTTGATGAAGCTCACAGAACCGAGCTTGGCACACATTAATCACCTCCAGGGCCCCCTTTCTCTCTTGTTCATTGGAGACAGCGCCCCTGAAAGGAGCCCCTCCTGTCCACGTGATGACACTCATTTGTTCTGCTCAGAATCCTTGTTAGAGAGGCATAGGTGAGGAGGAATTGGTCTTAGGTGCCTTCCCAAATGGCTCTTCAGGTTAAATGCTGATTGAATGGGCTTCAAGAAGAATCTTCATGAGATTTTTCCCTCTAGCAGTCTGAGGTGGAATTTCCCAGGGATCATAACTGCCGGGGTCCTGCCCTAGCGGGGTCCAGGGAGTCCTGAAGGATGAGTGGCGTCGTCGAAAAGGTGAGACAGGAGTCGTTCCGTTGGAGCAATCTCCAGAGAGAGAGCTAATGCAGCTTTCTCTGGGTCATCTTTTATTACAATTTTTCTCATCATTATAGATTAAGAATATGTCATTGATTATATAATTTAAAACTTTGCCAAGACATGACATTTCCTTAACCATGATTGGGGGTACAAACAATGTAACATTAATTTACATTTTTCCAGGATATGACCTTCAGTTATGTAATTATTAAAAGTACAGAATCATTAATAAAATACGTCACTAATTTACATTTTTCAGATTTTCCCAAGATTTACTATTTTTCACAAGATATGTTATTTTCTTATTAACTAATGCCAAACTACATAACCAGACTCGAAGTCTCCTAACCAATCATTAACCTAAAGTACACTTGCACTTTATTTCTAATCTAAAATTCCCATCTAAAAAAGTCCCTTTAAATCTTATATTTAAAATAGCCTAAAGTTTATGAATCATTCTTAAAACATATCAGAAACCTACACAACTAAAAACTTAAGAATTTCTAAACTTAAGAATCTAAATAAAATAATATTTCTAACATTATTCTAAAACTGTGTCTTATAAAGCTATTTTAATTAATTCCTAAATTTATTCTCATAAGACTGGTTGAGCTGCTTTCTCAAAGAGTTTCTTTGTTTCTCAGTCAAGGTGCACTAGTTCTCATATCTTTATAATCTTTCTCAATAGAAAGTAAGTTCTAAAAATCAATCCACTTTCCACCAATATTAACTATGCTCATCATATATCCCTATGTAAAGTAAGAAAGGGTTTATAAAAAGAGAAGAATATAGCTTTATATGTTTTAACTTTCCTAAGTGTATAATATAACTTTCCTTAATCAAAAATGAAACTGCATGTGGTGAACTTTGTGAAATAAGCATACTGATTAGGTTTTCTAAGAGGCTGGAAATATGGGCTTGGGTTCTAGTTGATATAATCAATGTGGTGCCTAAAATTCTCATGACCTTTCAAAGGATGATTGTTGTCCGTTATCAGGTTTGTCCACAATGTACTGAGATAGAAGAACAGCCTTCTACTTTGTCCTTGATATGCTGAGGAGTAGTAGAACAGCCTTCAAGGCATGAACTACATGTTATGTTCTAGCCATCTGAATTTTAATTTTTTTGGCATTTAACATACTCATGCCTCCTGTCAGAAACATAAGCATGAAAATGAAAAGTCCCAATTACATAAAAAAAGGGTCTCATGGTTTCCGTTTCCCACCAACCAGCGTGGCTTTGCCAGCATTCAACCTCACTGTGACCCTGTCAAGACAGTGGGAGAGCGGCTTTGCCAACACTTTTTCTCACTGTGACCCTGTCAAGACAGTGAGTGGGGGATCGCCTTCACCACATAACTCTGTCTAAGATGGGTTCCCCCACCTGTCTGGGGTTACCCTTTTACAGTGTGAACTATATTTTTTATTTTCTTCTTTAAATATTGGAGATTGAACCCCTGTTTTATCACTGAGGTGAAAAAAATCTCTGATTTACTATTCCCATCCCATTTTTAAAGTTTTAATTTTGAGACAGGGTCTCACTAAATTGCTGAGGCTGGCCTCAAACTTGAGAACCTACTGCTTCAGCTCCCCAATAACTGGGATTATAGATGCACACCAGCATGCCTGGTTACAGTGTGCAATCTTGCTGTAGGTTATTTAGGTGTTTCTCCTGCAGGTTTGAAGTAATGCCTGCTTTTAAACCCACAGTTTAAAAGTAAGTTGCTACATAGCACTAATCCTTTTAAATGACAGAACAAGGATACACTTTTATTGTACTGTTGGTCAGCTTTTCATTGCTGTTACACAAATCCCCGACAAGCACAATTTAGTCGAGGAAAACTTTATTTGGGGTTCACGATTTCAGAGGACTTAGTCCATGGTCTCCTGAGCCCATGACTCTGGGCCCACGTGAGGCACCATGGCAGTAGGGCCTGGTGCTCAGTACATGGCAGCCAGGAAGCAGGGAGAGTGGGCTAAGGCGACAGGGAAAAAATATCAAACCCAAAGGCAGGTGACCCCAGTGACCTATTTTCTCTAGCCACACCTCATCTGCCTACACCTAACACTGAGTACAGTAGTCCTTTCAAATTATTAATTCACTGATTAGATTGCAGCTCTCACAATCTACCTGTGAACATTGTTCACCTGAGCTCATTGTTAATGAGCTTTTGGGGGACATCTCATATTCAAGCCATAAGAGACATTGAAATACAGCACTCCAAATCTCTGTTCTACTTTGACCTTGGGCACTTAAGCAGTGAAAGTCTTTAGTCATTCTCAACACTACACTTTTAACTGTTGCCAGAATAGAAAGAAAAGATAAAACCTATTTACTCACTCTATAAGGTTTCTACGACAATGTGGGTTTGTCATAAGGAAATTGATGTGTCCTAAAACTAACAATGTGACTTATTTCCTCCATGGTCTAAGACCTGAAGATCTCAGGACTTTAAAGAATTCTCAGAAAAACAACTCTCCAAATTCCTGAACAATCACCTGGCCAAATTGGTAGACAAGAGTGGCAAATTCTAAGTGCAAAGATATTCATGCACACAGGATAATTCTACTATATATTTTAAGATTAAAATACATTCTCACAAAAATACCAAAATGATAAACCATGTATAGAATAACTGCCTCTAATCCAGAAGGGTTTTTAGAAGAAAATTAAAATGTAGGGCTGGGGCTGTAGCTCAGTGGCAGAGCACTTGCTTGCCTAGCATGTGTGAGGCACAGATCCTCAACACCACATTAAAAAAAAATAAAATAACATAACAAAGGCATTTGTCCATCTTCACTAACAAAAGAATTTTTTTAAGTATTAAAATGTAGAATAAGATGAACAAACACACTGATAGGGACATGCTCTAAAGATAGGACAAAAATCGAGCCCACATAGCCCAGCAAAGATGTGGAGAATCTGTAACTCCCTTCACATCACTGGTGGGAGTGGAAAATGGTGGAAAACAGTTTGTTGGCTCCTTGACCAAGTAAACACAGACTCCCCGTATGAACCAGCAATTCCATTCAGTGTATATTCCCAAAGAACTAAAATCAAGTACCCCAACAAGGATCCATACACACATGCTCACAGCTGCGTGATTCACCATAGCCAAAGAGGGAAAACCACTCCAATGTCTATCAGTAGATGAATGGGCAAACAAAATGGGTTTTATCCTTATGAAGGAATATTATCAGTTAAAGAAGGAATGAAATGCTGGATGTGCTGATGTATAGATGTAAATATACAGCCATTGTGCATTCATTGTCTGTCAGTCACAAATTCACCCTCTTTTCTTGCTCTGTGATCATGGACCTGGTCCTTGTAAATCTCACTCCTTTGCCATCCTAACTGGTAAACCTTGTCTGGAGGGGATTCTGGGAGAGAGATGGAGCTTGATTTCACACTTAGTCCCCTCTTTTGTTAGACAAGGAAACTGTACTCAGAAAGTTGTCCCAGTCGTATAGCAATAAGTGACAACTGGAGATAAAGCATGGGTCTCCTGCTGGTGCCCCCAAATTCACCTGCTCTGTAGTTTTTTCCCAATTCGGCCCCTGTCCACTCCCTCACAGATGAGAGCATACAGCTGGAAACCCTCATTTTGCAGAGCCTGGTTTTCTTTTCCATTCTAAGTGGATTATTTCAGTATTTTGCCACAAAAGACTGACCAATACATTAGGTTATGCCATGGAAACATCTCAGACATCTCAGTGACTTCAAACGAGAAAGGTATTGTCCTGCACACTGTATGTCCTCAGTGGATGTGCAGGCAGCCTGTCATTGGGTCCTGGAGGCACACAGGCTGGTGAAATGGCCGCCATCTCCAAGCTAGGTAGTGGTTACACCAGAGAGAAAAGAGGGCTTTCTGTGCATCTCATATTAGAAACACTCTGCACTAAAGCTAAGAAAGATGTTATTGACTCTATAGCTGGGAAATATAGACTGCTAGAGCACAGAGAGGGGTGGAGCATACTTGGTGGAGAGTTTGGGATTTCCCCCTATATGCTAGCCCATGCCTTTATAAATACAATCATGTCAGTCCTTGAATTTCCCTTGAATTTACCATGATCTAAAACATTAACACAGGGGCTGGGGTTGTGGCTCAGCGGTAGAGCACTTGCCTCGCACGTGCGGGGCCCCGGGTTGGATCTTCAGCACCACATACAAAAATAAACAAGTGAAATAAGGGTGTTGTGTCCAACTACAACTAAAAAATAAATATTAAATAAATAAATAAATAAAATATTAACACAGACTTGAATAAAACTGTCATCATTTTGTAGATAACCACATCCATCCATGTAGTCTGATACCGTGTGCCCTGCCATGGAAATATTACTTACCCAGTACTTTTTTTTTGGGGGGGGGGCCAGGGATGGAATCCAGGGGCACTTGGCCACTGAGCCACATTCCCATCCCTTTTTTATATTTTTTTTAGAGACAGGATATTGCTCAGTTGTGAGGGCCTCATTTGAGATGATCCATGGACTCCCAGAAAGTGTTGACACTCTGCAAAGACTGTGAACATGCATAGAATTTTCTATGATTTTATGTCTTCATAAGGACTCTTTGAGTCAAGGATACCTAAATGCAATGTGTGTATTCCCAGGGCAGATTTCAGAAAACAGTGGCCAGTGGCATGTAGCCAATTAGATTTGCTAAACTGAGTGTTTCCATTTAACTTTTTCAAGTGATAATTCAGTGTGCGTGGGTTCTTTTGTACATACTGAGCTCCTTCTTGGGAGGTCATGTCATTTCTGCCCTCCCCCTTCTTCCTTGCCATACTCCTTAATCTCCCACTGCACTGAGCTCTGAAATGGAAATGCCCAGAGGTTGGGTATCTAACATGTGTTGTGTTGACAATGGAGAGAAGAACCCGGGTCTAGACAGAAGTGAAAAAGGGGTCAGAGACCCATAGGTTAGTTTGGCAAAGTGGACAGAGTTTGGATCAGTCACAACAGAGACCATCTCCTCTAGAACTCTAGGACAGGTGCACATACCAGTCTGACAGTTGCAGGTGTTTTCCTTCAAACTAGTGGCCAGGTTGGAATGAGTGATGACATCAGAGGCTTCCAACCTTCCTGATTGGAAGGGACAGACTCTGTGAACCACTGGCAGTGCAGTGGGCAACAGTTTGTCCTCAGAACTGTTCCTCACCTGATTTCTCCTGCTTGGAGAAGCGCAAACAGAGTCTTATTCAACCAAATTCTGGAAGAAGGCTTTGCCTTAGTAAGAACCTAGGTTTTGTAGAAGGAAGACAGAGTATGGGAGAACTTATGGCGGATCAACAAATCTCCCAGTCTGGGCAATCGCCTTCCCAGCGGAGCACCTCAGAATCCCACCTGGAAGTGGTGGTAGATGATGAGGTCCCAGGTCCATCAGGTGAGGGAGCTAGAGTGAGAACTGATTTGACATGATGACTGGTAAGGAGGAAGGAAGGGGTAGAGAAGCCAGGAAAGGTAGACTAAGGAGCCCACTTTTGAAGTTTGAAGTTCCTTGCCATGGGACAAGGAAGTCCACATGGATGGAAAATCTGTAGAGAAAGGAGTTGGGTTAGAAGATGAGATATAAGCATAGGAAGTAGGTAGAGGAGATGTAAAAAGGGTCACTCCACCCATGGAAGAAAGTGTCCATAATAAGGAAGAGTTTTGAGGAACAGGGAGAAGGGACACTGGTAAGGAGAATCAGGGGCACATTTTTATCAGCAAAGGGGAGAGGTTGAACAATAGCTCAGAAGAAGGTAACAGTTGAAGGTCTGGGGTGTGGGAGGTGAACTGGGATCAGATGATGAAAGGATGAATTCCAAATTCAGGAGCTTGACTCTGCTTCCTTTACTCAGCTCTGTGGGTAAAACCCTGCCTCCCATGTCGGTCCTCGAGGAAGAGAGAGTGGACCTCAGAATCTGAGGGAGACTCGGAGGATGATCTCCCAGGGATTTTTGATTCTATACTCCGGATAGAATCTGGTCTCCTGCCTGAGACCACTGGCATAAAGAGAAAGAGAGAGTCCTCCACTGAATCTGAGGATGAGCTGGAGGATCTGGAAAGTGAGCTAAATCACCCCTGGGATGTGGAGTCACTGTGTGACCACAAAATAAAACTCAAAAAACGGCGCATGGACTTGGTGCAACCAGAGCACCATGAGGTTTTCAACAGGCTTCTAGGTAGGGAGACACCCAGGTAGCGCCCTCCAATCCTGCTCTTTACACAAAGAGGGAACTTATAGCCTCTGCACTTTTCCAAAGAGCCCTGCTATCCCTGAGATCCCCATTCCTGGAGGACTCAGGACCCATGTACCCTGTGAAACTCTTAGATGATGGATGATTACATTACACCTGAAAAATGACCCTGCTTGGGATCACAGAGCTTGGTTCCAATTGTCCTCACTGATTGCAGACATTGTGGCTGTAATACATTTCATCCTCCCTGAGAGGTGGTTAACAGGACCATGTTCACACTGTTGTAACTATCAAATGAGAAATGACCTAATAACTCTGGTTCTAAGGTTATAAGGGGGGATGATGGGCCCCTACAGTTTACTAGAAGCTCTTACTCATACAGATACCTTTCTGTTACACAAACCCTCACTCAGTTGTTTCCCTGGTGGGGAGTCTCAGGTCCAAGCAACTTTCCCAGGAATGTTCCTGATCTCTTCCTATCCACCTCTATTGGGCAACAATCCCACACCTTCTCCAAGGGAGGTCCTGTTCTCCTCTCTGCTCTCTATCTCCCATTGAAGCCTCTCCTGGTTCCCAACTAACATCAGTGTTCTGCTCACAGAGGATCCTGTTGTCAAAAGATTCCTGGCCTGGGACAAGAACCTGAGGGTGTCTGACAAGGTGAGGTTGTTCTCCACTGGGCAGTGTTACTGATCCAGCACAGCCTGGATGAGGAGGGATTTCTAGCCCCATGGTCCTTCCCTCTGTCTCCACATAGAGCCAACAAAATGTGCCAAGTCCTGGCTCCTTTGTGGCTTGTCACATCTCCCTTCAGGACCTAGCAGTTTCCTGCAGAGAGGATGGGTGGACCTTGCTTTTTCTTGGGGTGCTTTGGGCTTCAAGCCCAAGTCCACAGTCTTGCATGGCTACCCCCTTTTGCTTGTTGTCACCTGAGGTTCTGGGCTCCTCTCCTCTTTGCTCTCCTTGGGACCCCCCATTCTCCAGCTTACCCAAGACCCTCCTCACCCAGCTCACCTACATGCCTTTCCTCAAAAGGTCCCCTCAGAGCTGATCCTACAGTACACACTAAGCCTCCTCTTCCCCCGACTGCTCAGACTGTCACAGGTCCTTCCCCAAACCAGCAGGTCTCCTTACTTGGCGACCTTCTCTTAGGGGCACTCTTCACCCCAGACTCCCATTCCTCTGTCCCCTCTTTCCTCCTCTTCCAGGATGTGACCTCTCTCTGTGTTCTTCCTCTCTCTCCATCAGTACCTCCTGTCTATGGTCATAGCTTATTTTAGCCGAGCTGGCCTCTTCTCCTGGCAGTACCAGAGAATCCACTTCTTTCTGGCCCTGTGAGTATTTGGTCTCCTTCATCAATCAGGACTCACTACCTGGGAGGGTAGGAGGGGAGCAGAGGGGCACTAACCTTTCTTTGACTTTTAGCCTCTTTGTCCTGTTTGCTCCGTGTACACGAGATCACAGCACTGTAGTATAGTTTGTTTTTCTTTTCCACACTTCCCTAGTCAAAGCAAACACACATGCTCCCTAAAGGCCAGTTGTTAAAGATTCAAGGAAACCAAGGAAACACAAAGCCCACCTGAGAGGAGTGGAGGAAAGCATGGGCACCTCCTATCCCTGGCAGAGACTGGAGGTGCAGCCACATCTGACTGCTCTTCCTTCCTGTATCTATACCAACATTGCTCTGTTTTCTGCCTCTGGATTTCCAAGACAGATGCCCAATTCCCAGCCTGACACAGGTCCAGTATAGGGTGGTCCCCTCTGGTTCTTCATACAGGAGTCTTCTCACATTTGTGGCTCTTTCTACACACCCCCTGAAAATTCTCCCAAGATGGGTCCAACCACCCCTTAGGCCTCTCCCACAACTGTGTTGCTCAATGCTTTCTAGAAAAAGGCTGGAGTCCTTCAGAAGGTGTGTGTCTGGCAGAGTCCTCTGGACCAAGGTGTGGTCCTCCATAACACTTAATAGGGCTGGTGCAGTCCTGTCTGAAGATGGTCCTCTGGGAGTCCATTTGGGAAGCTGACTCCAAGGGCAGGTCCTTCTTGCTTGTGCCTCTAAAGAGCAACCTGGTTTCTTTCCCCAGCTACCTGGCTAATGACATGGAAGAGGACCACCAGGCTCCTAAACAAGAGATCTTTCGTTTCCTCTATGGGAAGAGCTACGCCCAGCGTCCCCTGTTCCACAAACTGCGCTATCAGTTCATCTGCTCTATGGGCTGGAACACTCGGGTTTCCAAGGAGGAGTGTGAGGAGGTGAGTGGTGCTGTGTGTGCTTGTGGGGGGAGAGGGATGGGCTGACTGGAGAGACAGGAAGGTGGGTGGCTGCAGGTGGGCTCTGGGGAGGAGAAAGCTCAGGAGGGAGGGAAGGACTTCCTGTGCAGTCCTCAGTTTTGCATTTATCCATGTTACTAAGTATTCTTGATGGATCCAAGCAGAAATATTCCTAATGTTAAACCAGTATTCTACTCAAATCAGGGACAATGATAAAGCTTGTCTCTTGATAAAATCAACTTTTCAAATTTGATGGGAAGAGACACCAAAAGGATTCTATCTGTCAAAGAATCTTTATAAATGCTTAATTTAGTTATCTGATACAGGAAAATATACTCGATTTTTATTGAAAAAAATCTGAAAAAATGTGTCCTACATTTTATATAACATGATTCTGATGTGTCGTCCATGTGAGTAATAGCTGAAATAATGTTGTGATATCCATATATAGCTACTTCATTTGTCACCAGGCTAAATAAATCTAATAATTACACCTTGCTATGTCACCTCCTTTGTAGCTGACAGAACTTAGTTGATTCAATAGAATCAACATTGTATTTGTTGAGATATTTGTAAACTGTTGAATCACGGTGACTAGAAAGTCCAAATCAAGGTGAAGTAATTTTAAGGAATGGGAAAATAAATTAACCATAACTTCAAAACCCTCAATATCCTGTAAAGTCATCAGCTTTGGTGGGGGCTCTTTTCCTTTCCAGATTCAAGCTTATAATCCGGAGCTCTGGGTGTGGCGCCGAGATCGCACCCTCATTGCCTAGAAGTCCTGGAACCATGGAGGCCTGAGGGGAGGGACAAAACTCTGCATCCCTGGCTTGATGACAGAGTCAGTGATTATCTATTCAGGATGCTCGAGGACCTAACTTCTTGATCCACTCCTCTCCACCTCCACCCACAGCCACCCTCTGCAGATGGTGAAACAACCTGAATCTCCAAGTCAGCTTCATGTTCTCAAACCCCAACCACACAGATGACCCCCTAGAGGTGTGCTGGGTGCTCTGAGGCTGCTCAGCCAGACCTGAGAGAGAACAGTTTATCACTCAGGATGTGTAAAAATCCTTAACCCACAGCAATTGGGCCCACATGTCAGCTTTGATGAATGGCTGATCTTGGTCTAAAGTTAATATCCTTTAGCCATGAATCTCTCTCTCCTCCTGTAAATTCTCTTTTTACCTCTCCTTTTAATTCATCTTGGGTCACTTATCCCTTAAGGATACTAAGCACGGAGATAATTTATTTACAGGATTGTCACAGTTTTAGTACATATGATAAATGTTGTTTATTTTGAACTATGGTTATTTTAAATAGTTTTGAGATAGATGTTGTTCAGAAAATTGTTGTTTCTTATTGGTTTTGTGATTAGTGTTATAACATGTTTGTGTACATAAATATTTCTCTCAAGATTTTAATCTTTTTATCTATTACTTTTATACCTCAGTAGTATTATCCCATAGTCTTATAAATATAGTTTTTATTTGATGTTCAATCATCAATATTGTGACTATTGAGCTGCTAGTATTTAACTTACCTTGACATGTTTTCTGTCATTTTTAAATATGTATCATTCGAGAGCACATGTGTTATGTGCTTGTGAAGAGCACAGCACAGTGCATTTGTGAAAAAACTGAATAAAGTTGAAAATCTCCTTACCTTAATGATACATATGATCATGTCATTCCAGATTGGTTGTTCGCTGTCAAATGATACTGCTGTTTAACAGTGTTGTTTTTAATTGACCAAATTTGTAACCTGTGGGGGAGAAAACCACCTCAATTATTTTTCATGTAGCAGAACAACAGAGAAGGTTGTAGAACTTAAACTAGAGACTGGAAACAGGAAACACAGGGAGGATGTTGCAAGAGAGAACACAGGAAGAATAAAAGAAAATTCTGGAGGAATTCCAAAGCCAAGGTAAAAGTAAAACTTCCTGGTTAAAGTCCAAAGACAGGGACACCCAGGGAATAAAAGACTTTGCTACTTGAGTCACAATGGGAGTCTTTCCTGAAACCTATGTATGTTTCTAGTTTTACATAAGTGAAGGAAATCCAAAGGGTCTTGTTGAAATAGAAACTAATGAGATGATAGGAAGTGCTAAGGTTGCTAAATAGATAGGCACAGAGAGGAAAGAACTAAGAGTGTGGGCACTGAATTACTGCAGACAAGCATCTTGGGAGATGGGAGAGAATATGGAAGCAGCTGTGGAAAGAAGCAGGTGAAGAAAAGTATCAGCAAGAAGTTAAACCAAAGTTAAAGAGAGGTTGCAACAGAGCCAGTGATGAGATGTGATGTGGGGTTAAAGAGGTAAGTGGAAATGATGTGAAGAGGTTAGAAAGGACCAACATGGAACAAGCTTAAGGTTGGTTGAATGTGTTAAAAGAGGGATGGTGGTTGGGTGAGTTGAGCAAGTGAACAGGTATAAGTTCCTTGAAGGAAGAAGTCACTAAAGACTGGCACTGTGCAATGCAATTCTGATGCTGATCAATTGCATGGAGGTCACATGCTACAGATTGAGGCTGCAAGCCCCCTCTACACTGCCCTGTCTTCAGAAACAAGCTGTAAGTTCCAGGTTTCCCAGGCCATTCACACTTCTCACCACTGGTGTATATTTGGGGATTCCCATGATCCTACTGTATAATTCTCTATAATATCTCACTGAGGTTAGAAGAGCACAATCCTATAATTACTGATTTGTCATGTAAAAAAGGACACAAACTGGGACCAGCTAACATAAGAGATAAGAGGCACATGGCTGGAGGTCTAGGAGGGTCTGAATAAAGGCTGTCATATCCTCTGGATGTAACATCTTCAGAGGACATGGATGTATATGACCTACCAGGGAAGCTGACCTTGGTTTCAGCTGAGTTTTTATAGGAATTTAACTAAGCATTTGGCATGAGTTGGATGAGCAGAGCAATAAACTAGGCTCAAGTGCTGCTCTCTGGGTACTTACCATAGAGTGTGGGAGACAGGTTAGTGTCCAGGAAGTAAGACAAGGGCAGGTGGTACGGATAGAGATGGGGGAATCACGATGTAAACTATGTAGCGGGAGGGTGGCATCAGGCAGCATCAGGTCTCCAGACTGTTTTTTTTTTCCTGATCCCCATGTGTGAGGTGCCCTTTAGAAGACCCTGACCAGCAAAGCCTTCTTGAGGAAAGGCCTGTCTTGGGTAATGCTGGGCAGGCAAGCACTAAACTCTGATTTTGGGGCCCACCGGGAGGCTTCCTTTCTGACCCCACCTAAGTTGGCCTTCCTATTCCCACTGTAAGACTGAGTTCCTGGCCACACCAGAAGTCCACTTGCACAGCTCACCGGAAATCCATGTTCCTGGGCTCACAGCAGGTCTGAAGGCAAGTACTTGATTTTACTTCCCAAGAGGCTATGCACCCGGTCACTCCCACGTAGGGACTATCTGAAACATGCCTGCTTCGTCTAACAGTTCAGAGGAGATATGCTGTGAGCACTGGCTCCCTACAGGCCTCCCACATTTCTCCCCAGGTTTCTCCTTAGATCAAGGGAATGTCTAGAATGCATTTTCTTGGTGTGGTGTTTTTCCTGATTGCATCTTGATTCAGTTTAGGTTACACACATCTATACATGTGGTAAAATGGTAAAATACCTACAGACTTCTTGCATAGATGACAATTTCCTAATGTACAGTCTTGTCATGCACATGCATTGGGGGATACTGCATGAATGGTACATTGAACCTGTGTGTTTTGTCATTACAAGTTTCCTTGAAACTGTATTTTGATATAATAAAGCAAAAAATTCGAAACAAGCATTTATCTTGACTAAAAATTCCAGAGCTTGGAGAGCACTGTTTAACTCTCATTTTATGGATCTTTGGGAAAGACTGCTCTTATCTATAGCAGCCTGGCAGATTTCTAGAGGGAAGGGCTGGGTTGGTCCTTCTGGAAAAAGTCACAAAAACATCTCATTATTTTGGTGATGATTAAATGGGCATGAGGCTTGATATCTTATTTAGAATAGCCATTTATTTACTTATTTTTTAACTGCCAGGGATGGAATCCAGGCTACATGCATGCTAGCAATTCATGTACTACTGAGTTATACCCCTAGTCTCCATGAAGAAAATTGAGCTCACAGTTCTGTAAGTCCAAGAGCACAGTGCTGGAATACTAGCAATTCCTCCAGCTCCCCAGACATCACAATGTGGTGCAGAAGTAGAAAGGGAGCAGGCCAAGTGCAAAAGGAGTCATATGCATGGTGTAGACTCCCTAAATAACAACCTGTTCTCATAACTCAGCATTTGAGATCTGCATTAATGCCTTCTGAGGTGAGTGTCCCCATGATCTAATTACCTTCCATTTGGCATCACATATAAAAGGTTCCACCACCTCAATACTGCCACACTGGGGAACAAGTTTAGGCACTTGGACCACTGGGAGGCACATATCTAGTTTCAGTAAGCTGTCTTCCTTTGTTCCATTTCCTGTGACTCCTTGGCTTGGATCGATTTGCTATCTGCATTACCCAGTATTTGAAGTTTTATGGGTAACAGGGAGAGGCTATAATTTAGAGTGGGGCACTGGGACCAACACTGAATTTATGATAACAAGCCAATTCCAATTGGGGAGAGCCAGCCACACTAGAAATGTCACCACATGATGAGGGGAGGGTGTGAAACTTTGGGCTACATATCAGCCAGTGCTCCAGGAAGCAGAGGAAGGCTAGAGATTGGGTTCTATTGCAAGACAACTGAAACCCCATGCCTCCCTAATGAATTCCAGTAAAAACTCAGGCCACTGAAACCAAGGTGAGCTTCCCTGGTTGGTGAGGCACTGAGCACATCAATGTCCTGGGAAGACGATGCATCCTGAGGACACAAATGCTTTCACTCGGGCCCCTCCCACACCTCATGCCATGTGTCTCTTTTGGGGCTGGTCCCAAATAGTGTCCTAACCTTGGGGATCCCCGTGAATAGGAAGCTTCCAAGCAAACTCCACTCACCTCCTCCCCAGCAGGTTCTCCACACCTTGTCCTCTCTTCTCAACATCCTCCGTCCTCTGGTGAGTCAAGGTCTCTGCACCTCAAAGAGTGTTTCCCCTCTGTGACCACAGATCCAGTGACATCCTTGGGAAAAACAGAATGAGCGTCAATGGTGGACTTTGGTTGCTTCTGCCCAACATGGATTCAAGGGTCCAGTTTGCTGTCCCAGCTGAAATAAATTTAAAAGGAGGGAAATATATATGGAAAGTCCATGTTTAGGAATTTAGATTCCTGAGAGGCCATCCCAGAGACATCCCAGAGACAGCCCAGCTCTCTGGCCAGATAGGGAGTGTTCAATCCACAGAGAAGGAGGGGACATGGGGTCAGCAGTGTCCCTGAGCAGAAAGGACAGGATATCTAAGGCAACTAGAGGTCACAGTGCAGAGAACTAGAGAGAACTAGAGAGAGGCGAGTTTCAGAAGGGAAGGGGCACAGCAGAACTCCCCACCACAGTGTCTTAGGCTGGGGCAACTGTGTGCTGTTGACTTCCAACCAGAGCACACAGGCAGTGGGAGAGTCTAGGGCAGGGGACCAGTGATAGGTGTTTCCTGGCAGTGATGAGTCAGTGGGTGAGATGTTCCCTGCAGGCCAGCAGGGACTCTCTTGTGTTCAGCATTGGGTACCCCCAATCTTCTACCAGGCTCTGTCACAAAGGGGACTTCAGGGACTCCAGGTAGCTGATGGAGTAGTGATTAGATGTTACACACCAGGGAAGAGAAGGCATCTTCTCAAAGAGAAAATCTGGGTGGGGGAGCAGCCTCGAAATGCCAAACTTTACCAACATTCAGCATCTGAGGCCCAGCCATGTGGACTCTTCCCTAATGGAGATGGAAACTGTCAGAGCAGAATTGGGGACTCATAAGTGAGGGAGATTCAAAGGAAGTGGGGGTTCGCACAGATTCCTTTCCTCCTGTGGTCTAAGCTTTAGGTTTCCCTTTCAACATGTGGAAACCAGAGCAGTGCAAAGCCCCAGCCCCGTCATCTCAATCTGCGTGGGGTTGCCCAAAGTGTCTTTAAGGTTTTGGCTGATGAATAACACAATGCTGCTGCTGGGTATTCTGCAAAGTGCATCTAGAACAACAAGAATTTGTGATTCTTGGGCTGGGGTTGTGGCTCAGCGGTAGACCGCTCACCTCACACGTGCGAGACCCTCAGCACCATATACAAAAATAAACAAGTGAAATAAAGGTGTTGTGTCCAATTACAACTAAAAAATAAAATATTTTTTTAAAAGAATTTGTGATTCTTGCCTAAATGTGGGCATCTGTCAAGTCAGATGTGGGAGAACAAGTGCCCAAGGATGCACAGTTTGAGCCACCTGACCTTGTTAACTGGCTGATTAGACTGCCCTGGCTCAGAGTGGCAGATCCTCCCTGGGGAGGAAAAGCTTAGAAAAGCACACGCCCTTCCCCAGTCAGCATCAATATCAGCAGGGCAGAAAAGTCTTTGCTTTGCAGAAGGACACAGAGGGGACACATCCCATACTCTATTTGCCTCTAGAGGATTTGTGTAGAACTCCACAAATATGCTAGGATTTGGGGTTCCATTATGGGGTATGAAGTTTGAATCAGGCCCTTTGGCCTGCCACCTGGGCCATGGTAGCTAAGTCACTTCATGTCTCTGGGCCTCAGTTTCCCTGTCTGAAACATAGTGATGAAGCGAGAGTTTCTCTGCTTCTACTGCAAGGTGGGATTTTTGTAGTTACAGGCCTCTGAAGCCAAAAAATTCCATTTCTTCTCAACTCCCATGGAGTGGTGTTAAGAGTGGCAGCTCTCAATGGTGGGTCATGCGCCTAGTATTGCAGCAGACCCCACTGCTCACTGCAAATTTCTTCTTTCTGAATTCTTTGTCATGAATTTGAAGAATGAAAACCACAGATGAGGATAAGTGAGTGCAAGAGCAGAATATAGTCAAGTGTGAACAGAAGCAGAACTCCCACAGGGCAAGAGGAGACCCAATAGGATTGCTACTTGGGAGTGTGCTAGTCTAAGGATTTATACAGCACTTGGGTGAACACACTGGATGAAATTTATGCAAATCAGTTTTGGAAAAAATACCAATGCTATTGGTTAACTCTTGAGACTGAACTTCCATTCAGGTCTGCCTTACTTCTGTTTTCTCACTACTGGCCTGCAATCCCAGCTTCCCAGGAGGTTGAAGTTAGTGAATCCAGGATGCCCAGGTGTTCAGAACTGCAGCCCTGTGTGGAGAGGGTACCTGTACTGGTCCAGGGCCAAGTTGCAGTGGGGTGACAGGTTGGCATCCTCTGGCTTGCCTCAGTATTGCCTCACTGTGCCTCAAGCCAATTTTGTCATAGCAGGCTCTGGAGAGCTATGGTCTCTGTGGATACACATTCCCTGGGATATCTGCTTGCACTTAGCTAGGGGTAGCAGAAGGTGGTTGGCAATGTGGGTGGGCCCTGGTGTATTCCAGCTCACCCTGGCTATTGCTTTGCTATTCTGGGACAAGTACATGGATTCAGTGGCATCTGCAGCTCTAAGTCATAAGGCCTAACTGACTGACAGAGGTACAGCAACAGGTAGTGATAGACTTTGGTACACAGCAGCTGCAGTTGTTAAGACAATTAACAGGGGAGAGATTGCAGATCACAGCTAGGACCTTCTTTTGAAGGTTTTTTCTTTCAGAGCTATCACCATGGCCAAGATGTTGGGTTGCATGTGGCAGAGAGAACTGGGTAGGTCCCTCCTCCAGGGCACCCTTGGCTGCTAGGAACACATTTTCACCTTCAGTTTTGGGCTCCACATAAGAAGTGGGTCTTGTGCAGAAATGACCTGGCAGAGCAGAAGGAATAGGTGGAGGCTGACAGTGGGTAAGAGACTTCCCCTACTGATGCAGGAGGAAGAATATGGCCACACAGGCTTCTCAAGAGGAGTTGTTGTCTGGTCAGACATCTACGAACAGATCCTAGAAAGGAACACTACAGAGTGACGCCCCTGGGCAGTGAGCTTTACAAAGATCACTTCCTGTGTGGGGTACTGAGTTTAGGGTCAGCCCACTTCACAGATAAGGAAATTAAGGCTGGGAGAAGTCACTTGACCTGCGCATGTATCAGAGCTGGACACTGGTAGAAGCAGAGATTGAATTCAGGGTTACCTGGCCTGATACTGTATTGAAAGAGACTGGATTGGACGTGGGGAGCAGGACTTGGGAACCTGCAGCATGGCTGCTGTCCTCTAGGGCTCTTTATTGTCAGAGATCAGACAACACAAGAATGACCCAGCCGGGGAATGAGGAGGATCAGCGGTGGGCTGGCCAGTGTGCTTCCAGCATTCTAAGGGCAGGTGGTCCAGCTGGGCATAAATGTGCTGGGCTTTGGAGAAGAATGACAAGCTTCTATCTGAGACACTAGTGTGCCATGCCCTTCCCCTGAGGCTGGCATCCCGGCAGTGACTAGAGGAAGTTGGGCTTAGACTGGCTTTGCCCCAAGCAGGCTAGTTGGCACGTCTGGGGTCCATGACAGCTCCTTCCTAACTGCTCAGAATCAGCACTGCTGGCATCATGGTCATGCTCTGCATCAGCCCATACCTGAGGATCTGCTACTAATCCTGTGGAGTCAGCCTCTCTTCACTTGTCCTGCTTATAGCTTTAGGAGCACTCCTCCCTAACATGTGGACACACAGCATCTTGCTGAGATGAGTCTGGGGTGGTCCTGGGACCTGCATTTCTAACAACTGCAGGGTAAGGCCAAGGCTGTTGGTCTGAGGAACTTGCAAACACTCCCACAGCCTCTATGCTTGGTCTGTGTCCATCTGTCCTTCTAGTATGCTATCTGGTTATCTCCCATCCTTCAAGGCCCTTCCCTGCCTTGTCAAACCCTTCTCCATAGCATGAGCCTACACTCCTGTTTCAGCCAGCCTGACTTTTTGTAGCTGAGATACATGCTTACTCCTACCACCCATGCCAGTGGGCCTTGCCTGGTCAATTTACAGGGTTCTGGTGTCCCTGCAGAAGTCCATGCCTCCCTGAGTTTCATTTTACAGCAATTCCCATCCTTTGTTTTTGTTTCCTTTTCTTTTTGCACTGGGACTGAACCCAGATGTGCTCTACCACTGAGCTACATGCTCATCCTTTTTATTTTAAATTTTGGGCTCAAACTTGTGATCCTCCTTTCTCAACTTCCCAAGCAGGTAGGATTATAGGAGTGTGCCACCCAGTTTAGATTATTCTTTACAAATATCTACACCCTGGGATGATAGTATTCTTGAGGGGATTTTCTTTTTCCTCTGCCAGGCCCCACTGGGACAAAGATGTGACCCTTCTCTGGGCAGCTCTAGGACCCTCAGGGATGCAGTCTTCATCCCTCTCAGAATACGGCACCTCAGATTGGCAGCCAGGATCATACTGGCTCCTCATCTCAGGAGCAGCGCAGCTCTGTTGCATTGAGCTCCAATCCTCCTGGTTCCTCAGTAGGTTTCTGATGGATCTGAAGTTTACTGGGGTATAGTTCAGACAGGAGGTTCTTCCTCATTAGTGTATCGTCTGAGTTTGGGGGAGTGTGTCTGACACAGCCATCCCTGGTCACAGAAAAGGAGCAGTCCTGCCCCTGAATTTCTCAGTGGCCCTGCAGCCAATGCTCCCCTCTGGAGGTCTTGGATAGTGTCTGTGATCTCACTGTTATCTGCTGAGGGGAGGGGTGGCTTACCTCCCTAGGTCAGGGAGCAGGGTCCAATCCTCTGGTGGTATGCTCCTTCCTGTTTGGTCACTCTGAGCACCATCCCATTCATCAGTCACAGTGAGACCCCTCCGGGCTTTCCTGGCCACTCTCCCTCCCTTGGGCTCTGCATTGGTGGTGTCCTGGCTTCCTCAGTTCTGTCCATGCCCACACTCCTGGGGAGTGAGTCTTTATCGTGGCTGTATGGGTGACCATACACCTGGTCCTACAGTTCTGGGGGTCAGGATTCTCCCTGGGCTGAGGTTGAGGTGTGAGTAGGCTGCATTCCTTCTACAGGCTCCGTGAAGAATTTCCCTCCTGCCGTCTAAAGCTTCTGGGGGAACCTGCATTCATTGGCTTGTGGACCCTTCCTCTATTCTCCAAGACAGCAATCAGCTCATGTCTTTCACTCTGACCTCTGGATAATGCAGAATAATCTCCCCATCTCAACATCTGCAATTGTACATGCAGAATCTCTTTTGCCATATGAGGTGCTATGTTCACAGGACCCTGGAACATTGTGGGGCTGTTTCAGCTGCCTATCCCTCCCTGAGGCTATTGTGGCACGTCCTGAAACCCATTTTATTAGCCCAACAGCCTTGTCAGTGTCCCTGCTTGGCTGTTGACAGATCTCAGTTCTGCCAACCAGATCAGCTCCCATGACCCTAGAAGAAACAGCAACCCGAGAAGTTACTAGCCCACAGGTGCATACTACCTGACTCACAGGCTCAGCCACAGCCCTCAGACCATAGCATGTGGCTGCTTTGAGCTTTCATCTTCACAGCAGATGTTGCTAGCTCATATATGGTTTGGAAAGGGCTGGTCACAGACAGAAGAGGACAGGGCTTGCCTGCCCTGAGCTGGGGCGGGGGATAGGTCCCAGCTACCTCCTGACTTGCAGCCCTATCTCCCCAGATGGCATCCTGTACTTCTTGAAGAAAAAGCTGGGTGGCACACTGTATGTGTGGGTCTCATGCTGTCCTACCTGCACCCCCATGAGACCTGGAGATTGACCTTCCCAGGTTCTTCCCAGGGCAAGTGAGACAGTAGAAGACTGGGTACTTATATATGATGGATAATATCAACTCTCTCCTTTTGGAAAACTTTTTTTTTTTTACTTACTATTGTAAGTAAAATAAAAATGCTATACAATTAATACAAAATTTAAAAAAAATAGAGAAAAATACCTAAGATCTAAAGAATGAGATAGTAAAAAAAAAAAAAATAGCCTTTAAATTCCAAGAATTATCCTGTTAAGAGTCTCATTTTAAAATAGTAGGCAATCTATGTCCTCATTTCTGGCTCAAAGGCAGGTTGTATAAAGTAATTAATTGTAATAGTTCTCTTTTGCAGATAAATGGCGCAGATCTGTAAAAACAGTCCCACATAGCTGGCCCTCCAAGCAAAACAGAAAACAATACCCCCACACTGTCTCCTGGAGAGCTGGGACCCTCAATAAGAATATGTCCTAACACTTCCATCCTAACACTATCCAAAGTCCCTGGGCTTGAAACACCTAGTGACAATGCCTACAAATGCTGCAATAATGCAGTATGCCCACAGACAAAAAGTAAAAGTGGAGTGCTTCAGATCAAGGTTCCAGGAAGACATGAGGCACTGAAGAAGACACAAAGCTATGCAAGCCTTGGAAGGCATCTGCATTTGCACATTCACTTTCCACTTGAGATAAAGAAGCAGAAGTGGACCTGGGCCCTGTAGTAGGTGCCAGGTGATGACCCCCTACCAAGGAGCACAGCTGTGTTGCAATGTTCTCACCAGTCTTCCTCGAGTGACCCATAGTCCTACATCAGGTACAGCCACTGACAGCAGAGCAACAAAGATCACAAAATTGTGGATGTTTCTGGTTCCTGCAGCCATTTTCTATGGCTATAAATAAGCAAGAGCTCCTGAGGCTCAAAGGTAGAGGAGAAGAAAGAGATGTCTCCTCATTAAGCCAAACATGGTAAATAGCAGCCCTCATCTGTCAAGGGCCTTCTCTATGAACACATGATAGCAATGAGAATGAACTGTTTCTAGTTAAACCTCTCACACGGGGCCAACTACAGCACTTCATCTCAAATCAAAAAAAGAGCCAGGCAGAGTGGCACATGCCTATAAACCCAGCACTTGTGAGGCTGAGGCAGGAGGATTCCAGGTTCAAGGTCAGCCTCAGCATCTTAGACCCTATCTCAAAATAAAAATAAAAAGGCTTGGGGATATGACTCCGTGGTAGAATGTCTCTGGGTTCAATCCTGAGAGCCACGCACACATGCACACACAGAAACACACAAAATAATAGAAAAAGAAATGACTACGATAATATCAAGAGTATTCCCAACAAATACTTGCTCATATATACTTATAGAAAAAGAGGATCAACCTTTTGAACACAGATGATAGAATTATATTTGTTCCAAATGCTCCCTCTACAACTTGTGATATTTCTTTTGTAGAGAAATATCAACCCAAAGCTAAATACATTGTCTTTATGCTCAAATGATGAATTAATTATTGAGAGGTGACTAATAAAACAAAGGCACAATGGAAATTATACACGTACCAAGAATTACCAATGTGTTAATTATTTTAAAAAAGCAGACTTGAAAGTAAAATTTATAGGGAAAAAACCTCACTGATTCAGTGAAGGTAACACAAGTAACAGTTAAAAACTGCAAATGGGTCAAGTTGATTAAAAACTCAATTTTAGGACTGAGTGGTAGGACACTTGCCTAGCATGCAAAACATCTGGGTTCCATCCAAAGTACCACACAACAATGATGATGATAATGATAATAATAAATTAAGTTTTAGAACCTCCTCCTTTCCCTGAACCCTAGTCCTCAGTTACTTTTTCTAGAAATAACAAGTAGCTGTGTCTCCTTCTATGCAAAGTACGTAACAATACATATTTTATTCTGTTTAGAAGACCAGCAAATGACATATGATGTCCTGTACCTCAGCCCACACGAAATCACCCTTTACTGTTCACAACTTATTTTCTCTTTCTTTTTTCCCCCACCACTGTGCAACCTGTTTCAGTGCCAGCAGCCTAAAGGCAGAGGTCAGGCAGAGCTTCTGGGCTAGTCTGCCCCAGGCTGGGCACTATCAGAGGCACAGGGGAGGGGCCTGCCACAAATCCATATCCAGGAATCACTGTCTCACGTAAAGGTGCACAGCAGACCATGAAATGGATGAAGCAGGTTCACCTAATCAATGACCTTTGGACACACATAGTGTTTTCTGATGTTTTATTTCTAGGAACAGCACCATGATGAAGATCCCTACAAGAGCTCCTTTGTACACGTCAAATATATAGGAAAAAATGGGTGTATACGATCCCAAGGGATTAAATTAATTTACTTTCTCACCAACAAAATGAGCTGCCTGAGGGCTGGGGACCTGGCTCATGGCAGAGAACTTGCCTGGCATGCAAGGGCCCAAGTTCCACCCCTGGCACTGGGGAAAAAAAAAAAAAAAAGAGCTGCCTATTTCTACCCAGCCTCACCAGTGCAATGTACTAACAGATTTTATTTTGTAATTGAAGCTAAACATTTTATACATTTGAAAGTCATTTGTTTTCTCTACTGCTCGTGTAGTCTGTCTGTCTTTCTACTGCCTGTGGGTTCTCTTCGTAGTCACTGTAGAAGACATTATATGCTAAGGACACTGCTTCCTTATTTAAGATGTTACAAATACTTTTTCCTACCTGGATTTTTTGTTTGCTTCTTACCTTTTCCACAGTATTTGTTGTTCTTGTTTTAGATATACATGACAGTAGAATGCATTTTGACATATTATATATACATGGACTCTAACTTCCCATTCTTGTGGTGTAGAAGGTGAGGAGTTAAAGTGATCATGTATTCTTATATGAACATAGTAAAGTTATGTTTGATACATTCTGTTTTCCCTATTCTCTCACCCCCACCACTCCCTCCCTTCCTTTCATTCCCCTTTGTCTAATCCAATGAACTTCTCTCCCCACCACCTTATGTGTTAGCATCTACATATCAGAGAGAACATTCAGCCTTTGGTTTTTTGGGATTGGCTTATTTCACTTAGCATGATAGTATCCAGTTCATCCATTTACTGGCAAATGACATAATTTCATTCTTCTTTAAGGCTGAGTAATATTTCATTTTGTATATATACCACATTTTCTTTCTCCATTCATCTGTTGGTGGGCATCTGGATTGGTTCCATAGCTTAGCTATTGTCAATTGAGCTGCTATAAACACTGTGTGGTTGCATCACTACAATGTTATTTTAAGTACTTCAGGTACATGGGATAACTGGTGGTTATCAAATGGTGGTTCCATTCCAAGTGTTCTGAGGAATCTCCATTATGCTTTCCAGAGTGGTTGCACCAATTTGCAGTCCCACCAACAACGTATGCGTGTACCTTTTTCTCCACATCCTCACCAACATTTATTGTTACTTGAACTCTTAATAATTGCCATTCTGACTGGAGTACAATGAAATCTTGATGTAGTTTTAATTTGTTTTTTCTCTAATTACTAGAGATGTTGAATTTTTTTCATCTGTTGACTGACCACAGACACTTCTATGGTCGCAGAAGATCCTCTGCTTATTTATTGATTGGGTTACTTTATTGGTGTTAAGTTTTTCAGTTCTTCATATATAGGAAGATTAATGCTGGATTGGAGGTGAAGGTGGCAAAGCTTTTCTCCCATTCTGTAGGCTCTCTCTTCACATTCTTGGTTGTTTCCTTTGCTGTCGGGAAAATTTTTAGTTTGATATTTATGATCTTTTGGGAAAGTAAAAGGTGCAGTTCCTTAGAAATTTGGCAGTTCCTTAAAAGGTGGCTGGAGGCGGGAGCTAGGAGAAGCCATCCTAGAGCTGGTTTTACAGGTAATTAGAGTCTTGTCTCTTTAATTTAAAACTCCCTAGCATTTACTCATGAATTGAACCTTCTTTAATGAAGCCAGCGCTGTTCGTGTGGCAGACCCAGGTACATACCTGGGAGAAATGAAAACACATGTCTGTACAAAAACTTGTGTGCAAATATTCATAGCAGCATTATTAGTAATAGTTCAAAAAGGGAAATAATCAAATATTCACCAAATGATGAGTAAGATGAGTCAATTCCTTCAACGTAACCTTATTCAGCCATAAGAAAGAATGAAGGTCTGAGCTTGTAAAATAACATGGATGAACCCTGAAGATTTTACACTAAGAAGCCTCACAAAAGGTCACATAGTGGATAATTCCACTTCTATTATGTCCAAAATAGGCAAATCTATGGAGACAGAATGGAGATGAGAGAATGCCTAGGGCTGGGTGAACTGGGGGAAAATGGTGAATGACTGCTAATGGGTACTGACAGGATTTCTTTTGGAGGTGATGAAATATTCTGAAGTTGATTGTGGTGATAGTTGCCCAACTCTGATGTGTACTAAAAACCCCTGAGTAGTACACTTTAAATAGGTGCATCACAGGGTATGCAAATTATATCTCAATAAGCTATTAAATAAAAAGGAACAGGTGTCCAATAGAAAAAGCTACTCTTTAACCTTTCAGACTGACACACACAATGGCCCACATAGCACTTATAACAACTGCCAGGAAGACCCTGAGGAAGATCAAATAACTGCTGAGCAGAATTCCAAAAGTACATCAAATCTCCCTTGCTGCATGACATATGAAGTCAGAATGCCAATTCACCTGTCCAGAAACAGGGAGGGTCAGAAATAGAATCCAAGGCATGGCTTTGTTAAACATGATACAAAGAAATAAAGGGAGGCAGTATTTTCCAAAACAAGTAAGGCTGACAGTGGAATATAATTTTCATCAATAAAATATCTACTATGTCAACTAAATATTATGGCTTTCTTTTTTTTTTTCACTTGCTATGCTTCTATCACTGTTCTTAGTCTACGCTTGCTATATTCCATTTAAATGCATTTAAAGCCATGAACAAGCAAGTATAATGCAAACCACTATGACTCAGAAATATGCAACCAGTAAACCAAAAACTCCACGTTTGCTAAATTACTAACAAGAGAATTTGTACATCTGTGGATTAACAAGATAATACACATTAAATCTGAATAAAGAGGGAAAGCACTTGAACAGAGATGCAAACATGTTCATGGTGAGCACTGATAAACCTCAAAAGGAGAAGTCCTGTAGCCTATGACTTTGTAACTCCCTGCCGAACAATGAAAGTCAGCAACAAAAAACACAAAGTCATAATTGTAAGATAAGACATGGTGGGCAGCGACCAAAGGAGGCAGATTTAAAAAGGCTGCCGAACGAGGCTTTTTTTGAGATTCACTCCTGGGCGGCAATTCATCAGACCCACAGAGTGGACAGGAGAAGGGTCTGAGGAGAAACCACATGGGAGCTCCACTGGACTGGGATTTTATGGGGCTTAGGCAGGAAGGGAAGGGCTTGGGACAGGAAAAGGTGTTTTTAGAGTCCCTTGTCCCTCTGGAGTTGGTCACAGGAAGCTGGTTGAATCCCAGGATTGGCCAGGGGATTCTGCTGACAGGCGTTTCTGTCGGCATCTGATTGATGTTTTTTCCCACGGGCAGGCTGCTTCACTGCCACCAACCTGACAATAATGACTCTGGTCCATCCCTACATCCCTATTTTAGCAGAACATAGTACATCACTTGGCAAGACTGTCCTATTAAAGATTTAGGTCCAGGGGCTGGGGCTGGGGCTCATCAGTAGCACACTTGTCTGGCATGTGTGAGGCACTGGGTTTGATTCTCAGCACTCCACATAAATTAATAAAATAAAGGTCTATCAACAACTTAAATAAATAAATAAATAAATTTAAAAAAAGATTCAGGTCCAGAATCTTTAAGAAGTGGAACTAAGGGCTTGGGTTGTGGCTCAGTGGTAGAGTGCTCACCTAGCATGTGCAAGGCCCTGGGTTCGATCCTCAGCACCACACACAAAAATAAAATTAAATAAATAAATAAATAAATATTAAAAAAAGAAGTGGAACTAGGGGAAGGGGAATTTAGCTCAGTGGCAGAGTACTAGTGTAATTTTCATCAGTTTTGTGGTACCAAGCCTGCAAAAAAAAAAAAAAAAAAAAAAAAAAAAAAAAAAAAAAAACCCTAGGAACCAATCTCTGAAAAACCTGACTCTGAACACTAGGAAGTTCTTGGAAGGCAGCTCATAATAGTCCTTGTTTTCAAATTTCTTTCCCCTTCAGAATCTACTTTTTCAGAACCGTTCCTTGCCCACAGCCTTTGTGAGTGGACTTCATGCACCAATGCTGCTCCCCACTGGTTCCACACTCTGGAACAACACATAGATGTGGAGCCTTTCCACTTCTTGAGAAATTCTGCCACCTCTGGATCAAGAATGGCCAGAAGGGCATTGTTTCCCACTGCCCGATTTCTAATTCTTTAGGATCCCTGCTACCTTCTCCAGATATTTTGAAATGTTAAAGTACTCTAGTGAAAACACTGTCATTCCCATTTGTGGGGAGCCACTCTGAATGACCCATGCCTTCCATCCTGAACCAAGAGGCTCTGACCAATCACTTGGTGACTTGGGCCAAGAAGTAGAAGGAATATCTTCAGGAGCTACACTCAGCTATTCCTTTGTTATACTACACCTTTGCCCTGTTTGGAATAGAATGGTCCACGAAAATGCCCTTTGTGTGTCCCCTTCTCTTGCTCTGTCTCTGGGTGTGGCCTTCCTAGATATCAGTCAATCTGCTGACAGCAGACACCAGAAGCTAGACTCAACGCCCTGAAACCTGACCCCCTGTCTCACTTTAATGGCTCACCCCTCCACAGACCCCTAAGGTCAGAAAAGCTGTCACAGGACCAAAGAAAAAGGTATCTCTGTTGTTTGTGTAGTTATTTCCTGCAGACCAGTTCACTCAGGAGTGACCCTGAGTGTTTCAGTACTAAGAAATACGACACCCATTTAATTAGAATCTGTGAGGACTGGCCAACAAACTGTACTGTAGTGATCTTACATGTCACCTTATGCTAAAAGTGGTATTTGCAAAGCACAAACATTCACTCTGTTATCTCTGCTGCATCAGACTGTATCCATAGAAGGAGAAAAGTTGTAGAGGTGAAGGTACATTTCAAACAAAATCTGCACGTATTACTCCATTTTAAAACAAGGTAATCACATGTTAAGACGGACTGTGCCTGCTATCAAGAACACAAGCAACAATAAAGGTTGGCAAGGATATAGGGAAACAGGTACACTCATACGTTGCTGGTGGGACTGAAAATTGGTGGAACCACTCTGGAAAGCAGTAAGGAGATACCTCAGAAAACTTGGAATGGAACCACCATTTGACCCAGTCATCCCACTCCTAGGTTCATAGCCAAAGGAAAATCAGCATACTACAGTGACACAGACACACTAATGTTTATAGCAGCTCAACTCACAATAGCTAAACTATGGAGCCAATGTAGTTGCTCTTCAACAGATGAATGGATAAAGAAACCGTGGTATATATACATGGAATATCACTCAGCCTTAAAAAGAATGAAATTATGGCATTTGCTGGTAAATGGATGGAGCTGAAGAATATTATGCTAAGTGAAATAAGCCAATCCCAAAGAACCAAAGGTCAAATGTTTTCTCTGATATGCAGATGAGAATTAACAATAAGGGGGGTGTGGAGAATACAGGTATTTTGGACTAGACAGAGAGGAGTAAAGGAAGGGGAAGGGTCATGAGGGTAGGTTTGACTGTAGAATGAATGGGACATTATTACACTATATGCAGATATAATTACACAACCAGTGTAACTCTACCTCATGTACAACCAGAAGAATGAGAACTTACACTCCATTTATGTAAAATGTGCCAAAATGTATTCTACTGTCATGTGTAACTAATTAGAATAAAAAATGTAAAAAAAAAAAAAAAAAAAGAGGATGAAATCTGCCTAACTGCATGCATCATGTCTAGACCAGGTGGCCAGCAGAGATAGGAAATGACAAACTATGAGTTGAATTTGGGCCAAAATTATTGGGACTTTTAATTTGAACATAATCTTCTCATACAGTCATGCATCATTTAATGCTCAGGATAAGGAGTGAAAAATGTGCCCACAGGAAATCTGTCTTTGGGGGAAGTCACAGAGTATATTTACAGAGACTAAGTTGGCTCCTACATCAACAGGCGATACTATTGTGTGAGATCAACATCATATATGTGGACCATCACTGACCAAAACATTATCATGTGGCATGTGGGTATACTTGAAGGCTGTCCACTACAAGGAAGAGTGTGAACTTCTGATTTGCTATGAGAGAACCCAAGCAGCTCTGACGCTTAAAGACATCATGAATAGATTTCAAATAAGCGGAGCATCTATGCAATTGGTTTTCCACAGCAACATGACCTGCTTCCTGACAGCCAGGACCTGAGAGAGAGCTGCCAAGGAACTCATGGTCACTTGGAAGGCTGCTGGGTCCTCATTCAACTCTGAACATCCAGGGCTGCAAAACTAGGTGGACACTCACTCTCAGCTGATAACACGAATCAACCTGCATTTACTCCTGCTTGGAATGGGGTCATCAGAATCATGTAAGACATTCAAATGCAAAATAAAACTTCAAGCACACCATGAATAACAAACATGGTCTTGTTGATAAGGTCCAACAGTGGGAAAAGAAAGTCTTGCAGCTTAAATGTGGAATCAACCCAATGCCTACTGAGGGATAAACAGATGGACAAAAGATGTTATCTTCTCTTCTGCTATTCAGCCTTAAGAAAGAGGGAAATTCTGACCCCTTCTCCAGCAATGTAGAATCTTGAGGACAGTACACAAAGTGAAATGACCTAGACACAGTGGGACACATACTGTATGAGTTCACAGTCCTCAACACAGATGAGGTACCGAGGGTTCTCAATTTCATAGAGACAGAAAGTATAATGATGGTCAAGTTGCGGAAGGAGAAGTGGGAATTAATGCTTCATGGGTGAAGAATGGCTGTTTATGGTGATGGAAAAGCTCTCCCGATGGATAATACAGCTCATGCCCCACATGATGACGTTATGGCCAACGATGGAACAATGCACCACATACATGAATTTGTCCCACAGTATGACAGCACAGTGAGATTGTAGCCATCTCAGTTGGTGTAAGAGCACTCTAGGATGTTTATACAATGATGAATCACCCTATAACACATTTTTAGGAATATATCTCCATTTTTAAGTGAGACATGCATGTAATTGAGACAATTCTCCCTCTACACAGCACAATGGTTAACATGGCGAGTTTTCTACACATTTAAACACATTTTGTGGACAGAAAGATAAAACATGGATTGAATGCCCAGCTGTAAAGCAAAAGGCTAAGTTAGGACGTTTGGAAGCAGCTCCCCAGTTCCACTGGGTGCTGGGTCACATCCCATGCACTTCCCATCTTCTCAGCAAATATTATTCTCTGTCTTTAATCAGAAAATCTCCCATTTGTTTCTTTTTTCTACATGTGAGACTTTCCATAGGGTGCATAGGTGACAATGAAATATGCAGGTCAAGAGCAATGTCTGTGCTCCCAAATATGCTATGTAACTGGAGAGAGATTGATTGGAACTGAGAGGCTAACCTGAGGTGATCCATAGACTCCCAGATAGTGCAGACACTCTAGGAAAACCATGAGCATGTTTACAATTTCCTATGATTTTATGACCTCAAAAGGAGTCCTTGTGTCAAACATGCCTAAGTGCAGAGTGTGTGTCCCCTTAACAGATTTCTGAAAACAGTGAAGGCCAGTGGCACTTAGCAGATTAGATTTGCTAAACTGAGTGTTTCCTTTTAGGGTTTTCAAGTGATAATTCAGTGTGCTTGGGTTCTTTTGTACATACTGAGCTCCTTCTTGGGAGGTCATGTCATTTCTGCCCTCCCCCTTCTTCCTTGCCATACTCCTTCATCTCCCACTGCACTGAACTCTGAAATGGAAATGCCCAGAGGTTGGATATCTAACATGTGTTGTGTTGACAATGGAGAGAAGAACCCGGGTCTAGACAGAAGTGAAAGAGGGAGTCAGAGACCCATAGGTTAGTTTGGCAAAGTGGACAGAGTTTGGACCAGTCACAGCAGAGACCATCTCCTCTAGAACTCTAGGACAGGTGCACATACCAGTCTGACAGTTACAGGTGTTTCCCTTCAAACTGGTTGCCAGGTTGGAATGAGTGATGACATCAGAGGCTTCCAACCTTCCTGATTGGAAGGGACAGACTCTGTGGACCACTGGCAGTGCAGTGGGCAACAGTTTGTTCTCAGCACTGTTCTTCACCTGATTTCTCCTGTTTGGAGAAGAGCAAACAGACTCCTATTCAACCAAATTCTGGAAGAAAGATTTACCTTAATAAGAACCTAGGTTTTGTAGAAGGAAGACAGAGTATTGGAGAACTTATGGCAGATCAAGAAATCTCCCCGTCTGGGCAATCGCCTTCCCAGTCTGGGCAATCGCCTTCCCAGTCTGGGCAATCGCCTTCCCAGCCGAGCACCTCACAATCCCACCTGGGGGTGGTGGTAGATGATGAAGTGGCAGGTCCATCAGGTAAGGGAGCTCGAGTGAGAACTGATTTGACATGATGACTGGTAAGGACGAAGGGGTAGAGCAGTCAGGAAAGGTGGGAAGCCCACTTTTGAAGTTCAGAATAGGCCACGGGACAAGGAAGTCCACATGGATGGAAAATCTACAGAGAAAGGAATTGGGCTAGAAGATGAGATCTAAGTTCAGGAAGTGGGTAGAGGGAATGTAAAAAGGGTCACTCCACCCATGAGAGAAAGTGTCCATAATGAGGAAGAGTTTTAAGGAACAGGGAGATGGGACAATGATACAGAGAATCAGGGGAAGACGGCTACCAGCCAAGGGGAGAGATGGAACAATAGCTCAGAAGGCAACAGTTGAAGGTCTGGCGTGTGGGAGGTGAACTGGGATCAGAGGATGAAAGGATGAGTTCCAAATTCAGGAGCTTGACTCTGCTTCCTTTACTCAGCTCTGTGGGTAAAACCCTGCCTCCCATGTCGGTCGAGAAAGAGAGAGTGGACCTCAGAATCTGAGGGAGACTCGGAGGATGATCCCCCGGGAATTTTTGATTCTGCACCCTGGGTAGAATCTGGTCTCCTGCCTGAGACCACTGGCATAAAGAGAAAGAGAGAGTCCTCCACTGAATCTGAGGATGAGCTGGAGGATGTGGAAAGTGAGCTAAATCACCCCTGGGATGTGGAGTCACTGTGTGGCCTCAAAATGAAAGTCAAAAAACGGCGAATGGACTTGGTGCAACCAGAACACCATGAGGTTTTCAACAGGCTTCTAGGTAGGGAGACACCCAGGTAGCGCCCTTCAATCCTGCTCTTTACACAAAGAAGGAACTTATAGCCTCTGCACTTTTCCAAAGAGCCCTGCTATCCCTGAGATCCCCATTCCTGGAGGACTCAGGACCCATGTACCCTGTGAAACTCTTAGATGATGGATGATTACATTACACCTGAAAAATGACCCTGCTTGGGATCACAGAGCTTGATTCCAATTATCCTCACTGATTGCAGACACTGTGGCTCTACTAGATTTCCTCCTCCCTGAGGGGTGACCATCAAATGAGAAAATAACATAGTAACTCTAATTCTGAGGTGGTGCATTCTTGGGGGATGATGGGCCCTCGCGGTTTAATCCAAGTTCTTAGTCATACAGACATCTATCTCTTACCCCAACCCTCACTCAGTTGTTTCCCGGGGGGTTTCAGGGCAAAGCAGCTTTCCCAGGAATGTTCCTGTCCTTTTCCTATCCAACTGGGATATTTGGCTCTTTTGGGCTCTATTGCACTCCAATCCCACACCTTCTCCAATGGAGGTCCTATTCTTCTCTCTGTTCTCTATCACCCATGAAGCCCCTTCTGGTTCCCAACTAACACCAGTGTTCTGTTCACAGAGGATCCTGTTGTCAAAAGATTCCTGGCCTGGGACAAGAATCTGAGAGTGTCTGACAAGGTGAGGTGGTTCTCCACTGGGCAGTGATCCTGCTCCAGCACAGCCTGGAGAGGGGAGGGCTTTCTAGCCCATGGTCCTTCTGTCTCCATGTAGAACCAACAAGATGTGCCAAGTCCTGACCCTTTGTGACTTGTCAACATCTCCCTTCAGGGCCTAGCAGTTCCATGCAGTGAGGACAGGTGGACCTTGCTTCTGCTTGGGGTGTTGCATTCCTATCCTCCCCTCTCTGCTATTGTTATCTGAGATTTTGGGCACCTCTCCTCTTTTATTTTTTTAAATGTTTTTTTTTTTTTTAGTTGTAGATGGACAGAATACCTTTATTTTTTTATCTTTATGTGGTGCTGAGGATCAAATCCAATGCCTCACAGGTGCTAGCAAGCTCTCTACCACTGAGCCACAACCCCAGTGCTCAACAGCCTTTTATCTGTGATGCTAGGGATTGAACCCAGGGCCTTGTGCATTCGAGGCTAGCAAGCACTCTACAGAGTGAGCTATATCCTTATCGCTGGGGCTCCTCTCCTCTTTACACTTCTTGGGACGCCCCATTCTCCAGCTTACCCAAGACCCTCCTCACCCAGCTCACCTACATGCCTTTCCTCAAAAGGTCCCCTCAGAGCTGATCCTACAGTACACACTAAGCCTCCTCTTCCCCCGACTGCTCAGACTGTCACAGGTCCTTCCCCAAACCAGCAGGTCTCCTTACTTGGCGACCTTCTCTTAGGGGCACTCTTCACCCCAGACTCCCATTCCTCTGTCCCCTCTTTCCTCCTCTTCCAGGATGTGACCTCTCTCTGTGTTCTTCCTCTCTCTCCATCAGTACCTCCTGTCTATGGTCATAGCTTATTTTACCCGAGCTGGCCTCTTCTCCTGGCAGTACCAGAGAATCCACTTCTTTCTGGCCCTGTGAGTATTTGGTCTCCTTCATCAATCAGGACTCACTACCTGGGAGGGTAGGAGGGAAGCAGAGGGGCACTAACCTTTCTTTGACTTTTAGCCTCTTTGTCCTGTTTGCTCCGTGTACACGAGATCACAGCACTGTAGTATAGTTTGTTTTTCTTTTCCACACTTCCCTAGTCAAAGCAAACACACATGCTCCCTAAAGGCCAGTTGTTAAAGATTCAAGGAAACCAAGGAAACACAAAGCCCACCTGAGAGGAGTGGAGGAAAGCATGGGCACCTCCTATCCCTGGCAGAGACTGGAGGTGCAGCCACATCTGACTGCTCTTCCTTCCTGTATCTATACCAACATTGCTCTGTTTTCTGCCTCTGGATTTCCAAGACAGATGCCCAATTCCCAGCCTGACACAGGTCCAGTATAGGGTGGTCCCCTCTGGTTCTTCATACAGGAGTCTTCTCACATTTGTGGCTCTTTCTACACACCCCCTGAAAATTCTCCCAAGATGGGTCCAACCACCCCTTAGGCCTCTCCCACAACTGTGTTGCTCAATGCTTTCTAGAAAAAGGCTGGAGTCCTTCAGAAGGTGTGTGTCTGGCAGAGTCCTCTGGACCAAGGTGTGGTCCTCCATAACACTTAATAGGGCTGGTGCAGTCCTGTCTGAAGATGGTCCTCTGGGAGTCCATTTGGGAAGCTGACTCCAAGGGCAGGTCCTTCTTGCTTGTGCCTCTAAAGAGCAACCTGGTTTCTTTCCCCAGCTACCTGGCTAATGACATGGAAGAGGACAACCAGGCTCCTAAACAAGAGATCTTTCGTTTCCTCTATGGGAAGAGCTACGCCCAGCGTCCCCTGTTCCACAAACTGCGCTATCAGTTCATCTGCTCTATGGGCTGGAACACTCGGGTTTCCAAGGAGGAGTGTGAGGAGGTGAGTGGTGCTGTGTGTGCTTGTGGGGGGAGAGGGATGGGCTGACTGGAGAGACAGGAAGGTGGGTGGCTGCAGGTGGGCTCTGGGGAGGAGAAAGCTCAGGAGGGAGGGAAGGACTTCCTGTGCAGTCCTCAGTTTTGCATTTATCCATGTTACTAAGTATTCTTGATGGATCCAAGCAGAAATATTCCTAATGTTAAACCAGTATTCTACTCAAATCAGGGACAATGATAAAGCTTGTCTCTTGATAAAATCAACTTTTCAAATTTGATGGGAAGAGACACCAAAAGGATTCTATCTGTCAAAGCATCTTTATAAATGCTTAATTTAGTTATCTGATACAGGAAAATATACTCGATTTTTATTGAAAAAAAATCTGAAAAAATGTGTCCTACATTTTATATAACATGATTCTGATGTGTCGTCCATGTGAGTAATAGCTGAAATAATGTTGTGATATCCATATATAGCTACTTCATTTGTCACCAGGCTAAATAAATCTAATAATTACACCTTGCTATGTCACCTCCTTTGTAGCTGACAGAACTTAGTTATTAGAATCAAGCCTCTCATCATTGTAGTTTTAGATATTTGCAGACTGTTGAATCACGGTGACTAGAAAGTCCAAATCAAGGTGAAGTAATCTTAAGAAGTGGAAAAATAAATTAACCATATCTTCAAAACCCTCAATATCCTGTAAAGTCATCAGCTTTGGTGGGGGCTCTTTTCCTTTCCAGATTCAAGCTTATAATCCGGAGCTCTGGGTGTGGCGCCGAGATCGCACCCTCATTGCCTAGAAGTCCTGGAACCATGGAGGCCTGAGGGGAGGGACAAAATTCTGCATCCCTGGCTTGATGACAGACAGAGTCAGTGATTTTCTACTTAGGATGCTCAAGGACCTAACTTCTTGATCCACTCCTCTCCACCTCCACCCACAGCCACCCTCTGCAGATGGTGAAACAACCTGAATCTCCAAGTCAGCTTCATGGTCTCAAACCCCAACCACACAGATGACCCCCTAGAGGTGTGCTGGGTGCTCTGAGGCTGCTCAGCCAGACCTGAGAGAGAACAGTTTATCACTCAGGATGTGTAAAAATCCTTAACCCACAGCAATTGGGCCCACATGTCAGCTTTGATGAATGGTTGATCTTGGTCTAAAGTTAATATCCTTTAGCCATGAATCTCTCTCTCTCCCCCTGTAAATTCTCTTTTTACCTCTCCTTTTAATTCATCTTGGGTCACATATCCCTTAAGGATACCAAGCATGGAGATGATTTATTTATATGATTGTCACAGTTTTAGAACATATGATAAATGTTATTTATTTTGAACACTGTTTATTTTAAATAGTTCCAAGATAGATATTGTTTGGAAAATTGTTTTTCCTTATTAGTTTTTTAGTGAGTGTTATAACATGTTTGTGTTCATATATATATATTTCTCTGAGGTTTTTATTCTTTTTATCTATTTTATCTTATTACTTTTATACCTCAGTGGTATTAACCCATAATCTAATAAATATAACATTTTAATTTGATGTTCTATCATCATTATGGTGAATATCAAGCTGCTGTTATTTAACTTTTCTTTAAATGTTTTTCTGTAGTGTTTATTGTTAGAGAACACATGTGTTATGTGCTTGTGAAGAGTACAGCACAGTGCATTTGTGAGGAAACTGAATAAAATTGAAAATCTTCTTACTGTAATGATGCATATGATCTTGTCATTCTGGATTATTTTTTTGTTGTCAAACAATACAGGGTTGTTGTTCATTGACCAAATTTCTTACCTGAGGGAGAAAAACACCTCAGTTATTTTTTTAGGTACCGAAATAACAGAGAAGGGTGCAGAACTTAAACTAGAGACTGGAAGAGGAAACACAGGAAGTCACTGAGAGAGACAACACAGGAAGAGCGAAAGAAAATTTAAAGGAAGCTGTACAATAATCTTAAATCCAAAATCGAGGAGAGCATATTAAGAGGAGATGGCTTCCTGGTAATGTCCAAGGTAAGAGACACAGGGGGAATAGTAGTCTTTGCTACTTGAGTCAAAATGGGAGTCTTCTCCACAACCTGTGTTTCTAGTTTTACATGTGAGAAGAAAATCCAAAGAGTCTTCTTGAAATAGAAACTTGTGAAGGGAAATGAAGGTACTATAGCAGGTTGGGAGAAGAATGAGATGATAGGAAGAGCTCGAGCTGGTAAATAGAAGGCACAGAGAGGAAAGAGCTAAGTGTTTGGGCAATGAATGACTGTAGACAAGCACCTTGAGAGATGAGAGCATCAGAGAATATTGGAACAGCTGGAAAGAAGCAGGTAAAGCAAAGTATCAGCCAGAAGAAAAACAAAGCTAAAGAGAGATGGCAACAGAATCATCAATGTGATGTGATGTGGGGTTAGAGAGGCAAGTGGAGATGATGTGAAGGGACTGGAAGGGACCAACATGGAATGAGCTTAAGATTGGTTGAATGTGTTAAAAGAGGGATGGTGGTTGAGTGAGTGGAGTAACTTCAGAGGTAAAAGTACCAAGAAGGAAGAAGTCATTAATGACAGCACTGTGTAAAGCAAATCTGATGCTGATCAACCACATGGAGGTCATGTGCTACCAGTTGAGGCCAAAGGCCGCCCCTACACCATCTTCTTTTTAGACATCAGCCATAAGCTCCGGATTTCCCAGGCCACTCGAACTTCTCACCAATGGCTGCAAATTCGGGGATTCCCATGATCCTATTGTATAATTTTCTATAACATCTCACTGAGGTTAGGAGAGCACAAATCCTATAATTACTGATTTGTCATGTAAAAAAGGACACAAATTGGGACCAGCTAAGAGAAGAGACTCAATTTTTAAAATTTCCTATGCCCTTTTTTATTAGCCACAGAATGCTTAGCTCACTGTGAACTACTGCGATCAAAGAGGGGAAGATTCCAATATTTCCAGAGATATTTTCTAAGAAATGATTGCATAAATCTGTAATATGTTGGAAGAATTATCAAAAAGATTAGACAGAAGGGCTAGTGGTATAGTTCACTGATAGATTTTGGTTACCATGTGCAAGACCCTGGATTCAATCCCCAGCACCAAAACAAAATAAAGGGGGTGGCACAGAATCAGTATAACTCTAACTCATTAATAAAGAGATAAATAAACTTGTTTATCCTTTTACAGAATTAGACAGTTCTCCAAAACTGATGGCCAATGAGCACATGAAAGGTCAACACCGTTTAGTCAATTAGTCATCAAAAAATGCAAATCAAAACTACTAGATACCATTTCCTGATCACTAGGATGTCTATAATCAGGAAGTCAAATAATGTGTTGGTTAAATAATGTGTTGGTTAGGATGAGAAATTAGAACCCTCTACACTGTTGATGGGAGAGTAAAAGGTGCAGCTGCTCAGAAGTCTGACAGTTCCTCAAAAGGTTAAATGTAGAGCGGCTGGGGTTGTGGTTCAGTGGTAGAGCACTTGCCTGGCATGTGTCAGACACTGGATTAGATTCTCAGCACCGTATAAAAATAAATAAAGGTCCATTGACAACTAAAAAATATTTTTTAAAAAAAGGTTAAATGTAGAGTTACCACATGACCCAGCAACTCCACTCCCAGATATATACCTGAGAGAAATGAAAACACACGTCTGTACAAAAACTTGTGTGCAAATATTCATAGCAGCATTACTGGTAATATTTAAAAAGAGAAATACTCAAATATTCACCAACTGATGAGTAAAATGGGGTCCCTTCAATGTAAATTTAATCAGCCATAAGAAGGAATAAAGGTCTAAGCATGAATAACATGGGTGAACCATGAAAACATTATGCTAAGAAGCCAGACTAAAAGATAACATAGTGGATAATTCCACTTCTCTGATGTCCAGAATAGGCAAATCTATGGAGACAGAATGCAGATGAGTGGGTGCCTAGGGCTTGGTGAACTGGCGGGGGGGGGGGGGGGGGGGATGCTAATTGGTACTGACAGGATTTCTTTTGGAAGTGATGAAATGTTTGGAAGTTGATTGTGGTGATAGTTACACAACTCTGACATGTACTAAAAACCCTGAGTTGTATACTTTAAATGGGTGGATCACAGGGTATGCAAATTACATCTCAATAAACTATTAAAATAAAATGAAATAGGTGTCAAATAGAAAAGGCTATCCTTTACCTTTCACGTGACACACATGATGGTTAACACAACAGCTATAACAACTGCCAGGAGGACCCTGAGGAAGATCAAGTAACTGTTGAGCAGGATTCCACAAGCACATCAAATCTCCTTTGCTGCATGACATGTGAAGTCAAAATGCCAATCCACCTGTCCAGAAATAGGGAGGGTCAGAAATGGAATCGAAAGAGCTGCTTTGTAACACATGATACAAAGAAGTAAAAGGAGGTAATATTTTCCAAAACAAGGTAACCCTGACTATGGAATATAATTTTCATTAATATAAAGACATACTAAGTCTGCTATTTGAGGAGGCACCCTGGGAGCCTGTGTGCCTTTGACCTGCAATAGCCCCCACTTTTGGAGGTTTGCGGCTTCTGCACTTCTGCCCACCCTACAAAAATAAGACTCCCAAAGTAAGCTAACACCCAGGGGTGTTAACCACTGAGCTACATCCCCAGCCCTTTAGAGATGGTCTAAGTTGGGCTGGGGATGTGGCTCAAGCGGTGGCGGGCTCGCCTGGCATGCGTGTGGCCCGGGTTCGATCCTCAGCACCACATACCAACAAAGAGATGGTCTAAGTTGTCCAGGCTGGCCTAGAATTGTTGCAGTCCTCCCTTCGTCTCTCCTGAGTCGCTGGAGATTACAGGATTGAGCCACCATGCCCAGCGTGGCCTAAGCTAATTCTTCAGATCAAAATACAACTAGCATATTGAATGAGAGGGTCTGTACTGGGGTACAGAGAAAATCCTGCCTCTGCCTCACTATCCAAAGAGGACAGGCTGGGGTGAAAAGGGAATCTGGTTTTCCCTAGAGACATTATTACTAGGTACCCAGCTGTGACACCTAACTCTAGCCTATTTTCCATATGCCTAATTTCTAGTGGCCAATGGTTTTGACATTAATGTTCCAATTTGGGAAATTTCCAATCCAAATCCTTCAGTTACAAAGGGGATTCAGGGTTTTTACAGACTTTAGATATTCTCTGGATTCTCATGTGCCTTAGATCCCTGTTACCACTGGGCCCCCAAAAGGAACCGGGAATGTGGGGAACTGCTGGAGGCTTAGCCATTGCTGATATCTGCATGGGAAGATGGTTCTCTGCACTAGATATCCTCTAACCTCAGCCAAGTAGTTGGTTGGCATCACAGGCATGCACTACAAACCAGATGAACATTATCTTTAATAAACTATTTCCTTGAAAAAAAAAAAGACATACACTAAGTCAATGAAAGAGTATGGCTTTCTTTCTTTTTCACTTTCTAAG
Organism: Spermophilus citellus; assembly: GCF_964194105.1. Taxonomy (NCBI): domain Eukaryota; kingdom Metazoa; phylum Chordata; class Mammalia; order Rodentia; family Sciuridae; genus Spermophilus; species Spermophilus citellus. Next base: position 37,661,844 of record NC_138187.1, read on the forward strand.
TTTATATCATTGTTCTTATTTTATGTCTATTATAGTCTATTTAAATCCATTTCTAGCCACAAGGACGAAAATATAATGTCAGCTGCTGGAAAACTGCTTGATATGACTCAGAAATATGCAACTGGTAAACCAATAAACTACATGTTTGCTAAATTATTAAACAGAAAATTTATACATCTGTGGATTAACAAGATCAACACACATTGAATCTGAACCAAGAGGGAAGGCACTGAACACAGATGCAAACATGTTCATGGTGAGCACTGATAAAACTCAAAAGGAGAAGTCCTCTGGTTTTATAACTATGATTTTATAACTCACTGCAGAATAATTAAAGACAGCAGTGAACAACACAAAGTAATAAGAAGTCTGACCCATCTCTATAGATATTTTAGCAAAAGGCAAGACTGCCCTATTAAAGATTCAAGCCCAGATAAGAAGCGGAACTGGGGGACTGGAATTTAGCACAGTAGTTGAGTGCTTGTGTTTTTCCATCAGTTTTGTGCTATCAGGTCGACATGTCTACACAAAATAATAGGGAAATGATCTCTGAAAAACCTGGCCCTAAAAACTACAAAGTTCCTGGAAAGCAGATCACATTTCTTGTTTTGAAATCCCTTTCCCCTTCAGAATCTACTTTTTCAGAACCATATTATTCTTTGCCCACACCCTTTGCAAGTGGACTTCATGCACCTGTGGCGCTCCCCACTGGTTCCACACTTGGGAACAACACACATATGCGGAGCCATTCTGCTTCTTGAGAAATTCTGCCACCCCCAGCTCAAGAAGGGCAAGGAAGGGCATTATTTCCTACTTCTGTCTTGCAGGGCAGGAGCTCTGCTCTCCCGAAAAGTGGGAACCATGCAAGTGCACCTGGCTCTGTTGTGGTGTGAACTGATAAATACAATCAATAGGAGTGTAAATTAGATTACATATTAGTTTAAAAATATAGCTTATAGATATAAGAGTTTGATAAGTGAGATAAGACAATTATGAAGCAAGAACTGTCATAGACAGGCCTAAGACTCCATTTTGCTGCCTTCTATAAAAAACTGTTACAAAAGCTGTTTTCTTATAAAAATTGTTTTTCTGTACTTTGTACCCCACAAATTGTACCCTAATCAGGATGCAGTGGTAGTCATGGTGAGCTACATCCTGGGTCTGAGTACACTTGTGGGTCTATATGACTTTGAAGTAGATTCTCAGCCCCCGCAACCCCCACCCAAATTCAGGAAGCGACTGTCCAGCACCTGCTTGAACCCAGGACTGTGGTCAACTGAACTGCAAAGCTAATGCTTTTTTTGCTTCTGTTTATCAGCTGGCTTGCTGACTGGAAAATTCCAGTCCTGCCTGGAGCCCACAGGTCCCACTTACTAATGTTTTAATTTCTATGACTGGCTAGCTTACATGATGATAAGCAAGTCACTGAGTTGTGGATTTTGTGCTTATATTCCCTTTGGATGAACCAGAAAGCTGCTGTCCTCCCACAGAGCTTAAGTCTCCACCATGGGTGACAGTCCCTGGCCAAGTAAATAAAGCTCTCTTTTGATTTGAAATTAGCACTTTCAGTGCTTTCTGAGGCGTCTCCTCATAACAGCTCGAGAAAGTTCGAGGCCGCCATTTTGGGTCTGTAATGACGCCCCGCTCCACCAGTCCTCCGCGCGGCAGCCCGTGCTCCTGCCCTGCAGCGCTGACCTCTGGGCCGCGGATGTGACCGCGACACGGCCCCCCCCCCCTCTCCCGGCCTCGGTCTGACGTCTGTAAAGCGGGGACAGCAACCGCACCTACCTGCTCCGCCACGGTGAGGACCAGGCAACGGACTAAAAGGCCACCGCGTGACCGCGTCAGTACCCGGGAGGCTGGCGACTCAGGTGCCGGCTCGCCTCCCTGCTCCTCGTCGCCGTCCAGGACAGCGCTCGCAGGAACAGCTTGAAGAACGCAGGGAAAACCAAGTCATAGCCGGCAAGCGACGGCCAAAGAGCAGCAACCCTCAGACGACGCCAGCGCCTCACACCTCCCCGGACTCCACAAGCAAATCCGCCGGTACTTCGCACAGGCGCACAAGGTGGGGCACTGCGCATGCTCGCTCAGGACCGAGGCGCGCGCACGCGCACTGACCCGCCCGCCGCCCGCCGCCCGCCGCCCGCCGCCCGCCGCCCGCCGCCCGCCGCCCGCCGCCCGCCGCCCGCCGCCCGCCGCCCGCCGCCCGCCGCCCGCCGCCCGCCGCCCGCCGCCCGCCGCCCGCCGCCCGCCGCCCGCCGCCCGCCGCCCGCCGCCCGCCGCCCGCCGCCCGCCGCCCTCTGCACCTGCGAGGCTTGCCGACCAAGTGACTTGGTGGCTGCGTTTACATCTTTTACTTTATTTTTTTATTTTCCCCTGGGTTTAAACTAATTTAAACTGGCTCCTTTCCCGTGGTGCCTTTCCTCATTTCTATGTGAAATACATGATGAGAGAGAAAACAGTCTCTGGCCTCCAACACATTTTTTTATGTAGGAAGTAAAATTAAAAGTATCCATGGACAGCCACCACCTACAAATTTCTATTTGGCTTTTGGGTCAGTACTGTCTTCTCTCACGGAACCACTCCAAACTGCACTGCAAATGATCACGTACGCACATGCAGACAGACACACTCATTGGAGACACGCCCTCCCATCCCTTACAGACTGAGCCCAGAGGCCTTGTGCTCTGGCTTCCGGCTGCCCCTCGGTTCTCTTCCCCGGCTTGCTGCTGTGTACCTTCTATGTCAGTTACACTAGACTACTGAGAGCTCCCTCAACTCCCTTTCCTTCAGTTCCTCCCTGACACATGTCCTCTCACTACTGCATTCTCCAGCAGCTTCCTAATCTCCCCATCCTCTAATTTATGCTCATTTAGGATCACTAAAATGCCACCTCCTTCTGAAAACCCCAGACCATATTCATTTCGTTGGCATAAATGAGCACACATGGTGTTTGTGCCTGGGTTCAAACTGCTCCTTGCATTAGTGACTGACACAGAGAAACAGTTAGCCACTCTGAGCCTTAGTATTCTGCTCTGTAAAAGGGGTTAATAGCTGCACCATCCTCATGGCTCACAGGGTTATTTCTGAGAATAATCAAATAAGTATTCACAGACTGTTTTATGTAGTAATCATCCTGCCAAACATGGCTATGTTTTAACTCTCCTGCTGGAGCATTAGCTGAGAATGTAGCTTTGATTTTAAATACATTTCCCTATCTCTCACCTTCTCTATACTTGAACTTTGCAGACTATGTAAGTGCAACCAGTGAATACTTATCCTAGGAAGTTTATGTGCCTTTAACTTACTAATCCAAAAAAGCAGGAAAATTAAAACTCCAAAAGGAAACTGAGGTCCACCCCTAATTGTCTTCATTATCACCATGGCCATCATCATCTCCTCTCCCACTTCTTTCCCCAGCGTGTCATCAGGCTGGACATGACACCAAGCGCTCCATGACTTCATTACTCTACATCAATCTGGAGAATTTGGCATTGGCATTATCAGTCCACTAGTGAAGACAGAGGCCTAGCCTGCCCGCCCCTTGCCCATCCCCCCTCACAGAGCATCACAGGTGTCCATGACACTAGAACTGCACAGCCTGAAGGGGAGTCCTCGTTTCCATCAGGAAAGCAAAGTGATGTTAGAGTTCTAGTTCTTCTCCTCATTTAACACCACTGTATGCCAGGCACTGTCTGTAGCTTTAATCTGAACTTAAATGAATTAAAAGTAAACACACACATATTGCCATGTATGTATTTTTTCCTTCAAGACCCATCTTGACAATAGTAAATATTAAAAGGAATCTTTAAGAGTATAAAGATTTGACACACAAATTAAGGAAAACCCCCAATAACTGGATAAAAAGCAGCCAGACCAGGGATGGGGTTGCGGCTCAGAGGTAGAGCACTTGCCTAGCACATGTTGAGACACTAGGTTTGCTCCTCGGCACCACAAAAATAAATAAATAAATAAAATAAAAATATTGTCTCCATCTACAAAAATAAATAAATAAATAAATAAATAAAACAAAATAAAAAAATAGCCAGACCAGAGGTAGAGCTCCCTGATTGGTGACAAGGTAAGCATTACCAATATGGACACACAGGGTACAATCTATTAAAATAAACAAACAAACAACAACAACAAAAAAAAAACACATAAAAAGACACTTAACTAAGGGTCTTTTTTCCCCAGTATTAGGGACTGAACCCGGGATGCTCTACCACTAAGCTACATTCCCAGCCCTTTTATTTTGAGATAGAGTCTTGCCAAGTTGCTGAGGCTGGACTCAAACTTGGGATCCTCCTGCCTCAGCCTCCTGAGTCACTAGGATTACTGGTGTGTGCCAACTCATTGGGCTACCAAGGGCTTATTTATTGTGCCCCTATAATGCTTGATTACCTTACACTCTGGTGGATGGAAAACTTAGTGACCTCAGTGTTCTTAGCAAAAAGTACCTTGAACTTTAGAACAAGACATACTCTGAAGAAGCTCTTTGGTGCACTGACATCACCCAGGACCTACCTCCTCAAGGCCTCCGGCTACCAGAGCCAGCACAAGGGCAATGTCCCCTGATGGAGACTTCCCACTAAGCCCATTGCAGTGACCTGATGGCATCTTACTGCTCAGGAAGAGGACACAGGCAGAAGACGGTGGTCTTGGGTTCTAGGCTACCGTTGGGGTGGGCCACTCAGAAACACAGGCTGCCTGGAACCCAGCCATAAGGCTCTTCTCAAACATTACAGAAAAACAAAACTTAACCAGGGCGATCGACCCAATCAGTTCCCAATGAGTGACAACCCTGGATTGGACAGGTGGGCTGCTCTACTTCAACCCAATCAACACAGCAACTCAACCAATAAATATTCTAAATCCCAACTTTAAATACGCCATATAATAGGCTACTCACACAAAAAAAGAACTTAAAACATAAAATCCTGACCCACACAAACTTTTACATAAAATAAGGGCTACTTTTAAAACATCTGTCAATGATATTTGAAAAATCTGTCAATGCTTTCAAGGATTTTCTTTTTTCTTTACCTTGAGCTTTTGTTTGTATTTGAATAAAGCCCAAATCATGTGATTTAATTTATCATCTTAGTTTTTAAAGTCCACAAATTCTAAATTAGGTAAAACTTTAACTCAAGGAAACTCACAAGAAAATACGATTTACACTGACACTTTGGCTAATTTTTAAAATATACTAGTGAAAGGTACTTGGGCTTTATAAACACAATTTCTAGCTGTCTTTGGTAACTTTAAGCTGCCGATTCTGATTTTTTTTTTAAATATTTATTTTTTAGTTTTAGGTGTACACACTATCTTTATTTTTTTACTTTTATGTGGTGTTGAGGATCGAACCCAGTGCCCCGCGCATGCCAGGTGAGTGTGCTACCACTTGAGCCACATCCCCAGCCCCAATTCTGATTTTTAAATGTTATCTTCTCCAAAATTTAAAAAATCCCTAAGGCAAATGTTAGGCAATAATCATCTGTATTTGACAAAAGACTAACAATAAAAATCATGCTAGATATTAACATGTTATAAAAGATTCAAAGACTAAATACAAGATTTCTCCATTATCACATGAACAGGTATTTACATTTTAAGTTCTATGTAAGGAATTCTACCTTGGGCCTGAAGAAACCCATAACCTTTTAGGTCTTTTAAGAACACTTTATGAGAACGACTTGTTCATTACTGCAAGTCAAATAACATGCAGATGTGTAGGAAAAAGATTAGCTTCCGTTTTTTTCCCCACTATGAAGCGGGTAACTTTTCTAAGCCTGTCCATACACTCCTAACAAGTGCAACCAGGTCTTACTTTAAAAAGTTATAGTCATACTATGAATGTATTAATCTGTAATCTGTTGTTGTTGTTTTTTTTTTTAATACAATACTTCACAGACACCTCCCTCAAGTCAAGACACAGGTATTCCCTTTCAGGTCTTTGGGTTATTAAGAGCTACATGATTTAGTCAGCCAACTAATGAGATCATCCTGGTTTCCCCAGATATCTAAGAAATTAAATTGTCTTTTAAACATAAATCTGAGGTCAAAAGCCTGGAAGATAATAAGTAGAAATCTCTTTTGGGGTTCACCGAACAGAGTCCATGTGATATAGAACTCAAAACCCTTGGCTGTTTTCATTATGAAAACCACCAACAATGACCTGAACAAAATACAAAGTGCAGAGGTTATTTCATGCAGTCCTTGAAAGATTTCAACAGAAATACTACTTGGATCATTGCACTGCCCAAACTGCTTGTGACCACCTCTACCCTGGACACGAGGACAGGCCCCCAGATCCAAGCCCTTGACACCCTTGCTTCTGAGCTGGCACCTGTAAGCCAACCGTTTAGCTGGCCAGAAGCCAATACTGTGACCTTCTATGAAAAGATGCTGCTGGCCTTGCGCTGGGGTGTGAACCAGGACACAGTGTCTAGTAGTACAATCAGATGCCTAGAGGTGACATGAAAAAGACACAGCAAGCAGGATGTCACCAGGGAGACTAGGCCTGTTTACTCCCTACTCTGCGGCATGTACGCATTTTAAACTCTTTGAAATTCTGGAAATAATTTCTAGATCTTAAGCTGTATTAAGACGTTTTATTCACTAGTATTGGTTTAAATAAAACCCAACTCAACCTTTACCTGGACACTGGGAAGAACTACTTCTACTTGTTTAAGCCAAGGATTCACTCCACAACCTGTGCTCCTAAAGGTTCCTTAGTGCCTTTTCACAAACTGCACAGCCTCTATGGACACAACACTAGTGATGCATGAGGCACCTGTGCCCAGCCATACCCACCTGTGCAGGAAATGCAGCTTGTGCATGGCTGCCAGCCCCGCAGCGATCTCGCAGGCCATCCTCTGCAGCAGCATGGTCTGTGAGTCCCCCCGCACGTGCTCTTGCTCATTGCGCAGGTAAGCTTTTAGATCGCCCTGCAAAAAACCAGTGCATGTAAGTGTCAAAGTGGATCATCAAACAAACTAGTCTCTGGACATATGCCTTAGTGGCCACTCATTATCAAGTCACTTACCAAGAGCTACTTTGGTTTGCACTTAATAAAGAATCTGGAACTAAAAAAATTTTGAATTAAAAAAGTACTTATATCCCAGCATTTCTAAAAGTATAGGACATTGTTATGCTCTTAAGGCCAGTCTAAGATTTTTTATATATAAACATATAAAACAAAACAGTATATAAAATATAAATCTGTAATTATGCAAAATGTAAACTAAGTGCAGTGCAGAAGTCTAGAAATTTTCAGAGAACCAAGAGGTGATGTGGAGGATGAAAGAAAGGGTGTCATTTGAACTGCCTGACTAGGAGACAGGTGGTCAGTGAGCCCTTCATTATGAAGGCTCCTTGGCTACCTCCAAAGCACCAGTGAGCAATAGAGGAGAGAAGGAGATGAAGATGGGGAGAGAAGGGGAAGCCTGCTCAGCGCAGGAGACACTATGCAGGTCTCCCCCAGCTTCCTTCCCTAGGGCCCTGTGCTGCCCAGAGAACACTGTGAGGAAGGGCATTCCAGTCACTCCTAATACTCACCAAGCTAATAAGCCTATTCAGAGGACAGCAGCCTGGGCAGGAAAAGGAACAAACCCAGTCAGACATCTGACACATGATACTGGAGTTTCTGGCTATTCTGTGTGACTGCCCTAGGTCCCCCATCTTTTTTTTTTTAATATTTATTTATTTATCGTTAGTTTTAGGTGGATACATTAGTTTGTTTTTTTATGTGGCACGAGGATTGAACCCAGTGTCTCATGCATGCTAGGTGAGCACTCTACCACTGAGCCACCACCCCAGCCCCAAAGGTCCCCCATCTTTACTTCACGACTGCATGTTGGGGGATGGGTAAGTCTATCTTTTTTGGGGAGCACACTTTTTTGGGGATACTGCTCCCCCAAAAGATAGATAGGATTTTTTTAAAAAATTGGGTAGTTCTAGATGGACAGAGTACCTTTATTTTATTTGTTTATTTTTTTATGTGGTGCTAAGGATTGAACCCAGTACCTCATGCATGCTAGCAAGCACTCTGCCACTGAGCTACAGCCCCAGCCCATTGAGATAGGATCTTGCTAAGTTTCCAAGGCTGGCCTTGAACTCGAAGTCCTCTTGCCTTAGCCTCCTGAGTAGCTGGAATTACAGGTGTGTGCCACCATGCTGGCTTGGGAAGTATATAACATAATTAAATACTTATTGACGTGATTTAATTCCAAATTCCAAATTAAAACTTTTTATGATTAGTTAGTAAAATCTGGAAAGCAAGCCAGTAGCCTTTGTTTTTGTTTTTTTTTAATTGGAATCAAGAACAGATTCCTGAGGATGGATGTTTTCCTTGACCAGTTAAAGGGTACATTTCTTACAACTTATAAACTCCTCCCAGGGTAAAACTTAAAAACACAATATTCCTTTATCAACATTTGTCCATATTTAATACTAAATACATTCTAATGTAACTTCTTGGTCCATGCCAAGACTCTGCCTTTGTTTCCACTCTTAGTTTCAGTGATATTTGCACAAATGATAATATTGACATTCACTACCACTTGGGCCTTTAAGCACTGTGCCAAGCACCCGGTAGGGTTTTTGCTCTGGTTACCCGCGGCACACTCTCCTTACAACTGCACAAATTTTCCAGTATGGAACTGAGGCTTAAGAAATTTGCTCAAGGCTGCAGTGTTAATAAATGGCTAGACTGTGCTTCTATTTTTCCGTTTACCAACTAGTCAAGAGAATTCTACATAGCAAGTGAATTAAATTAGTATGCAGATTAAATCAATTTGTTTTACAGAAATGAACATGAAATAAGTTAAAGTCCCACATATCCATTTGTGGGCTCAGGGCACCCTCCACCGGCACCACCTGCACAGCAGCCAGCAGCGAGCTCTCCCCCTCAGATTTCTCTCCAAACAAGTCATTTTCTCCTTTTGTTCCCAACTGCACTACTCCAGAGAAGAAATAGACATTCTTTTATTTTTCCTTAAAAAAAAATCTATGTCCAGGCTCTGTTCAGCAGTGGGAGGCAGGGGGATAGTGGAGGATCCAGATAACAAATTAATTCAGAAAAATCCCAGCAAACAACTCCAGACCTGCAGTCTAATGGGATTCTTCTTCTTTTTTTTTTTTTTTTTTTTCCCCTGGTACCAGGTATGGAACCCAGGTTGCTCAACAACTGAGCCACATCCCCAGCCCTTTTTATTTTATATTTTGAGAAAGAGTCTCATTAAGTTGCTTAGGGCCTTGCTAAGTTGCTGAGACTGGCTTTGAACTTTAGATCCTTCTGCCTCAGCCTCCCAAGCAGCTGGGATTACAGGTGTGCACCATTGTGCCTGGCTGTAATGGGATTCTTATAAGGTAGCCCATCTAGAAAGTAAACATGAAACACATCATGAGTCTACCAATATTACCAACAAGAAATGACAGCTTAAATTCTTTTGCCTAACCCCTTTGAGGCAGCAATAGCCATTAAAGGAAAAAAACGACTCTCACTTGAAAGTATGATTACGCTGTGCTATGTCTGGCCAATTCCCAAAACAAAGTGTAGCTGCTGGCAAATAGTGTCACAAGTCCCTCTGGCTATGAAGCTACTTTTCAAGGTTATCTAAAGTAGATTCATTGCCACTCACTGTTCTTTAACTGTCTTCTCTCCAAATATCATATCCTACTTTCCAAATGTAGATGACTGAACATGATAAAAAGATTTTACTTAAAAATAGAGAAGGTCACCACAGTCTAGGCCAAAATATCTTTGACCAGGGAATAAGGAATTAACATCAAAGATCAGGGGCTCCTCAACCCAGCCAGATTACTGCTCCTCATGGGTGAGACTTACGATGGATTATATGGGATCGGGGTTTGTTTCATGTTCTAGAGGGGTCGCCTCAGAGCTCTCCTGGCACCATAGTTTAAAAGAAAAAAAAAAAAAACAGCATAAAAATTTTAATCATTATATAGATTTTATATTAATCCACTCTATCAGAACCAGACATCTATATATTTAGGTATCTGGTTTGTTTTATCTATATTGTAATGGTACTTGATAAGAAGACATGGATTATTACTTTTGTCTATTATTTATTTTAGTTGCTGATAGAACTTTATTTTTGTTTATTTTTATGTGGTGCTGAGAACCAAAACCAGTGCCTTACCCGTGCTAGGCAAGCACTCTACCACTGAACCACCACCCCAGCCCCCTTGTCTATTATTATTGTTATTATTATTTTAATATTTATTTTTTAGTTGTAGTTGGACACAATACCTTTATTTTATTCATTTATATGTGGTGCTGAGGATTGAACCCAGGGCCTCATATGTGCTAGACGAGCACTCTACCTCTGAGCCACAACCCCAGCCCTTGTCTATTATTTAAAGAAAAAAAAAGTCACCAAGAACAGCAATGTATTTGGAATTAAATTGAATTTCCTTTATTCAGGTTTTAAAAGGCTCCTTCCTCACCACCCCTGCAAAAAACTCCAAAAGAAAACTCTGACACTAGGTGGCAGCAAAGGGCTACATTAAGAACTGATAGAACAAGCAACTGGAAGGGCTTCTAGGGATGAACTCCTCCTAAATTCTAACACAAAAGACCAGCAGGGTTTGGTTTGTCTCATCCATCCATCTATCTATCTATTTATCTATCTATCCATCCATCCATCCATCCTGTAGGACAATGAGAGCAATGAATTGATTTTAATACAATATAAAAACTCAACAAGTAAATGTCTTTATAAATGAGAAATTATCACCATAAGGTTAAAATGATTTTTAGGGAGAATTTATGACATTTCAATACAAATTTAATGAAAAGAAGAAAGAGGGCTGGGGCTGTGGCTCAGTGGTAGAGCGCTCACCTAGCATGTGTGAGGCACTGGGTTTGATCCTTAGCACCACATATTGATAAATAAATAAAGGTACTGTGTCCATCTACAACTAAAAAATATTTAAAAACAAAAAAAAACATGAGGTCAAGGACTGAGATCTAATAAAGTTACTAATTAAAAAGAAGAAGAAGAAGAAGAAGATAAAGAATAACAGAGCCATGTCTAATATCCTGTTCAAGAAATGAAACCTCACTGAGCCCCACCGGTCTCCATCCAGAGGCCATACCTCTCATACATCTTCCACAGCTGCAACCCTAACCCATCACCTCCTTGGTCACCATTGATTATTATCCTTGTGCCTTCTTAACTGAGTGGCCTTCTTAACTGAGTGTCCTCCTAAACCCATCATGTCTCAGCTCTATTGCTCAACACCTCTCAGGCAAACCAACAGAAGAATCAACTTGTCTTCCTCTTGCCCCCTCCCACTCCACTCTTCCTGACAGACTTCTCACAGGCCTGGGCTGCTCTGGCTTCATCTCCCGGCCGCTCCCATCTCCTGAGTGCCCCAAACACACGTTCAACCACTGCAACCCTCTGCCCCCAAATGATGCCACCTCCAAACACCAGCATAACAAAGCAGGGGCCCCTTCCTTCCATCTCCAAATGTCACCTGCTTTGGGACAACCTTTCCTGAGTTTCTCCCATGTCAAAGCCCTTCCTTCCCGGTACCTTTTACTTCCTCCTCTCAGGCACTTGGATGTACCACATGCCCTGGGGCCCAGCTTGCAGTCCTCAGGGCCATGGACATTTCTGTGTGATTTTATCCACCCATGGCATCAGAGGCCATACATCTCTGGCCCAGCTCCTCATCTCCAGGCTTGTGTGTTCCCTCCCTGTGCGGCTGAGAGGCATCTCAAGCCGGACACCTGCAGCACAAAACTGCCAATCTGCTGAACTCTTTTCCAACAGACCACAATTAAGTAAAAGATGTCATTTGTGAGTCGTCTTTGCCATGAAACCCCCACCTTCAACCCACCATTATTAGGTCCTGCACCTATTTTCAAAGTAAACTCAGAACCAGACTACTTCACAAGGCCACACTCTCATGCTGACCCAAAGTATACCCCACATGAAGGCATCCCCATGACAGCCAGAGAAGACCCTGCTCCCACTTGGGCAGCCCAAAGTCATGAGGTACCCTGGTTATTCCCTGACATTCTGTTTATTTGCCTATCCCTCTCACTAGAAATAAGGTGGACACAGCTGGGTTCTGGCCAGTTTCCTGCTGTGTTCTGAAACTAAAGAACAGCATCATTACCTTAGGTACACATATGACTGTATATATGGTGTGACACTACATTGTGTATAACCAGAGAAATGAAAAAACTGTGCTCCATTTGCGTATAATGAATTAAAATGCATTCTGCTGTCATGAACAACTAAATAGAACAAGAGCAACAAAAAGGAACAGGCACACAGTACCTTCAAGAATATCTGCTTATTAAGTGAGAAGGAGGAGGAAGGCCTCGGAGAAGTTCAAATGACAACCCGCAGAGTAAGAGGTGACAACCATTTCCTCAAAGCAGTTCCATCCCAGCATTTTAATTGAAGTCTCACAATGATAAATTTAGAAATAAATCTAATTTCAAACTTTTATTGAGCTTTTTTTTATTACTTCATTACTCTGTGTATTAAACTTTACAAGACAACTAAGTTGGGAAAATACTATTTTATTCTTTAAGCAAATACAATCTGATTATGTTTAAACTTATGTCTTCATATGGCAATACAATATATTTTACATCAAGAACAGGGGGTCTGAGCTGGGCACAGTGGTGCACACCTGTAATCCCAATAGCTCAGGAGGCTGAGGCAGGAGGACTGAGAGTTCAAAGTCAGCCTCAGTGACTTAGTGAGGTCCTAAACAGCTCAGCAGGAGAGCACTTGCCTAGCATGTGTGAGGCACTGGGTTTAAAAAAAGGTGGTGGTGGGGGGGTGTGGCTCAGTGGTTTAATGCCCCTTTATCCAATCCCTAGCACCCCCCCCCAAAAAAAAAAAAAGAAATGGAGGTCTAAAGTATTCTCTGTGTGAGTGTGTGTGTGTTGCTGGGGACTGAACCCAAGGCCTTGTACATGCGAGGCAAGCACTCTACCAATTGAGCTATATCCCCAGCCCGGGGTTCTAAATTATTCTAAAACTCAAAAAGTTGTCACCTGCATCTCAGAGGGTGTTTCTCCAGAGATCCTTCACATTATTAGTGCCATTCCACAGAAACACAATGCAAGCAGATATACAATTTTAAATTATAGTGGCAATACCAAAGTCATAAGGAAATAAAAAGCAGATAAATGTAACTTTAGTAATATATTGTACTTGACCCAATAAATCCAATATAATATTTTTACATGTAATCAACATTTTAAAATTACTGAAGTTGGGCCAGGCATGATGGCACATGCCTATAATCTCAGCGACTTGGAGGCTGAAGCAGAAGGATCTCAAGTTTAAGGCAAGCCTGGGAAGCTCAGCAGCAGAGCTCCCCTGGGTTCTATCTCCAGTACCAGGAAAGAAAGGGAAAGAAGAGAAAAGAAAAGGGCTGGGGACCTAGCTGGATGGCAGAGCACTTGCCAGCACATGTGAGGCCCTGTATTCAATTCCAAGTCCAAAAACAAAACAAAACAAACAAAAACAAACAAACAAAACAATGAAATTTTAACTTTCTCTTTTGTACTAAACCTTCAAAACCTGATAAACATTTTGCAGGCCACAGCACACCATCCAGCCAAGCCGTGTCCAAGTCTCACAGGGCTGGCTGCTGGGCTGTAGAGTGCAGCCACTGATCCTGACAAGGGTCCTGGCCAGCCCAGCCACAGTGCTCAGGAGCACAAGGGAAGCCACATGCCAAGACAACCACTTCCATGGCGCCTCCACCCTGTGCTCCTGCTCTGGGCTGTACAAAAGGTGCTGTGAGCAGTGACAAGCTGTCACGGCAATGACAAGAGGGAGCAGGGTGGCCACAGGAAGCTGGTGGAGGAAGAACCAGGGAGCAAATGCAGGGTGGGCATGAGGCAAGTAGAAGGGTAGATAGGAAAGGCCTGGCCACAACAGTCAGGGCTGCCTAACACAGAGGGCCAGGACAAGCTGCCCAAGTAACAGCCAGGCATCGGAGGGAAAAGGCCCCTGAGAGGCACCAGGATTGGGCCAGGCCAGGGACTAGGAATATGCCCTTTCCAGCTGGTCACCCCACCCCCCCACTCCCAAGCTTGATAGGGCCGCCAGCAGTCAACACAAACATCCATTTGCTGGCTAGAAGTTGGACTCTGATCACCTCCTCCTCTGACCTCCGTATATCTGTTTCACTGTGACTCCACGTCCCTGCTTTTCTAACTGAGCTCCATAGGGTTAGGGACATGTAGTTCTTCTGTATGCTCAGCATCTGGAAGAGTCCCTGGTGCATGGGCTTCATGACCACAGTTATAAATAAGAGACATCCACTAATGAGGCATTTTCTGAATAAAAGGGCATAGGACAGAACCAGCCACCAGTTAAAAGCCCCACCTTAGCACTAGTAATACGCGCCCTTGTGGAAGTCAAGTGCATAAAGGATGATCAGAAAGCAGGACCTGAGGACACACAGACCTGGACAGGATTCTTCAACAAGTCCTTTCATCTGACTCAGCCTCCTACCTCACCCAGCTGTCAGAAGACGCCTGAAATGAGTGACGAAGGCCCAACACACTACATGAGGCTGGCACAGCAGCGTCACCCAAGGCAGGACCTTTCCTCCCTTACACCCTGTGAAAGCAGCAACCCAGATTCCTTTCAGGTCTGAAAGTCTTGAGCCTTAGCTCCCCTTGGTTCTGCCCAGCCAGTCACCTGGTCTTCACAAGCCCAAAGAAAGCAAATTCCAGAGGAATGTGGGATACATCAAACATCAAGTGGACGTCTCTCCCACTCTCATCTGGTCATTGCTAACTAACTGCTTTCAGAAATTCCCTCACTGCATTAAGTGTCCGAACATAGTGAAGGAAGCAGAATACCATATTCAGGAAGAAATCCTTGCAATTATCAGCCCTGGTCTGGAGTCCCATGATGGAGCTGAAGAACTGCTAACTAGAAAGAAAGCTCACCCTCTACTCTTCTGACCACCTCAGCATGCAGCTGGTCTCCAGTGGCCATCTCCCTGCCTCCCACCCAATCCTTCCCAGCAAACCCAACCTGCCTCACCCACCATGGAACCACGCCCCTGTCCCAAGACTCCACCATGCCCCTGTCCCAAGTCTCCACGCTTCAACGGCCAGGTCATCTACTGTTTCCACACTTCCAAACCTGGCTCCTGCAGTTGCTGCCTAAAGGGACTTCACCCATTCGACCTCCAAACCTCAGAGCAAATGCCAATTCCTGTGCAAAGCCTCCCAACTGCACCAGTCAGGATTTCTATCTTTTGTGCATTCTAAGCAAACATTTGTTTTAAAGGCTGGGGTCTGGCTCAGTGATAGGGCACTGCATGTCACGTGTGAGGCTCTGAGTTCAATCCTCGGCACCTCGAAAAAAAACCCCAAAAAAGAACAAAACCAAAACCCCTCACTTTTAGTGTACTCTTTCTCACAGCACTTCAGTGTGCTTACTCTGAGACTGGGTGGAGTCTCAGTAGCAATGTTGTCATTAGCTGTTCAAACCTTTATTTATTAAGTAATTATTGTCCATTAAGCAAATGAAAATAACTAGCACTTATGGAATACTTTCTATGCTCAATCATTTATTCACCATGTTATTTCATGGGTGAAAGTTCCCAGGTATCTACTCGGAGGCTTATAGAGGTTAAATAAGCACCCCTGGAGGCAGCCAGGGCTGGGACCAGGCTCCTGACCTCGGTATTCCCTCAGGACTGAGCACAGCTCTTCCTGCTCCATATATGTTCAGTATGTTTTGGTCAATGAGTGATCCTTAACCAAAACAGCCTCATCACCTTGATATCACTGTGAGGCACTGTGTCTCTGTCATGCCTACAGGGTACAGACAACAGCTGCCATCACCGCCACCTCATTTCATAACATGCCCCAGCCACACTACACCCTGGGTGCTGCAGACCAGCTACAAACGCACTTAGCCGAGTTTTTATCACTTTCTAAAGTCAGGATAATGGTTCTGTTTTATACAGAATTACAAGTGTACAAACAGCCTCTCCTTTCTACTTGAGAGCAGCTGCACTGTGATAACAGAAGGGGCCATTATACTTCAGTTTCTTCTAGCCTAAAGAACTGAAGATTGCTGGTCCTTCCCCTGTGGCTTATGTCCAGACCTGAGACCACTGCCCTCTCCATCCCTTGGACCATGGCCAGAGGGCAGTTCCTACCTTGGATGAAGTTACTCTTTTTGGGTTGGCCTGTGTCTGGGCAGGTTCCGGTCGTGTAGGCTGGGAGCAGGGCTAAGTGTCCAAGCAAGGCCCTGCTGTGTTCTGGGGACATCCCTGTACTCTGTTCAAGAGGATGCCTTCTTTGGCTCACCGGGCAATGCCACCTAACTGCCTCAGTAATCTCTCCACAAGCTGATTCCAGAGTAGCTGGACTTCAGGGACAGTGATCTGGTCACTGACCCATCCTTGCTGCTGAAGAACCTGTTGCTCTTGAGGTTTTCTAGGGAAGAGGTGAGAACATGAAGCTGGCCCATAGAGAGAAAAGTGACTTCTCACTACTAGGCAAGCTGGAGGGACCTGAGGTTAATAGCTTTTACCCTGGTATGGGACTGCCATGCCAAGCAATGAACAGAGATTCCCAAGGGCATACAAGCCTCCTCACAGTACCAATAACACCTGATAGCACCTTAATTGGTAGGTTTTTTTAAAATATGTGATAATAAATGCTTAACATAAAAATCTACCAACTTAGCCATTTCTAAGTGTACGTTCTGTAATGTTAGGTACATTCACATTCTCGTGTGATATCGCCACTGTCCATCTACAGTACTTTTTAATCTTGCAACTCTGAAACTCTGCATCCATTAAACAACTATTCTCCTCCTTTCCCCCAGCCCTTGGCAACCACCCCTCCTTCTACCTTATGTCTCTATGAATTTGACTGTTCTTGGTCCTTCCTGTAAGAGGAATCACATAGAACTTGTCTTCTGCATCTGGCTTATTTCACTTAGCATCCATGCTGTAGCATGTATCAGAATTTCCTTCCTTTTTAAGGCTAAATAATACTCCACTGTCTGTGTATACCCACTCCTCCATGAATGGACACCTGGATTGCTTCCATCTCCGGCCACTATGAATAATCCTGCCATGAACATGAGTGTGCAAGTATCCATTCCACTTTCACTTCTTTGGGACTATCCCCAAAAGTGGAAATTCTGGATCGTATAGAAATTCTGCTTTTAGAGGAACAATGACTGTTTTTAAATTTCACCTGTTATTCTGGAGGGTTGTATATATAAACTTCACCCCAAAGTATGTAAGTTGAATAATTCTAAGCTAGTTAATATGCATTGAACATTTAGTTACAAGTACCTGGATAATATGTACATATTTAAATCTGAGATCTCTTAAGTACTGGGGGAATTTTACAAGATTGTTAACGAAGAAAATATATATTTATTATGTTTTCCTAAAAACAATGTCTACACAGTGACAAAGATACAAAGAACATTCTAGAATTTTGTCAGTATTGGATCATTTATGGTAATAGTAAAGGAGGTGTGTATTTGGCTGTTTTAAGTATTTTGTTTCTTTGGTTTTTTTAGTTGTAGTTGGATATGGTACGTTTATTTATTTATTTTTATGTGGTGCTGAAGATTGAACCCAGCGCCTTGCACGTGCCAGGCCAGGGCTCTACTGCTGAGCTACAACCCTAGCCCTTAAGTGTTTCTTTATAAAGCAAGTTAAATTACTACTTCCCCAAATAAGAAGCAGCTTCAATAAAAACTAAATTAAAACAGCACTAAAATGAAATCCAACTCCTGAACTCATTCAGGGGAAAACATTAAGCTGTGTTTTATCATTCTAGGAAAAAATTCAATCATATTGTCTACAAAAACTTTCAGAAAGGGACCAGGCACAGTGGTGCAGGCCTGTAATCTCAGGAGACCGAGGAGATTGAGGCAGGAGTTCAAAACCAGCCTTAGCAATTTAGCAAGATCCTATCTCAAAGTAAAACAAAACAAAAAAAAAGGTCAGGCATGGTAGCATATGCCTATAATCCCAGTGATTTGGGAGGCTGAGGCAGGAGGATCTCAAGTTCAAAGCCAGCTTTAGTAATTTAGCCACACCCTAGGGAACTCAATGAGACCCACTCTCAAAACAACAACAAAACTAGGTTGTGTCGTTCAGGGTTAAGCACCTCTGGGTTCAATCCCCTGTACCAAAAATACCAAAAACTAAAATAAAATAAATAAATAAAAAATAAAAAGGGCTGGGGATGTAGCTCCGATGTAGAGTGCTTCTGGGTTCAATACTCAGTGCCAAAATAAAATATCTGAGTTTTATTGCTAAGAGCCACAGCCAAGTAATACGATGCATGGCACTTTTGGTTGAAAGGTGACACCAGCTAGCCATTGAGATGATATGATTATGTTAAGATTTGCATTCATATGGATAGTGGACTCCTGGAGAGTTCCCATTGGTTGGGGAAGTACAGTAGGAGGGAATTCCGGGGGAGGAACTTGTTCTGGGGTTCCGGTAGAAGCCACCGCGTGTGTGGATCGGCTTCTTCCCAGACGTGTACGGGGTATTGGCGGCATTTTCAAAAATAAAGTTTGTTCCTGCTTGAGTGGCTCGTGATTTTGTGCCCAGCCAGACTGCGGCATTTTATAAACCCTCATTTAGTCTAGACAAAGGTAATACTTCAAAAAGGTGCTAATCCCTACATATTTCTGTTATGTTTAGTCACAAAGAGTGTTTCAACTGTCACTTATAATCAACATTAGGAGCTTAAGGACTAAAGGTGGCATGTTCAACAGAAATGTGGACTTCTGACAAGCAGACCTCTCCTTCACACACTGGTGTGCCTTGGTGCTGTATCTTTTTACTCAGTGCTGTGTCACACTGGGATTGTCTATATGTTGGTCACTCAGAGCTAAATGAAAAAGAAGCTATTTTCATACCACAATAACCTAGGAACACAAATACCACAGCTCTGATCACACTGAGTCAATTAACACAGAACACCACTTATAGCTCCTTCCTCTTCTGTCTGTCCCATCTACATGAGACATAGAAGACAATGCATTTTGCCTCCGCATCTTGGAGACATCTGTCTGGTACTGCCCCACTATTAAGTATTTAGTATCTAAACACCTTCCACCACGGGATGACCCAAAGAAGTAGGTTTGTTTGTTTGTTTTTTAGAGAGAGAGAGAGAGAGAGAGAGAGAGAGAGAAATTTTTAGTATTTATTTTTTAGTTTTCGGTGGACACAACATCTTTATTTTTATGTGGTGCTGAGGATTGAACCCAGCACCCCGCGCATGCCAGGCAAGTGCGCTACTGCTTAAACTACATTCCCCAGCCCCCAAAGAAGTAGGTTTAATTCCAGTTTTCCTCACAGGGAGGAAACCTCTGCGAGGTTCTGGTTTCTTTGAGGCAGAGTTAAAATACTGATTAATTCTAGACTTTGCAAAGTTCAGTACTCATGTTACAAGTTCTAGTGTAGCCACACATAAAATCAAGAAAATTTTTAAAATTCAAACTGGTAGATGGGGAAAACTGAAACAAGAAAAATCAAGCATCCAAAAGAAGGCAAAAAAAGAAAACTCGGTAGAGGAAGGAAAATTAATAGACATAGGTAGAGAATTTTCCAAATATCTCATTAACTATAATAAATGTAAACAGACTACATGTTCCATTTTAAGTGACCAAGATTGCCAGATTAATAAAAATTTTAACAAAAAGCTATTTACGAGAGAAGTAAACTAGCCCCTCCCCCCAAAAAAGATTAATAAAGAACCTAACCAAACAGGTCAACTCTGCCCATCAGAATGTTGGCATAACTAGATTAACAACAGGCTGTGTTGTTAGTAATGCTTTTAACCTTAAAGAGAACCCCACCACAATGATTAAAAACTTCAAATCATATAAAATCATCATAAATTTGTTTCCCTTACACAACAAAGAATCAAAATGTATAAACAGAACAATGAAAATTTTAAGGAAAATTCATCGTTGAGGGGGGAGATTTTTATATGACTCTCTTAGTAACTGACAGAAAATTGACTCAAACCCCTTTACCCCCTCAAAAAAAAAGAATTAAAAGGGTGTAGGAGATTTGAACCTCACAAATTTGAATCCAAAGCTCCATCAACAACACTATATGAAAATTTACTACAATACATGTTTGTGAGTGTGCACAGGTGCACACACCAGCACATAGAAACAAAAATCACTGACCCCAGGATGAAAATGGACGTGGCCTGGAACAGAGCGCAGCTGACCCAGAGCCAACTCGGAAGCTGAGGGAAAGCTACTTTACTGCTGTGAGCACAGGTGTGGGGACTCAGGGTTATAGGCAGAATCCAAAAAAAGCTCATACATCAAGCTTACTAACTGATTTTCCTTTGGAATTAACCATCTTTGCCAATGAGAGAGATATTCAAATCGAATGCAGGAATTAAAGAAAAAATTTACCATGTTTATTGCACTCTTTCTACTGTAACTGCTGGAAATGCTATCTGAATTAATTGGAGATTTATTTTGGGGACTCCCAAGTTTCTGAGCACAGGCAAGAAGCTTAAATGTTCTGAAAACTGAGATGATACAAAAAAAATCAATTAAAACCTAGAAAATTCAATTAACATCTTCCACTGTTTTTGGAAAATAACAATTATGTGCTAAAAATAGGTTTGAGAGAAGATGAAATATCCTGCACAAGGGAAGAGCTGTTTATAGGAAACTTTCATGTAGAAATTGCTATTAAAATTATTCACAAAATGTACAAAACACCAATCAGTCCCCATGAGTAATACTATGTTAAAAGATAAAAAAATATATTTATGTAATTTTTTTTTTTTTTTTTTTTTGTACTGGGGAGTGAATCCAGGGGCTCTCAACCACTGAGCCACATCCTCAGCCCTATTTTTGTTTTTTATTTAGACAGGGTCTCATTGAGTTGCTTAGCACCTCACTGTTGCTGAGGCTGGCTCTGAACTCTCAATCCTCCTGTCTCAGCCTCCTGAGCCGCTGGGATTACAGGTGTGGGCCACCGCACCTAGCTTTATCTAAATTTGTAAAACTGCTAATGTTATATACCTTCACTATTCTCAACAACTGACACAGATCATAGGTGTTTTATTGGTAAGGAATATTCTTGGGTTTCCTATGTAGAAAATTCAAATTTTACAAATGTCTCGTTGAAGTGAAGATCTCAAGCTCTGACTCAGCCAAATACTTGATATACAACATTTTTCTGAAACTCCTTGAGCTTTATTTTAATCATAAGTAAAGATTGGACAAATATTCATATTTAACTCAAGGGTCTTTACTGAATATGATACTATAAGTACAGCACAGTGCTTGGAGTACAATGAAACACTCACCTAGGTGTAAGTTAATATCAAAGGTAATGAGTCAATACATCACAAAGTTCTTCAAATTTAGAACAGACATGAAAGCAGCCCCAAACCCCCCATATATATATCTGTCAAAAACACCTGACTGCCAGGTATGGTGGTACATACCTATAATCACAGGGACTTGGGAGACTAGGTAGGAGGATGGTAAGTTCAAGGCCAGCCTCAGCAACTTGGCAAGATCCTGACTCAAAACCAAATGGGCTGGGGATAGAGTTCAGTAGAAAAGCACCCCTGGTTCCATCCCCAGAACCACAAAAGAAAGAAAAAGAAGGAGGGAAGGAAGGAAACAAACCCATGTGGATATAACCATTCAAACCTTCAACTGGAATCTCTACTAAAAACTTACCAAGTCGCAGAATTCAAACACCAGAAGATAGGGAATGGCTTCTACACACTGTCCAACACACTGAAGAATATTTGGATGTTGAAGAATACTAGTAAAAATAAAAGTCATGGTATCGTTCATCAGGAAGTATGCTTCAAAAACTAATAAATAGTACTAGTAATTCAAGTTTTGACATTTATGATGATTTAAATACAGCATGACAAAGTAAAAAGATCTCTTATATATAACAGATGCAGATTATTACCTAATGATTAAATAATCCAAACCCAATCAAGTATTATCTCAAATTAAAAAAGAACTCCTAACATACATTTTTCTTCAGTAATTTAAGTTCAGAGACAATATTCTGAGGCAGCATTTAAAACAAAGGCAGACAAATACACAAATTCAAAAAGCATTTCTATCTGACTATTAAATAACTCAAGTCTCTCCTTTGGCCATCTAGTTTATACACCATTTCTATAAATTTTCACAGTATATGCAAACTCTTTTGGGGAAATAATTTTTCCAAAAGAAAAATAAAGTTAAATAAATGACAGGTCAAAATAATTTTTTTAAAATACTCATTCTGAAATGATTATGAGTTTATAGGAAACTGCAAAGTCAGTGTAAGAGGTCTGGTGCCCCTCACCCAGTCTCTTGCACTGGGACATCTGACACAATACCTACAGCACAACAACAAAACCAGGAAACTGCCTTGTGATGAAGCATCATGTGCACATAGCTCCACGCCAGGTCACATGTGCACATTCTTGTGACCACCACCTCAAAAGAGATGCAGAACTAGTCCATCAGCACAAAGATCTGCCCTACACATTCATTTTGTCCCCTAGCAACCATTTATCTGTCTTCCATTTCTATAATGTTCTCATTATAGAAATATAGGTCGAGGCTCCTTTATCCAAAATAACCGGGACCAGAGATGTTTCAAATTTCTTTGAAGTTTGCAATATCTGCATATACACAGTGAGACTTAAGTTTCAACAGAGCTTCATTTACGGTTCCACACTCACCACACACACCCTGCCACTGTCATATGGTTAGGTGTGGAACTTTCCATTGGCAGCATCATACTTGGTTGGCACTCTGCAAGTTTCAGATTTTGGAACATTTTGGATTTCTGATTAGGGATGTTCAGCCTGTATTATGTAAATGGAATCATACAGTATGTGGCCTTTTGAGACTGATTTTCTCACTCAACATAATCCCCTTGGGATCATCCAAGCTGCAGCACACATCAGCAGTTCATTCCTTTCAATGGCTGAGCAGTATTACACGGTATGGATGTACCACCGTTTGTTTACCCATTCATCTACTGAAGGATATTGTCAATTTTCCAATTTTTTGCTAATACAAATAAAGGTGCTTTGAACTCTCACAGAAGGGTTGTTGGGCAGACATTAAGTTTTCATTTCTCTGGAATAAATGCCCATGTATAACTTCTGGGTTATACGAGGTGATCGTTAATTCTATGTGTCAGTTTGGCCGGGCCATAGTGCCTAGATAATTTGGTCAAACATTATTCAGGACAGTTTCTGAGAAGGTGTTTTTGGATGAGATTATCATTTAAATCAGAGGACTCTCAGTAAAGCAGGTCCCTCCATAATGTGAGTGGGCCTCAGCCATTTAGCTGAAACCCTTGAAGAAAAAAGAATACCCTCTCCCATGGAAGAAGGAATTCTGCCAGCACACAGCTTTGAGACTTGAACCCTAGTATCAGCTTTTCCTGGGTCTCCAATCTGCTGGCCACACTGCAGATTCACAAATGCATGAATCAATTCCTAAAAATCAACCTCTCCATGTATATACCATTCCCCCATATCCACAGGCTATGCATTCACACACACAGCCAAGGGTTAAAATTATTTGGAGGAAAAAACTGCATCTGAAGATTACAGTCTTTTTTTTTTTTATTGCCATTAATACTAAACAAGACAGTACCACAATTGTGAACAGCATTTAATATTATATCATATACAGATGATTCAAAATATACAGGAGGATATGCATACAGTATATTCAAATACTCTTCATTTTAGGTAAAGGACATGAGCATCCTCAGAATTTGGTACCCTTGGGGGTGGGGGCACTGGAACTGATCTCCTCAGATGCTGAGGACAACTGTATACACACCCCAGCAATGTATGAAGTCTAGTGTCCCCACATCTTCCCAGCATTTGGTTTTGTCACTACATTTTCACTTCAGCTTTTCTAAAGTGATATCTCATTGTGAGATTAATTACTTCAGTAGCCAGTGATGCTGAATGTCTTCATGTGGTAACTTGCTATCCACATTACCTCTTTGGTAAAATGTCTCTCAAAGTCTTTTGATATTATTCTAATTGGATTGTTGTTATTTTTTTTCTATTGAATTTTGTTTATTTATTTATTTTTTTGGTACCCGGGATTGAACTCAGGAGCACTCGACCACTGAGCCACATCACATCCCCAGCCCTATTTCGTATTTTATTTAGAGACAGGATCTCACTGAGTTGCTTAGCACCTCGCTTTTGCTGAGGCTGGCTTTGAACTCAAGATCCTCCTGTCTCAGCCTCCTGAGCCACTGGGATTACAGGCGTGCATCACTGCGCCCTGCTCCTGTCATCCTTGTACCTGGGGCCATGCTACTCTTCTCTGAATCATTTCAATTTTTAGTATATATGCTGCTGAAGTGAGCATATAATAATCTTATATTTAACCTTATAATAAACATGTGTTTTAAAAATCTTACTGGGATTTTGATAGGAAATGCAATAACTTATATATCAGTTTGTGAAGAACTTCACTACATTGAGTCTTCCAATCCATTAACGTGGTCTGTTTCTCGTTTATTTAGATCTTTGAATTCTTTCACCAGCTGTTTGTAGTTTTCAACACAGAAGTCCTACACATGTACCCAGGCATTTATTTTTGTGCAAGTGTGAATGTTATTTTGATATTATTATTATTATTGGTAATAGGGATTGAACACAGGGGCACTTTACCAATGAGCTACATCCCCAACCCTTTTTTAATTTTCATTTTAAGTCAGGGTCTTGCTAAATTGTTGAAGCTGGCCCTCAACTTGGGATCCTCCCAAGTAGCTGGGATTACAAGCGTGTACCACCACACCCGATTTTGGTTTTCCCATGTTCATTGCTAGTTTATAGAAACAAAATTGACTTTTAAAGCTGTTTTAACAGTGCATAGGATTAAACTCAGAGCCTGAAGCATGCTAGACAAGAACTCTCTCACTGACCTACATCCGAGGCCCCAAATGATTTTTTTATGTTGACCTTATATCCTGCAACTTAGTTCTGGGAGACCTTTGTTGTGCAGATTCCTTGGGATTTTCTACATAACTCATGTCATCTACAAATAATGACAGTTTTGTTTTTCCTTTCTGATCCATATGCCTTTATTTCCTTTTCGAGCTCTCCTGAGTTAGTTACAGTTTCTGGTACTATGATGAATAATAGCAGTAAGAGCAAATACCCACGTGTTGTCCTGAACAAGGGAGTAAAAAGCATTCAGTCTTTCACCATTAATCATGATTCCAGATGTAGCAATTTTTATAGGACTCTTTATCAAGTTGAGGAAGTTTGGCTATAATTTTATTCATTCTGTTGTTCCTTCTTCCTTGTGTTTTGAGAGTTCTTTTTTAATTATTTCTTTTCTGTTGAGAAAAATTTCTTTTGCTTTCTTTTAGGGTAAGTTTGTTGCTAACAATCTCTTTTAGCTTTCCTTTGTTTGACAATGGGCTGATATTCTCTTCATTCCTAACACATATTTTCTCTGGACATATAATTTCACAGTTCTTTCTTTCAGTACTTGAAAAATGCCACCCTGTTTCCTTCTGCCCTCCAGGATTTCCAAGGAGGTCTGTGTCATTCAAACTGCTTTTCCTCTCTCAGTAAAGTGCAACTTCTCTCTCCTACTTTCAAGAGCTTCTGTCTTTAGTTTTTAAAAAGTTTGTGTTTATCCTGTTTGGGACTTGCTCTTGAATCTATAGATTTTGTCTTTTCCAAATCTGGGGAATTTTGAGCTATTATTTCTTTGAATACCTTTTCAGCCCCATCTCTTTTCATTCTGGGACATCTATGATATGAATGTTAATTTTTTTTTTGTTATAGTTCTCCATGTCCCTGAGGCTTGATTTTTTTTTGAAGTCTATTTTCTTTCTGTTGTCCAAATTGGGCAATGCTTATTATGTTCAACTTCACTGATTCTTTCCTCTGTCCTCCCTATTCTGCTACTGAGATCATTCACTGAGTTTTAAATTTCAGCTATATTTTTCAGTTCTATAATTTCCACTGAGATCTCCTTTATGTCTTCATTTCTTTGCTGAGACTCTAACTTTTTTGTTTCTATAATGATTGTAATGATTGCTTTAAAGTCCTTGCCAGATAATTCTTGCTACTCTATCACCTCAGTGTTGGTGTCTCTGCCTTCTCTTATTCAAGTTGAGTTTCGTTGGTTCTTAGAATGAATAAATGATTTTCAACTGAAATGTAGACAACTGAGGTTTTGTGAGACTCTGATGTCTTAGAGTCTTATTTAAACATGCATGCATGCAGAAACCTCAAAGCAGTTTTAAACACTTGATTTTGGGTGGGTTGGGGTAGAGCTCGGGGGGTACTGGGGATTGAATCCAGGGCACACTACCACTGGGCTACACCCCTAGCCCTTTTTATTATGTTTTGAGACATCGTCTCACTAAGTTGCTGAGGCTGGTCTTCAACTCGTGATGCTCCTGCCCCAGCCCCCTGAGTATCTGGGATTACAGGAGTGTGCCACTGTGCCTGGCTAAACACTTGATTTCCAAAAGACCACAGACTATTTATAGAACAAATGTTAAGCCTTACTTACTAGTAAGGTTCTCCATTTTTCAAAAAAACATCTTGTTCCTTTGGGCTTGCACTTGCTTTTAACTCCTTCACTATTACTCTTGCCACACTGGTACCTGTGTAAATCTCTCCAAGAAGAACCTAAAACCAAAGAACAAGTTTTTTTTTTTTTTTTTTTTTGTTATTTTCATCAAAATGGTAAGAAAGAATACCTCATTTACCATGAAATGGAAAACGAGAAAATAAATTAAGCAACGACTAGATGGCCTTCTACTACTTTACATACCATCTCACAAAAGCTTAGAAAACTCAAAGAATTTTTCTTCAATAAAAGGGCCAATTTAGGGGCTGGGGTTGTTTATCAGGAATATAAGGGCAGAAAAGTGATGACAACGGGAAATTCTGATAATTAAATAAGTCATATTCTTTGTTTTAAATAGTTAATGCGGGATGGGGTTGTGGCTCAATGGAGGCACAACCTTGCACATGTGAGGCACTGGGTTTGATCCTCAGCAGCACATAAAAATAAATAAAGGTATTGTGTCCATCTACATCTAAAAAAATATTTTTAAAAATAGTTAATGAATGTATAAGCAGCATATCATACAATATCAATTTCAACTACTCCATTCAAAATAGCCTCAAAAAATATAAAATACTCGGGAATCAATCTAACAAAAGAGGTGAAAGACGTCTACAATGAAAACTACAGAACACTAAAGAAGGAAATAGAAGAACTTAGATAATGGAACATCTCCCTGCTCTTGGATAGGCAGAGTTAATATTGTCAAAATGGCCATACTACCAAAACTGTTGAACAGATTTAATGCAATTCCTATTAAAACCCCAATGACATTCTTCATAGAACTAGAAAAAGCAATTTTTGAAATTAATTTGGAAAAATAAGAGACCAAGAACAGCCAAAGCAATCCTTAGCAAAAAAAAAAAAAAAAAAAAAAAAAAAAAAAAAAAAAAAGAAATGAAATGAAGCAGGAAACATCATAATACCAGACCTTAAACTACACTATAGAGCAATAGTAACAAACACAGCATAGTATTGGCACCAAAATAGACATGTAGACCAATGGTACAGAAGACACAGACTGACCCACATGAATATAGTTACCTCATACTAGATAAAGGTTCCAAAAACATATAGTGGAGATATATAAAAGATAGCCTCTTCAACAAATGGTGCAGGGAAAACTGGAAATCCATATGTGGCAAAACGAAATTAAACCTTTATCTCTCACCATGCAGAAAACTCAACTCAAAGTGGATCAAGGACCTAGGAATTCGACCAGATACCCTGCGTCTAATAGAAGAAAAAGTAGGCCCAAATCTTCATCATATTGGATTAGGCTCCAACTTCCTTAATAAGACTCTTAAAGCACAAGAAATGAAATCAAGAATCAATAAATGGGAAAGATTTAAACTAAAGAGCTTCTTCTCAGCAAAGGAAACAATCATTGAGGTGAAGAGACAGCCTACAGTATGGGAACAAATTTTTAGCACATGCACATCAGAGAGAACACTAATCTCCAGGATATATAAAGAACTCAAAAGACTTAATACCAAAAAAATCCAAACAACCCAATCAATAAATGGGCTAAGGAACTGAACAGATACTTCTCAGAATAAATAAACTGATCAACAAATATATGAAAAAGTGTTCAACATCTTTAGTAATTAGAGAAATACAAATGAAAACAGATACTCTAAGATTTCATCTCACCCCAGTCAGAATGGCAGCTACCAAGAGAGCACTCTCTTGTTTTTAAGTTTCCCAGTTTATGGAATTTTTATAGCAGCCTGAATGTTGGACAATCTTCTGGAAAGAGTTACATACCCAGGAATGCTGCAGGTTGCATTCCTATGCAATTTCACTAAGCAACCTCTATTCACACTACAGTGTCTATGGAGAATGTGGAATGTCACATGATATAATTCATAATTAACTTTAAATTCTAAACTGTATAATCAGGAGGGGGAAAAAAATCAAAGTGAAAAAACACTGTACCTTTCCAAACCAGCCATTTCCAATTTCCTGTATGTAGTTTAGGCTGTGGCGGGCAACTTGAGACTTCAAACCTTCTGTAGAGAAAAGAACATTCAAAATATGAATATCTAACTAAAAATAAGTATTAAATACATAACCTATAAAGTACAAATTTTAACACAGACTTAATGCTTGTGCTACTGAGGATAGGAAGGATAGCAGAATGAAACAGATATTATTACCTTATATATATATATGACCGCATGACCGATGTGATTCTACAACATGTACAATCAGAAAAATGAGAAATTATACCTCATTTATCAAAAAGCATAAGTGCATTTACTATCATGTATAATTAATTAAAACAAATTTAAAAATTATTTTAAAAGGTAGAAATAAATATATAAAACACCTCTTTAAAACTAATAAAGCTGGGCACAGTGGCACATGCCTGTAATCCCAGTGGCTTGGGAGGCTGAGGCAGGAGGATCACAAGTTCAAAGCCAGCCTTAGCAATTTAACAAGTCCCTAATCAACTTAGCAAGACCCTATCTCAAAATAAAAATATAAAAAAGGGCTGAGGATGAGGCTCAGTGATTAAGCATCCCTAAGTTCAATCCCTGGTACCAAAAATAAATAAATAAGTAAAAACAAACCAATAAAACCAAAACAGTTTTAACTCTTAACACGGACACTATTTTTGAATTAGTATTATGATTCTAAAATACCTAGCTCTGTTTTATGACCCAATAACTCTAGTGTGGAAACACTGTCAAAAGGACCAATTATAGACTTAATGAAAGTCCAGAAGAATGAGAAAAGGAGAAAAAATAATTGAAGACAATGGTAGAAAATGCCCCAAATCTACTAAAGGATATGAATATACATATCCAAGAAGCTCTATCAACTCTAAGTAACATTAAACTCAAAGAAATCCACATCAAGACTTATTAAATCAAACTCTATCCAGAGATGAAGAACTCTGTAAGTGGCAAGAGAGAAACCACTCACCATGAGCACAGAATCTTCAATGAGATGAACAGTTACTCATCAGAAACTATGGAAGCCAGAGGGCAGTGTCAGTGGCTCACAGATAAAGAGCTGAAAGAAAAGATCTGCAAACCAAGAATTGCATGTTTGGCAAAACTATCTTTCAAAAATGAAGAAGAGGGCTGGGTTTGTGGCTCAGCCGTAGAGCGCTCACCTAGCACGTGAGAGACCCTGGGTTCGATCCTCAGCACTACATAAAAACAAAGGTATTGTGCCCAACTACAACTAAAAATAAATAAATATTTTAAAAAAAAGAAGAGGAGGAGCCAGTAGCAGTGGCACGTGCCTGCAATACATGCCTTATGAGGCCGAGACAGGAGGATCACAAGTGTAAGGCCAGCCTCAGCAACTTAGAAAGATCTTGTCTCCAAAAAAGGTCATGGGCTGGGAATGGGAATGGAGCTCTGAGGTAGAGTGATCCTGCGTTCAATCCCCAGTTCAGAAAGAAAAAGAAAGATATTCTCAGATAAATGTTTAGGAGTTTGCTGCCCATACACCTGACCTAGAACAAATGTTTAAAAGGCTCCTTTAAAAAGAAATAAAGATCTTCAGTAAACCTAAGTAGGTAAATACACAAGCTAATGTTATCGTACTATTGATATACTGTTCTTCTTTTTATTTCCTACATGATTTAAAATACAAATGCTTTACAAAATAGAAGTAGGCACAAAATGTATAAATGTATAATTTGTGACAATGTAAAGGGAAGGAAAGTGCTGTACGAAAATAGGGGTTCTGTATGCTATTGAAGCTGATTATCAATTTAAACTCCATTGTTACAAATTTAGAATGCGAACCGTAATCTTAATCATATTCACTAAGAAAATATCTAAAAACTATAGTCAAAAGGGAATGAGAAAGGAATCAATGTGGTATACCAAAATAATAATTCCCATTAAATTTCAATGGCCTATTCTGTAGAAATGGAAAAGATAATTCTAAAATTCCTATGGAATCCAAAATAACAGAAAAAATCTTGAAAGAGGAAAACAAAATTGGAGGACTCAAACTTCTCCATTTCAAAATTTACTACAAAATAGAAGCTACAGTAATCAAAGCCATGTTTTAATGGCATAAGGGCAGGCATATCAATTAATGGAATATAATTAAGAGCCTAGAATAAATCCAAACAAATAAGATAAATTGATTTTCCAAAAGTGTGCCAAGAAAATTCAATGGAGAAAGGACAGTGTTTTCAAACACTGTTATTGGGATAACTGGATATTCACATGTACAAGAATTAAGCTAGACCCTTACCCTACACCATATATAAAAATTAAGTCAAAATGGATTAAAGATTTAGGAGCTAAAACTATTGAAGATAAAGAGGAAAATTGTCATGACCTTGGATTTGACAATGATTTCTTAAATATGACATCAAAAGCACAGCATCAAAAGAAAAAAAAGTGGATAATTTGTATTTCATCAAAATTAAAAACTTTTATTCATGAAAGGACATTACCTAGAGAGAGAGAAAAGGGAACCTATAGGCACTGAGAAAAATATGTACAGATCGTATGTTATTATGAAGCTATCATAGTTAAGACACTGGTACTGAGACAAAGGAATAGACTGATTAAGTAAAAAGAGAGCAGAAGGCCTAAAATAGAGCCACACATGTAAGCAGAGAGGAAAGTCAGGACCAGCAAGTGAATGAAGTTGGGAGGAAAAAAAACAGTAATCCACAAGGAAAACTTGCTTCCCCATACTCAAAAATCAACTCAAGACAAGTTATAGGCTTAATGTCAAACTAAAACCTTAAAACATTATCTCTTTTTTAAGACACTGAGTCCAAGACTATTAAATTTTGGCTTGTAAAAAAGATTGCTAAGCCAACTTAATATCAGTTCATCAATATATAATTTTTTTTGTGTACGTATGTGATTGATTTTTCTTTTTTAGAGTAACCTTTTGGTTTCCTTTCCTGTGAACTTTTTTGTGGTTACCATGAGGATTACAGTTATCCTAAATTCATAACAATCTAGTTTGAAGGGATACCAACTTAGCTTCAAAAGCTATAGCATAAACCACTGACACCCAGCTGGCAGGAACAGAAACTGGTGCAACTCCTGTGGAGGGTAAGTTGGCAAGAGCCATCAAAACAGAACACATACATTATTTGACCCAGTTCTAAAAACGTATTCTACAAATGCACCAGCACAACAACCTAGGTACCAGCTTTGTTTTTAATAGGAAAAGACTAGAAACAATCCAAATATGCTAACATTATATAATTCAAATAGTATAATATATAGGCAAGAATAAATATGTTATCTTTATTGATATGGAAGTATCTCTAAGAATAACTGGTAAATGGAAAAAAAAAGCACAATACCAAGCAATATATCTACCATGGCAACTTTGAGTAAAAGAGGGAACTTCCTACACATGTGAGGGATGGACAGTGTATGGAAATCTCTGGGCCTTCTTCTCCATTTTGCTGTGAACCTAAAACTGCTGTACAAAAATAAAATCTTCTAAAAAATTAAAACAAATTTTAAAATGGAGGGGAGGGGTTTTCATCTGGAAACCCTAGAAAGAGACCTAAGAAACCAAGAGGAGCAGTTGTTACCTGGGGAAGGCAGGGGTGGGAAATGAGGTTTCACTGAAATATGAGAGGGTGACTTTTCATCACTCATACCTTTCTATGCTTTGATTTGATTTTTGAATTGTGAACATATTATCTGTTCAAAACACACATTTTAAAAAGAGAAAAAAGGAAACAACGGATAGAACTCGCTTGTGAATATGTGGCACAGCTTTTTTTTTTTTAACATATAATCATAAATATCTTTCATAGTTAAATACAGCTTATCTTCAGCCTTTAACAGGGACATGAAATACTTCACTATTTGCCTATACTGTAATTTAGCAAGTTACAGATTGCTATTTAAACATTTTCCATTTTGTATTGCCAAACAATGCTGCAATAAATCCCTTTGCACACCTTTGTATACTTAATTCATTCCTAAAGACAAATCATTAAAAGTTAAAGTGCTGGATCAAGAGCAAACACATTTTACATCTGTGTGTGTGTGGTGCTGGGGACTGATGCCAACTGCCAGATGCCCCTCCGGGGGGGGGGGGGGGTTCTCCCCACTTTACAGCTCCACTAACAGCAAGTGGAAGAGACTTCCCGTTTACACACACACACACACACACACACACACACACACACACAGTCCCAATCGTGACCTATTGCCACTTCTTTTCCTCATCTTACTTGAAGTTTGCATTTCTTCAATTACTAGTAAAGCTCTTTTGTCTTTTGGCCATTTGAATTTCTTCCCTTGAGTTTCTTCTTTCATGTCCTTATCTTAATTTTTTCACATTACTCTTTTTCTTATACTCATGAGAACTTTTTTTTTGCTTTTTTTTGTAACACTGATGATTGAACCCAGGGGCACTCTTCCACTGAGCAACATTACCCATCTTATTTTACTTTTATTTTGAGACAGAGCCTTGCTGTGTTGCTGAGGCTGGCCTTGAACTTTTGATCTTCCTGCCTCAGCCTCCTGAGTCACCAGGGTTACAGGCCTGTGCCACCACACATGACCTCTGAACTATTAATATGTTACAATTTTTCATCCTTTTTGTAGTTTACAAATATTTTTGCTACTATGTTAAATAGGTTACACTCTTTTTTCCATACAGAATATTTAATTTTATGAATCAGATCTGGCTATTTTTTTTATGGCTTCCAGATTTACTGCTATACTTGGAAAGCCTCTTATATCCCAAAATGATAAAAATACTCTGAAAGTATTCTAAATAGAGAAACTTACAATGATTTCTTCCTATTAAGGGGGATTTTAGAGTGGAGGAATTCAGCAGAACAGAAAGGGGCATATATATCCGACAAGAGGACGGTGGCCCAGCTCACGCCACGTCAGTCTGTGGCGTGGTGAAGGTAAACCAAAGCCAGAACACCTCTGGGAGGTTTTTCTTTCTGGTCCAAGGAGAGAGAGGGTCCTTTCCTTCCTCACTGCAAAACTACAAAGATATGAACATGGAGCGGCCAGCAGTCATTCTCCCTACTGAAGAGAGATGCCATCTGAGAGATTGAACTGACATATAAGAAAATGAGAAAGGGAAGAGAAAATGAGCAGTTTGACTGTAAAATGCCCATGGAGCTCAAGGTCCTGGTTCCAGCTATCTTCAAGATCGGCCTCACCCCTACACCTTCTACGGTCTGGGTCTCTTTTCTACTGATGATGATCTGAGTTAGGATTCAACTAACTGAAATTAATTGAGGGTTAAATTATAGTCCTATAAAAGCCCCAGTCTCTCAGGGCTTTCTTTACACATGAAGAAAAGAAAATTATCAAATAAACTACAATAAAGCATTCCAGTTTAAAAATGAGTATACTTAAGTTATCAAGAATATGTTGGACTCCTTTCAAACTAAACTATTTTTTGTTGTGGTAAGAGTATTATTTACAGAAGTTAAAGCTAAGTACTATGTTTCATTTTTAAATATTGCAACACACACAAATATTAAAAATACCTTACTTTACAAATACCTTATATGAACTATACTGGTATATTATACTTTAACCTTACTTTTTCTTTTTGAGTCATGCATGCTGACGAAGTATAATCAACTTGGGTTTGTACTGCCCTAAAACACAACCTACAGTGCATGTGGTACCACAAATGGCAAGTTTGGCACCTATAAAACCTTAAACAGCCTTCTTTTAGCAGTCTTGGAAAACCTGACTTCTTAAACCCTCTACCTGCTATACAAATAGCAATAGTGTCCTTTAATGCATTCAAGAGATCAACTAACATCTAATCAAACTCTATCTTAAGAAGTGAATAAAAAGCCCATCTGATTAACAGAACTGTATATGCTCCCCTCCTTAGAGCAGAATGTTCTAGTAGAAGACAGGAATGTCCACAGTCTGTAGAGAAACCAGCCTACTGAAAGACAGCTGAGGAGCTCAACCCCAGTATGTAATTTCAGTGCATCTGGGAGACAAGTTTTATTCTTTTATCAGACCCAGGGTCCATAAAGGAAACAAGTTTTGTGTATTTTTTGTGTGTGTGTGGGCGTGCTACAGATTGAACCCAGGGGTGCTTAACCATTAAGACACATCCCCAGCCCATATATATTTTATTTAGAGAGGTTCTCACTGGGTTGCTTAGGTCCTTGCTAAGCTACTGAGGCTGGCTTTGAACTCACAATCTTCTTGCCTCAGCCTGGAAGCAACAGCTTTTGCTGGAATGAAATAAGCCCGAGCACCAGAACAGTGGGGAGCAGAAGGAAGAGAAACACACAGGCAGAGGAGGAGGTGGGCTGCCCAATATTGCACGATAGCAGCAAGGCTCCTATTGGCACTGCTCAGAAACAATTCGTGGAAATCTAACATTAGGTAAGGTCTTACCCACAGAAGGCTGGAACTGTGATGGAGCTGGAAGTGAAATATTTGGTACTGAAAGTGTGAAGACCTCTGCTGGGGACTGGACAGAAGGGGTGTCTTCTGCTGGTGGTGTGAAATCTATCTCATCATCAAAATTATCTTCAAATTCCTAAAATCAGAAGGAACCAGTATTAAAAACCATTGACTAACATTTAAGATATGACTCTTGCTTCAATTTACTTGTAATATGCTG
Source organism: Spermophilus citellus (assembly GCF_964194105.1). Taxonomy (NCBI): domain Eukaryota; kingdom Metazoa; phylum Chordata; class Mammalia; order Rodentia; family Sciuridae; genus Spermophilus; species Spermophilus citellus. The sequence goes on from NC_138187.1 coordinate 37,697,084, forward strand.
TGAAAACTCCCCCAGTTCTTATTTACCTCAAGTGAAAAGCATATGCAATTATGCTCTCCAACTCCAAAAAGCAAAATAAATAAAATTTGAAAATAAATCACAGATATTTTATGTAACTTTTAAAATTGCTAGTTTGAAGTTAAATGCAAAATTTTCTAAAATGGCCATGAAACTTAACATGGAAATAATCTCCCAAGATCAAAAGTTTGCTTATAAATTATTAGAGTTTAGACAATTCTTCTAAAGTTATCGTTCACTTTCACAAATATATTTGCATACTAAATCAAAACAAATTAATTTTATTTTTAATATTGTATGCATTTTTAATTACACTGTGATTTCTATTAAAATAAAGACAGTTAAACAACCAGAAAAGATAGTAGTTTTAAGTAAGTCCTATTTCTCCGAGAAAGTAATGATGGAAAAAACTGCTACACTGGGCAGAAAAACCAGAGCACATGAATCACAAAGACCGGTATGACACTGTGCGGCACCTAAGTGCGCCTAGCTTACAAGAGAACCCAGTACTCCAAAGACAATGACTTGAAAATTGAGGAGGTCCCAATCAGGCTGTGGGAACCTTTCAAATGGCTCTATAGGGCAGAAATTCTCCCCATCCTCCTATCCTCATTCCTGTGAACCGAGCACACCTTGGGATCCAGGTTAATTTAACACAGAGAAGACTGTCAAGTGGTTCACTGATTCAGATAATTACAAAGTACCCCCTTCCTCAGGCACCACACTGAAGCTGAGAAGAGATCAGTGGACAAGACCCCTTTTCATTTTTCTGCCAACATCCTTTTCTTCTTCTACCACCTTCCTTTAGCCCCCATTCAATACAAGGAAGAAACAAAAAATTATAATGGTAGATTTCCCAGGCATTTATGTTTTCACATACATGTGAGAAGACTTTATTCTCATATATGTCATCTATGTGCTTGAATGCATTAAAGGACATTATGGTTATTTATATGGGAGGAGGGAGCAGGAAAAATGTGATACTCAAGTTTAATATGTGAGGACATATCTGAATAAAGAGATTGTTCAGTTTTTCTTTTGGACATTCCTAAAGGGTTTTTCATTAAAAGGACTTTGTCCATCACGCTTTATCTTAAAAATAATGCCACTCAAAATGTGGCAGCAACATGACATAACCAGTAAATATACCAGTAGATGATTCTAAAAATTCAGAGAGGTGATACAGTATAATAGTAATTGAAAAAAAATGACATAAGCCTGGGAAATGGGTATCTCTTACAGTTATGCCAGTGGCTGTCTGGATGAACTTAGGCAAATCACTTTTCCAGACTATAGCTTCCTGGTGTGTAAAGGGACTTCTCTGGGACCATTCAGTTCTAAAATTGCAGAGCCCTATATCCAAAGGAAACAGATGGCAATATTCTTTTTTTTGGACAGCATGCCTTTATTTTATTTGTTTACTTTTGGTTTTGGTGCTAAGGATCAAAGCCGGTGCCTAATGCATGCTAGGCAAGCGCTCTGCTGCTGAGCCCCAGCCCCAGCCCAGCAATATTCTTATTTAGTCACATAGGCCCCAGAGCACTGTGGCCCCTGCATCAGAATCACCCCAGCTTGCTGGATAGCAATAAAGAGTCCCAGCCTTGAGGTAGCATCACAATAAACTCCTTCATTCAATACTGACATTCAAAACAGGCAAGAATTGCTGAGGCAAGAATAAGATATCACGAAATGTAAGACCTGACTTCACTATCGGCAACACTGATCAGACTTCATCTTTGTCCCGAAATGGCCAGGTTTCTGTGCAAAGTCCCCCAGCAAAATTGACCATGAGGGGACACAGATTCTCTATCCACAAATGTGCCCCCTACTGGGATGTCATTAAGTCCCCACAGAAATGTCGACAGTGATGTGATAGCCCAGGGGCTGGTGCTGTGAATAAAGCCTCACAGGCCCAGGCAGGCCAACTTTTCCACAGACAGTGGCCCATGCTGGGTGAGTCTCCTGCAGCCTTCCCTTGCTCTTGGCCTTCTGTGCGTAATGCAGTGTTGGGTCCAGAGACAGCGCACCTTCCTAAGTCTTTAGAGCTGCTGGCAGACTCCAGAATAAAGACCACACAATAAAACAATTAGGAGGCTATAGAAATCAGGTCCCATGCCCATTGAAAAGGTTTGGGTGAGAAGAAAATTTTTGTTTTCCAATTTGAACCAGTGGCCTTCAGGACAGTGCAGTCAGAGGGCAACACATTGAGGTACGTTTTCTCTGGGTGCATGCACTCCCTATTTACTTTCCCCATGTACTCCTTTTTAACTAATATTTTTGGAACACTAATACACGCTAGCAGGCATGCAGCAAGCTCTAAAGCAGGAGTTCCCAGATTGTTTTCTGGTAGATCCCATCCATCTACTGCTACATCAGCCCCTCTCTGTCATTCCTCTCTGGGCCAGGATTTTATAGTAAGCAGCATTCTCCCCCATCTTTGGGGACCTCAAGGTTTCAAGGCAAACCTGAGGCTTCAATACTCTTCCTCATACACAAAACGCTGGGGGGATCCCTTTGTGATCTAATGACCACAAATTTACCAGCCTACAAAAGTTTAGGAAAAACCCAAACCAGTCTGTTCTTACACATAGACCTTATAGCAAGTAAGTTCAATCCCGATGCTTTATTCCCACCTAGCAAAAACTTAAACTCACCACACCCTGTGCTTATTATCAAAGATGCTCCAAGGCAGGGTTGCCAAACTAAGGCCAAAGGCCATATCCAAAGTGCCAGTTTTTTGTAAATCTAGTTTTACTGGCACAAAGCCAAGACCATTTGTTAACATAGTTCTTTGGTTAATGTAGCACTACGACTGCAGGGCTGAGTTTTAGGGCACTGTTAACAGAGACTTTATGGCCCACAAGATTTAATACCCGGCCCTTACAAAAAAAGTCTGCTGAGCCCTGCTCCCAGAACACTGGTGCATAGCCACTCTACTGTAAACATATCCGAAGATGACTATAGTGTCTGCATCTGTGCTCACCTTAAAGTCTATTTCTGGGTCCTTACAGCAGGAAACACAGTTTGCAATTAACACTATTAAAATTATTAAGCTGCACACAGACAGGATTACAAACGATACAGGAACTTCTGTAGTAGGTGCCTCCCCTAGAGAGAGAGAGAGAGAAAGAGAGAGAGAGAGAGAGAAATAACATTAAAAACATATACATTCCAAAATCAATCTTAACTACTGATACTTTCTTCTAGATATAAAAGGGACCAAGGGTTAATAAGATATGCTTAATTGCTTATGATAAAGCTGATGGTCAATCCAGAATAGAAATTTTTTTTCTTAAATTTTATTTTACAATAATCTTACATTTAGAGAAGAGTTGTAAAGAGAATTCAGAGTTCCCACATACCCTTTGCCCAGTTTCCACTAATGCTCAAATATTACATTTCTGTGGTATGTTCATCAAAACTAGGAAAAAAAACATTGGCATAACACTATTAATGGAGCTTCAAACTTTATTTGGATTTTACAATTTTCTCCACTAAAGTCTTTTTTTTAATTCCAGGGTTCAATAAAGAATACTAACACTGCATTTAACCTACATGCCCCCTCGTCTCCTCCTATCTCTGATTTTCTGTCTTTCCATGTGTCCCATAACTTTGATACTTCTGAACAGCACTGGTCAGTTATTCTGCAGAATATTCCTCAACTTGGGTGTTCTGATGTTTTCCCAGGATTAGAGAAAGTTTACAGTATTTGGGATGAGATGACTTTGTTCTTGCATCACATCGGGGGCACATAACTTGCTCCTAGTGTGCTGAAATTTGACCATGTGGCCAGGTATTCTCTCCAACATACAGTCTTCTCTTGGCAAACTCTCTGCCTTACAAGCAGGTCCCAAAGTCAAGTGCATACCCACAGAGAAGGAAAGTAAGCTAGACTTTGTGGAGGGAGGACTCCTGAAGAGTTTGCAGACATGTCAAAAAAACTACAGCAGGGCTGGGATTATAGCTCAGTGGTAGAGTGCTCACCTAGCACATATGAGGCACTGGGTTGGATCCTCAGCACCATATAAAAATAAATAAATAAAATAAAGGTATTGTGTCCATCTACAACTAAAAAAATGTTTAAAAATACTACAGCTACTAATAAATAGGTACTTGAGGGGAGATACTTTGCTATGTAAATACTCTGCTTCTCCTTAAGGTTTTGCATACCCACTTTCTCATTCACCTGCACATCTTGCCTGCAGTGATTGATACCAAGATGTTTTAATGCAGATTTTTTAGGTCCTTCATTCCTTCTACATTTGTTATTTAAAACCCTTCTGTAAGGAATACTTATACTTTCTCCTCCATGTATTTATTTTATCCCATCACTTATACAGCTATTTACTCCTAGATGTTTGTCCTTGGGGTTACAATCCAATATTACCATTATTTATTTTGTGGCTCAAGCTGCTCTAGCATTGGCCCCTGGAGGTTCTTTCAAGTTGACTGCTGGCTCCTTAGGTAGTGCCCCATCCAGTTCTTTTGAATCCAACACCACTTCACTTTCTGGCACTACAGCAAGCTCTAGGTTCCTCTTGTATTTTCCTACACTGGCCCTAGAATCAGCCACTTTTTTAAGGAGCCCTGGCCATGATAAGAGCTTCTAACAGAGGGGTGTCTGCCACACCACAGTCTGTGTCCAGTTGCTACATGGAGGGACCTCTAGCTAAGTTAAGAGTTTTACATCTCTAAGGGTCTGCTTTAAAAACAAACAAGCAAAAAGAATATGTAATGGATACTGAACCACAAAGCCTAAAATATTTTACTATCTGGCCCATCCCAACTTAGAGCATAAAGATTTTTACGTTTTATTTTTAGAAAGGACTTAGTTCTCCTGGAAAACATTCAACTAGGATAATTCTGAACCTTTTTTGAGCAAACTGTTCACTCAGCTGCTGGTGTTTTACCAAGAAATAAACTTTTCCTTGAAATTATCATCTATGGCTACTGCACCAAACAGAAGGCAGAGGCAGGTTAACGATGTCACCATTTTTTAGGTGAAACTATGGAAATGAACCCAAATTCCTAAGTGAGCAAAACATATTCTTGAATATAAAATAACCTTTGTATCAGAGAAGTCTAAAATGAACTGTAAACAGGACTAGTTCTTTTTCAATATCCAAAGGTTCACTTGTAAAAGCAATACTGAAACTTCAAGGTCACTGGTGGGCTCAGCCCTGTTGAAGTATTTGATCAGAAGCATCAAAGTTGGCCATGGGTACTGAGAGCCTGCAGCTGTAAGTCAACAAAGTCCACAGAGAGGAGAGACGCGATGGCTCCTCTCAAAGCCAATCTGGAGGCAAATCAACTGTGACTGAGAATAAGGATCTCCTAGCCAGGCACCTTGTGAATGACTCGAGGAGCCTGAGACCCTGGAAGCCAACTTTCAATGAGTAAAGAGCAAGAGGGCCCTTTCTCTACCTTTGCAGCTTTCTCCTCACCTAGTGTGGCTGGTGCTTCCCCACTGGCATTCAACCTTTTTTTAGTTATATCTGGACCTTAATTTTACGTAATTTGTATGCGGTGCTGAGAACTGAACCCAGGCCTCACACATGCTAGGCAAGCGCGCCGCCACTTAGTCACAACCCCAGCCCTGGTATTTAATCTTGACAACTCCGCTTCCCTCTCCTGAGTGAATATGACTACTGAGGGTTATGTAGCAGAGTGCTTTCACATGCAGTATGGCATATTTTATTGATTTTTAAATATAGTTTGTCCACCTCATTTTAACAAGCCTGAATTTCAGGTGCATCACACTTGAAACTACACTGGTTTAACTGGCAGCATTTCTTTTTTTTACAGATTAAGGAAGGGTGTGACTTAATCATCTGAGATTTGATAAAATATAATATTATTTCATAATAATACAACAAGGCCTCTGAAGCAACTAGCTCCCCTTCACAGATAAGGAAAGGGATATGCCCCAAGCACAAGGGGATACAGGCCCCAAGGGCAGGTGTTCAGAACAGGTCCCCATCCCTTCCTGGACACCACAGTTCTGCCTTCACATGATTACCTTTTAACACTTGAAACAGCCTGGTGTGCTCTGAACCCAAGTCTATCACTGTTCATGGAGGCGGTTCATACTCCAGGGCCTCCTCCAAACTCCACAAACTTACCTTTTCCTCTCTTTTCACCAAAAGATTTTTTTTTTAACTCTTATACACTGTACATTTATTGTAAAACTGGATCAGGCCTGCAGGAAGGGCAGTCCAGCTATCTGATTCATGAAGTGGTCTTCCGTGAGTCATCGGGCAGGCACGAAGGCACACCCACATCAGGAACAACGAGCTGGGCCAGATTTTGCCCGACCTTTCCCCCATGTCTGTTCCTCTAGGAGCTGGCAGTGGGTGGCTGCCCTCCTTTCCTCAGATTTCCTCAATGTGGACGCCACACTCAATCTCAGGGCCTAACGGTCTCATCAAAAGGACTCTAGAGATTTCTGTTTGAGAAACAATTTGGCCTCAAGCAGACATTTTTAAGTTACCACTTTCAAAAACTATCTATTTATTGGTGTTTTCTTTGAAAAGTCCAAAGCTCTGTGCTTTAAATAAACTCTATATACCAATGGGAGAAAAACTCTCATAAAATGAAGAAATCAAATCACAGGTGGGAAGGTGAGACGGGTTTGCACAAACCACAGAGAGGAAGTAAGTCCTAGACGTGGGCAACCACAACTGAAACCCCCAGGTCCCAATGGCCAAACCAAAAACCCAACCTGAAAAGGCTTCTGGTTGCAACTGTCAGAAAACTATGAGGAAGGGTGCTTCCTCTCTACACTGCCAGCATACGACATCCAGAGACGTATAAGTCAATCAATCATCTGCTCCAAAAAACATCAACAGTGACAGGAGTGTCACCATACATTTAGACAGCTTTCCTGAGTATACACCAAGGAGGAGGATAATTAGAGGTTTGGGGTACTTGGTACATTTGGCATCTCCATAGCATATCCCATGAGTTTTCATTTTACGGTTTCCAAAGCATTCTAATAGCTATCTAGCACTCGACTTAATGAGTAGAAAACTGGAGGAACTCTAAGAGGCAGGTAGGTACCTATTATCTGCTTTAGAGACAGGTAATTTGGAGAGGTGGTTTCTCAGCACTGACTCAAGGCATGGCAGGAGCACTACCCAACAATTAATTTACCATCACAAATTCAGCCCAATTATCTGATGCCTAGAACCTCATGGAACTTGAACACACATGTAATTAACTACAGACTTGCCCATGAGTTCACTTCTGGATTAAAAAAAAAAAATCATTCAAGGTCCACAGGTTAAAAAGAAATGATGACCAATGTCCAGCTCCATTGGAGATTACAGCATGCTGGCATCTCATTTTGTCACTCCTCCTCCAGTGTCTCCCTCATGTGCTTTTATACACAAGTTTCCTCATATTTGTTTGGTTACCCAGAGATTCAAGTCAAGGGGAAAGAAAGGCTAGACACTTAAATCTTTCTCTCTCTTTACCAATTGTTTTAAAATATGAGTTGGTTCACTAGCATTCTGTGGCAGTTACCAGTTAGGAATGTTACTGACATTGTTTCAGGAAATCATTATAAGCTGATGGATTTAAACTACCTGATGACTTCAATCCTCTTGTTATTCTTACTGATGTTCATGCCAGTCCATCCTTGGCCAGTAAGACCTCTGCAAAGTTCTGCTCCCAAGCCCTCTGCCAAGATCCCAGGAGACTTGGGCTGCATTGTTTCCTGATATGTTCCAGGCTCCCCTTTTATATTTTCTGCTACAGACAGAAAATCATTGTCAATCATTGGGGGGGAGGGGGTTGTCTTGGTTTCTTTGAGAATGATTTTTATTTAAGACCCCAGCCTTGGGCAACAAAGATGCTTATTCACTGCTGGCATCACAAGAATTGTAGAAAACAATTTGACATTGTTTTGTAATACTGACTGTTGGTATCAGTGTGGTTTAAGAAGTTTCCCTCTTATAGTGAATGAGTCTGTCTTCCATTGCTATAACAAAATATCTGAGGCTGGATAATGTATAAAGAAAATGGGGTTAACTGAGCTGAGTTTTGGAGACTGAAAGTTCAAAATCAGATGGCCTCTGGTGAAGGCCTCATGTCAGATGGCATGATGGTGGGAGCACATATGGGAGACATCATGGTGAGATAGAAGTCAGATTCAGGGATCTGGCTTTTGTAAGCACTCTTAAGAGAACAACGAACTTACTCTACAATCCCAGCATCAATCCCTTCTGAGGGTAGTGCACCCAATGACCTCCCACCAGACCCCACCTCTTTTTTGGGGGAGGGGGGTACCAGGAATTGAACTCAGTGATACTCAATCACTGAGCCACATCCCCAACCCTATTTTGTATTTTATAGAGAGACAGGGTCTCACTGAGTTGCCTAGCGCCTCACTTTTGCTGAGGCTGGCTTTAAACTCATGATCCTCCTGCCTCAGCCTCCCAAGCTGCTGGGATTACAGGCAAGTGCCACTGCACCCAGCCAGACCCCACCTCTTGAAGGTACATCACCTCACACCACCACACTGCAGACCAAGCCTTCAACACAAGAACTGCTGGAGGACAAACTACGTCCAATCACAGCAGAGAGATACCTGAGATGGATTGGGAGACCATGGCCTATGAATTAAAACATGTCCATGGTTTGTTTTCTAAAGGCCTACAAACTAAGAGTAGCTAATAATTTACATGTTTGTGTAGCTGTTTAAGAAAACACCAGAAGTATAATGCCGCAGTCTGGCTGGGCACAAAATCACGAGCCACCACACCCTTGTAGATTCAAACAGCAATTCTTTATTCCTGAACTCTCACCGGCACTCTACACGCACGTTCTGGGGAAAATCCACACCCTCCACCGGGCTCTGCATACCAAAATACCCTCTGAATCCTGCGAGAACTCAACGGGAACTCAAGGAGTGGGCGCCTGAGGCAGCAGGATACGCCCTATTCCCAGCAAGATCCACCTAAACCCGGATTGCCCTAAACCCAGATCCGCCCTAATCCCTGAGCAAGGTCACCTTTCATGCAATGTCACTGCAAATGACCTGGGTCCAAGGCAAGCCCATTTCCACAATGGAGAGTCCTCCCTCTAAGCAACATTGGGTAGGCTGACAAGGAAATTGCCATGCGTCATTCCTACTTGGCTATGGCTCTCAGCAGTATAATACTTCATGACCTGTGAAATTCATATCAATAGCTGGTCGCATGCACACAAAGACAAGACATCACTTGTTTCCTGATGGGAAAACACATATCAACTTGGAAACAGTAAACCCCAAACAAACAACAACAGAGTATCAAACCTGAACTGATTCGAACACTGATGTAGGTGGCAGAAATACAACGGCGTGCTTTAAAAACTACCAATGGATATGGAGATTCCTCAGAAAACTTGGAATGGAATCACCATTTGACCCAGCTATCCCACTCCTCGGTCTATACCCAAAGAACTTAAAATCAACATACTACAGTGATGTGGCCACATCAATGTTTACAGCAGCTCAATTCACAACAGCTAGGCTATGGAACAAACCCACGTGCCCTTCACCAGATAAATGAATAAAGAAAATGTGATTTATATGTGTGTGTGTGTATGATGGAATGTTACTCATCCATAAAGAAGAATGAAATATGGCATTTGCTGATAAATGGATACAACTGGAGATTATCATGCTAAGTGAAATAATACAATCCCAAAAAACCAAAGGCAGAATGTTCTCTCTGACATGCAGATCTAATGCACAGTAAGGCAGGGAGGGAGGGAGAGAGAACAGAAGTTCTTTGGATTAGACAAGGGGAATGAAGGGAAGGTGGGGGATGGGAATAGGAAAGACAGGAGAATGAACTGGATATAACTTTTCTATGTTCATATATGAACACACCACCAATGTAACTTCACATCAAATACAACCACAAGAACGGGAAGTTATACTCATGTATGTATAATATTAAAATACACTCTACAATTATGTATAATTAAAAAGAACAAATTAAAAATTTTTAAAAATGAAAAAGTTAAAAAAAAAACAACTCACCTACCACTGCAATACAATTGGCAAAACACAGCCTTCACTGAAAGACCCCTGGGGAGAAAAACCTGATGAACTGTGAAGAAAGGGGAGTGTCAGACATTAAGAGACTAAAAAGACACTCCAACTAAGTGCACTGTATAGATGTTACCTCAATCACAACTCAAACTATTAAAAATCATGACATTTGAGATGTTGGAAAGCCAAACACTGAATAATTGACCATGTTCAGGATGTAAGAATCATTTCTCCTAAGAATGTTAATGGTAACATGCTGACTTTAAAAACATAATCCTTATCTTTTAGAGATAGTGACCCATGTAGCAATGTCTGAAATTTGTGTCAGAATAGCACAAGAGGCACAGGGAGTGGATGGAGTTCCGGCTGGGTGAAAAGTATGTGGGAATACACCATGTTCTCTATCTTGTCTTGTAAATGCCTCAAGTTTTTCTTTTATTACATAAACAATTTTTCCATGCATTAAATAAAGTTTAAATAGAAAAAGGTAGATATAACAATTTGCAATCTATATTCTTGCCTGCTCTTAATAAAGTGTTTTAGCTAGCCAGGACTGCCACAAAAGTAACACAAAGAAGGTGGCTTAAACAAAAGAAATTTATTACCTCACATTTTTGGAGGCTATAAGTCCAAGATCAGGTATTAGCAGGACTGGTTCCTTCAGAGGGCGATTTGTCCTGTGTCCTCAGGCTACCTTTTACCTCTGCAACCTGGACTCCAGCTCTCAAGTAAGGGCTATGGTGACCTCTCTCATCCTCCCAGACCCATCTTCTGTCACTTTAGTCTTACATCCCTCCCCTGCCAGGAAAATTCTGCCACTGATCCCTTTTCCTCTTGCCCATTGTGGAAATCATCCCTAAAGTCTTTTAAAAACAGAGTTCCTGCCTTTGGACCCTCAATTACTGCATTTCCCCATCAAAGAACTGACCACTAGCTTAAATGTGTCTTCCCCTCCTGTGGTCAGGGACCAGGCCTCTGTGATCCACCACTGTGAGCCCAGGCCAGGACAAAAGAGGGAGAAAGACAGCAACCAAGGGGAACCACCAAGGGAGGGAGATGAGCAAAAAGGCCAGAGACCAACCCATAAGTAACCCACCAGTTAACAAATAAACAAGCTTTCAGGGTCAAACAAGATAGATTATTTTAGTAGCACTCCTTCAGTAATTTTATGCCCTTACTTAGCAAGGATTTTCCACTAACATACACTATATTGCAGTAATATCAGTTATTCCCCAGGTTTCCAGAAACTCCCACAACATTATTTACCCAATTTGCTATTTCTTTTTAGCAACTGTTTTCTTTAAAAAATAAGTTTTTTTAAAAAGTAGATTTCCCCAACCTGTGTTCTCCAGTGATGACAGGTATTCATCCACAAGCCCCAACTTCTCCACCCTCACTTCACAGAAGCTATCACAGTAGTTATAGTCTGGGCAAGTGAAGCAAGAATCCAAAGGCACCCACTTCTCCATGGAGCCCCAGGGAGTGATGGGCTTAGAGACAGCCCAGTGCAGGAGCAGGGCTCCTCTCCTGGTGAGCCATGACCTGTGGCCTCCACTCCAACATTTATTTTTAAAAAAGGAACCTAAATTGATGCTTCTAAAACTTAACCATAACTTTGTCTGAACAACTTTGTCTGAACATTATGCGTTTGAGTTTACTAGTGCTGCTGAAACAAAACACCACAGACGAGGGCCTTCAACAGAAAGTAAATGTCCCATAGTTTTGGAGGCTTGAAGGTGCCAGCTGGCTTGATTTCCCCTGAGGCTTCACTCCTTGCCTTGCAGATGGCTACCTTATTGTATTCCCACATGGGATTTTCTTGTGCACATACCTGCTATCTCTTTGTCCAAATTTCTTCTCTTTCATTATTATTACTTTGCAGCACTTGTGATAGAACCTAGCACCTTGCACATGTTAGGCAAGGACTCACTCTCTGAGCTACATCTCCAGTCCTTTATATTTTATTTTTGGAGACAGAGTCTCACCAAGTTGCCCAGGTTGACCTCAAACTTGTAATCCTCCTGTATCTGCATCCAAGTAGCTGGGATTGCAGGTGTATGCCACAAAGTCCCACTCAAATTTCCTCTTTTCTTATGGACCCTACTGAGACTGGATTACAGCAGCCCACCCTTATAACCTCGGTTTAGCTTATTCACCTCTTCAAAGGGCCCTACCTCCAAAAACCAGTCGTGGTCTTAGTTATGGGGGAGGAGGACAACAGGGTTCAGTCTGTAATACTGTGAATTTATTAATTTAAGAATGCCATCCCAGCCGGGTGTGATGGCACACACCTGTAATCCCAGCAGGTCAGGAGGCCGAGGCAGGAGGACTGGGAATTCAAACCCAGCCTCAGCAACTTAGTGAGGCCCTAAGCAATTCAACAAGACCCTATCTCTTAAAAAAAAAAAAAAAAAAAAAAAAGAAGGGCTGGGGTAGTGGTTCAGTGGTAGACTGCTTGCCTCAAATGTGTGAGGCACTGGGTTGATTCTCAGCACCGCCAATTAATAAATAAACAAACAAACAAATAAATAAAGATCTGTCAATACCTAATAAAATATTTAAAAAAAAGAAAGAAAGAAAGAAACAACACCATCCCACTGGATGGGAATCCCTCCTGATAACACCAGGAATAAGCAGACATTGCCTTCCTTCCTGCCTTCCCAGGACATGTGGGTGTGGGGATGACCGTGAGGCCGTGTATAAAGTGCAGGTAATGGGAATGTGAAGCTTCTATTAGGTACTTTAACATTCAGCTTTTTCATTTTGGGCAGTGCTAGGGACTGTCCCCTAGGCCCTGAGAATGCTAGGCAAGTCCTCACGCCAGGTACTTTACACAACTCGTCTGTTTTTTGTTTACCTAGACCCTCTCACCTCAGGAAATTTGTACAACAGAACCTTGTGCCTCCTTGAGAATTAAAATTTTTGAGGAACTGGGGGTTTAGTTCAGTGGTAGAGGGTTTGCGTAGCATGCACAAGGACCTGGGTTCAATTCCCTGTATTGCAAAACAAAAACAAAAACAACAACAACAAAAAAAACAATAAATATAACTGATGCTACCAGACTTAAAAAAAAAAAAAAAAAAAAGGGAAACTCAGTAAACTAAGAGAAGCTAAGGTCCTGACATAAAATCTGCCTCTAAAACACAGTTTGGGCCTTTAAAAGAGAAAAGGTTAAGGCCAAGAAAACCATTCTTCTACTGGCTTGAACAAGTAGTTTTGCATCCCAGAGACTTAGTTCACCACTTGGGGAGAAAACATGGACAATCATCACAGAACACACATATTTATTTATTTAACACCTCAAAATTATAAACCATCTATCATAAAGGTGCACTGACTCTTAAGTTACTGAATATCTTCCTTGCTCTTAAGGTAACAATACATCTATTTATGATAAGATCAAATAATCTAAAAGCTCCCTAATGTCTTCTAATATTAGAAAGGGAAGGGGAAATGAACATAGCACAAAATATACTCGAGCACGCACAACGGCAAACAGCACACTGATGATCTGGTCGATGAATCAGAGGCTCTACAGAAGACCCTCAGCAGAAGACCAGCAGCCTAAGAGAACAACTTCACCATGCACTAGCTAGTTCAGAAGTGATTTCCAAGGTCAGCCAGTCTAATTGTTCTCTCACACTCACAAAAAAGTTACATAATTCAACTGCTGATGAGTACCTGTGAATGAGATCATTTTATATGAAACTAGTTTCTCTCGGCCTAGTCCATTAAAATCTGTTATCAAAGGGTCAGTTTCCTTGCACTTTAAGAACACTAATTGGGATGGGAACTACTGCAGAAGACCTAATATAGCACAATTTGGCCAAGAGAATGTCAGACCTGGATGACTTCTGTTAGTCCAGTGTGCCCTATACCTCAATGTACTGATGGGATTGACGGTAGAATCTTAACTCAGCTGATGGCACAGCTGAGGTGCAGAGTGACCCACAGCACTTATATGTCTGTAACAGCCTCCAAGCAGGATCTTTCTCTAAAGCCAGTTTGGGAACGGGAAGCTTCTAATCCCAGAAGCAGAAACTCAGAGCCACTTTCCCAGGACTTCTTCCCCCACAACTGGTCACCTGGAGTACCCCTAATGTCTGGGGGAAGGATACTCCCTTTCATGCAACTGCCCACTGCAATCTGGAGAAACCTGTGGGTAATACGACGGTCGAACCAGATCCTCCACATTGAGCCAATCCCAGGTCTACACTGTATAGCCAAGAACAGGGTAGAGGACTAAACACGTGCGTTCATTTCCAGGCAGGGAGTCCTAAGGATCCCAGGAAAACATGTTTGCCTTTCTCAATAAATTTCCTACAACACCTTGCCAGGGCCTGTGTCCTCAGAACCCTTCCAGATTCCTAAAATCTAACAACAATTCTTGCTAATCTAATATGATTAGGTAATGTGTCCTTAGTTTTCTCTTTAGCAAAGAAATAGTTGTGATGCTGATGCAGCAGAAGGTGGTGTGGCCATCAGGGATGGAAGGCCTGGAAAAGGACGGGGGTAGAATTCATTGTACTCCTCTGTCCACTTGTGTATGTTCAAGTCTCCATAATAAAGTTTTATGTATTATGTTCACAACTAAAGCCAGATACTGATCCTGATGGGGTTCCAGAGCACTTAAAGGAAAGATCACCTAAGGCTTCCTATTTGATAATGCTTCTACTGCTCTGTCTTTATATCATAGAGAAAGACAAGCCCAAAGACAATGTAACCCAATATAACTGTTTCTAGATACTCAGGACCAGTCATCATAAAAGCCTATAGATAGTTAGGAGGGTAAGGGGAGAGGCGTGTCTCCTACTGCTATGGTTGCTCAGTCTGCCTACTATGGAACCTATCAGTCCACACCCTTCATCCATTCCTCCAACAAACCTCTACCAAGAATCTTTTAAGACAGGCACTGCTATTGGTTCTGAGAATACAGAAGTGAAAAAAACAGTCCCTGCACTCAGTTTACATTTTCATGCAGAAAACAGATAACAAGATTTTATATATATATATATATATATATATATATATATATATGTACATATATATGTGTGTACATATATATAGTACCTCAGATGGCAAGAAGCACTATGGAAAAATGAGGAAAAGCAGAGATTACTATTTTACAGGAATGAGCAGGAAACATGTTTTGATATTTTAATAATTCACACAAGCAATGACAGTGATTTGGTCCAGGGGGTTATGAAATACTAATACTTAAATGGTGATTACCATGTGCCAGGCACTATTCTAAACTCAGGCAATTCTACAATAACCTCTGAAGTAGGTAACCATTTTTTTTTTAAATTTTTTTTAAAGAGATAGTGAGAGAGAGAATTTTTTAATATTTATTTTTTAGTTATCGGTGGACACAACATCTTTGTTTGTATGTGGTGCTGAGGATCGAACCCGGGCCACACGCATGCTAGGTGAGCACGCTACCACTTGAGCCACATCCCCAGCCCGTAGGTAACCATTTTAAAATGAAGAAACCAGGCAATGGAGAGGCCAAGTAACTTGTCCAAGGTCATAACACTACCTGCTGATGCTCAGAGGGCACACTCTTCTACTCCATGAAGGGCAGAGGGCGGGAGGAGGAAGCTGGCAGTGCCAGGACTTGCCAGCAGATGTGAGGTGGAGAATGAGGGAAAGGGCCAAGGAGGAAACCTCCAGTCATTTCTTTAATCCTGCTCTGAGAAGAGTGGATTTTCAAAAAAAAATCACCCAACACTTAAGAAAACCTCTTAGGTAAAGGACAGAAACTAACATAAACAGACATGAAGGGGTAGGACAAGAAAAAAAAGTAAAACAAAATAACTATGATATTTTCAGAATTAAGAGGAGATACTACATGCATGACAAGAGAGACACCATTTAAAAAGTAGGGGAGCTGGGTACAGTGGCATGCACCTGTTGGTACAGCGACTTGGGAGGCTGAGGTGGAGGATCATCTGAACCCAGGAGTGAGTCCAGCCTGGGCAAACAGTGTGACCCATCTCTAAATGAATGAATAAGTGAATGGAGGAAGCTCCTGGCAATTAAACATAATAGAAAAATTCACACAGTGGTACAGAGACACAAAAAGATCAACAGAAGTAAAGCAGAGTCTCATTCTAAAAAATCCAACTGATAAGTTTTAGAAGGAAAGAATGAAGAAAAGGAAGAGGAAGCAATTCTCCCTAAAGGGGTATGTATATGTAAACATAAATAAGAATTTTCCAGGGCTCTCAAGGTGCAAATGGCCTTCTGAGTGTCTATATTAATGAATGTGATAAGTGGAAAGAGACACCTACCAAGGCACAGTTTGAGAACTTTTCAGAATCTAGAGAAAAGTCTAAATGCTCCCAAGGAGAGGGTAAGAAGATGACATAGGAAAGGAATAGGTCAAATGGCCTCTTATCTCTCAAAAGAACATAAAAGTCAGTGAGAGCACACCATTCCAAGCCCAGAACAGGGTCCAGAGGTTCCAGGACAGACCAGTCAAACACACCGGAACTTAGATCCCTGCCCAACACTATGGGATACATTAATGATGTGCACACAAAAATTAAAAAATGGTAACAAAGGGCAAATCCAGTGAAAACAAAAGATGTCAAAGAAACTTAAATCATCAGAAACACCATAGGGTCAACTGGGAATAGTATCTGTAGTCATAAAAATAAATAATAAACCTTAAATGATGAGAGGAAAGTTAATCAAAAACTCTGAAACTATTGAGCCAGGTCTGGTGGCACACACCTGTAATACTAGCAACTCTGAAGGCTGAAGTGGGAGGATTACAAGGTTGAGGCAACTTAGCGAGACCCTGTCTCAAAAAAATGTTTTAAAAGGGCTGGGACATAGCCCAGTGGTAGAGTTCAATCCCCCACAAAACCTCAACAGAAAAGGGGAAGTACATATCCGTGTGTGAATGTATAAACCCTCTTCTTCCACAGTAGAAATTTAGTATTTAATTAAACCAAGAATGGTGCAAGCATGTAATTTAGCAAGATGGCTAAAACAGCTGCAGGACACTGTGGCTGGGGATCAGGCAGAATCCTAATAGCCAGGACAGGGAGGGACAGTATGGGGAAAGGGGCTCACTCTTTTCATTATAAGCCCTGGAAAAGTATTTAACTTTTAAAACCATTTAATGCATTATTTGACAAATATTATAACTTTCAAAAGAGATAAGAGGATGGGAAGAAGGGAAAAGAAAAGAAATCCAAGGAGACAAAAAATATTTAAGGGATGTGACAAAGAAACAGCCGAACAAGAACGAGGATGGAGGGTGCTGCGGAGGCAACAGGAGCACACTGCCCTGGAAGACAGAGGACGGCTGGCTTGCTTATTTATTTATTTATTGGTAGCAGGGATTGAATTCGGGTGCACTTAACCCCAGCTGTTTTTATTTACCTATTTATTTTTAAGTTTTGAGACAGGGTCTCGAGAAGTTGCTTAGAGCCTTACTAAGTTGCCAAGGCTGGTTTTGAACTTGAGAGGATGACCTTTTTAAAAGGGTCATGGAAAGAAATATGGTGATCAGTAGTAAAAGAACCATAAAATTATTCTATTAAAAAGTTATCCTTGAGGGCTGGGGATGTGGCTCAAGCGGTAGCGCGCTCGCCTGGCATGCGTGCGGCCCGGGTTCGATCCTCAGCACCACATACCAACAAAGATGTTGTGTCCGAGAACTAAAAAATAAATATTAAAAATTCTCTCTCTCTCTCTCCTCTCTCACTCTCTCTTTAAAAAAAAAAAAAGTTATCCTTGATAACTAGCATAAGGTCATGTAGAAAACAGAGATTCAGTGAATTGTCATCTACTTACTTACACATGCAAGAGGAAGGGATGAGAGCCAGGGCAGCTGCTGCTGACCAAGCTCCAGAATGTTGCTAGAGCTTAGAAAGGAAGGGACAAAGCACCCAGATCAAGAAGCTGGTGTTAAGAAGCTGAGAAAGAAAAGGAAAATGGCATTTGCCTACTACTGCACATGCCTAATTCCTACCTGCCTGTGGACCCAGAAAGAATACACAAAATACCTGCAGATGAGCACTGTTCCTGCGGATCACAATAGTTAGCAGAATCTTAAAAACGGGCCTAGCCGCCCCACCTTCTGCTCCAAAACACAGATAAATTGATGGTGTCTAAAAGATTTTCCATGTTTACAAAAGAATATTTACATGTTTATGACTATATTTCTTAAAAATCAGAAAAAATTCTTACCACTTTTAATTAAATGCTGTAATTTCATTTCATTGGTGGAAACTAAAGAGTTGTACATATGTAACAGCCAGGCATGGTAGCACACGCCTGTAATCCTAGTGACTCAGGAGGCTGAGGCAGGAGGATCAAAGTTCCAGACCAGCCTCAGCAAATTAGTAAGGCCCTAAGCAATTTAGCAAGACCCTGTCTCAAAATAAAAAATAAAATGGGCTGGGGATGTGGCTCAGTGGTTAAGCAACCTTGGGCTAAATTCCCAGTACCAAAAAATAAGATAAATAAATAAATAAAAATATATAATAATAATTATAAATATATACAAATGTGGTTTTTTAAACTTAATTATGGACGTTAGCATTTGCTTTCAATTTTCAAAATGGACTCTTCTTTAATTCTTCAAGAATCAATTTATGACAGTTTAAAATTTCACCTCTATACTTTCAGACAATAACTAGAAAAATACATATCTAAAAGAGACTGATTGGAGTTAGGCTACATATATCACACTAACAAGAGTGTCTTTAAAGTATGAGGTGGTTCCCCTGGAGGACTGTTTGCTAGGGTTCCTCATGCCAGAATTACCTGACTCTACCTGCCATATAGGATTGCACTGTTAACTTCTCTGGTCTCCATTCCTCTACCTGTAAACTGGTATTTCGGCGTTAATGTTCTATGGACAAGGATTTACAATGCCAAAATTTTCTAAACCTACCAGGTGTCTTTTGGGCTAACACTGGATCTTTTATCAAAGTTAATTTTATTTTCCTTAAAGAAAACGAAGTTAAATTACAGATTTCTGGATTGCACTGCTACAGCAGCCCTCTGTAGAGTTCCCAGGGACTATTTTGGTAAGTTTGTTATTTTTCAGTGCTTTACTAGCAATCAGCACATGGGTGTTGCATTTTAATAACAGTCTGAAGTAAAAGTCAAGTGAGGCTCTGCTCAGTAACTGACAGGCTGTAACCTTGAGAAAGAACAGTTGCTGCCTACAGAGACCAGCTACCGGGCAGGCAGGAAGAGAAATCTCCTTTTCAAAGGAGCACAGGAATAATTTATTGCGGTTCTAAGGAAGAATCTGTAGTGAAACACTTAAAACTTAAATTTAGCAGCTAATCTTTTTTATTTTCTTTTTTTTTTTGAGATGGGGTCCTGACAATGTTGCCCAGGTTTGTCTTAAACTCCTGGGCTCAAGCAATCCTCCTGCCTCAGCCTCCCAAGGAGCTGGGACCTCAGGCGCTCACCACTGCCCCCAGTTTTAGCACCTAATTTGAAAAATGCCCAAGAGATGACAATACATGAGTTTTGCAATAAAAAGCTGAAACTACAAAATTTTACAATTACTAGTTGGTTAAAATAGATAGTTTAAACATGCAAACGAACTGCAAACTCATCCTCCTTTCTTAGAGATATACTTCACATAAATAAAGATTGTAGCCCAGCGTGGTGGTGCATGCCTATAATCCCAGCGACTCAGGAGGCGAGGCAGGAGGATTGCAAGTTCAAGGCCAGCCTCAGCAATTTAGCAAGAGCCTGTCTCAAAATAAAAAAGGAAAAAGGGCTGGAGATATAGTTCAATGGTACAGTGTCCCTAGGTTCAACCTCTACTACTGAAAACAATAACAACAAAAAAGTTGAATTACAGTGTATCAAACTCAAGTCTCTTCTTCAACATGGCAAAAAATAGTCCATATTAAGGGAATGAACTTTGAACATGAATTTGAAAAGGGGAAAGGACATAGTCCTTTAAAATTAAACTGTAGTTGTTTAACTTAAATAAGGACAACTTCTCTCTCAAGAAAATACTATCAGAGTGGACTAGGGCTGTGGCTCCGTGGTAGAGCGCTTGCCTAGCATGTGTGAGGCACTGGGTTCGAATCTCAGCACACATATAAATAAATAAATGAAATAAAATATTTTTTTTTTTAAAAAAAGAAAACACTAGCAGAGCTGCTTATAACTAAATTCTCCCACTCAAGGTATACATGTTGCTAAGAGTGTACTAGTGCATGAGCCTATGATGTTCTCAAACTCAACTGATTATATACTCATTACAATGTAGCAGTTTCTGAGATAAATGGTTCACTTTTTTTTAAGCTCATCATCAGAATATTTCACACATCAAAACATTCACAGCAAATACATCAAAATATAACTAGCTTTTTAAAAAGCACCTATTGAAAAACATGAAATAGGCTACAAATTCTAGTCTATATCAAAATAAATTGGCTTTGAAAAATAAACAATTTAAAGCAAAATGTTAACAACTGAGGGATGGGGGGCCTTGACAGTCACCACACACATGAACAGTCAGCGAGGAGTTAAGGATGTTGTGTTACACCTGCTCTAACTGAACTTCCTGCATAGTACAAGGCCTCCTAACTCAAGCTGCAATGGACTGATGCCTGGCACATCTACGCCAGGAGATCCTCGGTCCATAGTGTCATCATCTACTGTCAAGCTCCCAGCTTCCAGTTTTGGTATTTATACAGGATAGTTATAAAATGTACAGAGGCTATTATTCATATCAACTTCTTGAGGTCAAGCTGAAGTCAAAAAAAAAGACAGAAGTTACTTAGAGGTTACAGCACTTCTGCTTTTTCACAGAGGACTCTTCAGAGCAATGTCCAGGCATGATGATCAGCACTACCTAGCATTAATTTTAAATTTTAATTGTTTTTTTTTTCTTTGAACATCCTTAGTTACACAAGTCGCAGGTTTCTATTAAATAAATGATATGACTTTATATCTAGAAAATACAGTATTTGTGTTGCAGAGGGCAAAGGGTGGGAGCAGAATAATAGAACAGAACTCTGATTCAAGTGGTTAGTCAGAATCCCAAGTCTATACTTTTGCAAATACCTACACAGTAGATGCTGATCCTGATACAAGCGATCCTGTTTTATAAAACATTCTTCCTCCTGAAGCAGTTACAACTGAAGCAACCCGGGGCTGGGTTTTACATCAAAACAAAAGGGTGCTTGCTGGCAGTAGTAAGGGTACAGGTGAAACAAGACTGACTGTAAATTTAAAACTGCTGATGCTGGGCAAAGGGGAAGTGAAGATTCACCATTTATTTTATTAATATATGTTTGACATTTTCCGTGATAAAAATGAAATGAAAAGCTCTGGAAACAGATGGAAACACGTCCACAGCCCCTTGGGAACTTCCGGAGCCTTGCCTTCAGACATTTTTATCTGAACTTTGACCAATTAAAGGAGTTGCCTACAATCCCTTTAAAAGTATTCCAATGTTGAAAGACTTCCTAAAATAATCCTCTCTTGCTAAAGGTTTAGGCCAAAGAAGTTCCCCTTGCACTCTGAGGAATTTGGCTGTTTTGTGGTACATCAAATCTACTTTTCATACATCTGCTGCTTTAAAAAGAAAAATAATATCCTACCAACATTATCATAATGCAATTAATACCACAAATGTGGTATTCAAAATATATGTGATGGTATTTAAAAGAATGCCAGGGAGAGAACATCAACAGATTTCTTGCAACTTGCCTGTCTCTAAGTGGTCCTTTGTCCCTACAAAATTGTTCCTCCCCCAGTACTAAAGAGTAGACAAAGGAAGCAGAAGATTAAAACTCATTATTTAAGTGTCCCAGGAGCATCGAGCAAACCCAGCACCCAGATCTTGGTTTACAATATCCTTCTCCAAACAAATGAACCAGGGCTCCCTGGAGAAATGGCTGATTCTAAGACTGGGGCAGGGAATATACAAGATGAGTCTGTCACTCCTTGTAATGCCAGAAAGTAAGGAAGTACTATCGTAAAAAGAGAAAAGAGGGCTGGGGATGTGGCTCAAGCGGTAGCACACTCGCCTGGCATGCGTGCGGCCCGGGTTCGATCCTCAGCACCACATACCAACAAAGATGTTGTGTCCGCCGAGAACTAAAAAATAAAAAAAATATAAAAAAAAAAAAAAAGAGAAAAGAAAACAGGAGCCAAATGAAAGCGCTCCCAAGGGCCAAGGCTACTACAATTTGAGCAACAAAGTAAATAACACAGCATTGGATTACAAAGCCAATAAATATCCATGTGTCCAAATTGATATAAACAGAAGCTTGCTTAAAGAAATAAATGGGGGAGAATAGTCAAATCTCCCATACAGAAGAATTCCAAATCATATCTGTAGTTACTTCCCACTCGGGGTGGAACATTAACTCACATTGTGCAGTGTGCAAATGACAGTTTGGAGAGGGAGGAAAGCTGTCAAACTCCTCCTCAGCCAGGTGACCAGTGTCAGGTCATGCAGAAAGCATTTAACACCCTTGACATTACAAGATGAGAAAGGCATTTTATCTTTGTGATCTTCCTCTCAAAACCTATAATCCCCACCTAATCATGAAAAACCATCAAAGAAGCTCAGTGGTGGGACACTACAAAACACCTGACCAACACACCTCAAAACTGTCAAGGTCATCAAAAGCAAGGAACAACTGGAGGAGCCCAAGGAGACAGGACTACTAAACATAATGAGGTATCCTGGAGGAGAAAAAGGACATGAGAAAGATACTCAAGTGGGGACTTCAGTTAATAATAATAATTAATATTGTTTCCTTAGTTATGACAAATGTACTACATTTAACGTAAGATGTTAACAATAGGGGAAACTGGGTAAGAGAAATACAGGAACACTCTGTGCTATCTCTGCAATTTTTCTATGTAAAAGTTTTCTCAAAGTTTATTGTATTTTTTAAAGACTACCGAAAATTTTATCAAAACAAAAACACAATAAATGGCCTCATTCCAAATGAAGGCTTTGACTGGTTGAAAAGTCACGTCTGCAGGAGAATGAGATGCTAACTTTCACCAACTCCTTCCAACACACCTGCACACTGCAGAACTCTTTTCTCCAGTACCATCTTCATCATCCTCACTTCTAAGTTCCAATTGGGCATCTGCCATGCAAACACATTAGAAATACCAATGATATGAGACACTGTCCTTGCAATCCAGATAAAGAGACTTAAACAAAGACAGAAACGGTGGTTCATGCCGGTAATCCCAGTTACATGGGAGGTCATAGCAGAAGAATCAGAAGTTCCAGGCCAGCCTGGGCACTTAGCAAGACCCTCTATCTCAGAGCACAAAATAAAAAGGACTGGGAAATGTAGCTCAGTGGTAAAGCACCCATGGATTTAATCCCCAATAATGAAAAAAAGAAATAATGATAATAAGTAGTGGTAGACTGGTACAATGACTCCAAACCCATCTGATCACACAGTCTAAAAGTAAATTTTCCCTACTTCCATTCCATGTAAATTATCTACAAACCACTAAAACATGTCAGTGTACCAATGTATGTATTCTATACCTTAAAGAATCACATAAGTCAAAATTTTAAAAGGATGAACTGAAGATAAATCAAAATCTAAACTGCACTATGTTCACCCAGCACCCATGCAATATCTTGTCCCACAGGTACAGACCCTAGAGTTCACCAGGGTAGCAATCTCTAAGGACCGTTCCAGGACACAGAGCTCAGTAGGAAGCTGAGTCTATAAAGAAGTTAAAAAAAAAAAAATCTGAACCTGGAAAAGAAAGAGAAGAGACAGGCATTCACAAATAGGGAGAATACATACAGAAATGGAGGATGGGAATTTGCAGAGTATTCTGCAAACTGTAAGCAGATCAATTTTGCTCTTAAGAAAAGTCATACAAGGTGGAGAATGGAAGCAGGAACGAGACACACTACTGCAGATTTGTAGATGCTATGATTTTCCCTGACCAAACTGGGGTTAGATACAGGGAGCCAGGGGCTACTGTGGCCATGACACATGGTCCACACGTCTATTTGACCTGATGGTAACTGAAGTCTTTAAAAATATGAAAACAAACACATACTATATGGTAAAATAAAAATTGCCAAAAATGTCAAGTTTCAGGTTACCACCACCACCATCACCTCCAGTCCCAGGAAGTCAAGGGAACACAAGTCACTCTTGGTAGCTTTGGCAGACAGAAGGCAAGCCCTAGAAGGGGCAAGTAGAATAAGAGGCACTCGCCTGTCAGGCTTCAGGCACCTGAGACATTTGGCATCAACAGTTCTCACTTTTCCCACTTGAATCACCATAAAATCAAATGAGCTTTGGGATTGCTGCACTGTGCTAACCGTTGCCAAGAATACATTTTAAAAATACTCAGGTTATTTTTCTGATATGACTGTTTCCTGTGGCAAATAACTGTAATGCCAAGGCATGGTTCCAAGTTAGTCACTTACCACAATTTTAAAATACCTCACTTCAATATTTTTGCTCCACAGACACAATGATTTTACCATATTTCCCCAGCTTTCTCTTAAAATGGTATCTTCATATGAGGACTCAAAAAAAAAAAAAAGAAAAGAAAGAAAGTTGAGTCCTCATATGGAATCATAGCAACCCTAAATGTGGCAGTCTGTTCCAGACCAGAGGGGTCGGTCCAGCTTCTCCTCTCTACAATAACCCTTCCCTCACATCTTAGTAGCACATTTAAATTATGAAGAATAAAGCACAGTCAGTAGACTGCAAAAGTACACAATTTTAAAGGAGAGAAAAAGAAAAAAAAACCCTAATCGTCCCAAAGGACATTTTCTCAGGGGAAAACGTCAGCCCTAGGCAAGTTCTTCCTCAGTCTCACTGCCTTTGGGGATGCTTAATGCAAATATGCAACTGTGTCTGGGATCAAGGAAACTTAGATTGCTCTTGTACTTCTAAGTAAATTAAAACCAGAGACTGTTCACTTGCAAGAGCTTTAGTCATGCTGAGGCCTAAAAACAGGTTTATTATGAAAAAAAGCAGACTGATCTAGGTCATCCTAAAAATTTATAGCATAGTTTCTCAACTTTATATATTTCAAGAAGTAACAATATCAGCTTATACATCATATATAAATCAAACAGATTTATTTATTTCTATTGGTCTCCATTCATCATATATCAACTTATTCTGAGAAACAAAGATTTCAAATCCAGTAAATTCTAGGCATTCCCTGTGAAATAGCTTAATCTCTTAAGTTATACCACCTGCCATTAGTCAATCCTATAACAACCCACCAAATTTACAAAAAAAAAAAAAAAAATTGAAGTGTTTAAAAAATCTACATTACCAAGTACATAATGCTAACAGATATGGTGTCTCACTGCAAGACTATCCCACCCTCCCAACATCCCTTTATACAGTAAACATTCTTTTTAATAGTTGAGTGCTAAGAAGTCAGAAAAGCCCAGGAAACTGGCCCACAATCTTAAAGCTAGTGAAGCAGAAAAGGAAGACCTCACACCTAAGTCTAACTCCAAAGCCTAAGTTCTTTCTAGGACATCATGTTCCACCTAGGATTGGTTCACAGATTTACTCTCAACTGCACTGAAAAGTTATATTCTTTTTCTACATCCAGTTACAAGGACTTTTTTTTTTTAAATTATTTTATTGTTGGTTGTTCAAAACATTACATAGTTCTTATTATACCATATTTCACAGATTGATTCAAGTGGGTTATGAACTCCCATTTTTACCCCGTATACAGATTGCTGTGTCACATCAGTTACATTTCCATTGATTTACAAATTGCCTTTCTAGTGACTGATGTATTCTGCTGTCTATCCCATTCTCCACTGTCCCCTCACCCCTCCCCTCCCCTCCCTTCCCCTACTCTCTCTCCATCCCCTCTACTATAAATCGTTTCTTCCACTTATATAATTTTTCTCCTACTCCTCCTTTCCTCTTATATGTAATTGTGTGTAACCCTGAGGCTCACCTTCCAGTTCCATGCAATTTCCCTTAACTCTCACTTTCCCTCTCGCCTATCATCCCTGTTTAATGTTATTCTTCTTCTCCAGCTCTTCGTCTCTACCCTGTCCTTGGTTACTCCCCTTATATCAAAGAAGACATTTGACATTTGTTTTTTAAGGATTGGCTAGCTTCACTTAGCATAATCTGCTCTAATGCCATCCATTTCCCTCCAAATTCTATGATTTTGTCATTTCTTATTGCAGAGTAATACTCCATTGTGTATAAATGCCACATTTTTTTAATCCATTCATCTATTGAAGGGCTTCTAGGTTGGTTCCACAATCTTGCTATCGTGAATTGTGCTGCTATGAACATCGATATAGCAGTGTCCCTGTAGCATGCTCTTGTTAGGTCTTTAGGGAATAGACCGAGGAGGGGAATAGCTGGGTCAAATGGTGGTTCCATTCCCAACTTTCCAAGAAATCTCCATACTGCTTTCCAAATTGGCTGCACCATTTTGCAGTCCCACCAACAATGAACAAGTGTACCCATTTCCCCGCATCCTCGCCAGCACTTGTTGTTGTTGGATTTCTTAATGGCTGCCAATCTTACTGGAGTGAGATGGTATCTTAGGGTGGTTTTGATTTGCATTTCTCTGACTGCTAGCGATGTTGAGCATTTTTTCATGTACTTGTTGATTGATTGTATGTCCTCCTCTGAGAAGTGTCTGTTCAGGTCTACAAGGACTTTTTTGAGGACTCATTTGCTTAACTGTTTCAGAACCCTGGACATCCCCTGTTTACATGACAATGTCTTTTTTATTATATGTACAGTTGTTATCTAAGTGACAAGGCCCACAGGGGACAGAGAGGGCCCAAGGACTCTCCTAATTTCAAGAATATTGCATGAACAATCAGCACATTGATATTAGCAAAACAGTAGGAATTTGGTAACTTCAATGTTAATCAGCTACGAAACTGGACAGACTTCCTTTTACTGTGCAGATGGGCATATTTACTAACACAAAAAATATCATCAAGTAAAAGCAATTATAGCATCTCAACCTAAATCCGATTTCAAACCTTATAGCCATAAATCCTGAAAGAATTTGCCTGTTGAAAATTTTTATTTCTCAAAAATTATTAAAATAATCACAAACTCATACTTCAGAAAGCAATTCCTTTACTTATATATAAATCTCTTTCAAGATAAAAGTCTGTTTAAAATGAAAACCAGGGTTTCACAAACTGTGTTTGTGGCTGAGTCGCACCGGCTTCACAGGCTTCCGTGAGGGCCTTTATCTGGAACTGCTAAAAGCTTCCTCTGTACTCTGTGACCTAATATGCCACAGAACAATAGAAGTGGGCTTCCCTGTCTAAGCACTATCCTAATATTAATAAGAAAGTGGGGCTCAGAGGAATGCTTTCACATATACATGATCTTTCTTTATTTTGAATCCCAATTTATGATGTGAATCCTGGGAATCTTACAAAAGGCACCATCATGTTTTCCAGAGAAGAATTATGCGATAACCATGATCTGCAGGAAAAGACTGAACTATAATCTCAGTATAGTTATTTAACAGTGTATGAAAACAGTAGACTTTCTCCCGTTATATAAGCTTCCTAGTGGGACCAGCAAGGTCTCAATCTACATAACAATAAGGGCCTTGCAGCAGAAATATTGGATTCTCAGGAAAAGAGGCTCCCAGACAGGGGCACAAGGGCATTCCATAGCCATGAAGAGGCCCAAAATAAAGTTCAACCAAGAAATGCCTTCTGATCTGAGGGTCAAGGGCAATCCACATATTTACACAGTTTTATTAAGATTCAATGAGTAAATACCTTTTCGACTTTCAAACCCAGAAATAACTCTGGATGACAAAGACACTTTGGAAAAATGAACTTCAATTTAAAAGCTGAATTTTAGTTAACTGCCTCATTTGTTCCCCATACAAATAGGCTGACAAAGGATAAAACTCAAATATTTTTTTCAACCTATTTGTGATAAGCATACTTTTAACATTGCACCATTAAACTCTGCACTTTAAAAAGAATATGACCAAGGAAGCAAAAGACCCTATGCAATGGGTCTGTGCTTAATTGAGAAAAGTTAGCCCTATTTTGGTTTGGCCAACAGGCCCCTAGATCATCAGAAGCTTGAGAGTTTCATTTTCAATGTTTAAGTGCTCTTTCACCTCCCATCTATGTTCAAGAGTTCTTCCAGTACGGGGTTGTGGCTCAGCGGTAGAGCACTTGCTTCTACCCAGTGTGAGGCACTGGGTTTGATCTTCAGCACCACATAAAAATAAACAAACAGGGGCTGGGGTTCTGGCTCAGCGGTAGAGCACTCACACATGCAAGGCCCTGGGTTCGATCCTCAGCACCACATATAAATAAATAAAATAAAGTTATAAAAAAAAAGGCTAACATGTACACTTTATAAAAAAAATAAAATAAACAGGGGCTGGGGTTGGGGGGTCAGCAGTAGCGCATTTGCCTGGCATGTGTGAGGCACTGGGTTTGATTCTCAGCACCACATATAAATAAATAAAGGTCTATCAACAACTAAAAAAAAAAGTTTAAACAAATACATAAATAAACAAACAGAATAAAGGTATTGTGTCCATCTACAACTAAAAAAAAAAAGTTGTTGTTCTTTTCTTAACCACAGATCACTAATCGGGATTAGCTCAAAGGTTTTTTTATTCTTCTTGGTCTAAAACATCACGACCAAGAATCTATCCCAGTTCAGAATTAATAACCTCTTTTGGATGGAAAGACAAATGTCTGTGCATCTTTCCCACTGAATTTAACTCTAGGTACCTATTTTTCACATACCATACACCTTAACCACTTAACTCTAGGTACTTATTTTTCATATACCATACACCTTAACCATATACCTTCTGGTCCAAGAACCAGAAAGAACAATCTGCAAAAGTTGCTATAAATTATCAAGTCCTTCCCTGTGCTTTATTTATGTCAAGATATGATATTTCTACTTACAGGTTCATTTTCCTGATTACTTTGTTTACAGTAACCCAACAAAACTCAGCTTTTATAATTTATGCCTGCATAAAATGGTAAAAGAACGGAATAAAAGACATGGGAAGAAGTATAGAGTCAGACATATTTTTATAGGTTCCTATAAAGAACTTGTTTGCCAAAATGTACAAATATTCAACTAAGTGCAAAGTCTTCTGGAAGCTTCTTGAATTCCCTTGACATAAAAATACTCTGTATCCACCATCCTACTTCAGTGCTAATTGTGAATTTCAATAGCAATATCCTTAAATATCAACATCACTATCTTTCCACATAATCTTTTATAACTTCCCAGGTACTTTCTGAGACTTGTACCTGGGCTGCCTATACACTTTGGACAACACTCTTATGTACCAGAACACAAAATTCATCTTACAAAGATTTGCTCTAAGGTAATAGCAAAAATTTGGTGCTACTTTATAAAGTACAATGATACACTAACATTCAAAGACACTCCTGGTGTAGCTCTGGAAGCAATTACATATAGTTTTCACTGTAGATTTATCTAACAAATGTGTCTTTACTGAAGGCAGAACTTCCACATTCAGCAGCCAATTAAAATTATTCTAAAATAACTCCTGACTCAGGAGTAATATTCCATTAACCACTAGAAGACTTGAAGAAAACTGAAAAAAAAAAAAAAAAAAAACACAAGCGTAGAAATCTAAGACCTGGGTTTGCAGCTCCAACTACAATTTAGCTGTGTCACCTTGGGTAGGTCATTTGACCACCATTCTTCAACTGTAAGATGAAGAAATTGGACTCCATTTTATTTAAGGTTTCTTCCAACACTATTTTTTTAATCTATCAAATTTCAACTGCTCCTCATTGCAACAATAATCAGTAGACAAGCAAGGCAAGTTTGCCTAAAAAAAAGTCCAACTTGAAATGCTTTCTTGGGTTGAAGCTTTTTTTAGGATAATAAATCTCCAAAATGCAAACAACATGAAGAAAATGTGGAGGGGGGCGGAGAAAAAGGAAAATCACACGCTGTTAACGCTAAAATAGAAACTTCAATTACCCTTAGGCCAGTTTGTCAATAGTTATTCAAAATCTGCTACTCTAATCACTGACTTCCTAAAATAGAAATATTATCGTTGTTTCCTTCTCATCCCCTGAGATTCATTCCAAATAAAAAGCACAGCGTCTAAAATCAATTTACAACTTCAGAACAAGTTGCAGGGAGGGAAGGAAACTCGGCACAGCTCGACAAGTCATTTGCATTTAAGTATGATGAGAGCTAAGAAATGGTTCTTACAATAAGATGTGAGAAATGCACAAGAGGCAGGTGACATCTGGGAAAGGAAAAGAACTGTCGTGAAGGGAATAAGCTGGGGACCTTTAGGCAACAGGTCCAGAGCCGGTACCGCAGCCTAGTGGAGAGGGGTCGCTGGCTGCCACCTCTCCCGCCGCTCTCCCCAGCCCCCACGGCACCGCCTCGCCCCTGCCCCCATCCCACGCCCCTGCGGCAGAAATCTCCCTCATCATTAGCGTCCCCGGGCCTCCTGTCCTCCGCACGCCCTCTGATCCCTCCGCGCCGAGGCCAGAACCCGCCGACCCGCGGCCCAGCCTCGCCGCAAGCGGCCCCGCAGCCCCGCGCCCGCCGCGGCCCGCTCACCTGCACCTGTTTGCGGAAGTGGCGCGGCCCCGGCACTGCCAGCGGCCAGGAGCAGCAGCAGCAGCAGCTGTAACGCAGGCGGCCCCGGCATCTCGCCCACGGCACAGCCCCCCGGGGCCGACTCTCGGGTCGCCTTTCGCGGGTCGGTCCGTCCGCCAGTCAGTCGGTCCTGCCTCCCTCCGCTGCCTCAGAGACACCCGCGCCGGCTGCTCCTGGGCACACGATGCTTCGGCCAAACCTCAGCCCGGCTCCTAGTCCGCACCCGCCGCTCCGGCCGCAGAAACACCATCCTGCCCGCCAGTCTGCGCCGCCTGCGCCGCCGCCGCCGCCGCCTCTCAACAGCAGCAACGCCAGCAACCCTGCGGAGCCGCGGGCCCGGGCAGCCGCGCTCCTGCCGCCATGATGGGCTGCGTCATGTGACGTAGCGCGGAGGCGGGACGTCGTGATAGACAGCCCGACCAGCCATTCGTCAGTACATATCGGCCCTGGAGACCCCGCCCCTCACCCTGGAGGAGGTGGCGAGGTGGCCGCCGGTGCGCCCCCTGCAGACCGAGAAGTGCGTGGGCAGCAGGTAATACCGACAATTATTTTAAATTTAAAAATACAGGAAAATATAAAGAAGACAATAAAAATCCACGCAAAATTCATCCTGATTTTCCTCGGTATTTTGTGACACCAAAAATAGGCCTGTTTTGTTTTCTGCCTTTTTTATTTGCCAAAGCCGTCTTAGGCTTTTCTGCTTAGGTTGACCTATACATCCTATCAGCCTTCTGAGCGCTTTGGGCTTTTTATTTCAATTCAACGAGAATTCATCACCCACTGACTCTGCTCCTGAGCTCAAGCTGTTCCTTCTGGCAGGAGAGCCCTTCCTGTCCCCTCTTGTCCACCTGGCAGAGACAGTCTTCCTTTCAATTGTCAAGACACACCTGAAAGCATGACTTCATGGAGGAAGGCTCCTTTCCTATTCCCGGGATGAATGACTGACATCTCCTAGAACCATGAACCTGACGTCATCCTAACCCCACTGCCATGTTTTATTGTTCCTGTGACTGAAAGTTCCTTGAGGACAGGAACTGTGTCTGATTCAGCTGGGAGTTCCCCAGAGCAGGCACAGGACTTGGCTTGGAGTAGGGGCTCTTTAAAGAAATGGTGCCAGGTCCTGGTCCTGGGTGCCAGGGAGAAGCATTACCAGGTGAGGCCAGAGCCATAGTCTTGCAAAGAAAATAAAGAAAGCACTTTCTAGGTTATCTGTAACAGAGAAAAGTGCTGGGGAAGCACATGTGGTCCAATGTGCCATGAAAGAAACTGATTTGAATTGTATCAGGTAAGACTTTACCAACTGGAAAGGGAGCCTGCCCAATAGAAACATCCGAAATGCTAGCTGTCCTTTGTGCTAATCCAGAGCAGGACACAGACAATGTCAGGGGAACATTTGTTGTATGTTTGAGGAAAGTCAGTAAACATAAGGAAACCAGTATCTGGCATGTGGCACAGCAAGTAAAAGATCCATGACTTTCTGCTGATCTCTCTGGGAGAAAAAAGAAGGAAAGCAAAGGTCTAGAAAAGAGACACAATAACCCTCTTGTGCTTCTACTTTTATCAGGAAGCTCCATGTTTTGCATTTAAGGAAGCTGGGGAATGCTCACTCACAGGTGGGAAGAGACTGACTGCTTACAGCATTGTTGGCTGGATAAAGGCCCTGCCTCCTAATCCTGTGGTAGTTAATTAAAGTACACCCCAACAACACATCATTCTACAATCACAAAGCAAGTTTTGTTATTATTTGAACAAGTCCAAATGTTAAAAAAACAAACAAACATTTTTTTCCCCTTTGCACAGAGCAGGGGTTAAGGTACACATTCTTCAGAGGGCGTCTAATGGAAACTACTCCACCACTCATCTCATCATTTATACCTTTGCCCTGTACTTCCCTTGAAGACTTCCAGTTGTAGATTTTATAAAACAAAGTCCTGTTGACCTGTTGGCTTTGGTAAGTTTCACCCAGGAGTCAGAAAACTGAGCCTTTGGCACAATTTACGATTAGATCCCTAAGATAAGAAGTGATACCTTTCGGCATTTCTATAGCTGTTCTCACATGTGTGCAGCCTTTTCCAAATTTTCCTCCATGCCAAGTCATCACTTGGAAGACCCTCTGGCAGTGTGTGTCCTGCCATGAAGCTCTGGCAGTGTGTGTCCTACAGATACCTAAGGTCCATATACTGAAGAATATGGAGTCAGTTTAGTACTGGGTGAGCTGTACTCCTAGAATACTTTTAAATACCCTGCACCCAGCAAATACTATAAAGGTTTACAGAGCTTAACTGGATCAAATGGGGGCATCTGGGAGGGTCCAGTCTGTGGGGCACTGGAGGAGGCTGGTTCCAGCCAGTGAAAGCCAATTATTAAATCTTCAGGAGTCTTGCATGCCAGTTGTCAAACACAGCCATCGTTAAAAATTAAATTATAAGTGGGGCTGGGATTGTGGCTCAGCAGTAGAGAACTTGCCTTACATGTGTGAGTCACTAGGTTCCATCCTCAGCACCACATAAAAATAAATAAACAAAATAAAGGTATTGTGTCCATCTACAACTAAAACAAATCA
Source organism: Spermophilus citellus (assembly GCF_964194105.1). Classification (NCBI taxonomy): domain Eukaryota; kingdom Metazoa; phylum Chordata; class Mammalia; order Rodentia; family Sciuridae; genus Spermophilus; species Spermophilus citellus. Next base: position 37,730,331 of record NC_138187.1, read on the forward strand.
ATTAAATTAAAAATAAAATAAAATAAAATAATATAGCCAGACACAGCAACTTGGAAGGCTGAGGCAGGAAAATGACACATTTGAGGCCAGCCTTGGTAACTTGGTGAGACTCTATCTCAAAAAAATAAAAAGTGCTAGGGATGTAATTCAGTGGGTTCAACTCATGGGTTCAATGCCTGGGTTCAATTCTTAGTTTGACAGGAAAACATAAATTATATAAATTTGCAATTAAGTAAACTATATTAAAACAAAGGTAATGAAAAGAATGCTTCCAGAATGGAAAGCTGGCAGATATTATCAAAATCAACTTTTCAGAACTCTAGAAATATGCCAAAGGTTTGCAACAACCCAAGTCAATTTATTAAAGAAAATGGCTGGATTTTGGTAACAGCAATGAGTTTCACAGCATTTTTCACTTGCTCAGTCCCATTTTTCTCTCCTCATGTCTATGATAGCCCTGGAAATAAGCAGCGTTACCACAATGATAACCATGAAAACAAGCATCCAGGGGCTGGGGATGTGGCTCAAGCGGTAGCGCGCCCGTCTGGCATGCAGTGCGGCCCGGGTTGGATCCTCAGCACCACATACCAACAAAGATGTTGTGTCCGCCGAGAACTAAAAAATAAATATTAAAAATTCTCTCTCTCTCTCTCTCTCTCTCTCTCTCTCTCTCTCTCTTAAAAAAAAAAAAAAGAAGACAAGTTAAGCTCTGTAAACCTTTAGTTTGCTTCCTGGAATGGGAAGCAAACTCCTGCAAAAGCCTTATCCCCAGAGAATTGTGACTGTTCCAGAGGAGCACGGTTTTCCAGGCTTCTCCTTATTTGATAAGACTCAGAAATTCCTATCTCCAGTTTGTAGAAAATAATCAGCAGCCGTCATCTAACATGGCAGCTGCCTGAGCCAGTAACACCGGTTGGCTGGTCAAAAAACTTAAAAAAAAAAATGATTGATATGTTAATAGGAGCCTTGAAAAGCTCCACCATATTGCTGGAAATCTAGAAAGCCATTCGCCTGTTCAGGACTGTGAATACACCCAGGAAAGGTATGAGAAGGCCTTCATTTCTCATCCTGGCTGATCTTGCAACTACATAAGCAGAAAAAATTAAGACGGGGCCAACTTTTAGACTGCAAGAGCATTCCCTAACCCCTATATCACATGCCACACATACCACACCAAGGACATGTATAAAGAAATCTCTGTATAATCATTAACTGACCACTAAGTTAACAGAGACTTTGGTGGTCATATACAAATTTAAAAAGTAGAGACCTTATAGAATTAATCCAGGAAAGTCACTTTAAAAAGTGAATGGTGGCACCAGGCATAGTGACACATGCCTGTGATCCCAGCAGCTCAGGAGACTGAGGCAGGAGGATGGCGAGTTCAAAGCCAACCTCAGCAAAAGTGAGGTGCTAAGCGACTCAGTGAGATCCCATCTCTAAATAAAGCACAAAATAGGGCTGGGGATATGGGTCAGTGGTCAAGTGCCCCTGAGTTCAATCCCCAGTACACGTCCCCACTAAAAAATGAATAGCGGCAGCAGCAGAAAGAAAAATACAAAATTGGGGGAAGGGAGGTATCAAGGAATACTGATTTCCAGAGCTTCCACATTACATGATTGAAAATGTCCAGTTTTATACATTGGAAAAGAGAGAGCCTCCTCAATAAATGGTGCTGGGAAAACTGGAAATCCTATGTAACAAAATGAAATTAGACCCCTATCTCTCACCTTGTACAAAACTCAACTCAAAGTGGATCAAAGACCTAAGCAGTAGACCAGAGACCCTACTCCTACTAGAAGAAAATGTAGGCCAAATTCGCCATCATATTGGCTCAGGAACCAAATTCCTCAACAAGATTCCTAAAGCACAAGTAAAATCAAGAATCGATAAATGGGATGAAGCTAAAAAGCTTCTTCACAGCTAAGGAAACAAACAAGAATGTGAAGAAAGAGCCTATAGAAGGGGAGAAAATCTTTGCCACCTGCACCTCAGGTAAAGCATTAATCTCCAGGATATGTAGAGAACTCAAAAAACTTGACCCCAAAATATCCAAATAACCCAATAAATAAATGGGCAAAGGAACTGAATAGACACTTCACAGAAGAAGAAATACAAAAAATCAGTCAATAAATATTTGAAAAAAAATTTAATATCCTAGCAAGTAGAGAAATGCAAATTAAAACTACACTGAGATTCTATCTAACTCCAGACAGAATGGCAATTATCAAGAATACAAGTAACGATAAATGTTGGAAAGAATGTGGGAAAAAGTACACTCATACATTGCTGGTGAGACTGCAAATTTATGCAATTACTCTGGAAAGCAGTATGGAGATTCCTCAGAAAACTTGGAATGGAACCACTATTTGACCCAGCTATCCCACTCCTTGGTTTATACCCAAAGGACTTAAAATCAGCATACTACAATGATATGGCCACATCAAGGTTTATAGCAGCTCCATTCACAGTAGCTAAGCTAGGGAACCAAACTAGATGCCTTCAACAGATGAATGGGTAAAGAAAATGTGGTACTTTTTTTTTTTAATTCTTTTTTTTTAAATTTATTGTTGGTAAAATGTGGTACTTTTACACAGTGAACTAATTCAGCCATAAAGAGATGAACTTATGGCATTTGTAGGTAAATGGATGGAACTGGAAACTATCATGCTAAGTGAAATAAGCCAATCCCAAAAAACCAAAAGCCAAATGTCCTCTCTGATGTGCGGATGCTTACTCACAACAGACTGGGGGGAGCAAAGAGGAGGTTCACCAGATTGAGCACAGGGGAGTTGGAGGTGGGAATAGGAAAGACAGTGAAATGAATTGGACATAACTTTTCTATGTTCATATATGAATACATGACTAGTGAAGCTCCACATCATGTACGACCATAAAAATGGAAAGTTTTATTCCATGTATGTATGTCAAAATACTTTCTACTATCATGTATAACTAAAAAGAACAAATAAAATCAATCAATCAATCAATCGCCAGTTTTCAAAGAGTTAAAGACATGCAAAGGAAATGGTAAAATATGATCTATACACAGGATGGATTTCAATAAAACTGGGGAGAATGGTGGCACACCTGTAGTTAAAACTACTTGGGAATCTGAGATGGGAGGATCTCTTGAGTTCAGCAGTTCAAGACCAGTCTGGCCAACATAGATCCTGCTTAAAAAGGCATAGTGCGGGACACCTGTAATCCCTTCTGCTTAGGAGGCTAAAGCAGAAGGATCACAAGTTCAAGGCCAGCCTGGCGACTTAGGGAGACCCTGCCTCTAAATAAAATAAAAAAGGGCTGGGGATGTAGCTCAGTGGTAGAACACCTGCACAGCACATGCGAGGCTCCGAGTTCAATCTCCGGTGCTGCAAAAACAAAAACAAAACAAAATGTTCCTTGAGGAAGCTGAGAAGTTGCACTTAATAGACAAAGGCTTTAAATCATTTTCATAAATGTCTAAATAATTAAATGTCTGTCGAAAGACAATAAAGAAGACTTCAAGAAGTAGCAAGATGGAAGGAGACCCTCATGGTTATACAAAATTACATACAAGAGGAAGTGAGGGGAAAGGTGAAAAAAAAAAACAAGGGGGAGAAATGAATTACAGTAGATGGGGTAGAGAGAGAGGAGGGGAGGGCAGGGGAGGGGAGTGGGGATAGTAGAGGATAGGAAAGGCAGCAGAATACAACAGACACTAGTATGGCAATATGTAAATCAGTGGATGTGTAACTGATGTGATGCTGCAATCTGTATACGGGGTAAATATGGGAGTTCATAACCCACTTGAATCAAAGTGTGAAATATGATATGTCAAGAACTATGTAATGTTTTGAACAACCAACAATAAAAATTAAAAAAAAAAAGAAGTAGCAAGAGACTTCATGTTTGTGGCTCAGAAGACTTAATATTGTTAAGGCAATACTTTCCAAAAGATCTGCTGATCTAATGTGATCCCCACCAAAATTCCATAATTATTTTTATAAGTTGAGACTCTAGTCCTAATAGTTACATGGAAATTTGGGGATCCCAGAATAGTCAAAACAAACTTGGGGAGCGGGGAATAAAGAAAAAATGTTGAAGGAATCACACTTTGTGATTTAAAAATGTGGTATGAAGGGCTGGGGATGTGGCTCAAGCGGTAGCGCGCTCGCCTGGCATGCGTGCGGCCCGGGTTGGATCCTCAGCACCACATACCAACAAAGATGTTGTGTCTGCCGAGAAGTAAAAAAAATAAATAAATATTAAAATTTAAAAAAAAAATGTGGTAGGAAGAATAGAAGTCCAGTGGATTAGACAAAGGAGAATAAAGGGGAAGGAGGAGGATAGGAATAAAGACAGTGGAATGAATCTGACATTACTTTCCTATGTACACATATGAATACACCACAGTGAATCTCAACACTGTGTATTTCCACAAGACTGGGATCCCAATTAGAATAAGATATACTCCGTGTTTGTATAAATATGTCAAAATAGACTATACCCTCGTGTATAATTAAAAATAACAAATAAAAAAATTAAAATGTACTATAAAACTATGGTAATCCAAACAGTATGACACTAGCATATGTAGTTCAAACAATATAATTGGGGATCTAGAAATAAACCTCAATGTTTACAGTCAATTGATTTTCAATAAGAATGCCAAAACAATTCAATGGGAAAGAATAGTTTTTCAACAAATTCTATGGGGTAGTGGATATCCACAGGTAAAAGGATTGTGGACCCCTATCTAACACCACATGCAAAAATTAACTCAAGATGAATCAAGAACCAAGCACTAAAATTATGAAACTCTTAGAAAAAAATATAGGCACAAATCTTCATGACCTTGGATTAGGTGATGTTTTCAGTGAAGGACATAAGCACAAATAAACAGAGAAAAGTTGACAGATTTGATTTCATCAAAATTAAAAATATCTGTGCTTGTTATTCACCATCAAAAAGTAAAAAGACAACCCACAAAATGGGGCAAAATATTTGAAAATCAAGTATCTGATATTTGCATCTAGAATCTATTAAAAAAACCTCTAATAACTCAATAACAAGAAGGCAAAGAACTCAATTAACTACTGGGCAAAAGATATGAATACACATTTCTTCAAAGAATATACACAAAATAACAAGAAAAAATAAAACAACGTTCAATCCTCAGGCACCAGGGAAATGCAAATCAATGCCACTTCAAACCCACTAGGATGAGTTTTTTAAATACCCCCCCCCCAAAAAAAAAAAGTGGCAAGATATTAGTGTTGGCAAAAAGATGGAGAAATTGGAACTCATTACTGATAGGCACCTACATCAGTGGCCCAGATGCTCTGGAAGACTGGCAGTTCCTTAAAAGTTAAACAGAGGTTCCCATCTTACCCAACAGTTCCACTTCCACATATATTTTTCATAGTATTGAATACATATGTGCATATGAAATCTTGCCCACAAATGTTCAAAGCAGAATTATTCATAACAGCCAAGAAGTGGAAGGAACCCAAATGTCCATCAACTGAGGGACAGATTAGCAAAACATGGTATATCCTTATAATGGAATATTACTCAGCAGTAAAAGAATGAAATATAAATAAATACTATTCACTTGGTACTGCTCTTTCAGACCACGAGTAAAATGACAACCCACAAAATAGGGGAAAATCTCTCCAAATCACATATCTAATAAAGAACTTGTGTTCAGATATATGAACAGCTCTTTTAATTCATAAAAATATAAATAACTTATTTTTTCAATGGATCAAGATCTAAATGGGCAGTTCTCCAAAGAAGATATTCAGCTGGGCATGGTGGTGCCTGCTTATCACCCCATTGACTCAGGAGGAGCACAAATTTGAGGCCAGTCTAGGAAACATAGGAACACCCTGTCTCAACATAAAAAGTAAAAAGGGCCAGGAGCATACTCAGAGGTAGAGGGCCCCTAGGTTCCATCCCCACAAAAATGAAATAAAATACCATAAAAATGACCACAATAATTAAATAAAATAAAATGGGCTGAGGATGTAACTCAGTGGTAGAGCAGCCTTGGGTTCAAACCCCAGTACCCACCTCCACAAACACCAAAAAAAAAAAAAAAAAAAAAAAAAAAAGCACAAGCGGTTCCTCAAAATGTTATCCATATCCTTATAATCCAGCAAGTCCATTTCTAGGTTTATACAAAAGAGAAATGAAAACAGACATCCAAACACTTGTACTTGAATATTCATGGAGGCATTACTCACAATAGCCAAAAGTCACTCCGCTGCCCATCAACTGGTGACTAGATTAACAAAATACGATATAACCATATTAATGGAATCTTACTTGGCAATAAAAAAGAATGAATTGCCGACCCATGCTACAACAGGAACGAAACTTGAAAACATTATGCTAAATGAAAAAAGCCATTAGTATTCATTTTTATGAATTGCCCAGACGAGGCGAATCCAGAGACAAAGTAGATTGGTTATGCCAGAGACTTAATAGGTGTAGGATTTTTTTTTATAAAGTGACAAAAATATCATAAAATTAAATAACGGTGATGGTTGCACAACTCCATAACTGTACTAAAGGCCACTTTTAAGGGGAGGGGTGTTTTACAGTCTGTGAATTATATTTCAATAAAATTGTTATTTAAAAAGAAAAATAATTGATTCCTAATTATTTTTACTACATTTTACTGTTACCTGTGCTCTTGAGATTATTTGCACCTGTTGTTTCTGTACAATGGAAATTATAATACTGTGCCTTTTCCCAATTCCAAGTTCAGTGACGTGTGTAGCTTGGAATAAGCCCTGGTGTGACTGTTTAAACCAAAGAAATTGCCAAACACACTACTAACCAAGGCGCTTTCCTCCCAGAGAGCCATTTGTATTTCTTTTTCTCCCTGTTTACTATTTACCAGCAGCACACTGGTGGTCTTGCCATGAATACCCTCCACAAAGCCTTTATGATCACTCTTGCTTTATTTGAATCTGTGCTGCGGTTGTATTGCTTTAACCCAGCCTTTGGCAAATAGGGAAACCAAGGAGGGTCAGAGTCATCTGGCTCTCCCTAGGTCTCCGCCAATCAAAGGCCACTTACTGCTTCCTGGATGGCAGCTGACATTATCCTCAGGATGGGTTGGCTGTCTGTCATGTGCCTTTGTGTGACATCCCCACATACTCTTGCCTCCTAAAGCCTCTGCCTAAAGCTCTCTGACTCAGGGACAGCTCATCAGCATCTGTCAGATCCCTGAGCCACCTCCCATTGTAGAGGCGGGGAGACCCAGTCTTGGTAAAGTTAATGTCTAATAGAATAAGACTTTTAACATATGTAGTTTATACTGCAATATAATGATGCTATCCATAAGATAATGACAGGATTTATAAAATAAGTACACAGACAATAGGACTCAGGAATGGAATACCACTTTTTTAATGTATATTTTTATTAGTTGTTGATGGACCTTTATTTTATTTTCTTATTTATATATGGTGCTGAGAATTGTACCCAGTGCCTCATGTATGCTAGGCAAGCGCTCTACCACTGAGCCACCATCCCAGTGGTGGAATACCACTTTAAAATTGCATCTTCAACAGATTTTTTTTTCAGGCTCATTAGCATTTGTGCCTTTATTTGGAGGTAAGTTCTACTTAACAATGACGTACAGATCACTTTTGATGTGTCAGACACTTCTCTAAGCATTTTATAAGTAATAATGCTTTAATCTTTATCTAATTTTAGAGTATTTTCATCACTCACAAAAGAAACTCTGTACCTGTTAACAGACATTCCTTATTCTCCCAACCCCTGGCAACCCTGAATTACTTCCTGCTTCTATCCAGAATTTATATAGTTATTTAAGTTTATTATATAATTATATAATATACCATATTTAAGTATATGTTAATTATATAATATATATAATATACCATATTTAAGTATGTTAATTATATAATATATATAATATACCATGTAATATATAATATACCATATATAATATATACATAATATATATAATATACCATATAATATATATAATATACCATGTGGTATGTTATATAAATATATAATATATATAATATACCATATTTAAGTATATGTTAATGGGCTGGGGATGTGGCTCAAGCGGTAGCGCACTCGCCTGGCTTGTGTGCAGCCCAGGTTCGATCCTCAGCACCACATACAAACAAAGATGTTGTGTCTGCTGAAAACTAAAAAAAATAAATATTAAAAAAAACTTTCAGCCTTTCTTTAAAAAAAAGTATATGTTAATTATATAATATACCATATATAAGTATATTATATAATTATATAATAAACGTAATTATATCAATTATGGATAATTTACATAAATGAAATCGTACAGTATGTGGCATTTATTTTTATTTTTAATTTTTTAATTTTTTGCAAATGGCTTAGTCTATTGTCATTTCTGTGTTGTAGATGAGAATACAGAAACAGAGAAGTTAAATCACCTTGGTCAATGCCACCCAGCAGTAGTAGAATCCAAACTCAAGCAGCCTGATGCCAGAGTTCTTGCTAAGTCTCAGAATCAAAACTGAATAATTTCAAAGGTAGACACTGAAGGTCTTTTGTGAACATGAGGTGTGGACCAAATTGTTCCATGTGCGCCTCTCCAATGAGAGATTAACAGTTTGCCTTCTCCTGGGGCCAGAGGTGGGGAAGGCAAGAATGGCAGAGAGGGAACAAGTTTTCCCCTGAAGGAGTAGTTGCTCAATCAACCTTTGTCTCTTGACAGAGATAGAATCTCTCCCGGGATAAGCACCTGCATTTTAAATTCCTGTGGCCTGCCCAGCAGCTGAATCCCTTACCACATGGAGAAAGCCCCATGATACAGTCTTGGTGCACTGCAGAAACGGAGGGCCAAACGTGCCCTCTGGTCCCTAATCCAGACACAGGCACCCCCGCCCCAGGGTGTGAGCTGTCACACTAGCCTGCCGAGCAACCCCCATAGCAGGACCTGGTGACCATCCTCCTGCTCAGCCTCCTTGGGTACTGCACGCATTCTGAGCCCAAGGTCCCCAGCTCCCCATGCCTGTTCTCTGCTCTCCAGGTATTTCTCAACCTTCTCCAAGCACTTCCCCACCTTGCCCAGGCTCTTGGAGGATCAGAAGCGACTCATAACCAACTCTCAGCTGCTTTGAGCTTCTGCAGAGACCCTTGGTCACTGCTTCTTCCCATGGGTAAGCCAGTATCTCAGGGCTGCCCCTGGACCAGGCCCCTGGAGGAACCCTGTCCCATGTCATCCTCATTGAGATATTCATGAAGCATTGATTACCTGTCCATCATTTTTTTTTTTTTTTTGAGACAGGGTGTTGCTATGTTGCCCAGCTTGGCCTCGGATTTTCCATCCTCCTGCCTGAGTCTCCCAGGTGGCTGGGATGGCAGGTGTGCACCACCAAGCCTCGTTTCTAGTTAGCATTCTTCACTTTTCTTTTCTGCACTGATATCAGAGCCTCACTGGCCCCAGGTCCAGCTGGGTTTAGGAGTGAAACCACTGTGGACAGGATAGCCTCAGTCCTTGTCCTCCTGGTGCTAGTGCTCTGGCTGGGGACCAAAATCAGACAGCTGATTACACAAGGCACCACGAATGCACTATTGTGATCTGCTAGATGGCAAAGAATAGGTATGCAGGGCACCTGACCTGGCCTCGGTGATCAGGGAGGGCTTCTCTGAGGAGGTGATGTTTGATCTGCACTCCTGTGGATGAATAGGTGGTAATTAAATAAAGGAAGGAGGGAGGGAGACTTCCCGATAGAGGAAAGAGAGTAGGTCTGAGCATGTTGTCTGTGGTGTGTTAAAGTGGAGGCTGTCAGCGTCTGGTGAAAGGACCCAGGAAAGAAAGGAAGAGTTGTGTAGGTGACGGAGCTTGGGGCATGAACAGGGAGCTGGATGGCAGAGTCAGGCCATGAGCGTGGTGTAGAGAGACTAGGCTTGGGGTGATGTGGGTGATGTGAGGTCAGGCTCTGACTCCTCCCACTTCCTTCCCAGGACACAAGGTGGTGGCGCTTCCCTGGAGTCAGGTGGGAAGGGAACATCTTCCTGGGGCCCTCTAGTCTGTGGTCGGTGGCCCTGGGGTGGGGGGGAAGGCTTTAGCAGGTCAGGTCCATGTGGCAGCCAGGGGCTGGGAGAGGTCCCTGCTCTGCTTGTCATTGCTGGTCTCTGTGGACCTGGGGCTTTTCTTGCACAGGGCTCGGGTTCTCTGCACATCTGCCCTTTCCCAATCCTTCTGTCACTGGAAAAAAGATGTCGCTGGAAGAGGGTTCTCAATGGGAGAGGGAACTCAACTTAGGAAATCGGGGTCCTTGGCATACGTGATGGAAAAGAATTTCAGCACTCATCAGTGGAGATTTACTTAGAAAAGCAAAGAATCCACATTCAAGGGAGACCGTAGGCCAGCTGGAGGGTGAGGGGTGCATTTTGGGGGGTTCCCAACTCCACTTTTAAAGGACACTTGGTGAGGGGTGGGCAGGGGAAGGTCTGTGAGGATAACATGGGTCTGGTGATCACAAGATAGTTTATGGTGGTTCTCAGGATTCTTTCATTATCTGGTCAGTAGATAACACTACAAAGTCCCCTAATTACAGGTTTCTTAAAATGTTGCATCTCCCTTTGCCTAATTTATTTATTGCATAGGCTTATTAACAGTGCACAAGGTCATTATCATAACAGTAACTTTAAGATTTATAGATTTCTCAGAAATTTGGGAGTGACAGGCCTGGGAAGATATGTGGGAGCTCAGGTTAAAATTATATTTCCTTGTCCTGCCCGTATGTCTCCTTTCTACCTATTTTTTGTTTCTTCCATCCTACCTCAATTCAACAATCATTTCCATTAGCAAACCTGCTGCCTGTGATGAGCCTGTCCCAGGCCAGGGTGAACAAGAGGCGGTCCCTACCCTCAGGGAGGTTACTCCAGCCAGGGAGAGCCAGGACCACAGTGGAAAACCCTGCCTGCCTCAGCCTCCCTGCCAGGCAGGGACCCTTGCCCCAAGCCCATGAAACTGAGGTTGGCATTCAGAGTCACCTGCTGGGTGGGTTCCCGCCAGGCCAGCTGGGCAGGGCGGGGCAGGTGCAGGCTGGCAAGTGGGCAAGGTAGGGCAGGGCCCATCAGCTCAATTGACCAGCCAGTTCCTGCAACGTCAGCCACGGGCTCTTCCCTGGCTCTGGGCCCAGAGGGCACTTCAGGAAGCAGGACATACAAGCAAAGCAGGTCCTGGGGAGGCTCCTCCGGCAAGGCCTGCCTGGCCTCTCCTGGCCTCTCTACCTCTCCAGATTCCCTAGGGAGGTCTCAGGAAAGTGTGGGGAGGGTTCTGTCTTCTCCAAACTTCTGGGAGACTCCCCAAGAGAGGAAGCAAGAAAGTGACCCTCCTGTCACCCACAAAATCTGGGGTCAGAGGTCACCCAAATAAACGACGAGGCGCTGTTTGCAGTGGTTATCTGAGCCTGCCCGTGGCTCCTTTCTTTTAAGGCTCAGAGTCCAGCAGCACCCCCTACCCCTGCTGCTGGGGCCCAAGTCAGGGAGGCCACAGGTGACTTCCTGCATGTCTAGTTGTTCCACCTGTTTGTGTTCAAAGGTATTTATTAGGGCCAACAGGCTCAGCCAGGCGGAATGTGTGGCTCCTTCTGTAATGCTCAGTGGATTTATTATTTCATAGCAGAGGGAGGTGTAGTTTTTTGTTGTTGTTGGTTTTTTGTTTGTTTTTTGGGGTGTTGCTGAGGATTGAAATAAGGGAGCGTCCTGAACGCCGGACAAGCATTTTTCCCCTGTGCAATGACTCCTGGCCCCAAATCGAGCCTTTGCCCTGCTCCCTGTACAGCCAGGTCGTAACTCTTCCGCTCTCCTCTGGGATTCCCCAGGAGTAGACCACACACGATTCGGATTCTGCTCAGGGTGCTCCGCTGAAGCCTCTGTGTCCCAAGGGACATCAGGCATCTCCCAGATGTTATGTCATCACTCCCCAGAAGAAATCCTCCGAGGCTGGAGCTGTGGCCATTTTCCAGATGCAGGGACTGAGCCTCATCCCAGAGGATGACACTGCATAGGCTGGTGTCCAGTCAGCAGCAGGGCCCCTGCGGAAGCTGATCTGCCAGCGACCTCACTTTGGCCTAGAGGCCATTAGGCTGCCTCCCCTGAGCCTGTTTCCTCTTGGGGGAAAATGGGCACTGCTCCACCTGGTGAAAGGCTGGGACTTAGCTAGCCAGGCAGCCCATTGGAGACCCAAGGAAGGACAGGGCAGAGGAGGCCTGGACACCAGGGACCACCATCAGAGGACAAACTCAGTTTCTTAGCTGAAGAACAGGGACTTTCTCTACCCTGGGAGGTGTCAGGTGATGAAGGGTGTGTGTGACATCTCTGGGCATCTGGCAGACTGCAGGCACTGACATGGGTCTTGCTCCAGCACTCCCAGTGTCCTTTGAGAACTACGATTCATGACTTTCCTCTCAATGAGATGCTCAGAAATAGAAAAGCTGTAAGCTGATGGTTCACATGGGAAAAACAGATTGCCAACCCCTTTACACCATAAAAAAAGTATTCTAAAGAGAAGACACTATAATCCTTTTAAAAATATTACTTTTACTCTTTATTGCATATATTTAAGGTGAAATGCTTAGAGTTGTCAAGCAAATTGACATATCTATCATCTCACATAGTTACTCTATGTGTGTGTATGTGTGTGTGTGTGTGTGTATGTGTCACAAGCACCAACATCATGTCAGGTATGGTAATCCCAGCAACTCAGGAGACTTGAGACAGGAGGATTGCAAGTTTGAGGTCAGCCTCAGCAACTTAGCAAGACCCTGTCTCAAAATTAAAAAGAACTGGGGATGTAGCTCAATGGTAAAGGGTCCCTGAGTTCAACCTCTTACACCAAAAACCAAACCAAAAAAAAAAAAAAAAAAAGCACCAACATTTAGTCTTTCACTAAAAAATCCCAAATATAATTTTAAAAAAATATTTATTTATTTATTTTAGGTGGATACAATATCTTTATTTTATTTTTACATGGTGCTCAGAATCAAACCCAGTGCCTCACACGTGCTAGGCGAGCATGCTACCACTTGAGCCACATCCCAGCCCCCCAAATATAATTTTTTTAAAACAATATTTTTAGTTGTAGATGGACACAATATCTTTATTTATTATATCTTTTTTTTTAATGTGATGCTGAGGATTGAACCCAGTGCCTCACATGTGCAAAGCAAGCGCTCTACCACTGAGCCCCAGCCCTCCAATATAATTTGATAACTATAGTCCTCATATTTTATATTAGATCTCTAACTTATTCATCTGGCATATCTGCCAATTTGTATCCTTGATACATGTCCCCATTTCCTACTGTCACCCCCCCCCCCCCCCCCGTAAAGCAGGTGGTGACCAGTGACTGATAAATCATCTACAGAGGTTAGTCAGGTGGGACAGAGGCCTAGCTAGGGAGCTGGGGTCTGGCACGGCCAGCCAGGTCCCCATAAACACCTGAGTGCCCTGTACAGGCCCTGAGCACAGGTTCCTGCACACACACGGGAGGTCAGGAAGATGTAAAATGGGAAGTAAGAGTAGCAGAGAATCATATCCTGGTGAGGGAAGCATGTGGCAATACAGAATATTCCAGACAGGATGGGGCCAAAGTTCTCAAAACACAGGAAGGGAGGATCCCACAAATATGACCAGACAGGGAATGATCACATCAACAGATGAAAATCCTCACTTTGCCATGTTAAGTAAAAGGAGGCTGCGTGAAGCCCCTGCATATATGCATATTAATGCTCACGTCATACATATTCATAAGGACTGGAAGGAAATCATCACAACACGAGAACACTAGCAGCGGTTGTCTCTGAATTGTAGAACTAGGGATGTTTCTTTTTCTTCTTAAAAATTTCTTCATTCTTCTATTATGATCCTGAAATATTTTATAGGCAAATGGGAGAATTTTTTGTTTTTAAGCTGGGAGGTTTTACAGATGAGATTTTTTACTCCCAGCAATATCATGTCAAGGACAGAGACTTTGTTACCAGCATAGCCTCACAACCAGAAAATCATTAAGGATTTTTTTAAAGTATGCTTTATAATATGGAAACGATAATGTTCATTTCTGAGCGTTGATATTCCTGGCTGAGGCAGGCCACCTTTATTTCACACCTCGGGCTCTGGGTGCCTGATTATTCACTGTCATCCTCACCGACTCACTTGCTAGATCTGCTGCCTGCTGGGAGGTGTTAAAAAAAGCCCTTTTTTAGCTAGATAATTGAATTGGCTGAGGGAAGTGGAGTGTTTTATTTTTGGTGGGAATGGCTGGCTCATTCCACCGAGTCTTTTAAAATTTTACTTGAAGGATTGTTACCGTCTGGTGATGGCTTATAGCTTTTTTTTTTTTTTTTTTGTCCATTTTACATTGTTTCTGAACAAGGTATAGATGCCCCCGAGAAGAAATTCTACTTTGTGGCGTCTTTATTCAAATCTGGGTGTGTGTGTGTGTCTATGTTCAGAAGGAAGCTGGAATCGTTAGACAGCTGGCTTGTTTGGAGACAAGAAATCCATGTGATTTTGGAATGTCTCGGTGGAATCTCACTTTCCACAAGTCTGGGCTGGTGGCTCAGGGGGTCCAGGGCTCCAGGCCCATCAGTTAGCTCAGGCTCGTTAGTGGATCTGTCTTTCCTCATAGAAGAACAGAGTTGGAGGGTTGGCTGGTTATTTTGCTCCATATCGATTACAATTGTCAATGAATTGACTCAACTGATGGGATATTTTAGCAATATGTTACTTGGCTTTAATCCTGCTAATAATATCCAATGGAGAGAATCTTTGAAGACGCTGAGCTCTGAGCAGACTTTTTTTTTATCATTATGGTAAAACACATAAAATTTACCATTTCAACAGCTTTTGAATATACAGTCCAGTGGCATTAAGCACATTTACATAGTCAAGGCACCATCACTACCATCCACCCTTTCTGTCTTCCCCAAACAAACTCTGTGCCCATTAAGTCCCCCTCCCCCTCCCCCAGCCCCTGGCAAGCCACCATTCTACTTCCTGTCACGGTGACTGTGACTTCTCTAGGGACCGCATGTCAGTGGAATAATCATATACTATTTGTCCTTTGTGTGTGACTTATTTCATTAGCACAATGTCTTCCAGGGTCATCCATGATGTAGCGCGTATCAGGGCTTCATTCCTTTCTGAGGCTGGATCATCTTCCACGGGCCAGATTTTGTTTATCCATTTATCATCACTGGGGTTTCTACCATTTGGCCTTGGTGAATGATGCAGGTCTGAACACGGGTGGGCAAACATCTGATCCCATCCCTGTTTTCTGTTCCTTTGGGTCTTTGTATCCCCAGAAGTTGAATTGCTGAACAAGCAGACATTTTAATAGAAATAGAAACTAGGCCATTTGGAAAATCCTTGGGCTCCCGAGTCTTGCTGTCAATACCAGCCTCTAGGGGAACCCCTAAGACATTTAGAAAATACAGCTCCGGCAAAATCCTAGCCCATCAGTCTGAGCTGGGAGGGTCATCAGAAGTCACGGAATTCAAAGCCCTCCCTTGATGGATGAAGAGTTTGCTTTGAATCCAAGTCATGCTACAAGCCAGTTCTTTTCTCCTGACCATGAAGGCTGGGCCCAGGGCATACCCACCTAACTTCTCCTCCTGGAGGATAAAGGAAAACAAAATGGCAAACACAGAGGAGGAATTGGAGGGGAATCTTCTGCTGGGTCAGACACTGCTTGCTCTCTGGGACTGGCTTGCTGCATCTATATGTCTCTTGGGAATGGCCCAGGGAATTCCAAGAGGCACCTGACGGACTCACTAAATCCGAACTGACAAGCAATCTAGAGCATTAAAAGGTGTAGCTGATAGAGTCATGGATTGAAGCCACAGTCCATCAGGGATTTCCCCCATGCAGACAGACAGAAGAGGCTCTGTCCAGCAAACAGCCAACTGAGATTCTGGTTTGGCAACAGCTGTGGGGAAGGCTAAAAGGTGGATGTCAAAGCCATTTATATTCTTTCTGGCTGCCCAGCACCAGTCATAGAAGCCTGCTGATCATTTTCTCTGCCTTCCTTGAAGCTAGGTCCTGCCCGAGCTGTGTCATGTGCCTTGAGACTTGTTCCTGGTTCTGTAGACTCTACACCAGATTCTCCAGGCTTCTTGGAAATTCTGAGTTACCCAGTATTGTTTCATGCATTCCATTTCTGCTCAAGTCAGTTAAAATTAGTCTCTGTGGTTACAACTAAAGAATCTAGACTGATTCAACAGACTACTTGTTATAGGTTAGCATTAAGTTTGGCTGTGAAGAGCGGTCACACCTCCCACCCCCATCCCTGCCAAATAAGGGTGCTTTAAACAAGAAATTTATCTCTCTCCCACGTAAAAGTCAGGATGAGCTGTCTCGGCTGGTCTGGCAACACAAAGACCTCTGGTGTCCTCCATCCTTCCAGCTGCTCATTCTGCCATTCCTTGCATGTAACCTGCATCCTCATGGTCCAAGATGATGGCTGGATCACATTCACATTTCAGTTTTTTGGGTTTTTCTTTTTTGTAACAGAAGAAGAGACAAAGAATTTGTAACAGCCATTGCTTAAGGTTTTTATTTATTTTTTTTTATTTTGGTACCAGGGATTGAAACCAGGGGCACTCAGCCACTGAGTCACATCCCCAGTTCCATTTTATAGTTTATTTAGAGACAATTGCTTAGTTGCTTAGCGCCTCGCCATTGTTGAGGCTGGCTTTGAACTTGCGATCCTCCTGTCTCAGCCACCT
The DNA here is from genome assembly GCF_964194105.1 of Spermophilus citellus. Lineage (NCBI taxonomy): Eukaryota > Metazoa > Chordata > Mammalia > Rodentia > Sciuridae > Spermophilus > Spermophilus citellus. Next base: position 37,747,088 of record NC_138187.1, read on the forward strand.
GAGCTGCTGGGATTACAGGTGTGAGCCCCACCGTGCTTAAGGTTCTTGAATGTTTAAAACTTATTGGCCCTTCTGAAATTAATGGCAATAGTAGCATGACTTTCCAAGTTGTACTGAAAACTCTCAGATTGCACACTCTAAAAGGATGCATTTTGTGGTATGTGGATTGTTTTTCCCTTTGAAAAAGAAAATGAAAAGTAACTGGACCGTACTTAGACACATGGCCACATGGAGCTGCAAGGAAGCCTGGGAAATGTAGGCTATCCTAGGTGGTTGCCATGCCAGCTAAAAAGGAGGGCTTTCATTCACTAGAGAAGAAAGAACAGAAATGGGGACAGTTAGCAGCCTGCCCCAGTGAGGGAGCAAGAAGGGTGCTTGGACATTTGCAGGTTAAGGTCCTTATCCCTCAGTTGTCCACAAACCAGTCAAAGTCCTGGAAGTGACGCCTTCATTTTCGTAGAGGAATGTCCTTTTAGTTTCTAAGTTTCTAACAACCATGGCTCAGTTAACTAAGAGCAGAGAAATTTAGCGTCCTTAGCCTTAACTGGAGTACACAGCACTGGGTGGCCCGTGAGGGTCAAGGTGAAGATGTGTGGTGGAGGACTTGGTGTTCATGCTCGGCCCCCGAGGCCACCTCGGGATCCGAGCATCAGAGGTCAGAGTGTACACTCACCGGCAGCGTTGGCATCACCTGAGGGCCTTCTTAGAAATGCACCTTTTTAGGCCCCAGCTCAGGGGCCCTAAATTTAGGGCTCCCGAATTTAGGGCTCCCGAATCAGAAACTGGGGCAGGAGCACTCACCTGTGTCTATACAGCCTTCTACGGATTCTGAAGTTGAGTTTTGAGAACCACTGCTCAAAAAACCCCAGGAAGCTGGGGCTGGTGGCACATGATTGTAATTCCAGCTGCTCAGGAGGCTGAGGCAGGAGGATCGAGAGTTCAAAGCCAGCCTCAGCAAAAGCGAGGCACTAAGCAACTCAGTGAGACCCTGTCTCTAAATAAAATACAAAATAGGGCTAGGGATGTGACTCAGTGGTCAAGTGCCCCTGAGTTCAATCCCCCACAAAATCTCCTCCCACCTCCCCAGCCCGGATGTCAAAAAAACAGTCCAGGCAAGTTCTGCCTCTCCCAGAGCTGTGTACGTTGAGTTTTGCACTCACTACTGCGGTTTCCAGTACCAGGCACATATAGGTACTCAATATGTATTTGTCAAATGAATGAGTGAGTGAATGAGTGAGTGAATGAATGAGTGAATGAATGAATGAGTGAATGAATGAATGAGTGAATGAATGAATGAGTGAATGAGCGAATGAATGAATGAGTGAATGAATGAATGAGTGAATGAATGAATAGATGAGTGAGATGTTCTTGGCTCTCATTGAAGGAAACTGTTGAAATTCAGGGCTTTGCCTTTGCTGTGGTACATTGTTCGTCGTTCCTCTGTCACCCCCATTTCCTGTGCCCTATGTCAATCTCCACATTAGAAATTTGTTTTAAAACCTAGAGCTAGGAGGAACTTGCCTCCCCTGAGGAATGGTGTTGTATCCGTTGGGGTCCCACCAGGGTCCAGATGGCAGACTTAGGAGGGGTTATTTACAATGGCGCTGTTGACAAAGGTGTGGATAACCGCAGAGAGGTTGTTATCAGCCTTGGCTAGAAGGAGTGGGGAAGGAGGGGTTGCCAGACACTGGTGACAAGAGAGCTAGGAATGGAGGGGGGGGATGACCTTCAGTTGAGGGGACTAGCCAGCCCCAGACAGCTTGACCTTGAAGGGACGAGAAGCTGGGGGTAGGGAGCAGATTCACTGCTAAACCTCTCCCTGATCTCATATTAGTGCACAACCCAGCCAGAAGCGGATGGTACAGGTCTCTCTTGATATGGTCTGTACAGCTCAGCTTCCTACATCTAAGAATGGCCTAGAGAAAACTTGAAAGGAGACCTCGAATGACAAAGGGGAGATAAGTGACATAGATGTGCTTCTTTCCTGGACAATAAGAAGGGCATGACTGATGAATCCTGTCTCCCTTTTCACTTTGCCTGTCAGGAAGCTCTGGGCCAAATTAGAGGCTTGCCCAGAGCAACTGTATCAGCCTTTGCCTTACCTTTTGGCTTCTTTTGTCCCTTGTGGTCACTTTTTTTTTTCATTCACTCGGCTCTGATTCCTTCTTGCTATCTGAGTTCTGATTATTTTATTGCATGCTTTTTTTTTTGTATGCCATCTCTACCTTTGTGGTCAGACTCTTGGCACATATACAAGGCTTTAAAATAAAAAATAAGAACCAGAGAGAGGATTTCAAAGACTCCTAGGACAAATCAATGATAAATGTTCAAGGAGATGGAAATGCTAACTACTCTGATTGGATCATCACACATTACCTCCATGTATCAAATTATCACAAGGTACCCCATAAATATGTAGAGTTATTATATGTCAATTAAAAATGTAAAAAAAAGTTAGATTAAAAAATTATAAAATAGCAGGCCTGAAGGTATTATTTAGTGATAAAGCACTTGCCTAGCATGTGTGAGACCCTGGGTTCGAATCCCAGCCCTGTCAAAAAATAAAAACAATAGTCAAATTTAAAATTAAATGCATCAAATGACTACTCCGTGCCAAACGCTGTCATAGGTGCTAGATGACGTAGGAAAACCCAGAGAGACACAATCTCAAGGTGACCCCAGAGTCCACATTAGGGCGTAGTTCAAGGATGTGCGGATGCCGTGAGGAGGGAGAAGGAGGCTGACGCCAAGCCATGGGGGAAGATGAACTTGCACCAGCCTCTCCAGGGATGGGTGAGGTCACACAGCTCTTCTGGAGTCAAGCATAGGACTCAGGGCTTCACTTCTGAGGCCAAGTCCAGGTCATGCTCAATCTGCCCAGGACGGGGATGGGCATCTCAAACGAGCACCTCAGCAGGAGTCTGTGTAAAAGTCTGCAGCTTCCTGCTTTGTGTCCAAGTCTTCTCCACAGTGATGAGATCCAGGAGAACCACAGCCGGGGGCCAGGACGCCCCACTCCTCAACTACACCCCAGCCACAGGGGTGGCCGGCAGAACGTTCTGAGATGATGGAAATGTCCCGAAGGGCATGGGAAGAGTGGAGAAAGGGCTGGGGTTGTAGCTCAGTGGTAGTGCACTCTCTTAGCATGTGCGAGGCTCTGGGTTCGATCCTCAACACCACATAAAAATAAATAAAATAAATAAATAAGTAAATAAAATAAAGGTATTGTGTCCAACTACAACTGAAAAAAAAACAAATTAAAAAAAAAGAATGGAGGAACTTTGGATTGGGCAAAGGGTGGGGAGGAGTTAGGAGGATAAGAAAGATGATGGAATGAGACAGACATCATTACCCTAGGTACATGTATGATTGCACAAATGGTGCGTCTTTACACTGTGTACAACCAAAGAATTGAAATGTTGCACTCCATTTGTGTATGATGAATTAAAATGCATTCTCCTGTCAAGTACAATTAAGTAGAACAAATTTTAAAAAATCTACCATTTTCACCTTTTGTGTGTGTGTGTGTGTGTGTGTGTGTGTGTGTGGTGGTGGTGGTGCTGGGGATTAAATCCTGGGCCTTGTGCAAGCACTCTGCCAACTGAGCTATATCCCCTGTCCCTCATTTTGACCATTTTAAGTGTGCCATTCAGTGGCATTAAGCACATGCACATTATTGTGCAACCATCACCATCATCGGTCTCCAGAACTGTCTTCCCAGACTGAAACTCTGTCCACACTAACTCACCATTCCCCACTACCCCTATCCCTGGCAATCATCAATCCACTTTCTGTCTCTATGAATTTGAGCACTCTAGGGACCTCATATAAATGCACCCATACAATATGTGAACCTTTGTGACTGCCTTATTTTACTTAGCACACTGTCCTCAAGATTCATCTACAATGTATTCCATGTCAGAATTCTTTTCCTTTTTAAGACTGCATAATATTCCATTTTATGCATAGACCACATTTTGTGTATCCATTCATCCATGGATGTATGTTTAGATTGCTTCCACCTTTGGGCTATTATAAATAAAGCTGTTGTAAACACAAGTGTGCAAAAATCTGTCCAAGACCCTGTTTTTACTTCTTTGGGGCATATCCCTGGAAACAGAGTAGTTGGAGCATATGGTAATTCCGTGTTTAATTTTTTGATGAATTGTCATACCAAGTGTATTCGTCAACTTTCCATTACTCTAACCAAATACTTGAGATAATCAACTTAAAAAGAAGAAAAGTTTATTTAGACTCATAATTTGGGAGGCTTCCATCCATGGTGGGTTGGCTCCATTGTTTTGGGGCCTCTGGTGAGGCAGCTCATCACGGTGGAAGCACATGGCAGAAGAGCAAGCTGCTCACCTCAGGTTGACTGAGAAAAAGAAAGACAGGAAGGGGTTGGGCTCTCAGGATCCCCACCAGGGCCTGCCCCTGATGACTAAGTTTCACCCACTAGGCTCCACCTCCTAACAGTTCTGCCACCTCTCAATAGCACCACAGGCTGGCAACCAAGCCTTCTGCACACAGGCCTCTGGGGGACACTTATCTAAACCATAGCACCAAGGAACTGAACCTTGCACTTAAACAGTCACAGGGTTACCTACGGGACAACGCAAATACAGAACATTCCCTGCACTTGGCCACGCTCCTTGGTGGCCCCTCTCCATCATTTTCTCTCCCCCAGGTAATCCCCGATCCTGATTGCTGTCACTAGAGACGAGTTGTCTCTTCTGGAACCTCAAATAAATGAAAACATACCACAAAATCGTTAGCAGCTTCTTTCGCGCAACACCCCACCGCACCTGTGCTGCACAACAGAAAATAAAGAGGCCTGATTCGAAGTGGTGGCTGATGTTCACAGAGCTGCCACTCTCACCAAGGCCAACCTGTGACGTCAGCTGGGCCGGATGAGCTGGCCCCAGCTCACTGCTGTACCCTCCCATTGCCGTGTGTTCTAAATACTGGAGTGAGTTTCGCTCCATTTCCCACATCCCGCATAGTAGGGGTAGCCCACTGCCCCCACCCACATGAGCAGGGCCCTCAGCTCTTCGATGACCCCTTCAGGGACAAGGACCTGGAGAAGCTAGGTCCCAAGGGAATCATCACCTGCTCCCTCCTGTCCATCACCCCCACGCCCAGGAAGGGGTACTTCCTCCTTCCTGTCTTACTCTTAGGTAAACTGAAGAAGTCAGGTCTTGGCTGATTGAATATTGATAGAAACTAGAGGAAATTAGAAAACCCCCTTCCTCTGGGACAAAGCTTCGGTTGATCTGTTGTTTGGGGACCATGACTTTTTCGTTTTCATTCTGTCCTGTCCTTCCCTAGGGCAATCAAACTTGCTGGATTAGCCTAGGACAGGGGTCAGCAAACTACCGCCATGGGCCAAATCTGGTTCCTGGTCCATCTTTGGTGTGGTCCACGAGTAAGAATGGTTGTTACATTTTTTTTTAATCACTGAAAAAAATTAAAAGAAGTATACTACTTCATGACACACAAAAAGTATATAAAATTCAAATTTCACAATCCCCAAATAAAGCCGAGTCGGAACACAGCTTGATGCATTGGCTGATGTATCCTAAATGGCTACTTTCCAACGACAGTGGCAGTGTTGAGTAGTCTCAAGAGTGTGATCTTCAAAGACTAAAAATGCATACTAACTGACCTTAAATGAAAGAGTTTGCTGACCCCCCAGCCCGGGAGATGGAAGACTGAAAATGGAGCAGCTGAAGGGAGAAGTGAAAATACTCCATTTATCCCATAAACATCTCGATGTAACAACAGACCCTCCTGTTTGTAAGTGCTTATGTGAAATGCTTAAAGCACAGCTTCCAGGGGATGGAACAGTGTGGTCGCACCACACTTTGGATGTTAAATGTTCCCCAAAGACCCAGGTGTTAAAGGCATGGTCCTCAGAATGGCAATATTGGGAGGTAATGGACCTTTAAGAGGTGTGGCCTAGTGAGAGGTCTTTAGGTCATTGGGAGGTTCACCCTTGGAGGGGATATTGGGACTCCAGCCCCCTTCTCACTCTTTTACTTCTTCATAAGGAGGTGAATGGTTTTATTCCATAGTGATGTACTGCCTCAGAACCAAAACAACATGGCCAATCAATCAATATGGACTGAAATCCTCAAACTGTGAGCAAACATGAACCTTTTTTCTTTGTCAATTGATTGTCTCAGGCATTTGTTATAGTAATGGAAAACTGACTAACACAGATGGTTGTTTTGTGTTCAACACCTTCTCTTCCATACTGACAAACTGACCTGTTAAGGACAAGTGACCTGTTAAGGACAACTGTTCTCACCCTCCTTGCTTCCTTTCTGATTTTATTCTTCATTTTCTCAACCTCTGAGTGGGTGGGTGGGGAACCCTGTAGAAGACTGGGTGAACACAAGAGCCACACAGGAAAGGCCTTATGGAATGCATCCAGCTGTCAAAGGTGACCCTCACAATTCCATTCTTTCTAAGCACTTGCATCTATCTATCCAGCCACACATTCCTCTGAAGGGTAGCCAGTTTTTCCACCCCTCCACACACATTTTTTACTGGTGGATTATAATTGCATATAATGGTGGGATTTGTTGTTAGGCAATATGACAATATAATTTGGCCACTATTAGTCCCCAGTATTTCCCCTTTCCCTCCTCCTCTCCCTCCCTCTGGTCCCTTTCCTGTGACAATGGCAGTGTTGCTGATCTATTCTGCTGATCTCCCTACAATTTTCATGAGATCTCCCACACCCCGTCTCCAAGTAGCAAGGTTTTGACACCTTCCCCTGTACTTGAATTCTCATTTGCATGTTTTTTTTTTAATGTTTTGAGTTTCAGGGATGTACCCTGTAAACGATTCCTTTATAAACAGCACTGAGAAATGTGTGCATTCTATGAAATGTTGGGTACTGAAAACAAATCGGAGAGAACAGGGGAAAAAATAAAAACAAAACAAAATAAGGAAACAGAAAAGCAAAACCCAATCGGCCTCTCTGAGAAGAAGTCCATCTCAGGTGGGAGGCTGAGTGGCTAAACCTACCAGGGCCAGACCCTAAATGACAGCAGAACTCTGACCCATACCTTCAGCAACCTGCCAGAAAGCCAGAGCAGAGGCTTCGCAGCCCTCAGCCCCAAACCCCAGGACTGGTTCAGTGACAGCCAGCCTCCCTAATTTTTGTCCCCACGTCCAACTTAAGACCAGCCAGACGTGGCCAGATGTGCTCCCAAAAACTATTGCACACAACGCCCTGCCTCTTGTTAGCTACCCGCAGCTGCCCAGGCCAGCAGCCTGCAATCGGGACACCCTGGACCTTCTCTTCTTCACCACAATGCCTTCCTGCTCCTCTGCCTGACCCTGAGTCTCTTCCCAGTACAGGTGCTGGGGGCCAAGACCCTCACCACCGCTTCCACATAGGCAGGCCCCTCTCTCCTGGTGGCAGTCCCCAGCGCCCTGCACTCTGTACGGCAGGAAAGGTTTCACTTTGCCTCCGTAGAGCAGCATGACTCGTCCAAGCTTCCCAGAGCATCCCACTCCCCAGCTTGGGAAGGCCCCAGGGGCCTCCGTCCTGGGCTTCATCTCTTATCTATCTGTAACCTGGTTGATCTCAGCCAGACGTATATTTTCAGATATTTTCCATTAACAACTGTCTGACAACCTTGATCTTAAACCTCAGACTTATATAGCAATATCCATGCCTTGTTAACTACACATGATAGCCAGGCATATTGGCACACCTCTGTAACCCCAGCAACTCAAGGGGCTGAAGCAGGGAGATCTAGGCCAGCCTCAGCCACTTAACAAGACCCTGCCTCAAAATAAAATAAATAAATAAATAAAAAGGAGCGGGGATATTGTAGCTCAGTAGTATATTGAGCCGATTCCTGGTGTCAAAAAATAAGTAAAAATCACAGGAAGCTGTTATTTTGAACGAAGCTCCAGCACCAGGCCTCCACAGACCCGCCCACAAATCAAAATGCAGCCATTCATGTATAGGTTCCACCCAACGGAAGCTGAAGTGGAAGCTGAAGTGGTCACCGGACCTTCCTCCTCATTTAGAGTGAGGGTCTTTTGCAAGTTCATTAAAGCGAGGATCTTGAGATGGGCTTATCCTAGGTTCATGTGGGCCCTGAACCCAAGGCCAGTTAACTTCATGAGAGACAGAAAAGGAGAAGGCACACAGAGACACAGAGAGGGTTCCGGAGGCTGAGGCAGGAGGATTGCAAGTTGAAAGCCAGCCTGGGCAACTTAGCACGATCCTATCTCAAAATGAAAGATACAAAGGGCTGGGGGCACAGGCCAGTGGTAAAGCACCCCTGGTTCAATCCTCAGTACTGATCACAAACACACAAAGAGAGAGAGAGACAGACAGACAGACAAAGAGAAGGTGGCCACGTGAAGATGGACAGATCTTGGAGTGAGGCTGCTACAGCCCAAGGAAAGCCAAGATCACCAGCACGGCCAGAGCGGGAGAGAGCCTGGGACACAGAGCGCATCCTCCAAGGGAAACAGCCCCGTCCACACCTTGAACTCATGCTCTGGCCTCTGGGTCACGTTCCTGCGGTTCCAAGCCCCCAGCTCTGTGTTCATCTGTTTTGACAGCCCCAGGGAGGCAGAGTAAAGAGGGGAGACCCGCTGGCAGAGGGCTGTGGTCATTCAGGCAGAAAATGATAGGCTGAGGTAGCGAGGTAGCGAGTAGAGAAGAGGGTGGAGAGAGACTCAGGTGTGACCATCACGACGGGACCATCAGTTGGATGTGGTGGAAGAGCAAATGGGAAATACCAAGGGTGCTCTGAACTTGGGCCTGTGCAGCTTGCAGAGCTGTAGTAGCCACTGACTGGACATGCGCAGTAACTCAGTTAAATCATCACATCAATCCAGGGAGGTAGGCGCTGTTACCGACCAGATTTTATAGATGAGGAGGAGATGGAGGCACAGAGAGATTAAGTAAACTTGCCTAAGGTCACACAGCAAGCAAGGGGCTGAGATTCCCCCCACCCCCACCCAGGCAGTTTGGCTCCAAGGTCTTCAAGCTAACCCACCACACTGCCCTGGTTCCCTGCATTTCACATCAGTTAAGGAGGAGAGAAAAATCCAAAATGTCTGTCCTTACTGATGACAACGGTGAACAAACCAACCCAGGCCTTCCAGAAAGTTCAAGCTGTTGTGAGGTTTAACGTCTAGTAGGGTTTCCCTGGCTCCCCCTCCCCCTGCCCTGCTTAAATTCGCTTAGCTTATAGTTCTTTTTTTTTTTTTTTTTTTTAATAGCTCTGGGACTTTAAAGCTGAGACAGGCAGTATTTGGAAGTTTTATGTCCCACATTATGAGGGTTTGATGTGGCTTCTGCAGGATTCTCCTTTATTGATTCAGGATTAGCTGCCACAGGGGAGTTTTCATTCTCCTGTTGTGGGCCAGAGCTCCGTAGAGAGAGGAAACCGATGTCACTGCTCGGGGACTCTAAGTAAGCGGCCGATTCCCTCCACGAGGACCCAGGTGGTCACTGAGCTGTAGGAGAGGATGCTGGAGGACTTGGGGCAGATGCCGCTGAACCCACTCATCAGCCTGGGCCTGTCGTCTGCCCTTTACTCCTCCGAGCCATTGAGAGCAGAGGGTACCAGCTTGGATTGTCAGTTCCCCATCTCAGCCCTGCTGCCCATCACCTCCACTGTAAGGTGGCCAACCTGGGCAGGGGTAAACAGACACAGTCCCTCAGTGTCCCCAGTGGCTTCAAGGAGGACTCACTGTAAGTGCTCAGTAAAGATTGATTGAGGGGCTGGGGTTGTGGTAGGGCGCTTACCTTGCATGCATGAGGCACTGGGTTTGATCCTCAGCATCACATAAATAAATAAAATAAAGGTATTGTGTCCATTTACAACTAAAAAATTTAAATTTTTTTTTAAATTTTTTTTTTTTTTAAAAGATTGATTTGTTAACAGGGTGAGAAATAAGGAGAGGCTTTGGAAATAACAAGTGAGCCGGGTGTGGTGGCACACGCCTGTAATCCCACAGCTCTGGAGGCTGAAGCAGGAGGATGGCAAGTTTAAAGTCAGCCTCAGCAACTTAGTGTGGCCCTAAGCAACTCAGGGAGACCCTGTCTCTTAATAATAATTTAAAAAGGGCTGGGGATGTGGCTCAGTGGTTAAGCACCTCTGGGTTCAATTCCTGGTACCAAAAAATAAAGAAATACTATGTGATTTGAGCTACAAGGAAAGTAACTGCATAGCACCAAGGAGGCAGCAAGCCAGCCCGGAGGAATTGGGCAAACGACATGAGTTTGTTTCTGAGATGTGCCTTAAGGACATAGCGTGTCCCCCTTTTTTTGTGGTGCTAAGGATTAAACCCCTTGTGCATGTGGAAGCAAGCATTCTACCAACTGAGCTATCTCCCTAGCCCACGTGTCCTTCTTAAAGGGGACAACGCAAAAGAGTCATGAGGCTCTGGAGTACAAGGCCGGGGGTTGGGACTCTGTCCCATGGCCATCAGGGACACCCGCATGGGTTTTTGAACTTTAACTTGTGGTCGGGGACATTTCAAACATATAAACATACATGGCTGAGTACGAGGACCCTGTTGCCCACCCGTCCTCGGCTGTAGCAAACCTTCAATTCCAGGCAGCCCTGCCGGGCCTCCACCTGCTCCTCCGCCCTCCCGTAGGGTTAAAAAGCAAATTCCAGATGTCCTACTGCTTAATTTGTGAAAGTTTCATCATAGATCTCAAAAAGGTAAGGGATATATTTTAGAGGGAAAAAAATATCCATGATAATAGAGACATTTTCCAGTTAGAAGATACTTTAAAAATCGAAACTTTTAAAAGTTTTTTTTTTTTTTTTTAAATACACAATACCACCACGGAAAAGAATAAGCAATTCCTTCAGATCTTCAAATACCCGGTTTCATTGAAGGGTTTTTTTTTTTCCCTGGGTGGGGGCATCAGGCCCAGGGCCTTACCCATGCTGGGCAAGTGCTCTACCACTGAGCCGCAACCCCTGGCCACTAGAGAAGGTTTTGAACAGAGAAATGGTGTTATATTTTGTGAAGACATCAGCAGGGAGGAAGGACCAAAGGAGACTGGGAGGAGTCTGCTTTCTCCCAGGTCAGGGTTCATGGTGGCTGGAGCAGTGGGACCAAAGGAGACAGTGGAAAGAGGCAGATGTGAGGCCTTGTGGGGTTCTGTCCCGGCCTCATGTGGAAACCCAATGGGTCAGCAGAGGGGTTGGCACAGGAAGGAAGGCGAGCATCCAGGGTGGGGCATGTCCTGGGTGGCACCTGGATCCCGACCCTCCGGCCTTTCCATACTGCATAACACACAGGCCTGCACCGCCCTCCTCTTCCCTGGGCTCACGGTTTGCTCTGCTGGCTGGCCCTCCCCACTACCCTCCTCAGCCTGGCAAAAGCTTCTCCCTGTCTCATGCACAGTGTCATTGCCACCAAAGACAGTGAGACGCCTTGGCACGGTGTATCAACCTCGTCTTCTGTTTTCTGAGGTTTTAACAACTGGGGCCCTCCCAGACTCAGGAGAGGTCTCTTCTTTGGGACAACATACCCCTGATCTAATGCCCCCCCAGAGCCAGGTACCAGACAACTAGGGATACTCCTGTACCCCAGAGCCCACTGACATTGTTCCAACTGGCCAATCTTCTGCTTACCCGGCCTTACCTCTTCCTTCCCAAAAGGAAAAGCCCCTGCCCACATTTCCCACTCTTTCTTCTGCTTCCTGACCAAAGTGGCCTGCAGGGTGTGTCAGGCCCTTCCTCTTGGGAACTGAGTAAAAAACTACTTTTTTTTTTTTTTTTTGGTACTATGATTGGACACAGGGGCACTGTCTTAGTGACCTACATCCCCCAAACCTATTTTGTTTAAATATTTTGTTTTGAGACAGAGTCTTGCTAAGTTTTCCATGCTAGCCTCAAACTTGAGATCCTCCCGACTCAGCCTCCCGGGTCACTGGGATTACCAGCATGTGATACCACGTTTTGTTCGTTGGTACCGGGGATTGAAACTCAGGGGTATTTGACCATTGAGCTACATCCCCAGCCTTTTTTCTTTTTAATTTTGAGACAGGGCCTTGCTAAGTCGCTTGGGGCCTTGCTAAATTGCTGAAGCTGGCTTTGAACTTGAGATTCTCATACCTTGACCTCCTGAGTCGCTGGGATTACAGGTGTGCACCACCATGGCTGGCTTTAGTTTTTTGGTACCTTTTTTGGGGAGTGGGGGTGGGTTTGGTCCTGGGGATGCAGGGCCCCTCACAATACTAAGCTAGTGCTCTGCCACTGAGCTACATCCCAGCCCCTCCCTTTTGTTTTTTAATTAACCACCACCTACTCTTGTTTGGGAAGGTCCCCTAATAAGGATGTCCAGGGAGTCATGAAAGGTTGGGCTCACGAAAGGACAATGAGAAGATCATCTCTGTAGCCCCACAGAGCAAGCCTACCCTTTACCTTTCCCTAAAAGTCAGCAGAGATTTCAAAGTCCCCAAAGAGAGTGGTTTTTTTGCTAAATATCCTGTGTTTTGTAAAGAATTCACCTTACCCAGAAAGAGAAATCGGTCCTTCAACCTCAGCACCTGAGAGGTAACTTCTAAGACCTTGGACTGTCTGACCAGATAAGAATGTCTTTCTTTATCTGGGCACCTTGGGCCATGCCAAGCAGTCTAAGAATGTGATCTGTGGAGCACCTCTGGGCCATGGAGAAACAGCCCAAGCTCTGGGAGCGCTGGAAACTGAGAGCCACGTGGGCTGCCAACCAGGTCCACGTGATCCAGCCTCAGTCAAGATTCTGGACACCAAGCCTTGGTTTCCCGGCTTGGTACTCTGCTTTGGGTGTGTTGTGACGCGTCACCGCTGGCTCCTCAGAGGGACAACCCTGTGGGCTCTGCCCCAGGTGCCTCTCAGCCTGGCTAATTTTCATCTGTGTCCTTCTCCTGTAATAAACTGTAACCATGAATAGCTTCCCTGTGGCTTAGCAAACCTCAGGGTGGTCTCAGAATCCCCCAAAATGGTAGATTTGTCTGAATGAGGGGGGTCTTGGGGGGGTCTCTGAACTTTGAAAAAGGAAAATCCTGGGAAAGCAGGATGCCAAGTCTCTGGGGTCACTTCTGATACCAAGAGCAAAGTGAATGCAGGCCCAGGGAGGCGAGGATCCCACTTGTGAATTAAATGACCAGAGGAAGACAGTGGACGTTTGAGGAAGCACCCCTATTCAGAGCCCATGGGCACCCATTCAAGGAACAATGGACCTCCTTCTTTCTCTTCACTGAGAATCTGAAACAGCATCCATCCATACCCACCTGGCGTCCTCTCCCAAGAAACTCCTATTTTTTTTTATCCAGGTATTTACCCCATTCCAGAAACCATGTGGGAAAGTGGGCAGGAGCCCCAACCCCAGCCCACCCTGTCCCAAGAATTTAAGTTGGTCTCATCCAGGCATTGAGACCAATAACATTTCCATGCCATTGCCTGTGATTGGCCCAGGCGTGAACATGTGGCCCAATTCTGTCCAGTGAGATGTCTTCTAAGGGACATTAGAAGAAGAATCAGATGCCATCTGTGGATGGTGTGCATACGAAGGTGATTCTGACGTATCTGCCATCTGAGGGAGCCATCCTGAAGTCCCCTGAGATTCAGTCGTCACACTGTAGGTGGCCTTGTTGAACAGCTCGACATGTCCACCCTAGAGCTGCCATGACTCTTGCTGAGGGAGATAAGTACCTTTACGGTTTAACCCAACTTGAGTTCAGGTTTTCTTTTCACTCCAGGAAAACAACAATAACTACAAAACTCCTTTATGTCAGGCGGGGGGGGCCTCTAAAGTGGACATAGTTATCCCTGGTTGGTGGAGAAGTCTAAGGTATCTCAATTAAGATGTCAAGATGCAGTAACAGAAAACACACTTGGATCAGCTCAAATAAATAATGGGGCTCAGTAGAAATACACAAGGGCGTCACCCAAATAAGAACAAGCAGGCTATTCATTCAGGACTTGCTAGAGCAAGGGTGTCGACATCATTGTTTGCATTTGGTGGAGACTTAAAGCTGTCGGTGGAGAAGGAAAGCATTAGAGTATTAAAAGGGAAGGCTTGGGGTGTGTGCTGGTTGGAGGCTGTTGGTCTAGAGAGGCTGGAGAAAGCTAATTAGAAGTGGAACATTCTGTGATCGATTGGGAAAGAGGTATTTGGCCTCCTCGGGTCGATTCTGAAATGCAAGTGGTTTGGAGACAGGAATAAAAATTAGGGAAGCTGTGGGTCATTGGCCAAGTTCAGACCATTCTGAGACAATGCATGATGCAAAGGTGTGGTTTGACTTCCTGGACCGGTTGCTACAGAGGTTTTATGTCAGAGTCTTATGTCATACATGGATGGGTCAACATCTATGGGAATCTCCAGAGGAGGTTTATACCTGCTTCAGTACTGGTTTGATCCAGGGGCTCACCATTTTGTTCTGTGTTTTTCTTTTGCTTTACAAGGTACAGACTCCCTTCACGATGCACAAAAATAGCCCAGAGCTGTTAAGGCTGTGTGTTTCCTTCTCACGTCCCATGGAGGCCTGTGGGGCTAGGGAGCATTTTCCCCAGAATCCCCCAGCCAGGGGCCAGATGACAGGGCAGGAGGAACAAACCACCCTGAAGACAGGCAATAAAGATGTGCACTCTCTGTGGAGAATTTAATAACAATAATAAACTCAATCCAAAGTTCATCTGCTTCTTATTATCACCTTGCACAAGCCGAAGCGTCAGCAATAAACTATAAATGCACCTTGACTTAATGACGGGGTTTAATCTTGAAAAACCCATCATAAGTCGAAAATGCATTGCACGCCTAATCTAGCAGGCATCCTAGTTTAGCAACTTAGTAGAGTGCTGGTTATTTCTGCTTGTGATCACAGGCTCGGTGGGAGCTGCCTTTAGCGGCCACCAGCCAGTATCTTGATAAAGCTCGGCAGTGATTATTGCTAAAAAAAAAAAGATCAAAATTCAAAAACTGAAGTGTGATTTCTGCTGAATGTGTTATCACTTTGGCACTATTATAAAGTTAAAAAAAATTTAAAAATGATCAAGTGGCCAGTCACAGAGGCACACACCTGTAATCCCAGCAACTCAGGAGGCTGAGGCAGGAGGATCATAAGTTAGAGGACAGTCTCAGAAAATGGTGAGACCCTGACTCAAAATAAATTAAAAAAAAAAAAATAGAAAGGGCTGGATACGTAGCTCGGTGATACAGCTGGGTTCAATCCCCAGTATCACACACACACACCCCAACATTAAATGGAACCATGTAAGTCAGGGACCATCTGTACTTCTCTATGAAAAAAAAAATACGGTGTGTTTAAGTTTTATACAATTGGGGCAGTTCTTGTTGGGTTTTAATACCTATGCAAAATCAAATTTGCATATTTAAAATTCTCAACTGTAAAGCATTGCATACAAAGAGGTTAACTTAGAGAGGTCTCAGTTTTGCAGTTGGCCCCTGCTGTATACACACTCACTTCTCAGTGGTTCCATGTGTTGGAACTCACTTTGGACCCAGTTTGTCACTCACATCTATGTTCCTATAACATATTCCAGGTACCATGAGTGTAAAGACGAGACACAGAACTTCGGTTACTTCAATTCTGTTCTTTCACGCAGCTGCTGGAGTTTTGATTTGTGTTTAAAGTTTGAAACAGGAAGCTGATATGCCAACTAGGAGGTGGGAAGCTTTTATTGGGTGTAACTTTCAGTCTGCAGGTAACATGTTTTGCTGAATTTGGGTATCAATAACCATAGGGACATGTTCTTCTCTCCTAAATTATTTTAGAACTGAAAAATAAATCTAGTCAACACTGTTTATATAATTGTTACTGGAGACATATCCTGGAACAGGGATGTGTTAAAAATAATCCCATTAGTGTTCCAGGTGCTTGGCATACCAGCCCCCTGGAGAAATGACTGAGACTGGGCTCATGCTGCAGAATGTAGACCACATAGCCTCCCAATGGTCGGGGGGCTGGGAGGAGGGGGTGCTCCTCAGACACAAGGGCTTCTGGGTGTATGCCAGGGGCTGAGGGAGGAGGAAGTGGGGACTCACTGCTTATTGGGCTCACAAGGTCTTTTGGGGTGATAAAAATATTCTTGAACCTGGATAGAGGTGGTTGCACAACATTAACTAAACAACACTATTTTTTCTTTCTTGTACTTTTTTTTTTTTTTTGGTGGGGGTGGCAGGGAGGTGAATAACAAGGGACTTGGAGCTCTCCATTACTTGGAACTACAGTAGGTGCACCCCCACCTCTGGCTGAATTAATTGGCTTTAAGATTGTTAATTTTTTGACACGAATTTCACCTTCATGAAATAGAAGAAAAGAACCCACATGGATTTCCAAGAAGAGGGACAACCAGCAGGACAGCCACCAAGAGCAGGGGAAGAGACGTTTCAACCATGCCTCTTCCATGCGTGATGGTGAGCAAAAGGGAAGGTTCAGGAGTGTTTGGATGGGAGGCCGCTGGCCTGGGGAAACTGAGGCAGTGAGGGAGAAGCCAGGCATCCTGTGTGATTAGTTAGGAGAGCATCAATGGCTTCTCCACTTGGTCCTCAGTCAGAGTCCCTGGCCAAAGTGGGGAAGCTGTCAGTCATTGATCTGGCCCTGGCCGTTTGGGGCAGATGGGTGCAGAGGCTGTGTTTGGCTTCCTGGGCTGGTTGGGGCAGGTGTGGGTCAGAGCCCTATTGTCCTATAGAGTCTGATGGCTGTTCCTTTGTATGCTCAGGCTCTCAGAGGGAAATGTGAAGAGTAAACACATTTGTCCCCACACGATGCAGCGGGCACCTGAAAGGCCAGGTGCACAGAGCAGCAGCTCAATCACACGAATACCCAAACCCGGGCCCAAGCTCCTGGGTGCCATGTGTCAACCCCACAGCCCTCTGCTTGGAGCCCGCGGTCCCAGCAGGATGGAGTGAGGTATTTGTGGGACTAATCAGTGTTACAAACACATGGATGCCAGGGTATTATCAGGGCTCTGCGTCCTCTGGTCCCTGCCCCTTCCTTCCTTTCTCCTCTTTTCACATCTTTACTGGCCAGGACCTGCCTGCAGGAAGTCCTTGGGGCCCTGCCCACCACAGGCCCTAATTTCACCACTGCAGTGGCCTGAAGCCAGAGCCAGGCTTCCTGCTGCTGGAGGAAGACACCTCAGAAACCAGGCGACTTCCCCATCCCAAGGGGCTCCAGTTAATGTGTATATAGGGATGAGGACACCAAGAAACCTTGGGACCCCACAGAGGGGCCTGAAATGGGGTTGGACATACTCAATATCTCTTCAATATCTCCCAAGAAGACAGGGGGACCCAGGGCCCTTGGTTTGGTTACTCTAGAGGACAAAATCTTGCATGGAATGAAACCTGAAAAACAAGCCCAGCCCCACACTTAGGAGGGCAGCACACACCGGAAATGCCAGGGACATTCTTCTGTTTTACCCTTGACCTAGAGATAATGGCTCCTAATCTCAGTTCTTGAAGAATGTTCATGTGAGATCCTTAGGAAGAAGGCAAGAGCCAGGAACCAAGTGGTGATTTCTCAGCAATTTCCCAGGATGCCATAAGGGAGAGGAGGGGAACCCCAAACCCAGCACCAAGAGCCAGATGTAGGGAAAAGGGTAGCCAGGGTGTGGGGGCAGCCTGGATCCTGGTACGGAAAGGGGCTGACTCCCTCCTGCAGGGGAAGACACGGAGGGAGAGGCAGACATGGAGGGCAGAGCTTAATCCAGGCACAGCCAATCAGAAGGTGGGAATGAATGCTGAGTGACAGCCGGGCCTCTCCTTGGCTCCTCATCTCCTTGGTGCCCTGTGGCACAGGCCTCACCATTTTTCTTCCCCCAGAGATCATTCTATATTTAGCTTAGGCCCTAATTTCAGTAACTGGCATCCTTATAAGAAGAGATATGAGGAGAAGGACATGCAAAGACAGAGGCAGAGATTCGAGGGATGCAGCCATAAGCCAGGGACTGCAGGAGCCACAGGAAGCTGTGAAAGGCAGGAGAGATCCTTCCCTGGAGTCTTTGGAAGGAGCATGGCCTTATCCACACTTGATTTGGCCTCCAAATTGAGAGAATCTGTTCCTGTTTTAGGCCTCACTTTGTGGCCATTTGTTACAGCAGCAACAGGAGACTCATACGCTTGCTGTCCTCCATCTGTCCTCCCTAACCCCACTCCAGCACCCAAGGGATCTTCTAGGTCATAACCCTTGCTGTCTCCTTCCAAGGTGTAGAATAGAATTCACCCTCCTTCCCACAGACTGGGGCTCCACAGGCTCTGGGCCCTGACCTCCTCTTACTCCTCTCCTCCCTTGCTGAAATCCAACCATCAATTGTCCTCTCCTTGAAAGCTTTTGCTTCTAGAAACTTCTGTTTCAAGAAAAGTCACCAAGCTTGTTCTCCACCTCAGGACCTTCTCGGTTATTGCTCCTTAGGTGCCCTTCCTCTGGGTCAGTGGATCTCAACAGGGTTGATTTCTTTGGAGGGAGCATGGCCCTGTCCACACCTGGATTTGGTCTCCAAATTGAGAGAATCTTTTTCTGTTTTAAGCCTCCCTTTGTGGCTTAAAACAAGTCTCTGTAAAGACTTAGATATTCGGGAGGCTTCCCCTGGCCAGAGATGCTGCTCATCATCCTGGGACGCACACAAAGAGCCTCACCAGAGAGAATTATCCTGCCCCAAATGTTCACAGTGCCCAAGTTCAGAAACCTGGTTCTAGATCTTTCCATAATCCAGCCTTTCTTCCAGGCCTCAATTGAAATGCGACCTCCTCAAACTGACCCTCCCTAAGCATCCTTTGAAAAGTGGCCCCCCCTCCCGCCACCCCCTTCTCTAGCCCCCTGGGCTTTCTTCTTCTTGGTCCCCATTGTCATTAAAAACCCTCTTGCTTGTTTGTTTGTTCTTGTTTGCAAGCCTCTTCCCCACCCCCACCCCTGCTAAGCTATCCCGTGGATTTTCACAGCCACTGTGGATGGAAATTTTTACTGTCTCACCATCTCCCCGCCAATCCTCACCCCCACAACCCCCAGGGAGTCATTAATTGAAGGTTTGTTCTTTTCCATTTTGCCAACAGATACTTCTCCCGGTCTCCTGGGTCTTGGCGAGGAGGTGAGCTCCGCAGGCTGGGACCTGCCAGAACAAGCTTCCATCTTCCTGGTTTCACTGGCACTTTCTAGTCTTGCCAGGGCTGTGAGGGCGGCTGTGGAGAGGGTTGGCCTGGCTTCGTGCACAAAGAGGCTGGGGCTGAGGCTGACGCAGCTGGGCCCTTGTCCCTGAGCGCACCTGACTGACTGGGTTTCCTCCTGGTCTAGACACCACCCTGGACCGAGGAGAGGCCAGACGAGGTCCCAGTAGATCTGCACCTCCACACTTCAGAACTAAGGTGTCAAGATGACAGGAGATGGGACCCTTAGGGACTGATGCTGTCTCTCTGATATTCACCTGTCGAAGCCCTAGGATATCACAAAATGCCACTGTAGTAGCCCGGCAAGGTGGCACATGCCTGTAATCCCAGTGGCTCTGGAGGCTGAGGCAGGAGGATCCAGAGTTCAAACCAGTCTCAGCAACAGCAAGGTGCTAAGCAACTCAGTGAGATCCCATCTCTAAATAAAATACAAAACAGGGCTGGGGATGTGGCTCAGTGGTTGAATGTCCCTGAGTTCAATCCCTGGCACACTCCCCCTCAAAATAAAATATGACTGTATTTGGAGACACAGACTCTAAGGAGATGATTAAATTACAATCATCATTGAGGCTGTCAAACTGGACCCTAACCTCCTTACAAGAAGAGGATATCAGGACACAGACACTCACAGAAGGATGACCCTGTGGATTCGAGGAATGAGACAGCCAAGGAGAGGGGCCTCAGAAGAAACCAGCCATGTCCTCACCTTGATCTTGGACTTCCGGCCTCCAGGACCCTGAGACAGTAGCTTTCTGTTGTTTAAGTGATCCAGTCTATGGTACTTTGTTATGGCAGCCCCAAAAAACGAAGACAGGGGTCAACGTAGGTTCTATCGCCTTTCTATTCACGTACTCCCAGGCCCCCTGGTCTTCCTGAGGGTCACGTTTGCTAAGGTCTGGATTTGGCTTGAGGGTGTGCCCCACATGCTCATGTGATAGAAGGGTGGTCCCTGGAGGGGTGGCGTTAAGAAGTGGGGTCTGGTGGAAGGTGGTTAAGTCATTTGGAGGGGCATTGCCTTTGGAAGGGACCCAAGTTAGTTCTCTTAAGAATAGGTTGTTATTTTAAAAAGACCAAGAATGGTGCCTTCCTAATTTTTGGCTTCTTGTCTCCCCATGTGATCTCATCCACATATGCGCCCACTATGATGTGAGCCACCCTGTTGTAAAGCAGCCAAGAGACAGACCCCTCACCAGAGGCCAAACAGATGGGGCCACCCAATAGATCTTGGGTCTTCAGGCTCCAAATCTGTGAGCTAGATAAACCTCTTTTTTTTTTTTTAAATAAAGTATCCCACCTTAAGCTTTTTGTTATAGCACTGGAAGATAATTACAATATTCTTCATTAATTTTGTGGAGATAGTAAGGCTGTACCTACTTTATAGAGCTCTTGTGAGGTAAATGAGATAGACTCCAAGTTTCTCAAGCACTCCAAGCTTTTGCTCATGATTCGATACATATTTGTGTTGTTTCATTCTCACAACGACTCTTTGAAACAGGTTCTCTTGTACCCATTTTAGGACACTAAGGCCCAGAGAGATCAAGTAACTTGCCAAAGATCACACTGCTGGTAAAAACAGTGCTGTGATTGTGCCTGACTCTAAAACCTGGGTATTTAACCATAAGGTATGTGAGGTACCTGGTGTGCAGGAAAGGCCAGTGATTGTGAATTCAATTCTTCTTTACCATAGCCTGAGCGACATAAGTGTTGGTTAGCTAAGGTTTGAACATATTCTCCAAATTTCATGTGTTGGAAACAACCTCCAGATTCACATGTTCATAGTATTTGGAGGCAGGACCTTTGGAAGGTCATTGGGTTGTGAATGCTCTGCCTTCATGACACATTAGTCCATTCATGGATTCATTATTGCAGGAGTGACTTTGTTATAAAACTGCACTCTCTCTGGCAACTAAGGAAAGAGAGTTCTGTCTCGCTATATGATGCCCTCTGTTTCTTTTCAGACCCTCACTAGACACTGGGCAGATGCTGGCACTACACTTTTGGCTGTCCCAGCTTCCAGAACCATGAGCTACGTCAACCTATATTCTTTATAAATCATCCAGTCTATGGTATTCTGTTATAGCAACAGAAAATAGACTAAGACATGGATAGAGGACGTAACTTTAGTACTTATTAAAGGATCACATCACTCAGAACATGGTGAATTCAAGTTTGTAGACATTTGTTGAATACCTCATATGTTCTTAGCAGTATTTTAAGTGCTAAAAGGACAGGCTCTGACCTTAAAACTTGTAATTCATACCCCAAAATTTTCTGCAAAGCAGAAGAGTATGTGGTATAAGTTAGCTATTGCTGCATTAACAAATAACTCTTACATATAGTGGGGCTGACTTTTGTGGCTCTATAATTTAGGGTAAGTAAAGCAGGGACAGCTTGCATTTTGATTTTTTTAAAAAGTTTTTTAAATTGTGACAAATATACATACAGTAAAATTTATCTTTTTAACCATACCGTTTAGTTGCATTAAGTACATTCACAATTTGTGAAATCATCACAACTATCCATTTCCAAAATTTTTCATTATCCCAAAAAGAAACTCTGTCCATAATGAACAAACTCTCCGTTCTTCTCTCCTTCATTGTTTTTGCTTTTTATTTTATATGTGTGTGTGGCTGTATGTGTGTGTGTGGGTGTGTGTGTGGGTGTGTTCCTTTCATGATGGGGTCTTGCTATGTTGCCAAAGCTGGTCTTAAACTCATGGGATCAAGCAATCTTTCGGCCTCAGCCTCCTAAGTAGGTACAGGTGTGGGCCACTATTCCCAGCTTCTTTGCTTCTCAACATCTGGAACCTCAGTTGGAATTTGGGGAGGCAAGGGCAGTGGGAGATGCCGGAGTCATGTCATACACTACCGGATGAAGCAGCTGATACCTTTAGTTGGAATTGTCCCTTAGAGCACTTTCATATGTGGCCTCTGCATAGAGCCTGGACTTCCTCCAAAAAATGGTGACTCAATTCCAAAGCATCAAGAAAGAAACAGACAAGGGGCAGAAAGCACCAAGCAGAAGCTGGGTCCTTTCGTGACTTAGTTGCAAATGTCACAGAGCATCACTTGGGCTGTGCTCTATTCTATGAGAAGACACAAGACCAATGGCCAGACTCCTGGGGAGGGTACACAGTCCACCTCTCAAAGGAGGCATGTCATTTAATCTGCAAAAAGAGCAAAAAGGACAGGTAAATGTACCTGTGACACCATCTTTGGAAGGGACAATCTGCTACCCGCAGAGAGACTGAATGCATTAGTGCTGAGAGATTGCAAGTCATGAAAATGACCAGGGACAGATGCCGCTGAGCTTAGAACCAGTGAAACTGGAGCTTAATAGAAATAGAGGATTTCACATGGTGGGGGAAAGGAAGCAAAGATAGTTAACACTGACTAGAGAAGAGTACAGTGATTCACAATTTCTTCCTAATACCGATGGCCAGAGCTGAATGGGAGAGACTTGGGGTGGGTGGGGCTCATCAGAGTGATGCATTGGCCAGTAGAACCACATGCAAATCCAGCATATGTGTTTTCGATCCCCAGAGCCACTAACCCAACAGAGAGTCAATATGTTGGTGCGGGGCTGGGGATGTGGCTCAAGCGGTAGCGCGCTCGCCTGGCATGCGTGTGGCCCGGGTTCGATCCTCAGCACCACATACCAACAAAGATGTTGTATCTGCCGAAAACTAAAAAATAAAAAAAAAATGTTGGTGCATTTAGAATCTAATAAAGATGGCCCAGCCAATCAATGAGAAGAGATTGGGTACTTTTTAAATTTTTTTTTAAATATATTTTTTTAGCTGTCAATAGACCTTTATTTTATTTATTTATATGTGGTGCTGAGAATTGAACTCAGGGCCTCACACATTAGGTAGGCAAGTGCTCTACCACTGAGCCATAACTCCAGCCCCGAGATTGGGTACTTTCATAAATGACTCTGGGTCATTAGTTAGCTTATTGTGGATAAGAATACAATCAGATTTCTTAGTCCTCACTTGATGGTATTAAAAAAAAACCCTCCAGTTGAATTCAAGAATTCAATTAAAATATGAGTCATCAAGAAAGTAAGCATATCTCAGAGAGTGTTTACCTGACTCTAAGGAGGGAAAGGTCCAAGTCAACAATCAGGAGAGGGTGTTCTCTATGCTGTGGTTTAGGAAAGAAAAACATCAGGAACCTCCCCACCCTCAAATCTAATAGTGGAGAATTAATCAAATAATTATTGGGTATATTCATATGCTGACATGTGGTTATTAAAAATCATGATCTTTTTATCTTTGTGGGTATAGGAAAACACTCATGATGTAATAAATGGAAAAAAGTGGGTTATAGAATATTTTAGTTATACCATGCTATGTTTTTGCCGCTATAATTGTAACACTGGCTGAGGTTCTGATTACTATGTGTTCAGCACGATGCTAAGTACATTATGTGCATCATGTCATGGAAAGCCACCCAAAGACCCTTCAAGGTAGATCATTACTATTCCCATATAATGATAGGTCAGAAGAGCGAGGTGTGGAGAAACTCATTCATTTGCTCAAGATGGCAGCTAAGAATAGGAGCTGGGGTCCTAACCCATGCCCACCTGTTTCCAGAGGTAATGCCTGAAAGTTACTCTGAGGTTATGAATTTCTGATTTGTCAAGAAACCAATTCCTCCAAAATGCATGTAGAAAGGGGGCTACTGGAAAGAGGAGGACCCTAATGCTAGCTCTGATTATTAATGCCTGGCATGATGAGATGATTCTCCACATTTTCTACAGATGGATGTTACTTTTAGAGTAAAACACATTTACAAAACAATTTTTATAAAAGAATGGGCCAATAGAGAGGTCCACACTGATCACTTATGAACCCCACTTTTGTCTCAGGGTCTGCGAGTGACCTGTCACCGAGAGCTCTGGGGGTTCCTGTAAAGACACAGTCACAATCAATGCCCAGAGCAGTGGGGGACACCAGGAGGCGCCCTGCAAACCTTGGTCGGTCAATGACAGCAGCCAAACGTGAATGACAGGACTGGGGCAAGGCTGGATGATGCTCTATGGTGGGCAGCTGCAGCCAGAAGGGACCTAGAGGTCCCCACCTGGGGATGCTTCACAGAGCTTGCCATGGTTAGGAGCAGGACTTGACGACTGGTCCAGCCAGGTAACCAAACCTAGTTGCCATGGATACTGCTGAGTGGTGGTGGTGGGGGAAGCCAAATGGGATCCCAGAAGTGGGGAGCTGTCCTCATCTCCCTGTCTGGTTTCGCCCCCCACCCCATTGCCTCCAGTCCTGTCGCCCTGCAGTCGTGGCTTTCCCTGTCTTTCCAAGGATCGGGGTGGAGAGGACCAGGTTGGACGAGAGACACTTTACACCACTAAGTTGTTGTTTTAAATTATGGAATGCCAAACTTTCAGAAAAACACAGGGAGTACAATCAATACTAATGTATCCTCCACCCAGAATTAATGGTATATAGTAATATTTTTGCTTTATTTGTTTCTGATTTCTGTCTTAAGAAATCCCTTTGCATCCCACCTAGATCTTATTCTCCTGAGGGCAACCCCTTCCCTGAGGTTGCACTGTGCTTTCACACTTTTACTCCCTGAGTGGGTTGCCATAAACAGTAGAGAGTATGGCTTCCTGTGTTTTTTTTCTTTCTATTATTATTATTATTAGTAGTAGTAGTACCAGAAATTGAACTCAGGGGCACTCGACCAATGAGCCACATCCCCAGCCCTATTTTGTGTTTTATTTAGAGACAGGGTCTCACTGAGTTGCCTAGTGCCTCGCTTTTGCTGAGGCTGACTTTGAACTCGTGATCCTCCTGCCTCAGCCTCCTGAGCAGCGGGGATTACAGGTGTGCGCCACAATGCCTGGCAGCTTCCTGTGTTTTCAAATGTGCATTTTTACAATGTGCAGTTTTCCAATTCCTCACTCCCAGTGTTATGCTGCAGAAATTTATTTATATATTTATTTGTTTATTTATGTGTCATGTTGGGAATTGAACCCAGGGCCTGGAACGTGCTAAGCAATTGCTCTACCACTGAGCTATATCCCCAGCCCCCCTTTACTTTTTTGAGGCAGAATCCCACTAAGTTCAAATAAGGTTATTTGAATTGTTTCCCTTTTTTTTTTTTTTTCTATTGCAAACAATGCCTTGATGAACATCTTCCAATCTTGCAGCTGGTGTTCCACGCAAGAGATTGTCTCTGTCATATGTTAAGAAACACAGTTTCTGAGCATCCTTGATTCACTGGGGATTGTCAATTACTCTGTAAGTTCCTGAGGCAATATATAGCCCACCCGCAGGGAGGAGACCCCCGCTTCCCCCTTGTACTTCCTCTTGGGGTGGGAGGCTAGGCAATAGCAGAGGTCACAGTCCTCTCCTAAACAATTGGCCCTTCCCATCTTTACTCCAGATTTTCCAAAATGACTCAAGGTTAGGAAAATGAAAACAATGGTCATGCACTGGGACAAACATTTGCAAAATGCTTATCAGATAGAAGACTTGTATCCCAAATATACAAAGAACTCTTTAAAACACAACAATAAGGAAGTAAACAACCCAATCAAAATATGGGTGAAAGAGCTAAACAGATACCTCATGAAAGGAAGCATACAGATGGCAAATAACACATGATAAGATATTTACATGCCACGAGGGAATTGCAATCAAAGCAATAATGAGATACCACCACACGTGCATTACAATGGCGAGAGTCTTCGAACTGATATCATCAGTTGCTGGTAAGGATGTGAAGCCACGGAATGCTCATTCACTGCTGGTGGGAATGCAAAATGGCGCAGCCACTTGGGAACACAGTGTGGCAGTTTCTGGAAACGACTAAGGTGTCAGGATACAGAGTCATTTAGTACAGAAATACAACTGATTTGTTTCTCTGCTATTTTTTTTTTTAACTTACCCACTAGGACAGAAGTAGACAGACCATCATTAAAGGAGAGTTGGATTGGACACTGGTTGAGTGAGAAGATAGATGGGGTGAGGGCTGTTTTCTGGAGAAAGGTTGAGTGTAAACGGGACTCCAGGGCCTGGGACCTGATTTTGAGAGATTTCTCCCCATTAGTGGCAGAGGACTGAACCCCAACAAGCAGCACTACACAGGGCACTGCTAAAGTGCCTCGGGACATCCTGTGTTTGGAGTCCTTACCACTGAGTCATCGAATCTCCCCAGGAGCAAGGGAGACTCTTAGACCTATGTCCATCTCTCAGTCTGTGCAGCATGGGGAAGTTGTCTCTGTGTCCCCCAACACCTGGGCAGTTACACCCAGCTGCGCTCCGGAACTCTGCAACGTTACTCTTAATCCATTCGACTGATCAGCTTTTATGTGGTGTCCATTTTCCTCTATTTAAAAACAGGGGGAAAAATGAACACCCATATATATCCAGTTGGCCCTCTCTATCCGTGAGTTCAGCCTCTGCAGATTTAGCCAACTAACTGCAAATTGAAAATATTTGAAAAAAGAAATTGTCTCTACTGAGTGTGTCCAGATGTTTATCTTAGTATTCCCTCAACAGTGCAACATAACAACACTTACATAACGATCACATTGCAGCAGGTATTATAAATAAGCCAGAGATGACTTAAAGTATACAGGAAGAAGTGCATTGGATATAGGCAAATATTATGCCATTTTACCTAAGAGGGTGGAGCATCCTCAGGTTTGGGTGTCTAAGAGAGGGTGGTCCTGGAACCAACCCCCCTCCCGGATACCAAGAGACAACCGCATGTGCGTAAAGGAGGGAGTATTTCTCCAACACGGAAGCCACTAGTTCCATGTGGCTAGTCAAATAAAGTACGTGTAACTGCAGATATAGCTCAGTGGTGAGCACTGGTCCAGCAAGTACGAGGCCCCGGGTTCGGTCCCCAACTCTGCAAAAACAACAAAACCCAAATGAAGTACGTGTTGATATGATAAAAACCCAGTTCCTCAGCCTCACCAGCCACATTCCATGGCTCAAGTGCATTGCCAACAATTGGGACAAAGTAAATACTAAATATTTTCATCATTGCAGGAACAGGGCTGTGAGATCCTAGAAATAGGTTGAATTCTCAGCTCCTGTTCAGATTGGAGGGATGGGACAGCTCTCCACCCCATCCTGCCTGAACCCCCAGCCTTGTGCAGGTAGGACACAAATGGGGGAATCCCAGAGAAACCTCACAAACACATGAACTGGCAAAGAAGGACTGGGCAGACCAGAGCAGCCCAAACTCAGTTGGGAGGAGCAGAGCACTGTCAGTACCTGTCCAGGCCCGGGAGTGACCGACCAGGAATGTAGGTCTCCAAAGAGCTCAATTGCTGAAAGATGCCAAAAATCTCTCACTTGCTGACGCAAATCTCCACCCTCTGGAGAAGAGGCCACTGTTTTTGCGTTTTCTCGGCTGCAGCCTGTAGCTTTTCTTACCCTTGCATAAGCCTGTGCGTCTCACACTACATTTATATCCCTCGGACCAAATTAAAATGCTTGAGATCCATTTGTGAGGTCAGAGCTGGAGGCTCCAAAGTGGGGGCAGCAGAAGCTTTGCAAAAACAGTAGCTGATACTTGATTCTTGAAGGGAAAGCTCTGATTTGGAGCTGTTGCTGACATCTCTGGTGCAAATACTTTCAGTGTTGGCTTTCAGGTAGATAACTAGTAGGATAGGATTCCGGTAGAGATTGTATGTTGGATATTAGAACATAAGAGGGTGAATGTGGTGGAAAAAGAGAGCCTTTGGGGACAGACTGAGAGTCCCAGGTTTGTCCAGATTCTTCTACTTGTCAGCTCAGGCAATTCCTTCCACTCCCTGAGGCTCAGATTTCTCATATAGAGAACAAGGATATTAATGGCTCCTGGTTCGTTGAATCAAGATGAGGATGAAATTGGGGACAGTTGCAATAGTCCTTTGCAACTGCTGCTTTGGACTGCCTCCTATCTTTTCACCCTTATTAGCAGTACCCCAAGCTTCCCTTAGAATATCCCCCCAAGGAAACTCAGTGTGTTTCTGGCAGGCAGTCTTCCTCCACCTGTCCTCACACCCCTCAGACACCAGGAGGAGCAGGAGGCCTGAGTTCATTGGGACAATCACAGTCCTGTGGCAGTGATTAGTTCACAGATGAGCCTGTGACCTCAGATGGACCAATCGGCAAAGCCCAGAATCTGTTGGGTGGTTAAAAGTGTGCTCCTTCCTGCTAGCTGTTATCCCAGAAGAGTGCAGAACCCCATGAGCTGGTACATTTGCCTTATGATCACAAAGGGAAAACCTTGCATCAGGCGTAGTGGCGCACGCCTGTAATCCCAGCAGCTTGGGAGGCTGAGGCAGGAGGATGGCGAGTTCAAAAGCCAGCCTCAACAACTTAGCAAAGCCCTAAGCAACTCAGTGAGACCCTGTCTCTAGATAAAAATACCAAAAAGGGGGGGGCTGGGGATGTGGATCAGTGGTTAAGTGCCCCTGGGTTCAATCCCCAGTACCAAAAAAAAAAAAAATAAAATAAAGGAAAACCTTCAGGCACCAATCCCAGGAAGCAGAGATGAGATGTAGATTCTGGGTGAAGTTGTGTGTATGCTTGATCAAGCCCCACCTGAATCCCAAATGACTTGTGTGTGTCCACAGAACTGGGTAGATTTATTTTCTCATAGTTCTGGAAGCTATAAATCCATGATCAAGGGGTCTGCAGGGATGATTTCTCCCAAGGCCTCTCTTTTGTTTTGCAGGTGGCTTCTGTCTCACTGTACCCAAACGTGGCCCTTCCTCTGGGCACATACATCCTTGGTGTGTGTCTCAGTCTCCCCTTCTTTTGGGGACACTAATCAGATTAGCCAGGGTTTATCCCTATGGCCTCATTTTAACTTAATTATCCTTTTAAAAGCCTTGTCTCCAAATACAGTCACATTCTGAGCTCCCGGAGGTTAGGCCTTCAACGTATGAGTTGTTTGGAGGAGACATACCGTAGCCCATAATTCTGCAGCTGCTATAATGAAATATCACAAACCAAGTGGCTTCAAATAACAGAAATGCATCATTTTGCAGTTCTGGAACCTCAAAGTCCAAAAATCAGTCAACAACAAGAACACAAACGCCACATTTGTCTTGAAATCAGGTAGGTCACGTTTCACACTGGGAAATGCAGATCCAGGTGGCAGCCCTGGGTGTCCAAGGTCCAGGGAGTATACCTTGGCATGACCCATGCAGAGAGCATCCACACTGATTAAGCCACCGGTAGCAAAGAAGAGGACAAAGAGAACTTACCCGTTCGATCTCTGCCACCCTCCAGGGCCCACCCAGTCTCTCTACACCTGTAGGCGTATTTTCTCGAAGTTCTCGTCAGCACAGATACAACTTTGGATTCTGCTTGTTTCGCTCAAAATTAAGTCGTGGATTTTTTTTTTTTTTAAACATAGTCCTGAAGTCCTCGTGGCTGTTATTTTTAAGAGCTGCTTACCACTCCATCTGGGAGATGTACCATCATTTATTTTGCCATTCTCCTACATCGTGCCCTGTTTTATTTATTTATTTATTTATTTTCTTTAAAAAGGGGACCGGCCAACAGAACCCTCCAAGGACTCCTTCACCACCCCTAGATAAGGACGGAGACCAGACTTCTCTTCGGGTTGGGTAAAATTCCTTTTTTTGATACTGAGGATTAAAGCTTTGGGTGCTTAACCACTGAGCCACATTCCCCAGCCCTTTTTTATTTTTTTATTTTGAGACAGGATCTCGCTAAGTTGCTCAGAGCCTCACTAAGTTGCTGAGGCTGGCTTTGAACTCGCGATCCTCCTGCCTTGGCCTCCAGAGCCTCTGGGATTACAGGTAGTGTGCCACCGCACCCCGCTCAGGTTGGGTAAAATTCTTTACCGCACAAGTAACTCTTCTGAGAAGCCAAAAAGACAAACAAGCCCCTGCGTAGGGAGAGTACAAGAAGATGGGCCTTCATAAATGATGATGATCGTTCCGGAAGACAGATTGATGTTCTTGTACTTTATTGGGGGAAATAAATAGGAACAGACTTTGGAAGGCCATTTGGAAAACTATTTATCCACCTAAAATGTCAATGGGCAAGTTCTTTGAAACAGCACTTCCACCTTTAGTGAAGGAGGTCACCTGACCAATTTGCAAATCCGGATGTTTTGCTCATTGAAGTTTTATTTAAAGTAGTAAAATAATGAAAACAGCAGACATGTGCATTAATAGGAAATTGGTTGAATAAACCATTGACTATGATTGCTTTGAGTCTAGAGATCAAACACATGGCTTTCAGTCATGATCAATCTTACTCAAAATAAGAAATATAAATCAAGCTGGGCCTGGTGGTATTAGACCTGTGATCCCAGTGACTCTGGAGGCTGAGGCAGGAGGATGGTGAGTTGGAGGCCAGCCTTGGCAACTTAGCCAGACACTCAGTAACTTAGCGAGACCTTCAGTAACTAAAATTTTAAAAAATTAAAAAGGATTTGGCCGGACGTGGTGGCCCAGAGGCTCGGAGGGCTGAGGCAGGAGGATTGCAAGTTCAAAGCCAGCCTCAGCAACAGCGAGGAACTAAGCAACTCAGTGAGACCCTGTCTCTAAATAAAATACAAAATAGGGCTGGGGATGTGGCTCAGTGGTTGAGGGCCCTGGGTTCAATTCCTGGTACCAAAAATAAATAAATAAATAAATAAACAAACAAACAAATAAATAAATAAATAAAAAGGGACAAGGGATGTAGCTCAGTGGCAAAGTATTCTTGGGTTCAACCCCAAGTACCCCCAAAATGTGTGTGTGTATACTAAATTTATATACAATTATATAAGTATAGAGATTAATATACATTAGGTAATATATATTATGTAGATACACATTTATATATTAATAGAATATATAGGTTATTATGTATTATAATAATCTATATATTCTATTAATATACCTATATTAATCTATATACATAAATAGATTAAACAAAAATGAAGCAGTATTTTCTCACCTCTCAGATCGGCAAAGATAAAGGTAGCATGTTATTGCTTAGAATGCAGGGAATGTCGGCGTGATTGATGGGACCGTCGCCCACGGATGGTGCAAGCCATGTTTGGAAGACAATTTGGCAACAGCTATCAAAACAGAAAATGCTCAGGCTCTTGATATGTCAGTTCCACTTCTGAGAATTTCTGCCACAGACATACCGGGATGAGGATTCAAAGACTTGAATACAAAGCCCTTTATTGTGACATGATTAACAGCAATCAAGGTGGGGTAAAGGCACGTCGTGGTCGGTCACATAGGTTATGCGGCACCCATCCACCGGGAGGCCGTGCAGCAATTCCTTCTCGCAAGAAACATTTCTTGAGCATCTCTCCTTACCGGGCGTTATTTTAGGGGCTTGAGAACTAAAATAAGGTCCCTCCTCTCCCGGTGCTAAGGCTCTAGTTGGAGGAGACAGAACACTTTTCTAAATGTTTGTAATATTCATGCGGTCAGATGTGCTAAGAAGAAAAATGAAGCAAGGTCAGGAGCAGAAAGTGTTGTGGTGTGTGCTTGTGTCCTATTTTATTGGCCAAGGAAGACATTTCAGATGACGCTGGGGGAGACAGCCCAAGGAAGTGAAGTGATCCACGCAGGTATCTGGGGAAGTGTTCTAGGCAGAGGGAAACAGCATGTGCAAAGGCCCTGAGGTGGATGGGGGTGATCCTGGATACCCCAGAGAAACAGCCAAGTGGTCCAAGTGACTTGAGGAGCAAAGTAAGAAGAAGGGGGAGGAGGTCAGAGGGATGTCAGGGTGGCAGATCACCAGGGGCCCCATCAGTAAGATTTCATGGCTGGAGGATACTGGTCTGAGCTAAGGTTTCCACGAAAAAGCAACAGCAACCACTTTATTCCAATGGGATTCGTGTGTTATACAATTCATCTATCTAAAGTGTGCCATTCAATGGATCGAGGTGTCTTACATCATTGATTTTTAAATTTATTATGATTAGCTATTAATTTATGATCATTAGCTATTAATAGCACTTTAGCTATTTTTAAGAGCGCCCTCCGTGGCGTTCCTTGCATTCGCTGGCTGTGCGACCAACACCGCAGTCTATTTCCAGAACTTTGTCATCGCCCCAGAGACTCTGTAGCCACCAAGCAATCACACGCGGCCCCTGTGCCTGGCCAGCGCGTGACACCCTCCTCTCTCCCAGCTCCATGCGGGGCCTCTGTTCTAGGTGTCGCCTACACGTGCATCCTGCTGTGTCTGGCTCCTTGGGCGCAGCATCCAAGGTCCCTCCCTGGCATAGCATGAATCAGAATTTATTCCAAGCCTCCCCGGTTGTTTCAAGAAAACACGTGGCTGCGGTGTGCAGCCCCGTGAGGTGGAGGCAGGGAGAGGAGGAAGCGCTGGAGTCCAGCGAGGCGGTGACAGCTGCATCCAGGAGGTTGGCACCAGGAGGCAGGGATGGAGGAGGTGAGAACTGGAGGTTGATGGGTAGACTTTGAAAGTGGAGCAGGTGGGATGCATAATAGGGTTGGATGGGTGGGGGCAGAGAGCTCTCTCTGACTCTGAGAGGGTGACCCAACCAACAGCCAGGAGACAGGTGGCTCTGGAGCCATCCTGGCTGAGTTCAAGTTCAGCTCTGTTTCTCATTTGCTGTGTAATCATGGGCAAGTTCCTTGACTTCTCTGTTCCTCATCTCTAATAATACATAAATAAATAGTAGGGACTTATTTCATGGGGTTGTTATGGGGATTAAATGAGTGAAAGCACTTAGACTGGCCTCTGGGTCTAGTCTACACACTCTACACATTTGTTAAATAAAAATAAACATGTAAGTCCTTGTCGAAAGTGGCTGGGCACTTTGGCACATTGGTTCCCTGAGGCTAGTCACTCCTCAGAATCAGAGAGGATATCTTAGGGGTGCTGAGGGGGTGGGGAGAAAAGGTGGGACCCTTTCAGCCGGGTAGATGTAATGTGAAGTCCACAGGGGTGGTCAAAAGGATGGGGAGGCGGTAAGCAAGTCTTATGAACCAAATATTGACCCCCAAGCTAGTCTGCTGCCCCAGAAGCCACTGCACCGAGATATAAAAGGGTTAAATGAGGACAAAGAAAATACCCTGCTTTGCAGGCAGGTGGCACAGGAACAGCACCCAAAACGAGGGATGCTAAGTGGAAACATAGACCCCTGGTAAGAGGGTGCCCGGCAGTGGGGACACAGCCTCCTCCTTGCAGCTCTCCCTCTGGGGGGCAGGTGCTCCTGTCTGGAGCAGATGATGAGGTCGCAGGGCGCTGAGTGGGGGCTGACCTGGGAGTCATGGCCTGGGGAGGCTGGGAAGGCAGTAGGAAGGCACTGTGGGGAGCCCTGGGCTCGGTGCACCCCAGAGAGGTCTGCCCTGAGGAGGGGGCATGACTCTGGGTGACCTGAGGCCTCTCTTCAGGGAGTCAGTGGCTGAGGGCCACTGTGGCAGCTGTCCCTACAGGGAGGGAGTCAGTCCCTCACTCCTGGACAGGGTCATGGTGCTCGCCATCGCTGGGGACTGGGCGGCCCTCCCTGGGAGTGTGGGAAACCTGGGAAAGGGCAAAGCACCCAGGGTGCCATCTGTCCTGCCAGTCTTGTGTCCTCCGGTCACACTCCTTTCCCTGAAGAGGTCTGGGGGTGGAGGCTGGGGGAGGCTCAAGGATGGGCAGTCAGAAGCCACCGATCCTGGGTCTGTCCTGGGCCAGGAAAGGAGCCCCCTGTGCATGGCCCATCTCAGCCCCACCTCTCCCCTCCCGCTGCCCAACAAGCAGACAAAGGCCGACTCCAGAGCCAGCAGCTCAACCTCCCAGGGGCCAGGTAGCCTCCAAAAACAAGGCCCTGCCTCCGCCTGTGACCAGCTGGGTTCCCCCCACCACCTAATATTGACAAAAGTGCTATCAGCACAAGGGTAGGGATCTCTAGGGGGGTCCAGGTCCTGGTTCCCGGCATCTCAAGCAAAGAACTGAGCAAAACCTTGGCAGGTTTAAAAAAGAACATTCTGGAGAGAGGAGTGGGCCAAGCTGCGAAGTAGCTCCAATCCTGTCTGCATACACCCTGGAGCTTGCTTTTATTGGGCTAGTTCTCCCCTTCTCCCAAGGGTGGACCTGGGGTTGACTAGAACCTTGATTGACAGCAGCATTTGACATAATGTCTTCTCTATCGCTCAAGCACATGTTTCTTTTCCCTTGGAAAATGTGCAAAAGGGCAGGGTAACCACAATGTTAATGATATGTTAACTAGCAACAAAGTAACTTTAGGTCAGTCCCTTGGGCTATTGCGCATGGGCAAGATCAGGGACTTTCCCTTCAGGATCTTACATTCCCCTGTGGACATCTGGCTTCCTCCCTTTAACTGCAAGATGGCCCAGTTTCCCTCTGTAGGAAGTGTGTTGGGTGGGGCTGAGGTCCCTAGCCCTTCCCCATTCCCTGTCTCTAACCTGACATTGTACCCAGAGCCCAGTGCCTGGCAGTCAATAGGCCCTCTTACATCAGAACCATTATTGCTATGATTTTGCCCCAGGGCACAAGCTTGGCTGGTAGAGATGATAAGGTGATGGGTTTCACTCTTAGACATGGATTTGCACCAAAGGGGGAACTTCTTTCCTTTTTCTTTTTTCTCTTTTTTTAGACCCAGATTCACTCTATTGCCCTCAGGCTGGCCTCGAACTCCTGGACTGTTGCTTCAGTCTCCTAAGAAGCTGGGGCCCCCGGTGTGCCACGGTGCTCAATGAAAGGGAGATTTCTTAAAGGATATGGATGTTTTCCAGCTGCTGTGAGATGAATCGTGTTCCCTGCAAAATGTATGTGGAGATCCTAACTCCTGGTACCTGTGAACACACCCTTATTTGGACATACTGTCTTTCTACAGGTAATTAAGATGAAGTCACAATGGATGAAGGGCAGGGGACCTACATCCAAAGGCTGGTGTCCTTAAAAGAAATGAAGAGACGCAGAGGCACCCAGAGGGAAGACCGTCATGGGACATTGGAGATAGAGATTGGAGGAATTCAGGAATGAGCCAGTGAGCACCAGGACCTGCAAGAGAACCAGCCTTCAGCAGGAGCAGTGGCCCTGATGACACCTGGGTTTCAGAGTTCCAGCCTCCAGAATTGTGGGAAAATATCTTTCTGTTGTTTTAAGTCACTTTTCTTGTGATCATTTATTACAGGGGCCCTGGCCCTGGGAGACTAAGACACTGTCCAACAATAGCACCTGGCCTGCTGTGGGCGGGGCCCCAAGGTTCATTGGGAAGAGAAAATGCAGGCTTTGCAGGCTTTGCAGTCTTGGGGTTCTTTAAAGGGCTGTGTCTGCAGGTGCGTAGCCTGCTTCAATCTAATTTAGTCTCCCAAAGACTCGATATTACCCCAAATGCCAGGCTGAGTTCGCTCACTAATTCTGCCATCACTCTTCCCTCTCTGCAAGATTCCAGTCTGTCTAGTAACAATGTATGGCATTGGAAATGTAATCATAGAAACCATCCTCAAAATAGGTTCTCACTGAAATGATTCCATCAAGAAATTAAAAAATTAAAAAAGCACATTTGGGAAAGAAACAATTTCAACACTACTTAAACTGCTAGACCATTCAGAAGGAAAATTTGCCAAGTTCTTTTTACAATGACAGTCTAATCCCCTGTACTAAAACCTGATAAAAATAACTCCCCAAATAGAAATCTGCAGAGTAATCTCACGTCTAAATATCAATGGAAAATTTTTTTTTAATTTAATAAAATTTCATCACTTCTTTTAAAAGGCACATTACTAGAATGCAAGGATGGTTCAATGTTTGAAAACGTAAAAATAGTGCATTCAATTGAAAGGTCAAAAAGTGAATTCTTCCCTATTATGACTGTTCAGTGAGTGAATCATCATGTTTAGAGGGGAAACACCAGAAACTTGTAAAAAAATTTTTGTTCCAGGTGTTGAACCCACAGGTGCTTAACCACTGAGCCACATGCCCACATCCCCAGCCCTTTATATTTTTTATTCTGAGACAGGGTCTCACTAAGTTGCTGGCCTTGAACTTTTAATCCTCCTACCTTGGTCTCCTGAGCTGCTGAGATTACAGGCATGTACCACCACACCCGGTAAAACCTTGTCATTTTAAAGGGAATAATAATGAGACTGCTCACTTGCCCCAAATTATTAAATCTTGTTCAGGAAGAATTAGTTAAGGTAAGTAAACAAGAAAAAGGAAAAAAAAATGTTTGAAGTTATAATTATTTCCAGATAGAATAACTGGACAGCAGACATTCCCTGCCTTATCTCCAAGGGGTATGTTCCAGAACCCCTCGTGGGATGCCTGAAACCAAGATAGTACTGAAACCTACCTACTGTGTTTTGTTCTTACCATAAAGCTTAACAACATCTGCACATGATTCTTTTCCCCCTTTCCTGATTGAGTAAAAAACTTTCACCTTTTCACTTAAAGGAAGCTCTTTCTGGCTTCTCTTTGGCATATCTGAATTGCCAGCTTCACTCTTGTGCTTTGGGGCTGTTATTAGGTAAAACAAGGGTCCTTGAACACAGGCACTGTGAAACCTCGGCTGTTGACCTGATCACTGAGATGGCTACCAAGTGACTCATGGGCACATACAATATGTATCTATTGGACAAAGGGATGATTCACATTTCAGGCAGGATGGAGGTGAATGGTGCCATATTTCACCATGCTACTCCAAACAGCATGCAATGTAAAACTTGTGAATTGTTTACTTCTGGAATGTTCCATGTCATATTTGTAGATCTCAATTGACCACAAAGTTTGAGCTAGTGGCAAGACTGCAACTAAGCAGTGACTACTGTGTATGTAGAATGTTGAAAAGAAACTATGCATTACATGGGCTTCATTCAGGTGTGGGTGATAGTTTAATGTTAATGAATCAACTATATACATAGTATATTATGTATAATACGTGATATAGTGTATATATATGTATGCTATATATAATGCATATATAATATAAGCATAAAGTTTAAATATTTATTTTTATTTAGGTATTAGAGATTAAACCCAGGGTACTTTACCACTGAGCCACATCCCTGGCCCTTTATATTTTTTATTTTTGAGATAGAATTTCCTTAAGTTGCTTAGGGCCTCACTAAGTTGCTGAGACTGGCCTTGAACTTCTTTCTGGTCCTCCTGCCTCAGCCTCCCGAGTAGCTGGGATTACAGGCATGTGCCACTGTGCCCGGCCCTGACCTGAATGGAGAGGCGGGGACAGAAAGAGGCTGGGAGGCAGAGAATTGAGAGACATCTTTTTTGGGCAATTTGGGGATGAGCAGAGGGGGCTCTGGAGGGCTTCAAATGTTTTGTTGTTTCTAAGGAGACAGGTTCAAAACCAGGCGAGAAGCTCCCAGCCAGTTTGCTGGGAGTTAGTAGAAGGCGAGAAGTGGGGCGTCCAAGCATGGATGAGCAGCGGGTTCAAACAGAGTAGGGACCGCAAGGAGGGCCAGTCTGCAGGAAGCCACTGGCTCAGAGTGGGGAGTAGGGAACAGGGATCACAAGGGTGGTGAAATGGTTATTTCAGAGTGTGGAGGTGACAGGACCCCAGGGTCTCCCAGGAGGGCAGGTGCTTTGAGGATGTTCCGTGGTGAATTCACAATAGGAACCCCTGGGTCTGCGTGATTCTTGGGTCCCCCTGTCCCTAACCCTCCCCCAATACTCATCTCAGAAAACAAATTATTTTTTTTTCTGAACCTTCCCCCAATCCATTGGCCATTTACCGGCATCTCTTCAGAGATGCCAATGAAGAAGCTGAGAATAGGCACTTGCTGAGAATATGCACTTGCAGAAACCTGGATTTAAAGAGACATCTGTCTACCAACTACCAAAACCTTAGCCTAGGGAACAGAAAGCAACTGTTTAGCAGGGCGTGATGGCGGATGCCTGTCATTCCAGCAGCTCGGGAGGCCAAGGCAGGAGGATCGAGAGTTCAAAGCCAGCCTCGGCAATGGCTAAGCAACTCAGTGAGACCCTGTCTCTAAATAAAATACAAAATAGGGCTGGGGATGGGGCTCAGTGGTGGAGTGCCCCTGAATTCAATCCCCAGGACCAAAAAGAAGAGAAAGCAACCATTCAATGTATTCACAAGGTCCAAGTTCAAGGCTTCTGGCTACTGGTTTTTAAAAAGAACATTGCGGTCAGCTCCTTCTGATGTCAAGAACGGGGAGGAAGTTGGCTTCATTCCGCCGGCACGTGGAAGAGACCCAGAGCAGGCTCCTCTCCCCCACAGCTGCCATCTGCCTGAGAACAGCCCTCCCCGCTTGGCAGGCTCTGTTTCTGAGAGTCTGCGAGGGAGCGAAGCTTCTCAGATGTGGAGCCCACGGGAGACCCACACGTATGAAGCAGTAGACGAAAAAAGGCAGCTCAAAATAGATTCTGTCTACAGCAGAAAATGACTTCGTTCCAGAATGAAGAAGACTGACCAGAAATGAGCCCTTTTCAGGACCCTCTGGGGAGCACACTGTGGCTGTGGGTGATGGGATCTCAGGATCCACGGGGACCCCCGGGTGCAGGTGGACAGTTGCCTTGATGGAGAAGCCCACCCTTTTGGCCTGGCTTTCTAGAACCCACCTCCCCAGGATGAACTGGAGGCAGGACCCATGGCAGTTGTTTGGAAGAGAACACAATGATATGCATATCAGGACATTTCTAAACACCGTGGGAGAAAAACCAGGGCGGTTTCTAAGTAAATGGCTTTAAAATAATTTTTGCACAGTTGCTGGGGGAGGCGACACACCTGTAATCCCAGCTACTCTTGAGGATGAGACAGGGGGAGGGCAAACGTGAGCCCCGCTTGGGCAACTGAGCAAGACCCCGTCTCCAAATAGAAATAAAAGAAGCCAGGCACAGTGGTGCATGCCTGTAATCCCAGCGCCTCTGGAGGCTGAGGCAGGAGGATCGCAAGTTCAAAGCCAGCCTCAGCAACAGCAAGGCTCTAAGCAACTCAGGGAGACCCCTGGCTCTAAATAAAATACAAAATAAGGCTGGGGATGTGACTCAGTGTTTGAATTCCCCAGTACTCTCCACCCCACAATAAAAGCTGGAGGTGTGGCTCAGTGGTGGAGCACTAGCCTGGCACATGTGAGGCCCTGGATTCCATTCCCAGCACACACACACACACACACACACACACACACACACCCAACACGTTCTCATATATTTATAAATCCGTTCTCATATATTTATATCTATCTATCTTATCAGTTCTATTCTTCTGAAGGTCCTGACAGTATTCTATTCCTGCACATGTGACCCAAAACAGAACAGGATTAATTTCTGGCCCGGACGCTGGCCAGACAAGCCTTGTCCCCAGGTGCTGTCTGTACACAGCAGGGACAATTTAGCACATGGAAATGCCTCTTTGCCCCGTCTTGGGCTGCCCACTGGTCCTTTTGGCTCATCCAACATTCTGGGCATGGCCCAACACTTGCTTGTGTCCTTGGCTCTGAGCTTGAGGAGAAGTTCAAACTTTCAGCTTAAATCTTAAGAAATCAGAACTCGCCAAACACTTTCCCAGATTTAGCCACTTACCTTGTTTTTGTTTGTAAAAAGAATATGTATTTTCTGGAGATAAAAATAGCATGAGGTAGCCGGGTGGTGGCTTATACCTGTAATTCCAGAGGCTCCGGAGGCTGAGGTAGGGGGATCACAAGTTCAAGGCCAGCCTCAGCAACTTAGCAAGGCTCTAAGCAACGGAGCAAGACCCTGTATTAAAATAAAATAAATAAATAGGGCTAGAGACATGTTAAGGCCCCTGGGTTCAATTCCCAGAAACCAACCCCCTGTCAAATAGCATGAGATAATTACTTTGGGGATTTATCAGATAACAGCCCCACTCAAATGCTGGTCTGTATAAAAACTAAGTTTAGGACATATCAAGTTCCACAGGTGACACTTCTTTCCTGCTCAAAGGTGACCTTGGGGTCCAAGTGCACGATCTCCAGGGGTAGCCTGAAGCTCAAGTGTGTGTCGAGGCCAGGACTGAGACTATGCATCTTGGTGAGGCCATTTCTTAGGGCTCAGGCCCCTCTCTCAGGCCAGATCCCAGGGATGAGCATCTGTGCAGGAGGGGTCTGCTCAGCACCCTACACTGCAGATGTCTCTTCCCTTCACACCTGAAGCCACATGCCCCAAGATGGTCAGCAAAAAAATCCTGAAGCATCCCCAGCTGCAAGTGTCGCCTTGTGATAGCACTTTGGTTCTCAGTGGCAGCTGCTGGGGGTGATGTAGAGACAGTCTCTAGAATCCACAACTGAGTGTAACTCCTGGCCCTGTGTCTTGAGCAAAGCATTAATTTTGTCTCTCTGGGCCTCAGTGACCTCATCTGTCAAATGGGAATATTAATGGGACTTAACAGATGAGGTCACGGAAAATATTAATGGGATTGTCTTAATCCATTTCTTTTGCTGTAATGTAATACAGCAAAAGACTGGTTACTATCTGAAAGAAAAAAAATTTTCTTATTTGTTTCTGGAGGCTGGGAAGTCCAAGGCTGAAGGGCTGCCATTGGTGAGGTCCTTCTTGCTGGTGGGGACTTTTTGGTTTTCCTTACCCTCCTCCATGACAGCTGTTTTCAAAGCATGAGATTCAAGGCGATGCCGGGCGTCATCTGGTGAGACAGACGGCTAGTCAGAGAGATCTCACTTTTATAACCAAAGGTCTTCCCTTGATAGCTGTTAATCCACGAATGGTTTCATTCACTCACAAGGACAGAGTCCCCATGACTAAATCCCCTCTGAGAGGTCCTACCTGGTCTCATCTCTTAATACCTCTAGACGGGCATTACATGTCAACATGAGTTTTGGGGTCATTCAAACCTAACACCCCTCATAAAGCTTATTTTAGCATTCAAATGAATTAATTTAGCCAGGTGCAATGGGGCACCCCTGTAACCCCGGT
Source organism: Spermophilus citellus (assembly GCF_964194105.1). NCBI lineage: Eukaryota > Metazoa > Chordata > Mammalia > Rodentia > Sciuridae > Spermophilus > Spermophilus citellus. Next base: position 37,788,114 of record NC_138187.1, read on the forward strand.
GTCTTGGGAGGCTGAAATAGGAGGATCGAAAGTTAAAGGCCAGCCTGGGCAGCTGAGTGAGCCCCTGTCTCAAAATAAAAAATAAAAAGGGCTGAGGATGTGGCTCAAAAGTAGAGCATCCCTGGGTTTAATTCCCAGTACAAAAAAAAAAAAAAATCTATAGACAAAACACTTGGAATAGTGCCTGGCTTGGTGTAAGTTCTATAAAGTATTAGTATTGTTATATTTCAAGTGGAGACAGTCCCCTAGACCAATGCATAAGGTAGTTTCAGAAATATAGTGTCTAGGAAGAAAACAAAATAGGAAGGAAGATCTTTATTTGAAGATACAACACACAAACAGGAAGTCTCTAAAGACTAGCAGAGAGAATACGGTGGCTTACAATTAACTTTTAAAAGTTAAATTTTAGTTATACAAATAATACATGTGCTACTTGAAATACCTTTTCCATATATAAAAATTTGAAATGTTACAGATCAGGGTTCTCAGAAGCAGGTCTAGAAAGGGACAGCCAGACTCCTGGAGATGGAGACGGGACTCCAACCCTTAATCCACTCACCCTCCCTGCGTCTCACGGATGTGGGTGAGTTCATGGTAAAACCAGGACAGTTTGTGGTAGAACCAGAAGGTTCCCTGGCCCAACACCCAGAGGTGTGTAAGTGGTCTGATCTGTTATTTAGATACATTCTTTTGAGTTCCACAGGACTCCAGACCTGCTCTCTTGGAGACCCTCCCATTTCCAAGCAGGACCCCCTTCAGAGACATGGGTTTCACTTGGGGAGATTGGTAATGATGAAGTGAGGAGGCTTTTCCTTACCCTCCTCTGTGACACGTATTTTCAAAGCATGAGCTCAGCAGTGGCACCCAGGTCCAGGAAGCCACTTTTGTTAATTAAATAGAAAATGCATTTGCCCTTTGGAAGTTGCAGACTCCAGACTTGGATTTGGATTATGGGGGCTCCCCCTGGCAGGGGACCAGTGCAAGTCAGCACCCGGGATGGTGGTCTCAGGAAAGCCGCTTCCACCCTAGAGCAAGACCAGAGGGGCTTCATGACAGAAGATGAGCTTCAGTAAAACTTTTCCAAATATTGGGGGGTGGGGGGAGGGAGTGGACAAAGGGAGAGTTAAAGGTCTCTGGGGATTGTGACTTCTATGGGCACCTGAGAAGGGCCCCCTGAATCCTGCCTTCTCAATCAGGTAACTTGTTTTCCAGTTTGCTCCCCACCCTGTACCTGCCCTGGCAATCCACGGGAAATCCCGAGGCTGCCAGCCAAGGGAGCAGCAGCTACACCCACTGGGGGTTCCCAGAGGGCAGTGCAGGCCTCCCCTGGCCGCCCAGCCAGGCCTCCTAACATGCCCTATTCCTCCAGACTGTTCTGACCCATTTCTCCCCCTCTGCCTGGCCCCTGACAACAAAGAGGTCCAGACCTCCCTCCAGGCAGGACACTCTGACCTGAATGTCAAGACAGAAACAGATGTGAGCCTGGCACAGTGGCACAGTGGCACAGGTCCACAGTCCCAGCTACTTAGGAGGCTGAGGCAAGAGGATTGCAAGTTTGAGGCCAGCCTCAGCCATGTGGTGAGACCTTGTCTCAAAATAAAAAATGAAAAGGGCTGGGGAGGTAGCTCAGTGAGTGGTAGAACACTCCTGGGTTCAATCCCTAGTACCAAAAAAAAAAAAAAAAAAAAAAAACAAAACCAGAAAGGAACAAGTGGTGAGCAGGGCAGCCTAGCCTTCCTCCCCCTACAGCCCATGCACCTGTATTCAGGTGCTTCTCACACCCACCTGCCCTGCCCGTCCCAGGTCCTCTGATTCCCTGCAGGAGTTCCCAGCCATCCCTGCCCAACCCAGCCCCTCCCTAATTATTACTTTTTATTATTATAGAGGTCTCACTCTGATTTAATTGAGGACTCTTTAATTTCTCCTAAGCCTGTCCAACCAGTGATTCTCAAGGAGGGGGTAATTCTACCCCACCTGGAGATATTTGTAGCTGTCACAACTGGAGAAGGAAAGAGGTGCAATTGGTATCCAATAGGTAGTGACCAGAGATGTCGTTAATCATCCTACAACACACAGGACAGTCTCCCACACAGAGATGGGAGTTGACCCAAGATGCCCATGATGCCAAGGCTGAGGAGTCCTGCCCTAAAGTCCATGTTTGTGTGTATTGAGAGAGAAAGCCCGGACCCAGGTTCCTCCATCTTGAGTAACATTGGGACCCTTTGAAGGAAGTCTTAGCTGGGACCCCTGAGAATATACTCTTAGGGCTCTGCGGATCCGTGCTTGAGAAGCAACAACTTCAGAATCTAATCTCTTATTCAATAAAAACCTGTGAACTACAAAGTATCCCCGGAACAAAGGATGAGTGTTTGAACTGCTGAGATAATTGTTGGAAAGACAGAGAAGGGGGCCCCCAGGAACTTCTGTGGCGACAGAAATGTCCTATATCTTGATCTGGGTCATACATGGATGAAAAAATTTATGCATCTCCATGAAAAACTAGCCAACTGGGGAAGTGATAGAAGCAGAGAGGAGAAGGAATGGAATAAGCTGTATCAGGCTTTCTACCTGGAGAAGATAGTGGGAGGTGGAAAATTCTAGGGCAAAGAACTCGTCTCACCTCTCCTGGTCCAGCATTCATTGATGGCCCTCAAATTAAAGCATGCTATTTTATGTAAATAAAAAATGAAAACACTGAATTTTAAAAACTCTCATAGAGACAACAGGCCCCGATTGGAGAAACTCTGGGCAGGGCACAAGATGAGTTAGGACCTGGGCCCATCCGGCTATAGCTCACCTGGCCACATGTGGGAGCTGTGCTCTGGGTCCTCTCATCTTCCACCCTCTGTCCTGGATTTCCCAAGGCCACCTTTGCAGAGCAAGAACCAAGTCTCAGAACTCTATTCCTTCAAGTCTACAAGGCTGTGTGTCAGAGCCAAGGTACCCGGATATGCTTCGTCCCCCAAATATCACAGATGCTGCTGGCTTTTCAATTGGCCCCAAGTGATGGTATGACTCAGAACACTTCCCTCAGCCTCAGTGACCCCCTCAAGTTCCACCTGTAAGATGAAGCTATTGTTTGCTGAGTGACTGTGAGACCTCCAGAGTGCTCTCCAGTTCCACAGATGTCTACAGCTTGGAAAAGGTAGCCCTAGGATCCAGTAAGCCTGGGCTCCCCTCCCTTGGGGCTCTTTGAGAGATGGGGTGCTCACTTGTAGAGCAGGGAAAATAACCCCTCAATTTTTGCTGCAAGAACTAACTTGAGTTAGGAGATGAAAGAGACAGTAGATCCTGGGTCCGGTAGGACTGGTGCTTGGGGCTGGGTTTGAATCCCAGTTTCCCTTCTTGTCCAATTATATGGAACTTGGAGCAAATTATATGACGCTGAGCTTGATCAAAGTTTAGTTCCCTGGTAAAAGAGTCTGCAATACTCCTTACCTCAAGGGACGGTTGTAATTTAAAAATCCATTTAATCAATGAGCAGACATCCAGGATTTGGTTGGTTGGTTGTTTTTTTTTTTTTTTTTTTTTCCCAGTGCTTGATTCAAAGAGTGCTGGATAAATGTTGGCACTTGTTATTAGCCTCAGCCTGCTGGTACCTGTGCCCTCCTCCTGGGGCTCAGCCTTTTTGACAGCAGCCTCTGCCTTATATGTGAAACACAGAGGCAGAATCAAGATCTGGACCAAGGTTGGAAAGTGGAGGGAAAGAGAACAGATGGATGACAGAGGCGACGGAGGGGTCTTCTCTCCAAGAAAAGAGAGAGAGACGGATGCACCACAATACAGAAGCAGCTGCAAACCAGAGTGTGGATCTTAGGGTCTGCAAACCTGGGGTCCCGTCCTTGCTTCACCTTTTGCAACTGATATAACTTTGCACAGGTCCTTTAGTATCAGAGCCTGACTCAGTCTATCCATCTGTCAATGGGGATCCTACCAGCACTCTTTCCAAAAAGTGGTTTTGAGGATCTCATGATGCAAGATACTTTGAATTCTCAGAAAGTTTTCCAGAACTGGGACCCAGACCCTCTGACAGATGAAGTTTGTGATGCTTTTCTCTTTCTAGGGACCTGGACATTAATGTATTATTCCAGAGTGAAAGTAGTCACATCCTGTGCCCTGGCCCGCATGAAAAAAAAAATGATCCTTCATTTCCTAGCCTGTGGTCATGATCCTGGGAGAAGATAATGCTCACATGTCTATAGCTCATTATTTTTTTTCCTGGAACTTTAACATCATGGTCTTTGTAAAATAGAACTTGGGGACTTGTGTGGGCAGGTGAAGTGGACATTGAACTGATGAGAGTCACACAGGTAGCCCAGAGTTAACCCTGCCATTTGTCATCCCGCCTCACTTCGTCCTGAGTCAGATTAAACTTGGAGCAACCTGGAAATTAGCAATGATCTGGCAGGAAGGTTCCCCATGTCCTTTTAGACATAGCCTCCAGGTGCTGTCTGCAGATGAGCCCTGGGATGGTCTGGCAAGTGTCCTGAGGGATGACAAAGATACTTGTCAGAGCAGAACTTTTCATGGACCAAGGACAGGCAGCCCAGGGAGGGGCTTATGTGGCAGCCCTGAGCCTCTAGTCCAGGGACCCAACTAGGGCATCAAATCACAAGTTACATGGGGCAAAATGGTGTTTCAGTCTATGACAGCGTCCCCTACGATTAGAACGGAGCTGGAAATTTCCTACTGGGTAGGATTTTCACTATGTCTTTTCTATGTTTGGATATGATTAGGCACATAAACACATCTCATGCTGTCCCAGTTGCCTGCAGTATTCAGTACAGTGACAGTCTGTACAGAGTGGAGCCCGGGAGCCTCACATAATCCAGTTGTGTGGCAGGCTGCACCCCCAAGGTTGGTGGAAGGACACTCTGGTGTTTTCACAGTGACAAAGTTGCCTAATGCTGCATTTCTCAGAATGTCATGACGTGTCACCAACTGTACATAGAATGTCCATAGCCCTGCCCTCTTCTACCTCGTGCCACTGGCAGGAGTCACAGTTGCAGGGCAAGACCCAAAGACAAAACAGCCCAGCTCTTGGCCCCATTCACATGGCCCAGGTTACATGAGAGAGTCTTCTGGAATTAAAAACCACCTCACCCCATTTTGAGGCTCAGTTTTTTTTTTTTTTTTTTTGGTACCAGGAATTGAACCCAGGGGTGCTTAACCACTGAGCCACCTCACCAGCCCTGTTTTATATTTGATTTAGAGACAGGGTCTCACTAAGTAGCTTAGTTCCTCACTAAGTTGCTTTGTTCCTCACTAAGTTGCTGAGGCTGGTTTGAACTCGTGATCCTCCTGCCTCAGCCTCCCAAGCTGCTGGGATGACAGGCGTGCACCATCATGCCTGGCGGGTCTGTGATCTGTGACACTCTAGCTGCCCATGTCTTTGCCTGCGTATCTTCCAGAAGTTCCCAGCAGAAAGGAAGGCCGGCTTAGGAAGAAAGGGAAGTTCCCACAGCTGTGGGTGAAGAATGGCCCTGTGGCCACTGGCTGGGCTGCACTGGAAGCTGCATCTCTGAGTCCTGACCAGAGCAGAGCCCTCGGGCCCAGGGCACCTTGCCACCACCTTCTCTTGGACCCTAGCATGCTTATTCCTCAGGTCTGCCCTGGAGTCTTGCAGAAATGACTTGATTTGGTTGGCCTTCCTCCCTGTGCCATTTCTAATACGTATTTTTCCCAGTCACTGGGAAAGGCTGAGGCAGCTCTGGGTCCAGCACAGGTCAGGACAGACCTCAGTGTTTTGTCCCCGAAGCCCTCTTTGTTCTTCTGGGCTCCTCTCTGCATATTTCCCCATCATTCCGTGGCATCGACCCATCAACTGTCCGTTGCTAACTGCACAATCAGGACTGTCGGCCAAGAAGGCATATTGGGTGACACACCGTGGGTCCCAATGGGGACAGAGTCAGAGGCCAGTGATGTGGCAACTCACAGTGTGGCATTTGGGGCAGAAAAATAACACAAAAAGAAATCCACCGAGATATCAGATATCTGTCTTTCTCCCTTCCGCACCCTCCTTCTCTCCCTGTGCTGCCCAGCTTCCCACCAGGAGCATCTTTGTCCATGGGTCCAGTGGCCAGTGGAGAATTTGTCCTGCCTGGGTAGCCGTCCTGGGACAAGAAGGCAGCAGAAAGTAGCAGAAACTGTCTTGAATGCTAGGAAAGGCAAGTGGCACTTAAAAAAAAATTCAACTAAAGGGGAAAAAGGATACTCGATGAAGACGCAGGAAGAAAACATTCACATATATGTTTAGAATGTAAATTAGTATAAATTTCCAAATTCCTACTTGGCAAATGTAATAAGTCTTTAAATTTAAAATGTGTGTGTGTGTGTGTGTGTGTGTGTGTGTGTGTGTGTAGGAAAATATGGGAAGAGATGGGCCAACACAGCACAGTGGTTTATCTCTTTCTTTATATGGTTTCCTATAATCCCTCCCCCTCAATGGGGCTTTATTTCCTCAATGAACAGAAAAAGATACCTTTTAGAGGGAAAAGAAAGGAAATGAGGACAAGACAGCATGAAGGTGACTTCTGTTCTTTTTTGGGGGGTGATGGGTGGTACCAGCAATTGAACTCAGGGGCAGTGAACCATTGAGCCACATCCCCAGCCCTATTTTGTATTTTATTTAGAGACAGGGTCTCACTGAGTTGCTTAGTGCCTCACTGTTGCTGAGGCTGGCTTTGAACTCGAGATCCTCCTGCCTCAGCCTCCCAAGCCACTGGGATTACAGGCGTGCGCCACCATGCCCGGCTGAAGGTGACTTCTTTAGCACATGTGGGTCAGGTCAACCTAAGGAGGAAGACTTAGGATTATTTTCCAAAGCAACATTACCCTCAAATACAAAAAGACTTGGGGCCATGCTTAGAAGAGAGTTTTGTAACCCTAACAGGTAACTTAATCCCTTGAAAACTTGGTTTCTTTGTAAAATGGGGGAAAATACAGTCATCCCTGAATTTCTGCTGAGGATTGGTTGCAGGACCCTGAGGACACCAAAAATCTGTGGATGCTCAAGTCCGTAAATAAAATGTCTTAGCATTTGTATATAATCTACAAATATACTCCCATATACTTTAAATCCTCTTGATTACTTGTAATACCTAATACAATGTACATGCCATAGAAATAAATCATTGTTACACTGCACTGTTAATCAATAACACCAAGAAGAAAGTCTACATGAGCGGTACAGACATGGCTTGTGTGTGGTGGAGGGTGGCCCTGGGGACTTAATCCAGGGTCTCACACAAGCTGGGCAAGTGCTCTCTTGCTTAGCTACACCTATAATCTTTTTGGCTTGATTCTGAGACAGTCTCACTGTAGCTGAGGCTGGCTTTGAACTTGCAATCCTCCTGCCTCAGTTTCCCTAATTGCAGAGATTGCAGGTGTGCACCACCATGCCCAGCCAGACACGACTTTATACAAATATTTTCCATCTGCACACTGTTGAATCCAAGGATAAGAACCCATGGATACAGAGGGAGGGGGAGCCCTGTAATTATGAAGGTCTAAACTCACACAGTCCAGTACAACAGTCACTAGCCTCCTGTGTACTTATATGTAAGTGTATTAAAGTGAAATCTCTGGCTCTCCAGTCACCACATTTCAAGGACTTGAGAGCCATAGGTGGCTAGTGGCCACCACAACAGCCAGGCAAGGCAGAGGTCTTCCATCATGACCAGGGATCCTATTGGCAGGGCTGTGCTAAGACACCTACAGCACCCAGCCCCTTTTAGGATGCAATGAGCCAGCTGGGGGCTGTGATTAGGGGCTGGGATTATGAATCTTTGGAAACCCCCAAATCTAGGCCCATTGCAGCAGGCAGGGAAGTGAGAAGAGGATGAAAACTTAGGAAAAAAAATGGAGATGATAGCCAGATGCAGTGAGGCACACCTATAATCCCAGCAGTTTAGGAGGCTGAGGCAGGAGGATCACAAGTTCAAAGCCAGCCTCAGCAACAGTGAGGCACTAAGCAGCTCGGAGAGACCCTGTCTCTAAATAAAAGACAAAATAGGGCTGGGGATGTGGCTCAGTGGTCGAGTGCCCCTGAGTTCAATCTCTGGTACCCCCATCCCCCCCAAAAAAAAAGATTGAGATGAAACAATAGTGGAGTTTTTCTCTGGTAGACTCAGAACAGAGACATCACATCCCAGCTCCCCTCCAGAACAGCAGAAGGAGACTTCGACACAAAGCTTTATGTGCTCTGCCTACTCCAGAGACAGAGGTCACTGCCCCCAAAGAGATGAGACCATGGATACGGGCTGAGCATTGGTGCCTAGGACCTGGAGAAGGTATAGGGAGTGGCTCTCCCCTCCATCAGATAGTGTATTTACAAGCCAGGAAAAAAAAAGTTCTGTGATCAACCTCATCTGTTTTGAACAGTACCATTTCCAAAATTCCACTGCAGTGATTTAAGGGCACGTGTGTGTGCACGTGCATACAGGGTGACCATGTGCATATATGCGCATGCAGGCACGTGTGTGTAAGGTTAGCTCTTGGGTGAGCTACCAAGAGAGGGGATCAGAATTATTCTGCCCTTGGCTGTAACAAAGACAATCCTTGTTGAAATCTGACTTAGTTCATTCCGTGGAAGTTCACCGGGAAGGGATAAAGAATAAATGTGTCTGGGATGACAGCATTCAGCTGTTCACCCTCCCAAATGAGGGAAAGGGGTCCAGCTGTCTGCCTGGGGTCAGAAGCAAGGACACACCAGGTCCTCTCCAAGAGGTCTCATCCCTGGATACACACCGGGGAGGGCGTGCCGTGTCTGGTTTCCTTCTGCATACATATTGCAGCTGGGCCTGCGAAGCCCCATTTCAGCACCTTAGAAGGACTTCTGCCAAGCACATCTATTTTAGATCCTGCAGCCTCGATCACACTCACTGAGTGGGTGTGAAGAGCTGAGCAACCAAGGACTCTCCACCCAACCCCAGCCCCGGCCACTGGCTCCTGTGGATAGAGCTGTGAGGACAAGCACCCTCGCAAGGTTCAGAAGGACCATTGCACTGTCTGGGGGGACTCTGAGGTCAGCCTGGCTTGGCCTGGTGAGACCACCAGCATGGAGTTAGCTCCTTGGGAACATCAGCAGAGCCATGGAGCAGAAAGACAGGCAGATCTGATGCTTCTGTTTAGAGAGTCCAGTAGGCATGGGGGTTATCCAGTGTCTCTACTGCTCAGGCCAAAAAAAGTCGGTTCAGAGAAATGGGATACAAATGGAGATTTTTACACCTCTAAGTTACTAGTTCAGCTTGGGTCCCAGGGAAGGAGCCATACGATGTCCCCTCACCAAACCAGGGGTCCTGGCTCATCCCCAAAGAGGTGAGACCCAAGGAGACACCAGGGAGCAGAAAACTCAGTCAATTCCCATGATGCAGTCCTGTGGTATTTACTCTTCACCACTGACTGTGTCTTCCAGAAGATTCCACCAGAGACTGTAAAATGGCACCTGTAGGCTAGACTGTAGACTGTTCCGGGGGCCTGTGCAGCGCTTGAAAAAAAAAAAATTGTAACTGCCAATATTGAAACACTTGGAGATTTCCTGTGGGAAAAAATATATATGCCTTTTTAGATTCTCTCACAAAAATTGCCTATCTGGAAACATGGAGCCCACATTTAAACCTGGCAAGCATCCATGCAATGAGCTATTCAGGAGTGGCTGCCCCTACTTCCAGCCATGAATGGTGCTCTCTCCCAGGAGCCCCAGGGGCTCCAGCCCTATGGACAGGGACATGTATCACCCAGTTGGGAAACCGCAGTTCTCAAAGCATGTTCCAACCAGGAAGGACCCTTCAGAGCCCCAGAGGAATGACCATCCGCCCCAGGCCTGAGGCTCACCACAGTTGTGCCAGCCTCCATCACCACCCCAGGTTGTGTTTATGAGGTACTTTCCCACGTAGGACCTCAGCTGACGCTTACAAAAGCCCTCCAGAGGGAAATAAGACCTGGTAATGACCCACAGCAGGCCATCATTTAGGCCATCTGACTATGCCAACGAGATAGGCCAGTTTCACAGAGGAAACTTACCCTGGGAGGGAGGGGCACAGGTCTTTGGATAAGATGATGTGACCTGGATAACTGAGGGAACTTTTTGATCCTGCAGTGACAGAAGAATACTGGGATGGTGTGGTGAAAGGGGTCAGGGTGAGGGGAAAGGGCTGGGGGCCTGGTCCTGAAGATGAGGAGCTAAATAGGGGGAGCAGAGGAAAGGTGGAGGCCCCGAGGGCCACCCTGGGCTCAGAGCTGTGGACAGCAGCGACCCCTGGTGGCGTGAAGAAGCTTCTCTCCTTCCACTGGGATTTTTTTTTTTTTTTTTTTTTTTTTTTATTGGTTGTTCACAACGTTACAAAGCTCTTGACATATCATACTCCACTGGGATTTTATAAACCAAACCAATCACGGCAAAAAATGATCCAGAGCCGGGAAAAATGTGGAGACCACACTCCAGCATACAGGTCAATAGGACCCCTAAAACACAGGAAATCACGCCAAGAGTTAATAAATTGGGTGGCATCAAATTTAAAAGCTTCTGCACAGCAAAGAAAACAATTAAGAATGTGAAAGAGAGAACCTACAGAATGAGAGAAAATCTTCGATAGCTACTCTTCTGACAGAGGATTAATATCTAGAATATAGCAAGAACTAAAAAAAAAAAAGACTCAACACCCAAAACAACCCAATTTGAAACAATGGGCAAGTGAATGAAACAGACACTTTTCAAAAGAAGAAATACAAATGACCCACAAATGTTCAACATCCTTACCAATCAGGGAAATGCACACAGAAACTACTTGGAGATTTCATCTCACTCCAGTCCAAATGGCAGTCATCAAGAATACAAGTAATAATAAGTGCTGGAGATGATGTGGAGAAAAGGAACATGTTTATACCGTGGATGGGTGGGATTGTAAGTTGGTACAATCACTGTGGAAATCTGTAGGGAGGTTCCTCAAAAGACTAGACATGGAACCACCATATGATCCAGCTATAGCACTCCTAAAGTGTATTTAGTACTTATCCTAGAGAATGAAAGGGTCGTACTACAGTGATACACGCACACCCATTTCACAGCAGTGCCATTCACAAGAGCCAAACCATGGAACCAGCCTAGGTGTTCATCAGTGGATAAATGGATAAAGAGAAGGTGGTATCTATACATAATGGGGTTTTATTCAGCCATAAAGAAGAAAATGGAGGGATCCAGAGACGACAATGTTAAGTGAAAAGAGCCAAACCCAGAAGGTCAGGGGTCAAAGGTTTTCTCTCACATGTGAAGAGGAGAAAGGTGATGGGGGAGGGGTCTCATGAAAATCAAAGGGAGATCAGTAGAAAGGGACCAGATCAGGAAAGGGACCAGGGGGTAGGAGAAGGGGAGGGAGGCAGAAAGTGGAAGGAAGTAATGTCGGCCAAATTATATTGTTCTATTGTGTGCATGTATGAGTATGTAACATTCCCACCATTGTGTACAACAATAATGCACCAATTTAAAAAAATGTGAAACCAGGTGTGGTGGCACAGGGCAGTAATCCCAGCAGCTTGGGAGGCTGAGGCAGGAGGTTTGCCAGTTGGAGGCCAGCCTCACAACTTAGTGAGGCTCTAAGCAACCTAGAAAAACTCTGTCTTGAAATAAAAAGAAATTAAGAAAAGGGCCAGGGATGTGGCTCAGTGGTTAAGCGCCCCCGGTAGTTCAGTCCCCACTACCAAAATAATTAATTAAGCATCTGGGAGCTCAGGAGTTTGTGGCCAACCTGGGCAACAGAGTGAGACCTCCACCTAAAAAAGAGTAGTTAATTAATTAATTATGTATTTACACGTGGATCCTAGAAGAAAGATATTCTCTGACTCCTTGGGTTTCCCAGCCATGTCCCTGTCACCCTTTCTTGGCATTCCAGAATCACCCTCTTTCACCTCCTGATAAAATTAACTCCTCTATAAAAAGAGGCTAATCTCAGGCTGCAGGTTCTCAGTGAGCAGCTTTGTCACCCTGGACCTCTGTTGAGAGGGTTAAGCTGATGTCCACAACAGGGGATCTTCCCAGCCAAGGGTGGCTGGGGATGGACCACTGCTCCATTCAACGTGGGCCATTACAACCCACCTAAAGGGGAAGGAGAAGATGGGAGGACATTCTTCTGGTGGGTAATTAAGCAAGACCGAGCACCGTGGCCCTTGGCCCTCACGCCAGCTGAAAGATGTCGGCTTGCTGTACTACCTCAAAGGCCCTTCCCTGTCCTCACCCTTCGGTGACCCACACTGGATGCATCCTCTTCTCTGCCTGTCCTTGATATGTCTGCATTTCGTCCCCATGGCCGACAGAGAGGAAGTGTAGTGGGGTAGCTAAGGGCACGACCAAGTCCTGGCTGTACCATTTCCCATCTGCGTGGCCTCCGGCAGATCACTAAATCTTGCTCCAGGCTTCAGGATCCTGATCTGTAAAATGGGGATGATTGTGGCACACAGGAGAGGGCTCTTGGGACGACTGAATGAGTTGGTACACACCAAGTTGTTGGGAATCGTCCCTGCACGAGGCCTATTCGTTGACCAGGGCTGCCATAACAAAGTACCACAAACAGTGTGGTTTAACCAGCAGAAATTTGTTTCTTCACAGTGCTGGAGGCTAGAAACCCCAGATCAAAGTGTCTACTATGCCTGGCCAAATTCCCCTTTTATATAAGGCCACTCCCCTTATTGGATGAGGGTGCACCCTAATGACTTCATTTTATCTTGACCATCTCTGTAGTGACCCTGTCTCCCAATAAAATCTCACACTGAGGTCCCAGGGTTAGGATAAAACACATCTTTTTGGAGAGACACCATTCACACCCTTACCTACATGGTGAGAACGATGTGTTTGCTGGAATGAGGACAGGAGCAGGGAGGGGAAGAACATGAATAACAGGGGATTAGCACCTTCACCGCCTTCACACACATCCTTTGCCCTGGCTCATGAGAACTGGGGAGGTAGTGCAAATGGCTACTTCTTTTTTTTTTTTTTTGGGGGGGGGGTCAGGGGATTACCAGGGATTGAACTCAGGGGGCACTCAACCACTGAGCCACATCCCCAGCCCTATTTTGTATTTTATTTGGAGACAGGGTCTCACTGAGTTGCTCAGTGCCTTGCTGTCGCTGAGGCTGGCTTTGAATTTACAATCCCTCCTGTCTGAGCCTCGGAGAGCCACAGGGATTACAGGTGTGCACCACTGTGCCTGGTGGCTACCTCTTTTTGATATAAACCCTTTCTATTATATTTTAATCAGCCAGACGGCAGGAGCCGTGTCTTTGAATTCTTGCAGCTCCCTCCCCAGAAATCACACAGAGGACCCTCCATGAAGTGGGTCCCAATAAACCTGGTCCAGATCCAGCCTCACAAAGCCTCTCCTGTCAGTCCCATCTCTTAGCGCCCTCTTGTGGGCATCTTTGAAATTCAGGGGAACTTTACTGGGACGTTCAATTTTCAGACAAGGGTGTCCAGTTCGTACACATGGTTAGTTGCCACCACCCGCCTCGATGAATTATTAATATTTAAAACCATATGGAGCATTTTATAAATCTTTTATAATTCATGGAGCGTGGGTACTCCACAACGGATTCCTTTCTGCCTTGAAAATAACCTGAACTATGCAATGTGCTCACCCCTTAACCTAACAAGTCCTTTGGAAAGGGTGCCTACCTCTCTGTCCTTGCATCTAAAATGACTTGGAGATATTTTGGCTCTTTTGGAATGATTCCAAGACTTTTGAACACTCATTCAATGGATATTACAGCGAATAAGAGAATCAAATACTTGACTCTTCGCAAGAATTAATCATAAGTGCTTTCATTAGTGTGCTATAGTTATATGTAATAATTGGGTTCATTCTGACATAATCATACATCCATGGAAATTAATTTGCTCCATTTCAGTCTCAGTGTTTCCTCTTTCCCGCCCCTACTCCCTCCGCCTATTCCCTTTCCTCTTCTCTACTGGTCTTCCTTCTATTTATGTACTTTTTTTTTCTCTTTTTCTTTTGGCATTAGGGGTTCTTTTTGAACCCAGGGGTGCTTAATTATTGAGGTACATCTCCAGCCATTTTTATTTTTTATTTTGAGACAGAGTTTCCCTAAGTTGCTTAAGGCTTTGCTGAGTTGCTGAGGCTGGCTTTGAACTTGTAATCCTCCTGCCTCAGCCTCCCAAGTGCTGGGATTACAAGCATGCACCATACTTATTTTTTAAATTGGTGGTGGTGGTGGTGGTGGTGGTGGTGTGTGTGTGTGTGTGTAGTGATATATTTATACACAAAGTATAATTTTATCAAATTCATTCCACATTTCCTCCCCTTTTCCGTCCCTTCTCCCTCACCTTCTGTCTCCTACTCCCCTGATCCTCCCTCTATCCTTTTGAAATTCAACCCCTGCATCTTCCCCCCCCCCTTGCTCTAGCTTCTGCACATGACAGAAAACATTCAACCCTTGACTTTCTGAGTCTGTCTTGTTTCACGTAGCACAATGTTCTTCGGTTCCATTCATTTACTGGTAAATGCCACAATTCCATTCTTCTTTATCAGTGAGTAAAACTCCATTGTGTATATATATCACACTTTCTATCCATTCGTCTCTTGATAGGCACCTAGGCTGGTTCCATAACTTTGCCATTATGAATTGTGCTGCTCTAATTTTTAAAAGACGGTGTTTGGGGGCAGCAGGAGTTACAGGGGCTGGGGGGGTGGCAGGGAGCAGCCACTGGGATCAGTAGTCTCCTGCTATATCCTGGAAGATGGGGGGGGTGTCTCCTGGTGGGAACCAGGAGGGTCTGGGGGCTGCAAATCCATCCAGAAACCGTTTATGAGCTCCTCTGTGGTGCTTCCTGCATGAGAAAACCCCTTTTAAAGATGAGAAAACTGAAGTTTGGAGTGGGGAGTCAATCTTCCCCAAACCAGAGAACAAATCATTACCTAGATAAGTGTAGTTGAGAATAGATACTGCATGGAAATGCCTCATGTGCATTAGTTCATATGCTTCTAAAATTTGGAGGCCTGGACTTTATTGGTTCTGTATCCTTTACTGGAAATGCATGGAACCAGCAGTGTTTTGGGTATCCAATTTTTTTTTTTTTTTAGTTTTGGAATGCTTACATATGCATCATGAGAGATCATGGGAGTGGGACCCAATTTCAAACACAAAATTCATTTGTTTCATAGACGCCTTGCACACATAGCTAGCATGTCTTTTTTGTTTTGTTTTGTTTTTTTAGTACTGGGGATTGAACCCAGGGGCACTTAACCATGGAACCACACCCTCAGCCCTTTTTTATATTTTATTTAGAAATAGGGTCTCGCTGAGTTGCCAAGGGCCGTGCTAAATTACTGAGGCTGGCTTTGAACTTGCCATCCTCCTGCCTCAGCCTCCTAAGTCGCTGGGATTACAGGTGTGTGCCACCATACCCGGAATATAATTTTTACACAACATCTTAAACAATTTTGGGCCTGAAATAAAGTTTCACGGGGTGGAATTTTCCACTCTTCATATCACAGCAGTGCTCAAAACATTTCAGAGTTTGGATTCTGAATTTTTTTGGAGGAGGGATGCTCAATGCTACCATTAGAGTGAGAGAACCTAGACCCACAGGGACAGTGGAGCTTATCTAAGCACACAGCTTGTGATACAGCGGATCTGGGACTGGACCCTCCCCTGTCAGTCACATCCTGCCCACGTGATGCAGATGTGCCATCCTGTACAGGATGAGGCTGGAGCTACAGCCTTTGTGGGGTACAGCTGTCTTGAACCCCACAAACACGTGCAGCAATCACGTATTCCTCGGGGAGATTTGATTGCCTTTAAGGCTCAAAATAAACTCATCCTCTGAAATAAAAAACCTGTTAAGCTGCTTTGCCAAAAAGAGGTTCAGACACACTGTTATGGATTGGATCTGGAACACCCCCCAAAGACTCATATACTTAAAGGCTCATTCCCAGTGCAGCGGTGTCTGGAGGTAAGGCTTTTGGGAAATGATGGATCTTGTGGGCTCCAACTTCATCAGTGGATTAATCCATTTGGTAGGTTAGAAATGTGAGTGGACTACTGGAAGGTGGTGGAAAATGTAGGCAGGTGGAGCCTGGTTGAAGGAATTAGGTCGCTGAGCGCATGCCCATGGGGACTATATCTTGTCCCTGGCCTCTTTTCTTTCTCTCTCCTTTCTAGAGCATCTTTTCCCTGGCACACCCTTCCACCATGGTGTTCTGCCTCACCTCAGCCCAAAGGGATGGAGCCAGCCAACCACAGACTGAGACCTCTAAAACTGAGCCAAAATAAATCTTTTCTCTTTTAAGTTGTTTTTTCTCGGGCATTTGTTACAGCAACTCAAAGCTAACTAATATGCACTTTTATTAGAAAGCCTCCAAACTCTTCCTGTTCCTGTGGCAAGAGACGTATTGTAACTTAAGAATGTGCACTCCAGCTGGGGTTGTGGCTCAGTGGTAGAGCACTTGCTTCACATGTGAGGCACTGGGTTCCATCCTCAGCACCACATAAAAAATAAACAAGCTGGGCATGATGGTGCATACCGGAAATCCCAGTGGCTCAGGAGGCTGAGGCAGGAGGATCCCGAGTTCAAAGCCAGCCTCAGCAACACTGAGGTGCTAAGCAACTCAGTGAGACCCTGTCTCTAATTAAAATACAAAATAGGATTGGGGATGTGGTTCAGTGGTTGGGTGCCCCTGAGTTCAATCCCCAGCATCCAAATCATAATAACAATAATAATAAACAAAAAATAAAGTTAAAAAAAGAATATGCACTCAAATGTAGCAATAAAGAAAAGTTGATATGATCACAAGGTCTCAGTTTCATGTTAGCATCTATTTCCTTGTGTATTTGCATGTTGTCTCCCTCCACAGGCAGGTGAGACTCAGGAGAGTTGGATCATGTTTGTTGATCAGCACTGTGCACCCAATACCTTCAATAATAAAGGTTGCTAAGTTAATGATATCCCTCAGTTGTAGTCAGCTTTTTCACTGCTGTGACTAAAAGACTGACAAGAACAATTTTAGGGAATGTAAAGTTTATCTGAGGCTCACTGTTTCAGAGGTCCCAGTCCATAGACAGCTGGCTCCATTCCTTGGGGCTCGAGGGGAGGCCGGACATCATGGCAGAAGAATGTGGTAGAGGGAAGCAGCTCATATGATGATCAGAAAGAAGAGAGAGACTCCACTTGCTAGATATGAACTATATACCACAAAGCCACGCCCCCAATGCCCACCTCCTCCAGCCACACCCTACCTGCCTTCAGTTACCACTCAGTTAATCCCCATATTAATTCACTGGTTGGGTTAAGTTAATCCCCATTTTAATTCAATGATTTGGTCAACCCAATCATTTCACTTCTGAATGTTCTTGCATTGTCTTAGCATGAGCTTTGGGGGGACACCTAATATCTGAATCACAATACCCTTTTGGAAATGATAAATGCCAATTACTCAAATGTATGCATGTAGCAAGACATATTCCATTCCACAAATATGCACAGTTATTATGTACCAATTAAGTTTGGAATTTTTTGTTTTGTTTTATTTTGTTATGTGAGCTCAGTGGTAGTACACTTGCTTAGCACGGGGGAAGCCCTGGGTTCAATCTCAGCACAGTAAAATAAATAAATACAATGGAGACACGCACGCACACACACACACACACATACATGCAACAGAACAGACTTACAAAGGGTTCCTTAGGAGAAATATCTGCTTAAGCTCCATTTGAAGACCCAGCTTTTGAAAAGAAGATTTTGATAAAATTTGACCCAAATTACATGGGTCCATATCCCAGAACATCACCAGATCTTTCCTCATTTACTCCTGGGCAATATTTGATTTTGCTGCTCATGCTAATATTTGTTGTAATAAGAATTGGCTCCATACTTGTTGAAAATCTTGGTATCGTGGATTAAATTCCTTGACTCAAAACAAAACGCTCTTCTCTAACCTTCTGCTGTGGTGCTATGGTTTTCTCTTTGGGATCTTTGTCCCTTCTGACTTGCCTTCCTCTGGTGACATCTACAGGCAGCTGCAAAATTCATGCCCAGAAACAAGAAAGGACTCAGGAGGCTGAAGCAGTCAGGATTCCACTGGAAATAAATCTGCTGCTGCACACACACACACACACACACACACATATACACACACATATACTTTTTAAAAAGAAATTTTATAACCTTTTACTACTAAAAACCTTAATATTTTATAGGTTTTACTCAAAATTCTTCTAGAAATTAAATTGTTTAAAAGAATTATGGAAACATCCTCTACTTATGACAATGATGAATTAACCCTCCTGCCTTAAACACCTATAAAATAGAGCCGCACTATGAAACAGAAGTTTTTAGACACAGCAGCAGGTAGTCATGCGGGATGATGATCCCTAACAGAGCTGGAACAAGGTAAGGCAAAGCTTTTGCAGCCTGTAGGGCAAAGAGGGTTAGGCCAGGTAGAACAGCCTCCCTGAGCTAAGTCTGGAAGGCAAACAGCTGGGATCCGCAGGGCAGGGTATCAGAGGGGACAGGGCACAGGGACTAGATTTGAGATTAACAAAGGTTCCCTCTTGAGTTTGCAGCTCATGCGTGTGAGGAAACCACCTGACGGCAGGGGAATGAATCCATGATAGAAGCAAGCAGAACAATTCCAGAGCCCACAGGGAGTGGCAATAGGTTGTGGTTCCCAGCAGATAGAGAAAAACACCTCACGATACCTGGGGCAGGAAGTCAAGAGCTCAAGAGAGTGGAGCAAAAGTGGCCCTAGGCTAAAGTTTGCTCTGGTTCTGCCCTGGGTTCAATCCCCAAAACCATAAAAAAAAAATATTTTTTTAAGTTGTGGTTGGGCACAATACCTTTATTTTATTTATTTCATTTTATGTGGTGCTAAGGATCGACCCCAGTGCCTCGCATATGCTAGGCGAGCGCTCTATTGCTGAGCCCCAGCCCCAGCCCCCGCAAAAAATTTTGTTAAAGAATATATGCATATATATGTGTATATACATACATATGTATGTATGTATGTATATAATAGAAGAATATTCATCATCCAGCACCCAACAAAACAAAATTCACAATATCTATCATTGAATCAAAAATTACCAGGCATAGCCGGATGCGGTGTCTCTCGCCTATAATCCCAGAAGCTGGGGAGGCTGAGGCAGGAGGATCACAAGTTCAACAACCAGCATCAGCAAAAAGTGAGGCACTAAACAACTCAGTGAGACCCTGTCTCTAATGAAAATACAGAAAAAAAAAAATGGGGATGTGGCTCTGTGGTCAAGTGCCACTGAGTTCTATCCCCAGTACCAAAAAAAAAAAAAAACAAAAACAAAAAAAAAAAAAAACAGGCATGCAAAAAAGCAAGAATTGTATCCCAGGAGGAGGGGGAGAAAAATCATCAAGAAAAATGACACAATTAACAAGGACCTTAAAATAGTTACTACAACTGCATTTGGAATATTTGAGATGGTGAAGGAAATATGAACATGTTAAGAAGTGTGAGGCAGGCCTGATAGCGCACGTCTGTAATCCCAGCGGCTTGGGAGGCTGAGGCAGGAGGATCGTAACAAGTTTAAAGCCAACCTCAGCAAAAGCGAGCGCTAAGCAACTCAGTGAAACTCTGTCTCTAAATAAAATACAAAATAGGACTGGGATATGGCTCAGTGGTTGAGTGCCCCTGAGTTCAATCCCTGGTGCCAATAAATAAATAAATAAGAAAAGAAAGAAGAAGAAGTGTGAAAGAATTTTAAAAGACCTACATTGAACTTTTCAGCCCCTTCTGAGTCCATGGGGTTTCACCTGGTTTTTTAACAGAGTCGTCTGCACAATGGGATTCCTATGGGTTGTGTGATGCACACTCATTTTTATGAGTATCGTTCCTGTACCAGCAATGTTTGGTGAATTAATTATTCCCATTAATTAATAATTTTTATTCTTAGTGCCAGGCACCTAAGAGGCATTCCATAAAAAAATGTATTGGGTAAATGAACAGGAAAACTGATGTTCTAAGAAATTACATGACTTTCTCAAGATTGGATGGCTGGGGAAGTCAGAGGAGAGTGGGATTCCCTGTCTCCTAATCTCCCATCCATTCAAGGTCACGTGGAAATTGGAATGTGAAGCCTTCCTAAGACTTTCCAACGATCTCCTGGATTTCACCCTGAAGTTGATCCCAGGTCTTTGGAATTTGGGGATGAAAACACCCTTCCTTGACATTTATCTTTTTGCATGGTTTTCCTGAGGGTCTGATTCTTAGGGGCATTTCTGCCCAGTATAAGGAACCCCTTAGAACACCTGCCTGACAAAGAATAGGGAGATAAGAAAGGGGGGCCCTGAAGCAATCCAGGCAGGCTCATTATGTGGGGGTCAGTTCCGATTTCTCCTTAATTAACTCACTTGAGTCACATGTAAACTGAGCCAAAGATGCTCACATTTCTTGTTCATGAAAAAATCAGCCTCCTACAGCATTTTGATTCTGCTCTCCTATAGTATTTCATATGTGCCTGACCAGTATGGGGCTCTCCCAGGATTTCTTGCCCTTGTTCAAAAATTGGTGCATTCATTAAAGACCACAAAGTTTGTTCAGATGGGGGAAACTCCAAGAAAGAACACGTTTTAAGTAAAAACTGCGCAGGATCTTGACAGGAAGTCCTCAAATGCCACTGCCAACAGCAAACATGCATGGAACAGGCGGGGTTGTAGTTGTCACTCTGACTTTAACAGGATGAGAGGAAGATGTGGCCCCGGAGAATTCCAGTTCTTAGGGAGGAAACTAGAGGGGAATGAATGGGTCGTGTGATGGTTGTATCTTTAGCAATTTAAGACAGGACCAACTTGTTTAAAGAATAAAAGGAGAATAAAGAGAATGAATTGGTCGTCACTTGGGTCCCCCATTTTTCATCCCCCTCCCCTTCAGAAGACAATGCCAGTTCCTTCACGCATCAGTCCATCTTTTGGATTTGAGACATTTGCGTTGTGTGTGGTGGCATCTGGTCAAGGTCTCAATCTGCACTTGTCACAGGATGAATGATGTTCAGCGTCGTTTTCATTTGTGCCTGGACCATCCCCAGGGAGAATTAAAGATAGGATCGACTCCAGCATGTTCGTGTGATGATGAGAAGACCTATTAGGGAATTAAAAAGTGCCGATCTAGGAGAGAGAGGAGGGTGAGCAGGGAGATGTGCTCAAGGGACTAAGTAGGAAGGGGTAGGATCCAGTATAGATACGGAGGAGGTGGCATGGGAGGGACTATGGCCGTTTCATCCCCTAGACAGGAAAGACAGTAGGAGGATACACATGCTGGTCATGGGCAGATGTGGCTGGGGAGCTGGGGAAGGTTCTCTTCTGATTGCTTCTATTTTCTATTTTCTCAGTTAAGAAGGAGGATTCAAGGTCATTTCTTGAGACGGAAGAAGTGTTAGGATGTGAAGAGAGAAGACAGGCATTGGGAATGAGAGAGAGAGAGAGAGAGAGAGAGAGAGAAGATTAGGGGTGTGAAGTCTGATGTTCCGGCAGGCACTTTGGCCTGCTTGAGACATTTCAGACTTGCAAAATTATAACCAGCAGTGGCTGTAGTTTGACACCCTCGGATATGGGATTCCCATTAACCAAATTTGGTGTCATCATGACCCAGTCACCCGATCCAGCCACCTTGAGCCTCTTTGTAAGCGCTTAAGGTGTTTTTTGGCCGTTGTCAGCACAGCACAGCAGTATGATTCTCAAGTGTCTGAATTATTCATAGGTCTGACCTATTCTAACAAGAACTTTGCCCAAAAGGCTAAATTATTAAGCACCCGGTGAGATCTAGGAGGATGCTGTCTAGAAAACCGAGACACAATGAATTTTCTTGCTGAAAATTTTGGCTTCTTAAAGGAGTTGAACCTTTACTGACAGTTCACAATTGCTCCCAAAATGAGAGTCGTCGATGCCCAGTGGCATTAAAATCATGGCACAGGGAGAAGAAAAGAGACCCTGACTAATAAGTCAAAGAGAAACCAGCCACTCAACGAGAAGCCACTGCTGTTTTAAAATATCATTAAAGGCAGTTCCTGGTGGCAACACGTTGCCTTTCCTTGTGAGGATGAGGCAACTTTTAAAAATAACATTGATGACCTCCAGCAATGGGAGAACTACAGCACATTGGAGAGTGACCTAAAAGCCCAAACAGCTGTTAAGCACTTGGGTGACAATACCTGGTGCTGTTATTTATTTATTTTAATTTTTTTTACCCTGTGCTTTTCTGAGTTGGACCATCCACTAAAGTAATTGGATCAAGACGATACTGAAATCCTTTGTCCCTTTCTTCATTTTTGGAAAACAGTAACAACATACACATCGAGGGCTGGGGATGTGGCTCAGTGGTAGAGCGCTTGCCTGGCGCGTGTGAAGCACTGGGTCTGATCCTCAGCACTGCGTAAAAAAATAAATTAATTAAATAAAGGTATTGTGTCCATCTACAACTAAAACCAATATTAAAAAAAAGAATATACACTTCGAGGGCTAGAGCAAAGACACAGTTACTAATGATCCAGTTGTCTATTTTTTGTTCTTCATTTGGATAAAAATTTCATTACTTCAGTCTCATAATTGTAGGGTAGTTGAAATACTATCTATGAAGAATGTTGATATTTGTTCAAAATTCTAGGGCTAAAATTTCCTATAAAAGTAATGGTAGACTTGCCTGATTTGCTTTAAAAAATCTCCTTTTTTTTTTGTACCGGGTCGGGGGGTGGTCTTCTACCCCTAAGTTACATCCCCAACCCTTTTTGTCTTTTATTTTGAAACAGGGTTTCACCAAGTTGCCGGGCTGGCCTCGAACTTGCAATATGCCTGCCTCTGCCTCCAGAGTAGCTGGGATTACAGGTGTGCGCCACCTCACCCACCTGCATTCAAGATGTAGGGTGTTAGTCAAAGAACACACTGTGTACATACTAAAGCATTGCGGGTGAAATGACATTCAGTCTAGGATTTGCTTTATTATCCAGCAAAGAAAGGGCAGGGGTTGGAGATAAATGAAGCCTAGCTAGAAAATGTTTATGGATGATGAGTGCATAGTAGTTAGTCGTGTACGTGTTCAGAAATTTACAAAAATAAAAGTATAAGAACACATCATTAGTTCCTCTTCTAAACTGAATTTACAGCTGTGTGTAGTTCAGTGGTAGAGCACTTGCTTAACATGCATGTGGCCCTGGGTTTGATCCCCAGCACCAAACACTCTCTCTCTCTCTCTCTCTCTCTCTCTCTCTCACACACACACACACACACACACACACACACACACACACGCACGTACACACACCCCCAAATTTAAAAAAAACTGAATCTAGAGATAAGCATGTGATACTCTCTAAACTAAAACCAACTTTTCAGAAATGTCCTGTTTCTCTGTTTTGTTTTGTTTCTGACAAACAAAAACCAGGGTCAAGACAAAAATCAAATCAGCCTCCACAATTAGCAGATCAAAATGACCACCAAATATCTTTACAATACAGTCTCCTCCTCAAGGTCTCTAACATTCCCTCATTCATCTGTTGGACACCGAGTGCCAAGCGCTCTTTTCCTACTGGTGGGAAACAAGATGAACAAAGACCCTTCCTTCATGGAGCACAAAGGCTGGTTGGGGAGAAAAACATTTAATCAAAAATATATAAATAAATATCACCAGTGTTATGAAGGAGAAGACAGTGGGATGATAGAAATAACAGCTGGGGTACAGGAATGGCTTCATTGAGGAGATCTGAAAGACATGGAGGGAATTCTCCAGGCAAAAGTGTCAAAGTAGGAGAGTGTTGGAGGGTGGTGGACGGTAGGGAAGTTGTCCAGAGAGATGGCACAACATGTACGAAGACCCTAGAGTACATCTTATCCTAAATACAATAGGAGACTGTATCCATTTTTTTTTAATGCTGTTTTAGACTTAGTACCTTTGGAACTAAGTGGCTTTGACAACACCATCTTATTTTCTAACAATTTTGTGGGTCCACAAGTTGGGCTGGGCTCAGCTGGGAAGGCACATGCATGCTCCACGTGTCAGCTGAGCTCACTCATAGATCCGGGGCCCAGCCAGGACTACTAGAATGCCCAGGGCCTCGTCCGTCATTGGTCTCTCATTCTCTCATTACAGAGGCTAAACTGGGCCTGTACAGCTGAATAATCTCAGGATACCAAGGATGAGGAAGAAATAGGAGGAACTCAACAGAAATCTGCAGCAGCCCTACCCTGGGAGTGCATCAGTATCATCTGTGGGGGCAAAACTCCAGTGGACAGTACTTCCCATTCCCTACCACCTTGTACTGATGAGAAGGGAAGCTGGGAGTTATTTCAAGCAGCTTCAGTTTTAGGCCACCCCAGCTGGCAGCCCGGTGAGCACAAAAGAAGAAGGAGTTAACAACCCCCAGCCCTTGCTCTCTCAGCACTAGCCCAAGAAGAAGTGGAAAGAAGGCAAAGGCCATCCATTCTTTTTTTTTTTAATTCTTTAATATTACTATGAGTTTTTAGAACATAATATTTTATTTTTTAATTATGATGATGATTGTCCTTATTATTATTATTTTTTAAAGAGATAGAGAGAGAATTTTTTAATATTTATTTTTTAGTTATCGGCGGACACAACATCTTTGTTTGTATGTGGTGCTGAGGATCGAACCCGGGCCGCACACATGCTAGGCAAGCACGCTACCACTTGAGCCACATCCCCAGCCCTTTCTTTTTTTTTTTTTAATTCCAGGGATTAAACTTAGGGTCACTTGACCACTGAATCACATCCTCAGCTCTATTTTATATTTTATTTAGAGCCAGGGTCTCACTGAATTGCTTAGCACCTCGCTTTTGCTGAGGCTGGCTTTGAACTTGCCATCCTCCTGCCTCAGCCTCCCAAGCCACTGGGATTACAGTATCACTGTACCCAGGGAGGCCATCCATTCTTGTCAACTATTTAGATCCTAAATGGGGACAACTCTCATTTTTTCATTAAGAATTTTTTTCCCTCTTCTTTTTTTTTTTTCTGTGCTAACTGGTTAGTGGATACATATACATACCTGTTTCTTTTTTCACATTTTAACATTTTTGTGAGTTATTTTTCTTGTCTTATCTTTTAAGGGTCAGGGGTTTGTTTATTTACTTTCTTATTTTGTTGTTGTTGTTGTTGTTGTTGTTTCTCTTTCTGTCCCTTCTTCTCCCACCAATAGTCAAATACTCTTGTTCTCTCTCTGCCTCTCTCTCTCCCTTTACTTTGCTTTTTCCTATTTTTCTCCTTTATAACTATCATTTACTGTATCTCTTCTGCATTCTCTCTTTCACATTTTCAGTGAGTAAACTTTTTTCTACCTTCCTCTCACATTTCCTTTTCTCTTAATGAACTGTATTTTTACCATCATTTAGAACTATTTTGTTTATATAACTTCTTCCCCCACCATTCACATTGTTGCAGCTATTAGTGCTGTAGATGATGTAGTTGACACCTGCTATTTACTTTAATGTCAGATCTAGTTCATGGTTATTTCGTTGTTTTTGCTATTGGCAGTTGCTGACCCCACCATTCCTATTTTAGGGGTAATCAGTGTTGTAGATGTCATAGTAGGCACTAGGTATCAATTTTAATGCTGCATATCACTTGATTTGGTGGCTGCTATTGCTTGTTTTTCTCTTTGCTGTGAACTTCTGGGAACCTAAGGGACATTACAGATTCGTCAACTAAAAACAGCTATGGGTGTGGCTAGGTTTGTGCCTCAATGGTAGAGCGCTTGCCTAGCATATGTGAGGCACTGGGTTTGAGCCTCAGCACCAAATAAAGGTAAATTAATAAAGGTATTGTCCATCTAAAACTAAAAATTAAAAAAAAAACAGCTATAGGTGGGCCCTCAGGTCCCACTCATGAACATCCACTCCTATAGCCAAAACAGAGAATTAACACAAAGGCTGTGGGTACCATGCCTACAAAGAGGTCTCAATCTAAATTACTCTAGGAAACTTTGTCAAGAAAAGACCATGCCCTAAAAAGACTCACTCGTAAGAGTGGAAGAGAGGGGCTGGGGATGTGGCTCAAGCAGTAACGCACTCGCCTGGCATGCGCAGGGTGCTGGGTTCGATCCTCACCACCACATAAAAATAAAATAAAGATGTTGTGTCCACCAAAAACTGAAAAATAAATATTAAAAAATTCTCTTTCTCTCTCTCTCTCTCTCTCTCTCTCTCTCTCTTCTCTCCTCTCTCTCTCTCTCTCTCTCTCTCTCTCTAAAAAAAGAGTGGAAGAGAAATTTATTCTAACAGATGCATAAAACTCAATGCAGGATTAAAAGCAATGTGAAAAAATAAGGTAATACAATATCTCCTAAAGCTCACAATTCATCGGTAACTGACCCCAAAGATATTGAAGTGGATGAACTATCATATAAAGACTCATAAGAATGATTATAAAAATGATCAATAAATTTCAAGAGAACACAGAAAATTACTGAATGAATTAATGAAGTTACTACAGGACATGAACAAAAAATTCAATAAAGATATAGAGATATCTAAAAACAGAAATCTTAGAAATGAAAGACACAATAAATCAAGTAAAATATTAAGTGAAAAGTCTCTCTAATAGAGTAGATCCTGCTGAAGACAGTATTTCAGAGCTGGAAGATAAAGTGGCCTACCTTGAATATTCAGACAGTATTAAAGAAAAGAAAATAAGTAACTATGACCAGAATATACAAAAACTCTGAAATAACATTAAGAGAACAATTTTAAGAATTACTGGAATTGAAGAGGGTTGTAAGAAGTAGCCTAATGGCAAGGTAACCTCTTCAGTGAAATAATAACAGAAATTTTCCAAACTTTGAGAATGAGATGGACAGGAGGCATTCAGAACCCCAAGTAGACAAGATCAAAAAAGAACCTCACCATGACCTATTATTATTGAAATGCCTAACACAGAGAATAAAGATACAATTTTAAAGGCCTCAAGAGAAAAACATCAGATCACATTTAGAGGCAAGCCAATCAGAATTGCTTCCACTTTTTCAGCACAAACTCTTTAAGAACCAGAAGGTATTAGAATGATGTGTTCCAAATAATGTGTGTGGGGGGGGTCTGTCAACCAAGATTGCTATATCAAGCAAAGCTATCCTTCATCAAAGAAGAAATTTTAAAAAATCTTTCAAAATAAGCAGAAACTCAAAGAATTCATGACTACTATGGTGACACTACATAAAATATTTGAAGAAATATTCCACATAGAAGAAATCAAATGAACAAATCTCATTTGAAGAGTAGCTAAGAAACAAGAAACAGGACCAAATCAAACAATAGAAATAAATCAAAACCACAGGAATTTTTAAAAAAAATCTATAGTAACATTGAAAGTAGTCTAAACTCTTCAATTAAGCGACACAGGCTTGCCAAATGTATTAAAAAACAAGACTGAACTGTATGTTATTTGCAAGAGACTAACCTTGTAGGCAAAGACAGTCACAGACTAAAAGTGAAAGGATGGAAATTTATATATCATGCAAATGGAGCCCCCAAACAAGCAGGAGTAGCTACTCTCATATCAAACAAAGTAGACTTCAAGCTAAAATTAATCAGAAAAGAAAAAGAAGGTCACTTCAGGGGCTGGGGCTGTAGCTCAGTGTTAGAGCACTTGCCTTGCATGTGTGAGGTACTGGGTTCAATCTGCAGCACCATATAAAAGTAAATAAATAAAGATATTGTACCAGCTATAACTAAAAAAAGTTTTTTAAAAAGAAGGTCACGTCACACTAGTGAAGGGAATGATCCAATAAGAAGATACAATGATGGGGCTGGGATGGTGATTCAGTGGTAGACAGCTTGCCTAGCATGTGTGAGGCACTGGGTTAAATTCTCATCACCACGTATAAATAAATAAAATATTGACAACTATATATATATATATATATATATATATATAAAATGATAGTAAATATTGATGTCTTAAATGGTACACCTAATTACATAAAACAGACACTCTTGAATTAAAGACTCACATGGACCCCAATACAATAATACTGGGTGATTTCAACACACCTCTCTCACTAATCGATAAGTCATCCAGAATTAACTCAGTAAAGTCTCTTTGGCCCTGTAAAATATTATAAATCAAATAGACTTAACAGATATACATAGGCTATTTCATCTAACAATAGCCAAATACACTTTCTTCTCAATGACTCATGTTTAGGTTACAAAGCAACCTAAATACAAAAAAAAAATACAATTATTTGCATCTGATCAGATAATTAGAAATCAACAAGAGAAGGAAATAGAAGACATAAAAACAGGAAAGGAAGAAGAAAAATGATCATTGTTTGCATATGATATTATCTTACACTTAGAAGATCCAAAAAGCACCTCCAAAAGTCTGCTAGAGTTGATAAACAAATTCAGCAAAGTAGCAGGCTACAAAATCGACATATAAGAATCAGGATTTTTCTTATACACCAATAATGAATCTGCTGAGAAAGAAATCGGTAAACAATCCCATTCACAATAGCCTAAAAAAAAAAAAAACTCCTAGGAATAAATCTAACCAAGGAGGTGAAAACATCGAAGAAAGAAATTGAACAAAATATAAGAAAATGGAAAGACTTGGCATGTTCATGGATAGGCAGAATTATTGTTTAAATGGCCATGCTATCAAAAGTGATGTACAGATTCAAAATACTCCCCATCAAAAGACCAATGATATTCTTCACGGAAGTAGGGGAAAAGTCTTAAAATTCATTTGGAAGAATAAAAGATCCAGAATAGTCAAAGCAATTCTGAGCCAAAAAAAAAAAAGAAAGAAAAAAAGAAATGCTGACAGCATCACAATACCTGACTTCAAATTATACTACAGAGCTATCGTAACAAAAATTGCATGGTACTGGCCTAAAAACAGACACATTGACCCATGCTATGGAATAGAAGACACAGACAAAAACCCACCCAGAGATAGTTATCCTATCCTAGACAAAGGTGCCAAAACTACACATTGGAGGAAAGACAGCCTTCTTAACAAATGGTGCTGGAGAAACTGGTTATCTATATGTAGAAGAATGAGTCTTGATACTTATTTCTCACCCTGCACAAAAGTCAATTCAAAGTGGATCAAAATCCTAGGAATTAGACCAGAAACTATGCAACTCCTGGAAAAAAATGTAGTGTAAACACTCCAGCATATGGGCCCCTTTCTGTTTCTCTCTTTTGTTTCTGCATGGCCACCATGAGAGGAACAGATCACCCCTCCCATTTCCTCCCACCATGATGGACCATGTTGCCACAGGCCCAAAGCAAAAGTGATCATGGACTGAAACTAGAAAACAAAATTTACCTTTCTTCCTAAGGAGCTGATTATCTCAGATATTTTGTCACAGTGACATAAAGCTGACTAATGCTGTGCATGTGTATAAGTTGGGTATGTGCCTTGTTTATTCATTTGTTGACTCTGTTCTGATCTAGGCAAGTATCATCTCAGTGCATATACATGCCAGTCTAGATCCATGCTATGCTTACATCAGGCTTTCCTAATATTATTCTTATGGTAAACTATGGTAGACTGTCTTGCTCTTAGAAATTCTCCCTAAGAAAATTGGACCTACCAAAAAACAAACAATCAATAAATGGACTAAGGAACTGAACACACTTCACAAAGAAGGAATACAATTGATCAACAAAGATACAAAAAAAGAGGGGTTTTGAGAAGATGGCGGCGATGGGAGTGCATCACCCCAGTGCGCTGCGTCACTGTGCGGGAGAAAGACGAGGTGAAACGGCTGAAGGCTACCTTGTTGGGAATTTCCAGTGAAATTGAGGTGCTCCAGAATCTAGAGGAGGGATTTACATCGCGCGGGGTTCGGCTGCGGGGGCTCGGCCGCGGGCGATTTCTCCGCACAGAGGGTAGCAGAGCCTGGTCGGCGGACCGCCCCGTGGATGGAGTCTGCAGCGCGCGCTGGGTAGCGGTGAGGTACCGGAGCGGGAGTACAACGATGCGGATTCTGGGGGCTCCTGCCAGCGGTGCAATGGCCGTGCTTAGTGCTGAGTTCCGGCTTTGAGACAGAGGAGAGAAGCGGTCCAGTTCGGTTCTCGACACCGGTCGGACCACGGAGGAGGACAGCAGCCACCATCTTGGAGAGCTGATGTAATCATCCCTGTTTTCTACTGATCTCAGCTCATTCAACTACGGAACAGGTGATTTCAGGCTGGTATTTGCCTGCGTCTTGCAGACAGATCGCTCAGGCTCGGGGCTGGAGAACCTGAGGAGAATACTCCTCGGGGCTCACTCCTGGCAAGGCGTGCGCCGGGCTTTGAGCAGCCGGATTGTGGTTCCCCGGGCTGCTTTGGCCCAGAGCTGGGGAACCTGCGGGGACTGCGTGCTGAGGCCAGCTCCAAGTGGAACGTGCGCTGAGGGGCAGCTGGGCTCTGACTCCCGGAACAGTTTTGGCCCGGGGCTGGGGAGCCCGCAGGGACTGCGTCTTTGGGCCTGCTCCTAGAAGAGCATGCACCGAGCTGGGAGAGTTTGGAGCGGCCGGGCTCGGGCTCCTGGGGCTGCTTTGGACTGGGGCTGGGGAACCCGCGGGGGTCGCTCTGTGGAGCCTGCTCCTAGTGGAGCGTGGCCGGGATCGGAGAGGCCGGGTTCTGGCTCCCGAAGCTGCTTTGGCCCAGGGCTGGGGAACCTGTGGGGACTGCTTCTCAGTTCGGGTCCTGCTGGGTGCTGTGGGGGCCTGGGGGGCAGAGTGGAGCTGCCGCCTGCACCCAGAGCAGGCCAAGTGACCCACTGGCGTGGTATCACGACACCCCAACTGCAGCTGGGGCCGAGAAGAGTAGCCGCCCTCGCCTGGAACAGGACCAGCGACCCGACGGCACGGTAGCCAAATCACCCCATTTGCAGTGGGGGCTGTGCAGAGCCGCCGTCTGAGCCTGCAAGGTAGGCAGACCTGCGACCCACTGGCAGGACAGGCCCGGCAGCCTGCCAGTGTGGTGGACAAGTAGCACCGAGACAGTCACGTCACACTGGTTGGAGTGGGGGTGGAGCAGAGCCGCCACCCTCGCCCGCAGGGTGGGCAGACCTGCGACCAACCAGCGTGGTAGATAAATCACCCTAATTAGAGGAGGAGCACAGCCACTACCCGCCCTGCAAGGGAGATCTCCCAACTATACAAGAGCAATACAAATAAATAGGGGGAAAATTTCAAAAACACAACAGTTTCACCAAGCAGATAGAAACGCGAGCAGTATGAAAAGACAAGGAAAGAAAGGACCACAAGCAATGCAGGTCAACTCAACTTTAGAAGAGGTAATAGCTGCAACAGATGGAATGTCAGATAAAGAGTTCAGGATATACATGCTTCAGATGATCTGGAGTCTCAAGGAAGACATGAGACAGCAAAATCAGACAATGAAAGATCATTTTGACAAGGA
Organism: Spermophilus citellus; assembly: GCF_964194105.1. NCBI lineage: Eukaryota > Metazoa > Chordata > Mammalia > Rodentia > Sciuridae > Spermophilus > Spermophilus citellus. Next base: position 37,819,507 of record NC_138187.1, read on the forward strand.
ACTACATAAACAAATACAGGAAGTAAAAGATCAATTTCACAGGGAGATAGAGGTAATAAAAAACAAACAAATAGAAATCCTAGAAATGCAGGAAGCAATAAACCAACTTAAAACCTCAATTGACAATACTACCAGCAGAGTAGATCACTTAGAAGATAGAACATCAGACAATGAAGACAAAGTATTTCAACTTGAAAAGAACATAGACAGCTCAGCAAGTCTGCTAAGAAACCATGAGCAGAACATCCAAGAAATATGGGATAACATTAAAAGACCAAACTTAAGAGTCATTGGGATACAGGAAGGCACAGAGCTCCAAACCAAAGGAATAAACAAGCTATTCAATGAAATAATACGAGAAAACTTCCCAGACCTGAAGAATGAAATAGAATCCCAAATCCTAGAAGCCTACAGGACGCCGAATGTGCAAAATCATAAGAGAGCCACACCTAGACACATTATAATGAAGATGCCCAACATACAGAATAAGGAGAGAATTTTAAAAGCTACAAGAGAAAGGAAGCAGATTACATTTAGGGGTAAACCAATCAGGATAACAGCTGATCTCTCAACACAGACTCTGAAAGCTAGAAGATCCTGGAATAACATATTTCAAACACTGAAAGAAAATGGGTTCCAATCAAGAATCGTGTATCCGGCGAAATTAAGCTTCAGGATGGAAGATGAAATTAAAACCTTCCACGATAAACAAAAGTTAAAAGAATTCGCAGCTAGAAAACCATCTCTTCAAAAAATCCTTGGCAAAACATTACAGGAAGAGGAAATGGAAAATAACATTGAAAACCAACAGTGGGAGGTAGGACAGTAAAGGGGGGAAAGTAATCAAAGAGGAAAACAAATCAGGTTTAGTAACATTAATAAACAAATATGGCTGGAGGAACAAACCATATCTCAATAATAACCCTAAATGTTAATGGCTTAAACTCACCAATTAAGAGACACAGGCTAGTTGAATGGATCACAAAACAAGACCCAACAATATGCTGCCTAGAGGAGACACATTTGATAGGAAAAGATATACATAAACTGAAGGTGAAAGGTTGGGAAAAATCATTCCACTCATATGGACTGCGGAAACAAGCAGGAGTGTCCATACTCATATCAAATAAGATAGATTTCAAGCCAAAGTTAATCAAAAGGGATAAAGAGGGACACTGCATACTGCTCAAGGGAACCATACACCAACAAGACATAACAATCATAAATATATATGCCCCAAACAATGGTGCAGCTATGTTCATCAAGCAAACTCTTCTCAAGTTCAAGAGTCTAATAGACCACCATACAATAATCATGGGAGACTTCAACACACCTCTCTCACCACTGGACAAATCTTCCAAACAAAAGTTAAATAAGGAAACTATAGAACTCAATAACACAATTAACAACCTAGACTTAATTGACATATATAGAATATACCACCCAACATCAAGTAGTTACACTTTTTTCTCAGCAGCACATGGATCCTTCTCAAAAATAGATCATATATTATGTCACAGGGCAACTCTTAGACAATATAAAGGAGTAGAGATAATACCATGCATCTTATCTGATCATAATGGAATGAAACTGAAAATCAACGATAAAAGAAGGAAGGAAAAATCATGCATCACTTGGAGAATGAACAATAGGTTACTGAATTATCAATGGGTTATAGAAGACATTAAGGAGGAAATTAAAAACTTCTTAGAGTTAAATGAAAACACACACACAACATATTGGAATCTATGGGACACACTGAAAGCAGTTCTAAGAGGAAAATTCATTGCTTGGAGCTCATTCCTTAAAAAAAGAAAAAACCAACAAATAAATGATCTCATACTTCATCTCAAAATCCTAGAAAAAGAAGAGCAAAACAACAGCAAAAGAAGTAGAAGGCAAGAAATAATTAAAATCAGAGCTGAAATTAATGAAATCGAAACAAAAGAAACAATTGAAAAAATTGACAAAACTAAAAGTTGGTTCTTTGAAAAAATAAATAAAATCGATAGACCCTTAGCCATGCTAATGAAGAGAAGAAGAGAGAGAACCCAAATTACTAGCATACGGGATGAAAAAGGCAATATCACAACAGACACTTCAGAAATACAGAAGATAATCAGAAATTATTTTGAATCCTTATACTCCAATAAAATAGAAGATAGTGAAGGCATAGATAAATTTCTTAAGTCATATGATCTGCCCAGATTGAGTCAGGAAGATATAGACAACCTAAACAGACAAATAACAATAGAGGAAATAGAAGAAACCATCAAAAGACTACCAACTAAGAAAAGCCCAGGACCGGATGGGTATACAGCAGAGTTTTACAAAACCTTTAAAGAGGAACTAACACCAATACTTTTCAAGCTATTTCAGGAAATAGAAAAAGAGGGAGAACTTCCACATACATTCTATGAGGCCAACATCACCCTGATGCCTAAGCCAGACAGAGACACTTCAAAGAAAGAAAACTACAGACCAATATCTCTAATGAACCTAGATGCAAAAATCCTCAATAAAATTCTGGCGAATCGGATTCAAAAACATATCAAAAAAATTATACACCATGATCAAGTAGGATTCATCCCTGGGATGCAAGGCTGGTTCAATATACGGAAATCAATAAATGTTATTCACCACATCAATAGACTTAAAAATAAGAACCATATGATCATCTCGATAGATGCAGAAAAAGCATTCGACAAAGTACAGCATCCCTTTATGTTCAAAACACTAGAAAAATTAGGGATAACAGGATCATACCTCAACATTGTAAAAGCAATCTATGATAAGCCACAGGCCAGCATCATTCTGAATGGAGAAAAATTGAAGGCATTCCCTCTAAGATCTGGTACAAGACAGGGATGCCCTCTCTCACCACTTCTGTTCAACATAGTCCTCGAAACACTGGCCAGAGCAATTAGACAGACGAAAGAAATTAAAGGCATAAAAATAGGAAAAGAAGAACTTAAATTATCACTATTTGCAGATGATATGATTCTATACCTAACAGACCCAAAAGGGTCTACAAAGAAACTATTAGAGCTAATAAATGAATTCAGCAAAGTGGCAGGATATAAAATCAACACGCATAAATCAAATGCATTCCTGTATATCAGCGACAAATCCTCTGAAACGGAAATGAGGACAACTACTCCATTCACAATATCCCCCCCAAAAAAATAAAATACTTGGGAATCAACCTAACAAAAGAGGTGAAAGACCTATACAATGAAAACTACAGAACCCTAAAGAGAGATATAGAAGAAGACCTCAGAAGATGGAAAAATATACCCTGTTCATGGATAGGCAGAACTAACATCATCAAAATGGCGATATTACCAAAAGTTCTCTATAAGTTCAATGCTATGCCAATCAAAATCCCAACAGCATTTCTTGTAGAAATAGATAAAACAATCATGAAATTCATATGGAATAATAAAAGACCCAGAATAGCAAAAACAATGCTAAGCAGGAAGTGTGAATCAGGCGGTATAGCGATACCAGACTTCAAACTATACTACAGAGCAATAGTAACAAAAACAGCATGGTACTGGTACCAAAACAGGTGGGTGGACCAATGGTACAGAATAGAGGACACAGTAACCAATCCACAAAACTACAACTATCTTATATTTGATAAAGGGGCTAAAAGCATGCAATGGAGGAAGGATAGCATCTTCAACAAATGGTGTTGGGAAAACTGGAAATCCATTTGCATCAAAATGAAACTGAATCCCTTTCTCTCACCATGCACAAAACTTAACTCAAAATGGATCAAGGAGCTTGATATTAAATCAGAGACACGGCGTCTGATAAAAGAAAAAGTTGGCTATGATCTACATACTGTGGGGTCAGGCTCCAAATTCCTCAATAGGACACCCATAGCGCAAGAGTTAACAACTAGAATCAACAAATGGGACTTACTCAAACTAAAAAGTTTTTTCTCAGCAAAAGAAAGAATAAGAGAGATAAACAGGGAGCCTACATCCTGGGAACAAATCTTTACTCCACACACTTCAGACAGAGCCCTAATATCCAGAGTATACAAAGAACTCAAAAAATTAGACAATAAGATAACAAATAACCCAATCAACAAATGGGCCAAGGACCTGAACAGACACTTCTCAGAGGAGGACATACAATCAATCAACAAGTACATGAAAAAATGCTCACCATCTCTAGCAGTCAGAGAAATGCAAATCAAAACCACCCTAAGATACCATCTCACTCCAGTAAGATTGGCAGCCATTATGAAGTCAAACAACAACAAGTGCTGGCGAGGATGTGGGGAAAAGGGTACACTTGTACATTGTTGGTGGGACTGCAAATTGGTGCAGCCAATTTGGAAAGCAGTATGGAGATTTCTTGGAAAGCTGGGAATGGAACCACCATTTGATCCAGCTATTTCCCTTCTCGGTCTATTCCCTAAAGACCTAAAAAGAGCATGCTACAGGGACACTGCTACATCAATGTTCATAGCAGCACAATTCACAATAGCAAGACTGTGAAGTAACCTAGATGCCCTTCAATAGACGAATGGATAAAAAAAAATGTGGCATTTATACACAATGGAGTATTACTCTGCATTAAAAAATGACAAAATCATAGAATTTGGAGGGAAATGGATGGCATTAGAGCAGATTATGCTAAGTGAAGCTAGCCAATCCCTAAAAAACAAATGCCAAATGTCTTCTTTGATATAAGGAGAAAAACTAAGAACAGAGTAGGGACGAAGAGCATGAGAAGAAGATTAACATTAAACAGGGATGAGAGGTGGGAGGGAAAGGGAGAGAGAAGGGAAATTGCATGGAAATGGAAGGAGACCCTCAGGGTTATGCAAAATTACATACAAGAGGAAGTGAGGGGAAAGGGAAAAATAATACAAGGGGGAGAAATGAATTACAGTAGAGGGGGTAGAGAGAGAAGAGGGGAGGGGAGGGGAGGGGAGGGGGGATAGTAGAGGATAGGAAAGGCAGCGGAATACAACAGACACGAGTATGGCAATATGTAGATCAATGGAAGTGTAACTGATGTGATTCTGCAATCTGTATACGGGGTAAAAATGGGAGTTCATAACCCACTTGAATCAAAGTGTGAAATATGATATATCAAGAACTATGTAATGTTTTGAACAACCAACAATAAAAAAAATTTAAAAAAAAAGAAAGGAAGGGAGGAGGCAATGAGGGTGAGAATAGGAAAGACAGTAAAATGTATCAAACATAATTTTCCTGTGTTCACAAAGGAATACATAACCAATATAACTCCACATCTTCTCCAACCACAGAATGGGAAGTTATATTCCATGTATGTATAATATGTTAAAATGCATCCTACCATCATGTATAACTAAAAAGAACAACAACAGAAAAGAACAGCATGAAAAAGGTAAGAAGCAAACAAACAAAAAATCCAGGTATGGAAAAAGTATTTGTAATGCCTTAAATGAAGAAGCTGTCTCCTCAGTATATAAGGACTTCTACCCTAGGAAGAGAACCCACAGGCAGGAGAAAGACAGGCAGACAATATGAGCAGGAAGAAAACAAATGACTTTCAAATGTATAAAATGTTTAGCTTCAATTACGAAATAAAATCTGTTAGTACATTGCACTGGTGAGGCTGGGTAGAAATAGGCAGCTGTTTATTTTTTTTTCCCCAATGACAGAGGTGGAACCCGGGCCCTTGCATGCCAGGCAAGTTCTCTGCCATGAGCCAGGTCCCCAGCCCTCAGGCAGCTCATTTTGTTGGTGAGAAAGTAAATTAACTGAATCCCTTGGGATTGTAGACACTCATTTTTTTCCTATATATTTGACGTGTGCAAAGGAGCTCTTATAGGGATCTTCATCATGGTGCTGTTCCTAGAAATAAAACATCAGAAAACACTATGTGTGTCCAAAGGTCACTGATTAGGTGAACCTACTTCATCCATTTCATGGTCTGCTGTGCACCTTTACGTGAGACAGTGATTCCTGGATATGGATTTGTGGCAGGCCCCTCCCCTGTGCCTCTGATAGTGCCCAGCCCAGGGCAGACTAGCCCAGAACCACTGCTGACCTCTGCCCTTAGGCTGCTGGCGCTGAAACAGGTTGCACAGTGGTGGGGGGAGAAAGAAAGAGAAAATAAGTTGTGAACAGTAAAGGGTGATTTCGTGTGGGCTAAGGTACAGGACATCATATGTCATTTGCTGGTCTTCTAAACAGAATATAATATGTATTGCTTATGTACAGACTGATCCTGGAAAGGGACACAGCCACTAGTAAGAAGTATCTAGTGAAGGTAACTGAGGGCTAGGGGTTCAGGGAAGGGAGGAAGTCCTAAAATTTAATGTATTGTTATTATCATCACCACTGTTCTGTGGTATTTTGTATGGAACCCAGGACATTGTGCAAGTGTTCTACCACTGAGCTACACTTCAGCCCTAAAATTGAGTTTTTACCTACTTGAACTATTTGCACTTTTTAACCTTCAGTTGCATTACATGCACCAAATCAGTGACGGTTTTTTTCTTATAAACTTTACTTTCAGGTCTGCTTTTTTAAAATAATTAACACATTGGTAAATCTTATTCTTGGCTTGTGTATATATTCTATTGAACCTATGTTTCATTAGTCACGTCTTAATAATTAATCCATCGTTGGAGCATAAATTCAATGTAATTAGCCTTGCCCTGATATTCCTCTATAAAAGAAGTATCAAAAGTTGTAGAGGAAGCGTTTGGAACAAATATAATTCTGTTATCTGTATTCAAAAAAATTGATCCTCAGGGATGGGATTGTGACTCAGCGGTGGAGAGTTTGTCTAGCACGTGCAAGGCCCTGGGTTCAATCCTCAGTGCCACATAAAAATAAATAAAATAAGGGTATTGTGTCCAACTACAACTAAAAAATAAATATTTTTTTAAAAAGACTGACCCTCTTTTTCTTGTTTGTTGTGAACACTTCTTATATTATCGCAGTCATTTCTTTTTCTATTATTTTTGTGCTTCTGTGTGTGCATGTGTGCATGGCCCTCAGGATTGAACCCAGAGGCGCTCTACCACTGAGTCATATTCCCAAGCCTTTTTATTTTTTATTTTGAGATAGGGTCTCTTTAAGATGGTGAGGCTGGCCTTGAACTTGCAATCCTCCTGCCTCAGCCTCACAAGTCGCTGGGTTTATAGGCATCTGCCACTCGTCCTGGCTCTTTTTTGATTTGAGAACCCTCCAGATGAAACCCTGTAGGTTTACCAGGCCCTGAGTGTGAGGTTTAACTGGAGACACCCATTCTCATTGCTACCATGTGTTCACAGAAAAGGCCCTTGACAAATGAGGGCAGCCGTTCTCCATGTTTGGCTTTGGAGATGAGATGCCTCCTTCTTCTCCTCTGCCTTTGAGCCTCAGGAGCTCTTGCTTATTTCCAGCCAGAGAAGATTGCTGCAGTGACCAAAAGCATCCACAATTTTGTGACACAGGCCTTTTCATTGCTCAGCCATCAGTGGCTGTACCTGATGCAGGGCCATAGGTCACTCGAGGAAGACGAGTGAGGACATTGCAACACAACTGTCCTTCTTGGTAGTGGGTCATCACATCATCCTGGTGTGCCCATGAGGAAGGAGCTATCCAGTTCTTTCTGCCGCTTACAAACCCATCATCTTGGCCATGATGATGGTGCAGAAAGTAAAAACCTTCAAAAGTAGGCCCTAGTTATGGTCTGGGTTCACACCCGTTAATTATGTTAATGACAGCAGCTGCTGTGTACCAAGGCCTACCATTACCAGCTGCTCTGCCTGTGTCCCCCAAGCCTTATGACCTAGCAGAGCGGCAGTTGCCAATGAAGCCATGTACTTGTCCCAGGATGACAGAGCAGTGTTCAGGGTGGGATGGAGTGCATCAGGGCCCAGCCACATGGCCAACCACCTACTGCAGCCCCTAGCCACTTGGCAAGCAGATGTCCCAGGGACTATACATCCACACAGACCACAGCTCTCCAGAGCCTGCTATGTCAGCATGGGCTTGCAGCATGGGCAACAGCAAGGAAAGCCAGAGCATGCTAATCTGTCACCCCACTGCAGCTTGGCTCTGGCCCAGTACAGGTACCCTCTCCACACAGGGCTGCAGTTCTGAACACCTGGGCATCCAGGATCCACTAACTTCAATCTCCTGAGAAGCTGGGATTGCAGGCCAGTAGTGAGAAAACAGAAGTAAGGCAGACCTGAATAGAAATTCAGTCTCAAGAGTAGGAAGGGCAGCAGAATAAAATAGACACTAGTATTGCTGTATGTATGTATGTGACTGTATAACCAATGTGATTCTGTAACCTGTACACTCAGAAAAATGAGAAATTATACCCCATTTGATTCAAATGTATGATATGTCAAGATCATTGTACTGTCATGTGTAACTAAAAAAAAAAAGAGTTAGCCAGTAGCATTGGTATTTTTCCAAAACTGATTTGCATAAATTTCATCCAGTGTGTTTACCCAAATGCTGTATAAATCCTTAGACTAGCACACTCCCAAGCAGCAACCCTGTTGGGTCTCCTCTTGCCCTGTGGGAGTTCTGCTTCTGTTCACACTTGAATATATCCTGCTCTTGCACTCACTTATCCTCATCTGTGGTTTTCATTCTTCAAATTCATGACAAAGAATCCAGAAAGAAGAAATTTGCAGTGAGCTGTGGGGTCTGCTGCAATACTAAGGGCATAGCCCACCACTGAGAGCTGCCACTCTTAACACCACTCAGTGGGAGTTAAGAAGAAATGAGATTTTTTGGCTTCAGAAGCCTGTAACTCACAAAAATCCCACCTTCCAGTAGAAGCAGAGAAACTCTCGCTTCATCACTATGTTTCAGACAGGGAAACTGAGGCCCAGAGACATGAAGTAACTTAGCTACCATGGCCCAGGTGGCAGGCCAAAGGGCCTGATTCAAACTTCATACCCCATAATGGAACCCCAAATCCTAGCATATTTGTGGAGTTCTACACAAATCTTCTAGAGGCAAATAGAGCATGGGATGTGTCCCCTCTGTGTCCTTCTGCAAAGCAAAGACTTTTCTGCCCTGCTGATATTGATGCTGACTGGGGAAGGGCATGTGCTTTTCTAAGCTTTTCCTCCCCAGGGAGGATCTGCCACTCTGAGCCAGGGCAGCCTAATCAGCCAGTTAACAAGGTCAGGTGGCTCAAACTGTGCATCCTTGGGCACTTGTTCTCCCACATCTGACTTGACAGATGCCCAGCGTTTAGGCAAGAATCACAGTCAAATTCTTGTTGTTCAAAATACACTTTGCATGGTCTGGGGTTATAGCTCAGTGACAGAGCACTTGCCTAGCATGCATGAGGCACTGGGTTCCATCCTCAGCATCACATAAAAATAAACAAGTAAAATAGAGGCATGCTGTCCATCTACAACTACAATAAATAAATACATACATACCTACACTTTGCAGAATACATCGTGTTATCCATTAGCCAAAACCTTTAGGACACTTTGTGCAGCCCCATGCAGATTGAGATGAATGGGGCTGGGCTTTGCACTGCTCTGGTTTCCACATGTTGGAAGGGAAACCCAACCCTTGGACCACAGGAGCAAAGGCCTCTGTGTGAACCTCCACTTGCTTTGAATCTCCCCTCACCTGTGAGCCCCCAGTTCTGCTCTGACAGTTTCCATCTCCATTAGGGAAGAGTCCACATGGCTGGGCCTCAGATGCTGAATGTTGGTAAAGTTTGGCATTTCGAGGCTGCTCCCCCACCCAGATTTTCTCTTTGAGAAGATGCCTTCTCTTCCCTGGTGTGTAACATCTAATCACTACTCCATCAGCTACCTGGAGTCCCTGAAGTCCCCTTTGTGACAGAGCCTGGTAGAAGATTGGGGGTACCCAGTGCTGAACACAAGAGAGTCCCTGCTGGCCTGCAGGGAACATCTCACCCACTGACTCATCACTGCCAGGAAACACCTATCACTGGTCCCCTGCCCTAGACTCTCCCACTGCCTGTGTGCTCTGGTTGGAAGTCAACAGCACACAGTTGCCCCAGCCTAAGACACTGTGGTGGGGAGTTCTGCTGTGCCCCTTCCCTTCTGAAACTCGCCTCTCTCTAGTTCTCTGCACTGTGACCTCTAGTTGCCTTAGATATCCTGTCCTTTCTGCTCAGGGACACTGCTGACCCCATGTCCCCTTCTTCTCTGTGGATTGAACGCTCCCTATCTGGCCAGAGAGCTGGGCTGTCTCTGGGATGGCCTCTCAGGAATCTAAATTCCTAAACATGGACTTTCCATATATATTTCCCTCCTTTTAAATTTATTTCAGCTGGGACAGCAAACTGGACCCTTGAATCCATGTTGGGCAGAAGCAACCAAAGTCCACCATTGACGCTCATTCTGTTTTTCCCAAGGATGTCACTGGATCTGTGGTCACAGAGGGGAAACACTCTTTGAGGTGCAGAGACCTTGACTCACCAGAGGATGGAGGATGTTGAGAAGAGAGGACAAGGTGTGGAGAACCTGCTGGGGAGGAGGTGAGTGGAGTTTGCTTGGAAGCTTCCTATTCACGGGGATCCCCAATGTTAGGACAGTATTTGGGACCAGCCCCAAAAGAGACACATGGCATGAGGTGTGGGAGGGGCCCGAGTGAAAGCATTTGTGTCCTCAGGATGCATCGTCTTCCCAGGACATTGATGTGCTCAGTGCCTCACCAACCAGGGAAGCTCACCTTGGTTTCAGTGGCCTGAGTTTTTACTGGAATTTATTAGGGAGGCATGAGGTTTCAGTTGTCTTGCAATAGAACCCAATCTCTAGCCTTCCTCTGCTTCCTGGAGCACTGGCTGATATGTAGCCCAAAGTTTCACACCCTCCCCTCATCATGTGGTGACATTTCTAGTGTGGCTGGCTCTCCCCAATTGGAATTGGCTTGTTATCATAAATTCAGTGTTGGTCCCAGTGCCCCACTCTAAATTATAGCCTCTCCCTGTTACCCATAAATCTTCAAATACTGGGTAATGCAGATAGCAAATTGATCCAAGCCAAGGAGTCACAGGAAATGGAACAAAGGAAGACAGCTTACTGAAACTAGATATGTGCCTCCCAGTGGTCCAAGTGCCTAAACTTGTTCCCCAGTGTGGCAGTATTGAGGTGGTGGAACCTTTTATATGTGGTGCCAAATGGAAAGTAATTAGATCATGGGGACACTCACCTCAGAAGGCATTAATGCAGGTCTCAAATGCTGAGGTATGAGAACAGGTTGTTATTTAGGGAGTCTACACCATGCATATGACTCCTTTTGCACTTGGCCTGATCCCTTTTTACTTCTGTTCCACACTGTGATGTCATTATGGAGCAGGAGGCTGCCAGTAACCCAGCACCTTGCTCTTAGACTTCCAGAACTATCAATCCAATAATTTTTATGGGGGCTGGGGGTATAGCTCAGTAGTACATGAATTGCTAGCATGCATGTAGCCCTGGATTCAATCCTTGGCAGTTCAAAAGTAAGTAAATAAATGTCTATTCTAAATAAAATATGAAGCCTCATACATTTCTTTATTGCAACAATAATGTACTAAGACAGAGCTCCAGGAGATGGGCAGCAATCAGAAGCAGGATGAAGGTGATAGCTGAAGAGCAGCATGGAGTGTAGGCTCTGCAGACACTGAAATGGCTAGAAAATGAAGAGGAGAGATGGTCTGGTGAGGGCAGCTTGGAAACAGATCCTGTTTATGAGACACATAGGAATCACAGGTAGTGAAGTAGCTCTAGGTCCACTCAGGATGGCAGACATGGGTAGAAGAGGACATATGAGCACCTTGAAGAAGAACTGAATGAAAATGGGTAACCCAAGAAACTGATGCATGCGGTGTATGTATTTACCAGTCCCAGATCAGGCAAGAAAACAGATGGCCAGGCTACAGGGTCAGGGTGGGAGCATTTGGAAATCCTGGAGAAGGCTGTGGTATAAGCCCAGGGGCAGAGAGAAGCCTCAGTGAGTCCAGCTGAAGAGAGGGGAGGTCACTGGGAAGGGGGAAAGCTCACACCACTCCCAGGATGAAGATATGGACCAGCTGAGAAAGTGAGAGGGCTGGAGGCCACGGAAAGCTGAGAAGGAAAATAAATCAAAGTGTGGGAGACCAACCTTGCAGGTGACTGGGTCACACTCCCCGGCTGGGTGCTGAGGCGCTCAGTCACAGCAATGTGGCAGAGCTTTCCCCACCCTTCTTGGGTGCAAGGATCGGTGTCTCGTGCATGGGTGTGTCTTGCTACAGCCCCACGGGTGAAGCTACGCTCACCTGTTCCTTTATAATATAACCCCTTGCCCAGTTTAGGATAGAATCTTCCATGGAAGTGCCTTGTGTGTGTCCCCTTCTCTTACTGTGCCCTTGGGTGTGGCCTACCCAGGTGTCAGTCAACCTGCTGACAGTGGACATCATGAAGATAGACTCAGCCCCCTGAAACCTGACCCCTTGCCTCATTTGGATAGCTTCTATTCGGTGCTCTTGCTCTCTCTCTTCCTGCGGACCCTTAAGGTCAGAGGAGCCATCACAGCGATCCCAAACAAAAAGGTATTGGTGTCTCTTGTGTGGTTATTTTGTGTGGCCCAGTCAGCCCAGTTCAACTGGAGTGACCCCTGAGCCTTTTAGTCGTGAGAACAGAAACCCGGCATCAAGGGAGTCGCTTTGGAAATGCATTGTGATGACAGAAGGAATGTGACTCCCAGAGAAGAGAACACAGGAGCAATTAAGACAAGAATATGGCAGACTCGGAGCACCCAGGCTTCTGGAACCGAAGAACATACAGAGCTGCAGTGGAGGCTGAGCAGAGCTGGGGAGAGGACAGCTGTAGTTGCGGGTCACAGGAACAGCTGGCTTTCTTAGAGAAAGAGAATGTGGGGAAATTCAAAACCGTGTTAAGAATGATTAAAAGCAGAAAAGTAGGAGGGCAAAGGGTTTGATGTTATAATAACTTATACAAAGTAGATAAGATGAGAAAATTAAAAGAGCAAAGAATCAGGAAACCACAATTTTCTATAAGGAGAAAATGATGCCACAGGACATCAGAAGACACAGAGGAAGGAAGAAAACCAGTGGCAGCAGTTTATAGGGACAAAATGTTTAAAGATCAGAAAGATGCAACGGGAATGACACAAGAGTCCATCAGGCCACCCAAGGACACTGTCACTTCAGCTAATCTCATACACTCAAGTTCTCTCCTATGATTATTCAGATTCTTTGCTCTCCTGTATCTTTTTGCCTAAACTAATCATACGCCACACCAACTGGAAAGCAGGAAAAATAAAATAGGGGTGGTAGTACTAAAAGGGAGAAGGGGGACTGAATGAAAGACAGCTTATCTGTCACTGCTACCTGCCAAGCTCTATCTCAGTGTTTCAAAATCAGGAAATATAATTTTCATTTTGTTTTGAAAATCAACTTGTTATCTTTAATATTTACGACCAAAGCATTCATTTATGTCAATGTTTTGATAATTGGGGGGAAATTTAACTTAACATTTAATTATTGCCAAAATAATGATGAGATATTCCTGCGACTTTTTCAAAAAGGAACGACCCAGCCCCTACTGCTAGGAATCCACTGATCTGCCATAGATAAGACCAGTCTTTCCCAAAGATGCATAAAATGGGAATTAAACAATGCTCTCCAGGCTGGGGGAATTTCAGTCAAGATAAATGCTTGGTTGGAATATTTTACTTTTTTATTTCAAAATACTTACAGGTGCAAGGAAACTTGTGAGAATGGTACACACAGGTTCAATGTACCATTCATGCAATATCCCCCAATATGAACACATGATAAGACTATAGGATAGTATTTACATTAGGAAATTTCATGCATTCAATGAGTCTGGAGGTCTTTATCAATTGGGAAATAGAGTTCTAGTACTTGCCTTGGTACCTGCCGTGAGCCCTGGAACATGGATTTCCGGTGAGCTCTGCATGCTGACTTCTGGAGTGGCCAGGAAATCGGTCTTACAGTGAGAATAGGAAGGCTGACTTAGGTGGGTCCAGAAAGACAGCCTTTTGGTGGGTCCAAAAGTTGGAGTCCGGTGCCTGCCTGCCCAGCATTACCCAAGACAGGCCTTTCATCAAGAGAGTTTCCTGGCAGTGACTTCTGAAGGGCACCTCTCACACAGTGATCAGGAACACAAAACCAGTCTGGAGACCCTGACGCTGCCTGGTGCCACCCTCACGCTGTGTAGTTCATGTCATGATTTCCCCGGTCTCTATCCACACCCCTTTCCTTGTCTTCTTTCCTGGACACTCACCTCCACTCTATAGTAAGTACCCACAGGGCAGGACCTGAGTCTGATTTATTGCTCTGCTCATCCCACTCCTACCAAATGCTTAGTGAAATTCCTGTAAGAACTCAGGACACTGAAACCAAGGTCAGCTTCCTAGGTAGGTCATATACATCCATGTCCTCTGAAGATGCTGCATCCTAAGGACATGATGGCTTTCATTCAGACCCTCCTAGACCTCCAGCCATGTGCCTTTTCTGTTAGCTGGTCCCAATTTGTGTCCTTTTTTACATGACAAATCAGTAATTATAGGATTGTGCTCTCCTAGCCTCAGTGATATACTATAGAGAATTATACAGTAGGTCATTGGATGTATACGACCAACCTGGGAAGCTCATCTCCAGCCATGTGCCTCTTTTAGCTGGTGCCAATTTGTGTCCTTTTTGACAAGATAAAACAGTAAATGTAGGATTTATGCTCTCCTAACCTCAGTGAGATGTTATAGAGAGTTATACAAAATAGGATCATGGGAATCCCCAATTATGCACCATTGATTAGAAGTGCGAGTGGTCTGGGAATCCCAGAGCTTACAGCTGGTTTCTGAAGACAGGGCAGCATAGAGGGGGCCCTCAACCTGTGTCAGTGAGCTCCATGCAATTGATAAGCATCAGAATTGTATTGCACAGTCTCTGTCTTTAATGACTTCTTCCTTCCTGGAATTTTACCTCTTCAGTTGCTCCACTCACCCAACCACCATTCCTCTTTTCCTCATTCAACCAGCCTTAAGCTCATTGCATGTAGGTACTTTCCAGCCTCTTCACATCATCTCCATTTGCCTCTCCAACCCCGTACCACATCTCATCACTGGCTCTGTTGCCACCTCTCTTTAGCTTTGTTTTCCTTCTGACTGATACTTTGCTTCACCTGCTTCTTTCCACAGCTGCTCCCGTATTCTCTGAAGCTCCCATCTCCCAAGATGCTTGTCTGCAGTCATTCAGTGCCTACTCTGTTAGCCCTTTCCTCTCTGTGCCTATCTATTTACCAGCTCGAGCTCTTCCTATCATCTCATTCTTCTCACAACTTGCCCTAGTACCTTCACTTCCCTTCACCAGTTTCTATTTCAACAAGACCCTTTGGGTTTCCTTCTGTTATGTAAAACTAGAAAACAGGTTCTGGAAAAGACTCAAACTGTGACTCCAGTAGCAAAGTCTACCATTCCCTGTGTGTCCCCCTCCTTGGACCATTACCATGAAGGCATCTCCTGTTGAGATGCCTCTCTTTGATTTTGCATTTAAGATTGTTATACAGCTCTCCCAGAATTTTCTTTCACTCTTCCTGTGTTGTCTCTCTCAATGTCCTCCCTGTGTTTCCTGCTTCCAGTCTCTAGTTAGAAAGTTCTGCAACCTTCTCTCTTGTTTTCCAAGATGAAAAATAATTGAGGTGTTTTCCTCCACAGGTAAGAAATTTGGTCAATTAACAACAACCCTGTTAAACCACAGTTTCATTTGACAAAAACCAAACAATGCAGAATGACATGATCATATGCATCGTTAATGTAAGAAGATTTTCAACTTTATTCAGTTTCCACACAATGCACTGTGCTATGCTCTTCCGAAGCACATAGTACAAAACAAAAGCACATAGCACATGTGGTCTTTACAATACATACTTTAAAATGACAGAAAAACATGTCAACGCAAGTTAAATAACAATATTCACAATAATGATGATGGAACATCAAATAAAAACTTTATAAGACTATGGGGAAATAGCACTGAGATATAAAATTAGTAGATAAAATAGTAAAAGATTAAAAATTCCAAAGAAATGTTTATGTACATAAACCTATTATAACACTCATCATAAAACTAATAAGGAAAAACAATTTTCCAAACAATATCTATCTTAAGACTCTTGAAAATAAATATAGTTCAAAATAAATAACATTTATTGTATTTACTAAAACTGTGACAATCCTATAAAGAAATCATCTCCATGCTTGGTATCCTTAAGGGATATGTGACCCAAGATGAATTAAAAGGAGAGGTTAAAAAGAGAATTTACAGAGGGAGAGAGAGATTCATGGCTAAAGGATATTAACTTTAGACCAAGATCAACCATTCATCAAAGCTGAATGTGGGCACAATTGCTGTGGGTTAAGGATTTTTACACATCCTGTGTAATAAACTGTTCTCTCTCAGGTCTGGCTGAGCAGCCTCAGAGCACCCAGCATACCTCTAGGGGGTCATCTGAATGGTTGTGGTTTGAGACCATGAAGCTGACTTGGAGATTCGGACTGTTTCACCATCTACAGAGGGTGGCTGTGGGTGGAGGTGGACAGGAGTGGATCAAGAAGTTAGGTCCTCGAGCATCCTGAATAGACAATCACTGACTCTGTCATCAAGCCAGGGATGCAGAGTTTTGTCCCTCCCCTCAGGCCTCCATAGTTCCAGGACTTCTAGGCCATGAGGGCGCGATCTCGGCCCCACACCCAGAGCTCCGGATTATAAGCTTGAATCTGGAAAGGAAAAGAGCCCCCACCAAAGCTGATGACTTTACAGGATATTGAGGGTTTTGAAGATATGGTTAATTTATTTTTCCACTCCTTAAAATTACTTCACCTTGATTTGGACTTTCTAGTCACCGTGATTCAACAGTCTGCAAATATCTAAAACTACAATGTTGAGAGGCTTGATTCTAATAACTAAGTTCTGTCAACTACAAAGGAGGTGACACAGCAAGGTGTAATTATTAGATTTATTTAGCCTGGTGACAAATGAAGTAGCCATATACGGATATCACAACATTATATCAGCTATTACTAACATGGACGACACTTATGAGGAGCATATTATATATAATATAAGGCATGGGACATCATATTTTCAGCTTTCTTTCAAATAAAAATTGAATAAACTTTCCTATTTTATATTAGATAAGTAAATTATGCTAGCTGTGTAGAAAATTTTGGAAGTGCTTTGGCAGATACAATCCTTTGGGTGTCCCATCTAATAAAATTTTAAAAGTTGTATTTATTAAGAGACAAGCTTTATCATTGTCTCTGATTTGAGTAGAATAATGGTTTAATGTTAGTGATGTTTCTGCTTGGGTCCATCAAAACAACTTAGTTACAGGGTTAGATGCATCTTTAATCATTGAAACCCTATTACAGTTTCTACATAATGATAAGCCTGGCATATACATACTTTTGGATTATTTTTGTTTAAAACAAAAGAGTTCATCCCAGAGTTTGAGACAAATAATTAAACTAATTCTAGTTAGCTCCAAAGTATTAATTAATTGTCCAGATATTTTACAAATGAAAAAAATATTTCACCATAAAATGTTACACTTTGTGAATAATTTTAATCTGGTATAAAGATTCCTTTCATCTCATTTATCCACTTCCTTTAAAATAAATCATAATTTACAATTGTTTGATGTATCTATACATAAATATATATTAAAGACCAAAGATATATGTCTAAAAATCTCTTAAATCTGCTGGAATTTATACTAAAATGAAGTCACTTAAATCTGCTTAAAACTATACTTCCCTTATTGCATAGAAATTAGACTTGGCTTTACATTTTTAATATACTTTACTTTTTCTTCAGATATGAAATTCATTTTCTTGAATTGGGACTTTCTTTTATTGAATCACTTATGTATACCTGGTAAATTTTCACAAAGTTTTTGTTAGATGTTATACAGTAAATTGAGATACACGTTTGGTTCACTAACCAAAAAAACAAAACTGAAGAGTGGCTGGGAAGTCCTTCCCTCCATGCATAACCTCCACAGCTTTCTCCTCCCCAGAGCCCACCTGCAGCCACCCACCTTCCTGTGTCTCTCCAGTCAGCCCATCTCTCTCCCCCCACAAGCACACACAGCACCACTCACCTCCTCACACTCCTCCTTGGAAACCCAAGTGTTCCAGCCCATGGAGCAGATGAACTGATAGCGTAGTTTGTGGAACAGGGGACGCTGGGCGTAGCTCTTCCCATAGAGGAAACGAAAGATCTCTTGTTTGGGAGCCTGGTTGTCCTCTTCCATGTCATTAGCCAGGTAGCTGGGGAAAGAAACCAGGTTGCTCTTTAGAGGCACAACCAAGAAGGACCTGCCCTTGGAGTCAGCTTCCCAAATGGACTCCCAGAGGACCATCTTCAGACAGGACTGCACCAGCCCTATTAAGTGTTATGGAGGACCACACCTTGGTCCAGAGGACTCTGCCAGACACACACCTTCTGAAGGACTCCAGCCTTTTTCTAGAAAGCATTGAGCAACACAGTTGTGGGAGAGGCCTAAGGGGTGGTTGGACCCATCTTGGAAGAATTTTCAGGGGGTGTGTAGAAAGAGCCACAAATGTGAGAAGACTCCTGTATGAAGAACCAGAGGGGACCACCCTATACTGGACCTGTGTCAGGCTGGGAATTGGGCATCTGTCTTGGAAATCCAGAGGCAGAAAACAGAGCAATGTTGGTATAGATACAGGAAGGAAGAGCAGTCAGATGTGGCTGCACCTCCAGTCTCTGCCAGGGATAGGAGGTGCCCATGCTTTCCTCCACTCCTCTCAGGTGGGCTTTGTGTTTCCTTGGTTTCCTTGAATCTTTAACAACTGGCCTTTAGGGAGCATGTGTGTTTGCTTTGACTAGGGAAGTGTGGAAAAGAAAAACAAACTATACTACAGTGCTGTGATCTCGTGTACACGGAGCAAACAGGACAAAGAGGCTAAAAGTCAAAGAAAGGTTAGTGCCCCTCTGCTCCCCTCCTACCCTCCCAGGTAGTGAGTCCTGATTGATGAAGGAGAACAAATACTCACAGGGCCAGAAAGAAGTGGATTCTCTGGTACTGCCAGGAGAAGAGGCCAGCTCGGCTAAAATAAGCTATGACCATAGACAGGAGGTACTGATGGAGAGAGAGGAAGAACACAGAGAGAGGTCACATCCTGGAAGAGGAGGAAAGAGGGGACAGAGGAATGGGAGTCTGGGGTGAAGAGTGCCCCTAAGAGAAGGTCGCCAAGTAAGGAGACCTGCTGGTTTGGGGAAGGACCTGTGACAGTCTGAGCAGTCGGGGGAAGAGGAGGCTTAGTGTGTACTGTAGGATCAGCTCTGAGGGGACCTTTTGAGGAAAGGCATGTAGGTGAGCTGGGTGAGGAGGGTCTTGGGTAAGCTGGAGAATGGGGGGTCCCAAGAAGAGCAAAGAGGAGAGGAGCCCAGAACCTCAGGTGACAACAAGCAAAAGGGGGTAGCCATGCAAGACTGTGGACTTGGGCTTGAAGCCCAAAGCACTCAAAGAAAAAGCAAGGTCCACCCATCCTCTCTGCAGGAAACTGCTAGGTCCTGAAGAGAGATGTGACAAGCCACAAAAGAGCCAGGACTTGGCACATTTTGTTGGCTCTATGTGGAGACAGAGGGAAGGACCATGGGGCTAGAAATCCCTCCTCATCCAGGCTGTGCTGGATCAGTAACACTGCCCAGTGGAGAACAACCTCACCTTGTCAGACACCCTCAGGTTCTTGTCCCAGGCCAGGAATCTTTTGACAACAGGATCCTCTGTGAGCAGAACACTGGTGTTAGTTGGGAACCAGGAGAGGCTTCAATGGGAGATAGAGAGCAGAGAGGAGAACAGGACCTCCCTTGGAGAAGGTGTGGGATTGTTGCCCAATAGAGGTGGATAGGAAGAGATCAGGAACATTCCTGGGAAAGTTGCTTGGACCTGAGACTCCCCCAGGGAAACAACTGAGTGAGGGTTTGTGTAACAGAAAGGTATCTGTATGAGTAAGAGCTTCTCTTAAACTGTAGGGGCCCATCATCCCCCCTTATAACCTTAGAACCAGAGTTATTAGGTCATTTCTCATTTGATAGTTACAACAGTGTGAACATGGTCCTGTTAACCACCTCTCAGGGAGGATGAAATGTATTACAGCCACAGTGTCTGCAATCAGTGAGGACAATTGGAACCAAGCTCTGTGATCCTAAGCAGGGTCATTTTTCAGGTGTAATGTAATCATCCATCATCTAAGAGTTTCACAGGGTACATGGGTCCTGAGTCCTCCAGGAATGGGGATCTCAGGGATAGCAGGGCTCTTTGGAAAAGTGCAGAGGCTATAAGTTCCCTCTTTGTGTAAAGAGCAGGATTGGAGGGCGCTACCTGGGTGTCTCCCTACCTAGAAGCCTGTTGAAAACCTCATGGTGCTCTGGTTGCACCAAGTCCATGCGCCGTTTTTTGAGTTTTATTTTGTGGTCACACAGTGACTCCACATCCCAGGGGTGATTTAGCTCACTTTCCAGATCCTCCAGCTCATCCTCAGATTCAGTGGAGGACTCTCTCTTTCTCTTTATGCCAGTGGTCTCAGGCAGGAGACCAGATTCTACCCGGAGTATAGAATCAAAAATCCCTGGGAGATCATCCTCTGAGTCTCCCTCAGATTCTGAGGTCCACTCTCTCTTCCTCGAGGACCGACATGGGAGGCAGGGTTTTACCCACAGAGCTGAGTAAAGGAAGCAGAGTCAAGCTCCTGAATTTGGAATTCATCCTTTCATCATCTGATCCCAGTTCACCTCCCACTCCAGACCTTCAACTGTTACCTTCTTCTGAGCTATTGTTCAACCTCTCCCCTTTGCTGATAAAAATGTGCCCCTGATTCTCCTTACCAGTGTCCCTTCTCCCTGTTCCTCAAAACTCTTCCTAATTATGGACACTTTCTTCCATGGGTGGAGTGACCCTTTTTACATCTCCTCTACCTACTTCCTATGCTTATATCTCATCTTCTAACCCAACTCCTTTCTCTACAGATTTTCCATCCATGTGGACTTCCTTGTCCCATGGCAAGGAACTTCAAACTTCAAAAGTGGGCTCCTTAGTCTACCTTTCCTGGCTTCTCTACCCCTTCCTTCCTCCTTACCAGTCATCATGTCAAATCAGTTCTCACTCTAGCTCCCTCACCTGATGGACCTGGGACCTCATCATCTACCACCACTTCCAGGTGGGATTCTGAGGTGCTCCGCTGGGAAGGCGATTGCCCAGACTGGGAGATTTGTTGATCCGCCATAAGTTCTCCCATACTCTGTCTTCCTTCTACAAAACCTAGGTTCTTACTAAGGCAAAGCCTTCTTCCAGAATTTGGTTGAATAAGACTGTGTTTGCTCTTCTCCAAGCAGGAGAAATCAGGTGAGGAACAGTTCTGAGGACAAACTGTTGCCCACTGCACTGCCAGTGGTTCACAGAGTCTGTCCCTTCCAATCAGGAAGGTTGGAAGCCTCTGATGTCATCACTCATTCCAACCTGGCCACTAGTTTGAAGGAAAACACCTGCAACTGTCAGACTGGTATGTGCACCTGTCCTAGAGTTCTAGAGGAGATGGTCTCTGTTGTGACTGATCCAAACTCTGTCCACTTTGCCAAACTAACCTATGGGTCTCTGACCCCTTTTTCACTTCTGTCTAGACCCGGGTTCTTCTCTCCATTGTCAACACAACACATGTTAGATACCCAACCTCTGGGCATTTCCATTTCAGAGCTCAGTGCAGTGGGAGATTAAGGAGTATGGCAAGGAAGAAGGGGGAGGGCAGAAATGACATGACCTCCCAAGAAGGAGCTCAGTATGTACAAAAGAACCCACGCACACTGAATTATCACTTGAAAAAGTTAAATGGAAACACTCAGTTTAGCAAATCTAATTGGCTACATGCCACTGGCCACTGTTTTCTGAAATCTGCCCTGGGAATACACACATTGCATTTAGGTATCCTTGACTCAAAGAGTCCTTATGAAGACATAAAATCATAGAAAATTCTATGCATGTTCACAGTCTTTGCAGAGTGTCAACACTTTCTGGGAGTCCATGGATCATCTCAAATGAGGCCCTCACAACTGAGCAATATCCTGTCTCTAAAAAAAATATAAAAAAGGGATGGGAATGTGGCTCAGTGGCCAAGTGCCCCTGGATTCCATCCCTGGCCCCCCCCCCCAAAAAAAAAGTACTGGGTAAGTAATATTTCCATGGCAGGGCACACGGTATCAGACTACATGGATGGATGTGGTTATCTACAAAATGATGACAGTTTTATTCAAGTCTGTGTTAATATTTTATTTATTTATTTATTTATTTAATATTTATTTTTTAGTTGTAGTTGGACACAACACCCTTATTTCACTTGTTTATTTTTGTATGTGGTGCTGAAGATCCAACCCAGGGCCCCGCACGTGCGAGGCAAGTGCTCTACCGCTGAGCCACAACCCCAGCCCCTGTGTTAATGTTTTAGATCATGGTAAATTCAAGGGAAATTCAAGGACTGACATGATTGTATTTATAAAGGCATGGGCTAGCATATAGGGGGAAATCCCAAACTCTCCACCAAGTATGCTCCACCCCTCTCTGTGCTCTAGCAGTCTATATTTCCCAGCTATAGAGTCAATAACATCTTTCTTAGCTTTAGTGCAGAGTGTTTCTAATATGAGATGCACAGAAAGCCCTCTTTTCTCTCTGGTGTAACCACTACCCAGCTTGGAGATGGCGGCCATTTCACCAGCCTGTGTGCCTCCAGGACCCAATGACAGGCTGCCTGCACATCCACTGAGGACATACAGTGTGCAGGACAATACCTTTCTCGTTTGAAGTCACTGAGATGTCTGAGATGTTTCCATGGCATAACCTAATGTATTGGTCAGTCTTTTGTGGCAAAATACTGAAATAATCCACTTAGAATGGAAAAGAAAACCAGGCTCTGCAAAATGAGGGTTTCCAGCTGTATGCTCTCATCTGTGAGGGAGTGGACAGGGGTCGAATTGGGAAAAAACTACAGAGCAGGTGAATTTGGGGGCACCAGCAGGAGACCCATGCTTTATCTCCAGTTGTCACTTATTGCTATACGACTGGGACAACTTTCTGAGTACAGTTTCCTTGTCTAACAAAAGAGGGGACTAAGTGTGAAATCAAGCTCCATCTCTCTCCCAGAATCCCCTCCAGACAAGGTTTACCAGTTAGGATGACAAAGGAGTGAGATTTACAAGGACCAGGTCCATGATCACAGAGCAAGAAAAGAGGGTGAATTTGTGACTGACAGACAATGAATGCACAATGGCTGTATATTTACATCTATACATCAGCACATCCAGCATTTCATTCCTTCTTTAACTGATAATATTCCTTCATAAGGATAAAACCCATTTTGTTTGCCCATTCATCTACTGATAGACATTGGAGTGGTTTTCCCTCTTTGGCTATGGTGAATCACGCAGCTGTGAGCATGTGTGTATGGATCCTTGTTGGGGTACTTGATTTCAGTTCTTTGGGAATATACACTGAATGGAATTGCTGGTTCATACCGGGGAGTCTGTGTTTACTTGGTCAAGGAGCCAACAAACTGTTTTCCACCATTTTCCACTCCCACCAGTGATGTGAAGGGAGTTACAGATTCTCCACATCTTTGCTGGGCTATGTGGGCTCGATTTTTGTCCTATCTTTAGAGCATGTCCCTATCAGTGTGTTTGTTCATCTTATTCTACATTTTAATACTTAAAAAAATTCTTTTGTTAGTGAAGATGGACAAATGCCTTTGTTATGTTATTTTATTTTTTTTTAATGTGGTGTTGAGGATCTGTGCCTCACACATGCTAGGCAAGCAAGTGCTCTGCCACTGAGCTACAGCCCCAGCCCTACATTTTAATTTTCTTCTAAAAACCCTTCTGGATTAGAGGCAGTTATTCTATACATGGTTTATCATTTTGGTATTTTTGTGAGAATGTATTTTAATCTTAAAATATATAGTAGAATTATCCTGTGTGCATGAATATCTTTGCACTTAGAATTTGCCACTCTTGTCTACCAATTTGGCCAGGTGATTGTTCAGGAATTTGGAGAGTTGTTTTTCTGAGAATTCTTTAAAGTCCTGAGATCTTCAGGTCTTAGACCATGGAGGAAATAAGTCACATTGTTAGTTTCAGGGCACATCAATTTCCTTATGACAAACCCACATTGTCGTAGAAACCTTATAGAGTGAGTAAATAGGTTTTATCTTTTCTTTCTATTCTGGCAACAGTTAAAAGTGTAGTGTTGAGGATGACTAAAGACTTTCACTGCTTAAGTGCCCAAGGTCAAAGTAGAACAGAGATTTGGAGTGCTGTATTTCAATGTCTCTTATGGCTTGAATATGAGATGTCCCCCAAAAGCTCATTAACAATGAGCTCAGGTGAACAATGTTCACAGGTAGATTGTGAGAGCTGCAATCTAATCAGTGAATTAATAATTTGAAAGGACTACTGTACTCAGTGTTATGTGTAGGCAGATGAGGTGTGGCTAGAGAAAATAGGTCACTGGGGTCACCTGCCTTTGGGTTTGATATTTTTTCCCTGTCGCCTTAGCCCACTCTCCCTGCTTCCTGGCTGCCATGTACTGAGCACCAGGCCCTACTGCCATGGTGCCTCACGTGGGCCCAGAGTCATGGGCTCAGGAGACCATGGACTAAGTCCTCTGAAATCGTGAACCCCAAATAAAGTTTTCCTCGACTAAATTGTGCTTGTCGGGGATTTGTGTAACAGCAATGAAAAGCTGACCAACAGTACAATAAAAGTGTATCCTTGTTCTGTCATTTAAAAGGATTAGTGCTATGTAGCAACTTACTTTTAAACTGTGGGTTTAAAAGCAGGCATTACTTCAAACCTGCAGGAGAAACACCTAAATAACCTACAGCAAGATTGCACACTGTAACCAGGCATGCTGGTGTGCATCTATAATCCCAGTTATTGGGGAGCTGAAGCAGTAGGTTCTCAAGTTTGAGGCCAGCCTCAGCAATTTAGTGAGACCCTGTCTCAAAATTAAAACTTTAAAAATGGAATGGGAATAGTAAATCAGAGATTTTTTTCACCTCAGTGATAAAACAGGGGTTCAATCTCCAATATTTAAAGAAGAAAATAAAAAATATAGTTCACACTGTAAAAGGGTAACCCCAGACAGGTGGGGGAACCCATCTTAGACAGAGTTATGTGGTGAAGGCGATCCCCCACTCACTGTCTTGACAGGGTCACAGTGAGAAAAAGTGTTGGCAAAGCCGCTCTCCCACTGTCTTGACAGGGTCACAGTGAGGTTGAATGCTGGCAAAGCCACGCTGGTTGGTGGGAAACGGAAACCATGAGACCCTTTTTTTATGTAATTGGGACTTTTCATTTTCATGCTTATGTTTCTGACAGGAGGCATGAGTATGTTAAATGCCAAAAAAATTAAATTTCAGATGGCTAGAACATAACATGTAGTTCATGCCTTGAAGGCTGTTCTACTACTCCTCAGCATATCAAGGACAAAGCAGAAGGCTGTTCTTCTATCTCAGTACATTGTGGACAAACCTGATAACGGACAACAATCATCCTTTGAAAGGTCATGAGAATTTTAGGCACCACATTGATTATATCAACTAGAACCCAAGCCCATATTTCCAGCCTCTTAGAAAACCTAATCAGTATGCTTATTTCACAAAGTTCACCACATGCAGTTTCATTTTTGATTAAGGAAAGTTATATTATACACTTAGGAAAGTTAAAACATATAAAGCTATATTCTTCTCTTTTTATAAACCCTTTCTTACTTTACATAGGGATATATGATGAGCATAGTTAATATTGGTGGAAAGTGGATTGATTTTTAGAACTTACTTTCTATTGAGAAAGATTATAAAGATATGAGAACTAGTGCACCTTGACTGAGAAACAAAGAAACTCTTTGAGAAAGCAGCTCAACCAGTCTTATGAGAATAAATTTAGGAATTAATTAAAATAGCTTTATAAGACACAGTTTTAGAATAATGTTAGAAATATTATTTTATTTAGATTCTTAAGTTTAGAAATTCTTAAGTTTTTAGTTGTATAGGTTTCTGATATGTTTTAAGAATGATTCATAAACTTTAGGCTATTTTAAATATAAGATTTAAAGGGACTTTTTTAGATGGGAATTTTAGATTAGAAATAAAGTGCAAGTGTACTTTAGGTTAATGATTGGTTAGGAGACTTCGAGTCTGGTTATGTAGTTTGGCATTAGTTAATAAGAAAATAACATATCTTGTGAAAAATAGTAAATCTTGGGAAAATCTGAAAAATGTAAATTAGTGACGTATTTTATTAATGATTCTGTACTTTTAATAATTACATAACTGAAGGTCATATCCTGGAAAAATGTAAATTAATGTTACATTGTTTGTACCCCCAATCATGGTCAAGGAAATGTCATGTCTGGCAAAGTTTTAAATTATATAATCAATGACATATTCTGAATCTATAATGATGAGAAAAATTGTAATAAAAGATGACCCAGAGAAAGCTGCATTAGCTCTCTCTCTGGAGATTGCTCCAACGGAACGACTCCTGTCTCACCTTTTCGACGACGCCACTCATCCTTCAGGACTCCCTGGACCCCGCTAGGGCAGGACCCCGGCAGTTATGATCCCTGGGAAATTCCACCTCAGACTGCTAGAGGGAAAAATCTCATGAAGATTCTTCTTGAAGCCCATTCAATCAGCATTTAACCTGAAGAGCCATTTGGGAAGGCACCTAAGACCAATTCCTCCTCACCTATGCCTCTCTAACAAGGATTCTGAGCAGAACAAATGAGTGTCATCACGTGGACAGGAGGGGCTCCTTTCAGGGGCGCTGTCTCCAATGAACAAGAGAGAAAGGGGGCCCTGGAGGTGATTAATGTGTGCCAAGCTCGGTTCTGTGAGCTTCATCAACAATGGCACCTTTAAACCTCACAGAAATCCTAGGGCAGCAGTTTTTCCATGAATCAGGGGAACAAGGCTCATATTTTTTTTTAAATATTTATTTTTTAGGTGTAGATGGACACAACACAATGCTTTATTTTTTTATGTGGTGCTGAGGATCGAACCCAGGTCCCGCACGTGCTAGGCGAGTGCTCTGCCGCTGAGCCACAATCCCAGCCCCGAACAAGGCTCATATTAAATTCCTTGTCCAGGAAGTCTGACCCCAAAGCTCATGCTTTTCTTATTTAGAGTTCCCATAAGGCACTGTGGTTTCTATCAAAAATATTTCTCTACCTGCTCTCTTGGCCAGGGTGTGAGGCAGCAGGAAACTTGATTCAAACTCTCTGACTGAACTGGACAGGAGTGGATTGGTGCCTGTGAGTCATCATTTCACACACACATGGATTGGGACTGTAAATCAGTGGTAGAGCACTTGCTTAGCGTGGGCAAGGCCCTGGGTTCCATCCCCAGCATTACAAAAAAAGAAACACACACACACACACACACACACACACACACACACACACATACATGAACATCTCAATGAAAACCAATAATTACCTGATAATCTTTCTTCAAGAAGCAAAAGTAGGGGCAGGGTAACGGACAGGAGCTTGCCGGGCATTGCTAAGGGGCCATGATCCTCCTGCGGGGACAAGCTGCAGCAGCACCACACGCTTATGAGCCCAGTCCACACCCTTGCCCAGAGCCTCCTAGGGGCTAATAAGCCTATATTCCTCCATTGGCCTTCTGATTACTGGTGCATTTCCTAAAGCACAGGACCTTCATTCTTTTTTTTTTTCTTTTTTTTTTTATCACTCAAATGGAGAAAAGGCAAAACAGTTACAGAGGCTGGTAGAAATATACAAGTCTGTGGCTATTTTAATTAAAGTTAAAATAGCCAACGGTGAGAATGGCCTTAGGCCTGAGCCTAAGCAACTCCATTTTAAAAACTCCAGTTTGAAACCTGCAGTCTCACCATGCATGCCTAATGAAGCCCTCCAGTGTGGCCCTCAGACACAAGCAAGTCACTTCCCCTCACCCTGATAAACTCAGAGTGAAGCCTCTGGCAGGCTGTCCTCACCTGATAATAGGGAAAGGTAAAAATATCAGGGTGGGGACCACCAGGTGAGATGTTTTAACCCCAGGGTAAAATGATGTTACTGAGAAATCCAGTGGCAGCTGATAAGGATCGAAAGGGGGGTCAAAAGCTCCCAAATTTAGTATAAATAATAGAGCAAATGAACATTCAGCCAGCCAATACTGATGCACACAAGCTGGAGTGCCTGATAATGACCTGGACTGACAGCCTATCACTTGTCGTCAGTTGCTGACCCTCTGCATCTTCCTCATCACTCTCAAACTCTACAGCCACATCTTGACTCTGGTGAGAGCTGCAACTTCTTCCTAGGACCACCTCCTCAGCCGGCTGTCAGCTCCACCCCAGGAAAAGCCTGATCACCTGACCTGATCACCGCTGTCTGAGTGAGTGTGCATCTGCTGGACTTAAAGCCTTTTGATCTGACACTTGAACTTAGCATGCAGAGGGATGTCTGTCATTAGCCTGTCATGATTAAGTGTGCTGCAGTGCTTAGAATTAATTAATCCACAGAATTGTTTGCTGTGAATTGTTATGTCTATTGCAGTGTCGAGAATTAAGGATTGTCATTTTCTTGATTAAGAACTTATAGAGTGAAATTGTATTGAGTGATTTGAGTGAATAAAGCATTGAAAAGTGCAGAAGCGTGTGGACATTCTTTATTTCTCCCCTTCGACTGCATAATCACACCTTTTGCCCATTGCAACACCAATGTTTTTGTTAGTGTTGGGGATCAAATCCAGGGCCTTGCACAAGGCAACTTCAATTTTATGTGGGAAATTTACTTATGTAGATGTCACATCCTCCATAGGTGCTAGACCAATTACACAGTATACTCATCCTTCTTTCTTTCTTTTTTTTAAAATTTTCAGTGTATATGGACTCAATGTCTTTGTTTTTAAGTGGTACTAGGGTCACACCCAGTGCCTCACACTTGCGAGGCAAGTGCTCTGCCATTGAGCTACAACTCCAGCCCTCATCCTTCTTTCTCACAGCAAAATCGATACCATTCATTGGAGACTTTATTTATGCCTCACCACACTCAAGTCTACTTATGGGACAGAGGCAGTTGTACTTTGCTTGTTCACTGGTACCTTTGCTTATATTCCATTTGTAAGTGACAATTCATAGGATGTTACCCTTTAAAATTTACCTTTTCCAAGTAGCTTTCCTGGGTAAGACCATAACTTTGCTATCACATGATTCAATTATCTAGTTTTTAAAGTCTGAATTCCCTATTTATTTTCTAATGTTTCACTTAGGTATGCCGCTGCTCTACATAGGAATTCAGTTCCATTTTGACAGCAACTCAATAAAAGAATCTTCAGAGAAATAAGTCCTACCTCAAGCTAATAAGGGATATATTAAGAGGAAGCAAAGGTGGCTTTTTTGCTATTTGTGTTCTCTTTATATTGTTGAATTACAGACGTGTTGAACTGGGTTCTTATAAAAAGAAATCTAAAGATTAAAGAAATGTTTACTGGAAAAAAAAGAAAAGAAATGAAAATAACTGAAACAGGGCTTCATAAGGGAAGTCACACAGGCAAGGCCTTTGTTTCTAACACAGGAGGACTTGGCCGAGTCCTGCACTCCAGCTCAGGCACCCTCCTTTAATTAGATGTCATTCTGGCTCACCATGAAATGGTTTTGACTTCTTAGACAATTTTATTTTTACATGGGAATAATGACTACAGGTGGCTTGACATGCTGAGGTTCCAGTTCTTGTTCCGTGCATGGTGCTCTGTGGTGAGTGACCCCAGCTTGTCTGATTTACATGTGCAAAGACAGGTATGAGCCCCACTCAGCCCACCCGCTCCTCAGTCTGGGCAGCAAAGTCTGCTGGACCTACTGCTGCTGGATTCCCACCTTTCCTTCACACTCAGAAGGAAGAGGAGACAGACCACAGCCACTAAACCAAGACTAGGATGCTGGGAAGACAGACTGCTACACAAAGCAAAAACCATGAAGCAAGAGGGGAAAATAAAATGAGGGTTAAACTATGCAATTATACTGCCAATTTATAAAGACATTATGACCCACACTAAATGATCATACAACGCATCTGGCTCCCTTCCTCCAGACATTTTAATGCAGGAAACAAAAATACTACATTCTCCTTGTGGTAAGCACTGTTAGTGTTCAACACTTTTATATTGATGATGCATCACATAAAAACTAAGTCATAAACATTTAAAAATTTTTCAGTTTTAGATGGACACAATACCTCTGTTTATTTACTTGTTTCTATGTGGTGCTGAGGATTGAACTCAGTGCCCCCTACATGCTAGGCACCCACTCTATCACTAAGCCCCAGCCCCAGCCCCAAAGTCATATACTTTCGATTCACATATTTTTACATAAATCAAAACACTATCACAAATCAATAAAATGACAAAATCTGGAATCCAGAATTATATTTTTTCCACAAAATACATAAAGTTTGACAGATTGTTGAGTGAAATGTTTGCTGTCCTATAGAGCTTTTGCTGCCCAATGAAAAACAAACCTCAACATGGGATGTTCAAAAGGTCAATTTTTTTTTCTTTTTTTTTTTTAATTTTTTATTGATTATTTAAAGCATTACATAGCTCATGATATATCATCTTTCATACATTAGACTCAAATTGTGTTTTGAACTCCCATTTTCACCCCAAATATAGATTGCAGAATCACATCTGTTACATATTCACATTTTTACATAATGCCATATTAGTGTCTGTTGTATTCTGCTACCTTTCCTAACCCCTACTATCCCCCCTCCCCTCCCCTCCCCTCCCATCTTCCCTCTCTATCTCCCCTGCTGTTGTTCAATTCTCTCCCTTTTTTTTCCCTCCCCCTTGCCCCTCATAGCCTCTTGTAATTTTATGTATCCTTGAAGGTCTCCTACCATTTCCATATGCTTTCCCTTCTCTCTCCGTTTCTCTCCCCCCATTCGTCTTTGTTTACTGTAGTCTTTTCCACATGCTCTTCCTTCCTGTTCTGTTCTTAGTTGTTCTCTTTATATCAAAGCAGAAATTTGGCATTTGTTTTTTAGGGCTTGGCTAGCTTCACTTAGCATAATCTGCTCTAATGCCATCCATTTCCCTGCAAATTCTATGATTTTGTCATTTCTTAGTGCTGCATAATATTCCATTGTGTATAGATGCCACATTTTCTTTATCCATTCATCTATTGAAGGGCATCTAGGTTGGTTCCACAGTCTAGCTATTGTGAATTGTGCCGCTATAATCATTGATGCAGCCGTATCCCTATAGTGCACTCTTTTAAAGTCCTCAGGGAATAGTCCGAGAAGTGCAATAGCTGGGTCAAATGGTGGTTCCATTCCCAGCTTTCCCAGGAATCTCCATACTGCTTTCCAAATTGGCCTCACCATTTTGCAGCCCCACCAGCAGTGTACAAGTGTACCTTTTTCCCCACATCCCCGCCAACACTTGTTGTTGTTTGACTTCATAATGGCTGCCAATCTTACTGGAGTGAGATGGTATCTTAGGGTGGTTTTGATTTGCATTTCTCTGATTGCTAGAGATGGTGAGCATTTTTTCATGAACTTGTTGATTGATTGTATGTCCTCCTCTGAGAAGTGTCTGTTGAGGTCCTTGGCCCATTTGTTAATTGGGTTATTTGTTATCTTATTATTTAATTTTTTGAGTTCTTTGTACATTCTGGATATTAGGGCTCTATCAGAGGTGTGGGGGGTAAAGATTTGTTCCCAGGATGTAGGCTCTCTATTTACCTCTTTTATTGTTTCTCTTGCTGAGAAAAAACTTTTTAGTTTAAGTAAGTCCCATTTGTTTATTCTGGTTGTTAACTCTTGGGCTATGGGTGTCCTATTAAGGAATTTGGAGCCCAACCCCACAATTTGTAGATCGTAGCCAACTTTTTCTTCTATCAGACGCAGTGTCTCTGATTTGATATCTAGCTCCCTGATCCATTTTGAGTTAATTTTTGTGGATGGCGAGAGAAAGGGATTCAATTTCATTTTGTTGCATATGGATTTCCAATTTTCCCAGCACCATTTGTTGAAGATGCTATCCTTCCTCCATTGCATGCTTTTAGCCCCTTTATCAAATATAAGATAGTTGTAACTTTGTGGATTAGTCTCTGTGTCTTCTATTCTGTACCATTGGTCCACCCGCCTGTTTTGGTACCAGTACCATGCTGTTTTTGTTACTATTGCTTTGTAGTACAGTTTGACCTCTGGTATCGCTATACCTCCAGATTCACACTTCCTGCTTAGAATTGCTTTTGCTATTCTGGGTCTTTTGTTTTTCCATATGAATTTCATGATTGCTTTGTCTATTTCTACAAGAAATGCCGTTGGTATTTTGATTGGCATCACATTAAACCTATAGAGAACTTTGGGTAATATCGCCATTTTGATGATGTTAGTTCTGCCTATCCATGAACAGGGTACATTTTTCCATCTTCTGAGATCTTCTTCTATCTCTCTCTTTAGGGTTCTGTAGTTTTCATTGTATAAATCTTTCACCTCTTTTGTTAGGTTGATACCCAAGTATCTTATTTTCTTTGAGGATATTGTGAATGGAGTGGTTTTCCTTATTTCCATTTCAGAAGTTTTGTTGCTGATATATAGGAATGCCTTTGATTTATGCGTGTTGATTTTATAACCTGCCACTTTGCTGAATTCATTTATTAACTCTAGCAGCTTCTTTGTAGACTCTTTTGGGTCTATTAAGTATATTATCATGTCATCCGCAAATAGTGATAGTTTAATTTCTTCTTTTCCTATCTTTATGCCTTTAATTTCTTTTGTCTGTCTAATTGCTCTGGCTAGTACTTCGAGAACTAAATTGAATAGAAGTGGTGATAGAGGGCATCCCTGTCTTGTTCCAGATTTTAGAGGGAATGCCTTCAATTTTTCTCCATTCAGAATGATGCTAGCCTGAGGCTTAGCATAGATAGCTTTTACAATGTTGAGGTAAGTTCCTGTTATCCCTAGTTTTTCTAGTGTTTTGAACATAAAGGGATGCTGTACTTTGTCAAATGCTTTTTCTGCATCCATCGAGATGATCATGTGGTTCTTGTCTTTAAGTCTATTGATGTGGTGGATAGCATTTATTGATTTCCGTATATTGAACCATCCTTGCATCCCAGGAATGAATCCTACTTGATCATGGTGCACAAGTTTTCTGATATGTTTTTGTATTCGATTCGCCAGAATTTTATTGAGAATTTTTGCATCCAAGTTCATTAGAGATATTGGTCTGTAGTTTTCTTTCTTTGAAGTATCTTTGTCTGGTTTTGGGATCAAAGTGATGTTGGCCTCATAGAATGAATTTGGAAGAGCTCCTTCTTTTTCGATTTCTTGAAATAGCTTGAAAAGTATTGGTATTAATTCTTCTTTGAAGGTTTTGTAGAACTCCGCTGTATACCCATCTGGTCCAGGGCTTTTCTTAGTTGGTAGTCTTTTGATGGCTTCTTCTATTTCTTCTTTTGTTATTGGTCTGTTTAAATTGTGTGTGTCTTCCTGTCTCAATCTGGGCAATTCATATGCCTTAAGAAATTTATCGATATCTTCGTTATCTTCTATTTTATTAGAATATAGGGTTTCAAAATATTTTCTAATTATCTTCTGTATTTCTGTAGTGTCTGTTGTGATATTGCCTTTTTCATCCCGTATGTTAGTAATTTGAGTTCTCTCTCTTCTTCTTTTCGTTAGCGTGGCTAAGGGCTTGTCTATCTTATTTATTTTTTCAAAGAACCAACTTTTAGTTTTATCTATTTTTTCAATGGTTTCTTTTGTTTCAATTTCATTGATTTCTGCTCTAATTTTAATTATTTCTTGTCTTCTACTACATTTGCTGTTGTTTTGCTCTTCCTTTTCTAGATTTTTGAGGTGTTGTGTGAGTTCATTTATTTGTTGGTTTTTTCTTTTTTTGAGGTAAGAACTCTAAGAAATGAATTTCCCTCTTAAAACTGCTTTCATTGTGTCCCATAAATTCCGGTATGTTGTGTCTGTGTTGTCATTTGACTCTAAGAATTTTTTCATCTCCTCCTTTATGTCTTCTATAACCCATTGATCATTCAATAACATATTGTTCATTTTCCATGTGATGTAGGATTTTTCCTTCCTTCTCTTATCATTGATTTCCAATTTCATTCCATTATGGTCAGATATGGTGCATGGTATTATCTCCACGCCTTTATATTTACTAAGAGTTGTCTTATGGCATAATATATGGTCTATCTTTGAGTAGGATCCATGTGCTGCTGAGAAGAACGTGTATCCACTTGATGATGGTTGATATATTCTATATATGTCGGTTAAGTCTAGATTGTTGATTGTGCTGTTGAGTTTTATAGTTTCTTTATTCAGTTTTTGTCTAGAGGATCTGTCTAATGGCGAGAGCGGTGTGTTGAAGTCACCCATAATTATTGTGTTGTGGTCTATTTGACTCTTGAACTTGAGGAGAGTTTGTTTTATGAACGTTGCAGCTCCATTGTTGGGTGCATACAAATTGATGATTGTTATGTCTTGTTGGTGGATGGTTCCTTTTAACAGTATATAGTGACCTTCTTTGTCCTTCTTGATTAACTTAGGTTTGAAGTTGATTTTATTCGATATGAGTATGGCCACTCCTGCTTGCTTCCGAGGGCCATGTGAGTGGTATGATTTTTCCCAACCTTTTACCTTCAGCCTGTGTATGTCTTTTCCTATCATATGAGTCTCTTGAAGGCAGCATATTGTTGGATTTGTTTTTTTGATCCAGTTTACTAGCCTATGTCTCTTGATTGGTGAGTTTAGGCCATTAACATTTAAGGTTACAATTGAGATATGATTTGTATTTCCAGTCATGCTTCTTTATTTATTTATTTTAGTTTGGTTAGTTTTGCTTTTTGGTTATTTTCCTCCCCCTTTACTGAGATACTTCCTGCTGTTAGTTTTGGGCACTATTTTTCACATCCTCTTCTTGTAGTGTTTTGTTCAAAATGCTTTGCAGAGCTGGTTTTCTTGCTGCAAATTCTTTTAGCTTTTGTTTATCGTGAATGATTTTAATTTCATTGTCAAATTTGAAGCTCAATTTTGCTGGATATAGTATTCTTGGTTGGAATCCATTATTTTTCAGCGTTTGAAATACGTTATTCCAGGATCTTCTCGCTTTCAAAGTTTGTGATGAGAAATCTGTCGTTAACCTAATTGGTTTACCCCTGAAAGTAATCTGCCTCTTTTCTCTCGTAGCTTTTAATATTCTCTCCTTGTTCTGTACGTTGGCTATCTTCATAATTATATGTCTTGGGGTTGGTCTATTATGGTTTTGAATGTTTGGGGTCCTGTAGGCTTCCAGGATTTGGCAATCCATTCCATCTTTCATCTCTGGGAAGTTTTCTAGAATTATTTCATTTAATATGCTGTCCATTCCTTTGGTTTGAATCTCTGTGCCTTCTTCTATCCCTATGACTCTCAGATTTGGTTTTTTTATGACATCCCATATCTCTTGAATAGATTGCTCGTGGGAATTAAGCATCTTTTCTGTGTTGACTATATTCTTTTCAAGTTGATAAACCTTGTCTTCATTATCTGATGTTCTGACTTCTACTTGATCAAGTCTATTTGTAATATTCTCGTTTGAGTTTTTAATTTGGTTTATAGTTTCCTGGAATTCTAGGATTATTGTTTGATTTTTTTTTAATATCTCTATCTCCTGGTAGAGCTCGTTCTTTGCCATTTGAATTTGTTTGTTTAATTCATTTTCAAAATATATTTTTATTTCTTGGACTTGCTGTCTCATGTCTTCTCTAATATTCCTTTCCATTCGAGTTAGGTATGCCTTGAGTTCTTTCCCTATACCTGTTTCTGAAGTTTCTATGTCCTCCTGTAGAATTGAGTAGTCTTGCATTGTTTGTAATCCTTTTTTCCCTTGTTTTCTCATGTTGTCCACGTTACTTTCCAGCTCTTTTTGATTGTCGTGTTTCTGCTCTCCTCTATAGATTTGTTTTGTTTCTGTATTACTCTGATGTCTCTCCTTTGTGTTGTTGAAGTATGACTGCTAACGTGGATTCCGCTGGGAAGGAATTCCGACGTTCGAGCTCCAGTGACGACACTACTCTACTATGACGGGCCCCAGTCTCCTTGCTGGGGTGCCCTAATGGGGGTGTGTGACTGGACTGTCTCTGTGTGGTTTCAGCTCCCGGTCGTGGCAGGCGGGTAGACTCCAGCCGCCCAGTATCACAGGCCGCGGGCAGGTGATCCGTCACCAACGGGAGGGCGTTCTCCTACCGCCAAGTTACGCGGGCAGTGGGTGAACTGTCGCCGGTGGGCCTGCAGTTTACAGCTGCCCAGTCGCGAGGGCCTTGCCTCTAGGCTCCTGGTTTCTCCTGCTAGCCTTAGTTTCTCCTGCTAGACCAGATTTCCCC
Source organism: Spermophilus citellus (assembly GCF_964194105.1). NCBI lineage: Eukaryota > Metazoa > Chordata > Mammalia > Rodentia > Sciuridae > Spermophilus > Spermophilus citellus. The sequence goes on from NC_138187.1 coordinate 37,855,951, forward strand.
TCAGTGATGATTCTCGGCAGTTCAAACTGTACTCTGTGCCTGTTTTGTTGTTGCAATCTGTCGGACAGTGGCGGTGGTTACTTCAGCTGTCCAAGATGGTGGCCGCTGGTTACCTTAGTGGAGTGTCCCTTGTGGGGGGTGGGGCTGTACCGCTTCCGTCCCCGCCAACAATCGCGAACTCAGCCTGGGGGTCAGTGCGGGCTTGGGCTTAGCTGGTGGGATACCACCGTGTCGCAGCCACTTAATTCCCTGCTGACTCGTTAACCCCTTCTCTGGGGCGCCACGCCTTCTGTAGCCTCGGGGCAGGCCGCGCGAATCAGACAGCCTGGATCTCCGGGGTCACACCGTTGGCTTTTGGGATCCCCAGCACTCTATGGTTTTGATTTTTTCTGCTTGCCCCTCCCCAGCGCTGGCTAGACAGGTTTTGTTTTGGCCGCTGATGGGAGGGGGGGGGTTGAGGGTCAGGTGCCTCTGGCTCTCCTTTAGTCTTTATGCAGGCTCACTCTGATAGTCCCTCCCCCTGAAAGTCTAGGAGAGATTTTAAGCGAAATCCCCCTATGTATGTAAAAGGTCAATTTGTAAGAGAGACAATTCATTCTGTATTTAATGAAATATTTATTTCGGATGGTAACACCAGATAAGTCATGTAAGAGCTCAGTAAAAACAAAAAACAAAACCACAATATAAGGAATGGAGCCTGGGCGGAGGGCGGCAGGGCTGGTTCCCTAGGCAGCCGGCATGACTCAGGATGCTGAGTTGAGCAGGAGGATCTGGGACCTGGAGGGAGGCACGGCCTGGGCCCTTGGAGCACACCTGTTTGGCGAGGGGAGGTCTGAGGCCTGGGAGCAGCAGTGGCATCTGTTAGCGTCCACCCTCGGCCCCCTCGGGAGCAATAACGGCCCCAGGAACCGCTAGTTCTCCTCTGGACTCGTAACGGCCCTCGGAATCATCTGCACCCAGATCCGTCCAGAGCAGCAACGACCGACCGGCGGCAGAAACCTTCGCCCCTGTCATCCCTGACCCCTGAAGGGCCATAGCTGCGCAGTCCCAGCGGGTGCAGGTAGTGGGTGCAGGAACCGCGTGGCGGGACGTTATGGCGTGAAGCAGGACAGGGTTTACTGGCTTCAGGATGGGGTCGGGTTGCTGGCAGGACGAGCTGCGCTGCCTTAGGTGCTCCGTGGGTACATCTGTAAGGCCACCGTGTGCTGGGGAGGAGGGGACACTGTCCTCCTGTCCTCCGTGAGACTTCTGCCTCTCTCCTCCGTTCTTGCTCCTTCTCCCTTCTTCCTCCGGAGCTCCAGTGTCTCCCAGTGTGCGACAGCCTCCATCTGCACCTCAGTTCTTTGACTGACTCCCGCTGAGGCCTGTCCTTGCAGAGTCATGCAGCTTAGTGAAGGCAAAGTCTCTTTCTGCCTCCTTTGAGGGAGGAAGACATTGGGTCTGAGATGGGAGTGGTTCTCCAAGGTCTCCGGTTGGTTTGTGGGCACTTTCGGGCCAGCATGCCTTCCCCTGTATTACATTTAAGTCACAGTAAGTTTCTTAATAAAATACCCCTTTCTGGCTGGGACTGTGGCTCAGTGGCAGAGCTGCTTGCCTCGTAAGTATGAGGCATTGGGTTCGATCCTCAGCACCACATAAAAATAAATAAACAAAATAAAGGCATTTTGTCTATCTACAACTAAAAGAAATATTTTTAAAAATACTCCTTTCACCAGAGCCAAAGTTTCTATAATTAGAAAACAGATGAGTGCTGTAGAGCAGAATTCCTTTTTTAGCTGACATTTAAATGATGGCAGATGTTTTCATTTGGATTTGAAGTTCATTCACCATGAGACTCACACCCACTTGTTCACCGATACAGACATGTGGGTGGGGAAGACCTAATGGGACAGCCTCCCAGGAGGTGTCCTGGGAGGTTTCTGGGTGGGTTTTTATGCAGTAGATCCCTGCCACGGCAGGCCAGATGACTCATAACCACACTGCTTGCATTTTCAATCCCCAGGTCTGCACCTGCTTCCACATCTTCCATGTTTTCCAAGAGCAGCAGAGAATGAGTAAATCCCTGGTGAGTTTTTCTATTCATGTGTTTATTCTCTGCTTTTGCTTACAGTATTCCTTAGGAGGCAAATAAATAGTCTAAAATATGTTCAAAACAGTATAGTGATCAACAACCAATGACCTTGTCCTGTTCATGTGTGTAGACAGCATGATCCTTAAAGCATCCCTAAAACCAGAGTACATGTGTGTCTCCTATTTTTTGGCATTCAGAGCAAGTAATTATTAATATTATACATTCCTTGACTTGACCGTAAGTGAGAATGTTCCTTTCTTTTGGATTTTAAATATTTCTTTGATGTGATTAGGAATCGCCTTCCTAAATAACAACCAACAAGCCACTGCCACTGATAACCTTACTTGTCTGTCCTCTGGGTAGACAGCATAATGCCCAGGAAGGACTCAGCACCCATGATCTTTGTGGTGACTAAAATATTGATTTTGTTGCTCTGTGCAAGGATAAGGCCTGGATCTGCTGGAGGAATGGCCTCTCTTAAGTGAGTCTAAGAAGTTCTTTCTGCAGGTTGGTCTGGCTTGCACAGCAGACAGTGCAGTAGAAATCCCTGGCAGAGGGGTCCTCATTTCCCATTCCCATTTTATCTTGCCTCCCACGGTCTCCATTCTGTGCCTACCACTTCCCTCATCCTGTTCTAGTGAAGATTGCCCGTGACCTAATGTACACTGGGTATTTCTAACATGCACACCCAGGGCTAATTGCCCATCATTGTCTTAGACACTCTGCAGTCTCCCCTGTAATTTTCTGTCCCACATTTGTCTTGTTGCCCTCCTTGTGAATCTGAGGAGTTCTGCCGTTAGCTCACCACCCACCTTACTCCTGTCTGATCTCACTGTCCTGTGCTTTTAACCCCAAGTCTATGTCAATCCCCCACGGGGATCAGATGCCTCTGTCCAGCCAGGTACTGAGCCTCTCCCTGGGGTATGTCCAGAGGATACCTCAAGCTAATAAATACAATAGATCCCAAATCGTTTTTGTTGGTCTGTCTATGCCTTCTGCTCTTGCCCCTATTTGTTCATTGAGGCAGCCTATGAGCCTGTCCAGAAAAGTGGGATCCTTCTAAGCTCTTCCATTTGCTGTTGTCACAGGCAGTTGCTAAAGTTTGCTGGTGTTCTATTCAAAGTTATCCTTTCCTCTTACTCTGTCTCCTTGTTACCATTATTACAGTTTTGGGGGTTGTTTTTGTTTCTTTGGACTCTTGCAGAAACTCCCATTCTCTACTACTTCTTTCCTTCACTGGCTCAAGTGCATTTTCTGCCTTGAGTATTTCTCCTAAAACCATAATTTGATCATGCTGCCCCCATGTGGAAAGCTCTTCAGAGTCTCCCTGAGTGACCAAGAAAACTAGGTTATAATTAAACTGGGAGTGGGAGATGGTGAAAAATCAAATTTAAGAAAAAGCCAGAATTGGGTTTTAGCCATTTTGAATTGGCGCTGTTAGCATGAGGTAAAGCAGAGATAGCAAGAGGGCAGGGCTTGTGTTGGAACTTCAGTGGACAGCCTGCACTGGAAGTCAGCATGGAAAGCTGTGTTGGGTAAGGGGCTGAGCCCAGGACTCTTTCATGTGCAAAGTGCTACAGAAGGTAGGACTGGGTGGGGCTGGTAGTGAGGCCAGAATGAGGACCAGAGGCATGAAGTTTCAGGAGCTAAGGAAATTAAAAGATCTGGGGGTTGGAGGAGGAACTGTATCAACTGTTCATAGTCAAGCCCAAGGACAGAACTGGCCATGGGATTCAGTCCTGGGACTCCTTGAGGATTTGTTTAGCTGGATCTGGAGGGGTTTAAAAGAGAGTGAAAGAATTGGATTTCATCTGGGTACAAATTTTTTAAACAAATGTTGACCCAATGGGAAAAGAAGAATTAGTCAGTAGATGTGGAGGGAGTTAAGGTCAAAAGAGGATTGTTTTGTTTTGATGGGAGGAATAAGATTGGAGATGAGCCCGCCCGGGGAGAAGGAAAATCTTTGACTTACTTGTGTTTTATTTGCTGTACTAATTTGGAAAGTGATAAGCCAGGAATAGACACCACTGATAAGTGTGGTATTCACAAAACTGCATGAAGTGCTTTCCACGGAGCCCCTGCTTCCTGCTGATGGTACAGTATGTGATTGGGACCATCATCATCTTATTGTAGAGGTGATGATACTAAAAGGAAGCAATTATAGTGCTGGTGGGAGTTTTTGTGAATTCAGAAGATGCACATTAAAAATCAGTTTCCAGGTGAGCTAGCTGTCCTCCTCAGGATGGTGTTTCTCCTTTCCTGGAATGTGTTAATGTGGAGAAAAGAAATTCAGGGTTGCCTGCTGGAAATTGGGAACAACCAAGTCATGCTATTGCTGATACCTCTTGTAGCAGGCTGTGGACTTTCCTGAAATGAAATATATAAGTAGAACATGTGTCACCTGGCTTGCTTATTACTTTGGTGATGTGGTCAATACTGCAGAGTGATAGCAATTGGATTTCAGGCATGCTGAACTTGAGATCCGGGACATGTCAGCCTGGACTTGAGGACAGTTCTGGGATGGCATGAGTGGTCTGGGAAACCCAGAGGTTGCAGCTAGTGTCTGAAGTGTGGGCAGTATAGTGAGGCCTGTGGCCTCAATCTGTAGCACTTCACCTCAGTGCAGTTTATCGGCATCAGAATTGCTTTGCATAGTGTCCATCTGGTTTATTGTTGTTGCTGGTTGTTCTTATTAGACACTGAACCCAGAGGTGCTCTGCCACTGAGTCATACCCCTAGCCCTCTTTATTTTTTAAGACAAGGACTCAGTAGTTGCTGACGCTGTCCTTGAACTTCCAATCCTACTGCCTCAGACTTCCAAACCACTGTGATTACAAGCTTGCGTCACCACACCCAACAACAGTGGTTGTTTTCATTGGCTTCTCTCTTCATGCAACTTTTCCCTCTCAATTGCTCCACTCCCTCAACCTCCACCCCCCTCTTTAATGTATCCATCTAGTTTTAAGCTCCAAATGTCATCCTTTCCAGCCCCTCAGCATTGTTTTTTCTCTCTCTCTAACCCATTCACATCTCATCGCTGGCTCTGTTGCCACCTCTCTTTAGCTTTGTTTTACTTCTGGATGATACGTTGCTTCACCTGCTTCTTTCCCCAACTGCTCCCATATTCCCTGGTGCTCCCATCTCCCAAGATGCCTTTCTACAGTTGTTGTGACTGCACTAGTATCTCTTTCCTCTCCGTGCCTATCTGTTTAGAGCGTTAGTTCTTCCTCTCACCTCATTCTTCTTAGAACCTGCTCCATTCCCTTCATTTTCCTTCGTGTGTTTCTATTTCCTCACAACCTTCTGTTATGTAAAACTGGAATTAGAGGTTGTGGAAAAGACTCTAATAATGACTCAACTAACAAACTCTATCTTCCCCTGTGTGTCCCCCTCCTTGGACCATTACCAGGAAGGCATCCTCCTGCGAGACACTTCTCCTTGATTTCAGATTTAGGATTTTTACACAGTTCCCTTAGAATTTTCTTTCTTGGGGCTGGGGATGTGGCTCAAGTGGCAGCGCTCTCCCCTGGCATGGGTGCGGCCCGGGTTCAATCCTCAACACCACATACAAACAAAGATGTTGTGTCTGCCGAAAACTAAAATGTAAATAAAATATTTTTTAAAAAAAGAATTTTCTTTCTTCTTTGTACTCCTCCTGATTTGCCTTCCTATGTTTCCTGCTTTCAATCTCCAGCTTAAGATCTGCCCCCTTCTCTGTTGTTTTCCAACATGAAAAGAATTGAAGATTTTTTTTTCCACAAGAAATAAATTTGGTCAATTACCTGGAACCCTGTGATATAACAGTGTCATTTGACAGCAAAGAAGCAGTCTAGACTGACATGATCCCATACATCATAAAAGTGCAAAGACATTCATCTTTATTAATTTTCCCCAAGAAATATGTTATGTTCTTTCAAAGCACATACCACATGAACTTTTATTTGGGGGGGGGGTGCTGGGGATTGAACCCAAAGCCTTGTGCATGCAAGGCAAGCGCTCTACCAACTGAGCTATATCTCCAGCCCAGCACATGAAGCATTAAAACACACACTCTCTTTTTAAAATTTTTTAAAAAAATATATATTTATTTAGTTGTAGATGGACACAATATCTTTATTTATTCATTTTTATGTGGTGCTGAGGATCAAACCCAGGGCCTCACACATGCAAGGCAGGTGCTCTACCACTGAGCTGCAGCTCCAGCCCCTACACCCTCTTTAAAATGACAGATGTATGGGCTGGGGATATGGCTCAAGTGGTAGCATGCTCGCCTGGCATGCGTGCAGCCCAGGTTCGATCCTCAGCACCACATACAAACAAAGATATTGTGTCTGCCAAAAACTAAAATAAATAAATATTAAAAAATTCTCTCTCTCTCTCTCTCTCTCTCTCTCTCTCTCTCAAAAAAAACTTAAAATGACAGATGTGTCAAGGGTCAAGGCACATTAAAAATGGCAGCTCAAAGTTCACAACTCAATAATGAGGACTAAACTTTAACATTTATATTGTTCAGAATTTGGGGTATTACCACTGATCTGGAAACATAGTAGATACGTAAGTATGATAGCTGAAAAGATGAAAACCTCTCTTAAAAGTGAAAATATCTATGTACCTATAAAAAAACTCTTAACACCCATTAGAAAATTTATTAGGAACAGCATGTTTTCAAAATAACAACTATCTCAAGACTATTAAAAGACAGTAATAATTTTATGGCCATCTTGTTCAAAATAAACCAATGAAATTCATGATATGTAGTAAAATTATCTACGCTAGTCCTCTGGTTCAAATGTTTTGAAAGTAATTCCATTTCATTCTTAGTCACTACATGACACCTTCAAATGGTCCAATACCGTGGCACCTAAATATATATAAAAAAGGACCTTGATATCAATACCACAGGGGAAAAGCTGAATTCAGGACACTAAAATTTAGGGATGTCTGAGGAATGAATGGAACGAGAAAGAACCCTGGTTTCTCATCATTCCTTCATGGACTCGTGTACCCCCAGCTCCCATGAGCATGATACAGTAACTATGTGGCTCTGGGTGATCCTGGATTATCTGTCCAAGAGGCCCCTCTTCCTCATGACTCTCTCAGTGTCCCCTGAGATATCCTGCTGAGAATGCACCACATTCCTCACCCAATGATCTGGAAGAAAGAGGAGAGGTTGTTTGACTTCATGGATGCAATTCTCAGACATGAAGGTGAGTAAGTTCTAACTAGAGCTTAGACCAATTTAGAATCCCAATTTCATCTCAACCTTTATTCTTGACACCCTGAACCATCATTTTCAGTTCCATTTTTTTTTAGTTGTAGATGGACACAGTATGTTTATTTTATTTTTATGTGGTGCTGAGGATCAAACCCAGTACCTCACAAATGCCAGGCGAGTGCTCTATCACTCAGCCACAACCCCAGCTCTCATTTTTGGTTCTGATCCTCAGACTTTATTGACCCCCACTCCAAAAATCATTACATACACCCAAGGTCAGGCCCAGAATTCTGCTTCATAGCAAGGACTTGAGGTGATTCTGCTGTAGAGCAGAGCACAGCTAGAAAATAGCACTCTGGAGTTAATTCACACTGTGGTCCCTGCCAGTTATTTCATCAGAATTAACCATGACACAAACATCACTCACATATCAGCATCATGACCCAGGAGCCCAGGTGCCTGATCCCTACCCTAACCCCCAACTGTCTCCCCATATGCCTGCTCCTGTTTAGTGTAAAAAGCACTGGAAGGAACTAACTGAGGTCTCCCTGCCTATCAGCCTGGTGAAGACCTCACGGTGCTCTGGTAGCACTGAGTACACACGCTGTCTCTTCAGCTTCGTCTTCAGCCCACAGTGTCTCCACAACCCAGAGGTGCTTAGGCTCAAGGTCCAGATCCTCTAGATCCTCCTCAGAATCTGATGACCACGTCCTCTTCTTCTGGCCAGAGCACTGAAGTTGAAGCCCAAGTTCTACCCTCTGTATGGAGTCAGAAAACTTGGACAGATCCACTTCCAGCTTCTCTGGATCTGATGACTGCTTCTCTTTCCACTTCAGGATAGAGGACTGGTTCTGAAGACTGGGATCTACCCCTTCAGTGGAGTCACAAAACTGACAACTCCACTTCCACCTCCTCCTCAGAATCAGATGACGACTCCTCTTTCCTCTTTTGGACAGAGGACAGTATGAAGGCTGGGAGTCCTACCTTCCAGGTCAAGTCAAAACCCTGACAATTTCCACCTCCACTTCTGAATCTGAAGACGACACCTCTTTTCTTTTCTGGACAGAAGACAGTCTGAATCCTGGGTTCTACACTCTGGGTCAAGTCAGAAAACTCTGGCAGATCTATTCATCTTCTTTGAATCCAGGGGTCACCCATTTGCTTCTTCTGGCAGGATGGCTGAGGCGGCAGGTGAGGCTGAGTAAAGAAACCCAAGTAAAGGTGCTGTTCAGAATCCAGCCTTTCACCACTAAGCCCAGTCCACCACCAGAAAACCCAAACCAGTGAACTCTTCCTTTCTCCTCAGCCATTTTACCTTTGCTGATAACCATCTGCCCCTGATTCGCCTTTCCATGGTCCCATCTCCCCGTTTTTAAAAATTTATCCTCATTATACAAACTTTCTCTTTTGGGGGGAGTGACCCTGCTTACATCCCCTCTATCCCTTTCCTCTGTTTGGATCTTATCTCCAAACCCAGTTCCTCTCTCCGCAGATTGACCTTCCACGTGGACTTCTTTGACCCACATCCTGTCCTGTCCTCCTTCAAAACTGGGCTTCTGTAGTCCACCTTTCCTGACTTCTCTATCCTTTCTTCCATGTCAGTCACGGTCTCAAATCTGTTCTCGCTCCAGCTCCTTCATCCGATGGTCCTGTAACTTTGTCATCCACCACTACCTCCAGGCAGTACCCTGAGGTGCTAGGCTGGGAATTCTGGTCCTCAGGCTTGGCAGACAGTTGACAAGTGGTCGTGAGTTCTCCCAAACTTGCTTCTCTTCCACAAAACCTAGACTCTGATCTGTGCAAACCCTTCTGCAATCTGGTTGAACATGCGCCTCTCCGGATAGGGGAGAAATCAGCAGTGATCAGTCCTGAGGAGAAACTTGTCCCATGTGTGCCAAGGGTTCCTGGAGTCTGTCCCTCCTCTCTGCACATTACCATTTGAGAGCTCAGTCTGGCCAAGAGGGAGAAGAATATCGAGGAAACTTAGGGAAAATAGAAATGATAAGTCCTGTCAAGAGGAAGATAATAAATATACACAAAAGACCAGGTACATTGAATTGTCAGCTGAAAAATGAAAACCCGTGGTTTTCAAAGCTATTCTGCTAAATGTCACTGGCCTTTACTGTCTTCAGGAATCTGTCCTGAGGACACATCCTAAGCCATCCTTGAGTTTGGGAGACATTTTGAGGATCTATAATACAAAACTGCATGTGCTCACACACTCTTCACATGGTGTCTATAATTTGGGGAGTTTATATGTCAACTAAAAGTCTGCCTCTCAATTCCAATTAATCTCACTTGCTTAGCAAATTTGGGATTCCCAGCATGGGTCGTGACACACATATTTCACTACCACTATGTACCTTAAAGAAAAATGTCACATATACAAAAAAAAACAACAACAACAACAACAGGAAAGTTCTGTAATTCCAGACATTGTTTTCTCCTGGGGAAAGTGCATGGTACTTGAAGGAACTGGTGAGTTGCTCACCAACCTCCTAACTTAGGCCTCTGCTTTCTACCTTTGTAACTGAGTCATGCTTTGTCTCTCTCTCACCAAAATTTGTGAATAAATATATATTCAAAACAAAACATGTGACCATTGTGAAGTGTAGAATTCAGCAGCATTAAGTACAACCATGTGTCTCTTGTGAGGGAGGTTTTTTTCCCAGATGTGTTTAGTTGATTTCATCATTGTGCACTCACGGCATACAGTGCGCTTACACCTATGGCTGTGACATCACTATGGAATATCATGTGATGGTGCCCTTTCATATATGTGATGTATTGGTCCATCATCGGCTAAAATTTTGTCATGTGAAGCGTGACTGTAGGTTTTCCTTGTGCAGTCACTACCACATTCCTATCTCTAGATTTTTTTAATCACCCCTACAAGGTTTTGCAGCCTTGAAACACAAACTCCCTACTTCTCTTCCCACAGCTCCTGCTGACCATCATTCTACTTTCTATGAATTTAACAATTCTTGGTGCCTCATCTGTCTTGCATAGTATGAACTCAAGAGTATTTGTCCCTATGTCTGGCTGATTTGTGCACTGATCTTAAGCTCCTATATTGGTGGAAATGTGTCAGCATTTCCTTTTTAGGGCTAATAGTTGAATTTGAGGATAGACTCCATCTTTTGTCCATTCATCCATTCATCCATTGACTGGCTTTGGATTGCTTCCACAGTTGGGCTCTAAAGTCTTTCTTTTAATATACTATTAGACCTTATGCACAGGCATGTCTGTATGCTTTGTACTTTGATCTCTTCCATGACTCTAATGTATCCATACCAAATATGAATGAAGTGAACTTAGTTCATCCAACTTGCTGGCATAGTAAGTGTCCACCATATTAGGCAATCATAAATGTTCACAGTTGGATGAGGTCCCAGAGGCCTTCCAAGAGACCTGCATGTTCCTTGGCTTCTTCTTCACAGGCCTGAGCTGCCCTCTAAGTCTCTTCCTGATGTGAAAGGTGGTGCTGGTCAGGAAGCAGGTCCTATTACAGTAGAAGACCATTGCCAGGATGCTCTGTTTATCCAGTTTCCATTCATGATAACTGTGACCAACAGAGCTGGTTGGGTCCACCCATAACAACCAAGAAGTTCACACACTCTTCTAGTGGACAGCTTTCTAATGCACTCACATGCCACATGATGTTTCTTTCAGTCAGGGACAGCCCATGCCTCCATTTGTGGTCCCATAAGATTATATTGCCCAGAACATCAGAGCTATCTTAGCTTCTTAGTAACTGTACTCTGGTTTCCCACAATGACATTTGCTAAGACCTTATCTAATACTGAAGTGATTCATGATTATGCAAAAGTATCAAAATTCTGTTCCAGCTAAATTTTCTGTTGTGAACCATGAAAAGCCTTGATTATTTTGGCTACAAGTAGGCAGTGCTGGTCTTACTATATGTTGATATATTTTCCAAACTAAAGTAAATTCTTAGGTTTTGCCTAGAATCCACTGTTACCTCTCCACTTCTCTTTTCCTCCTATGGATGCAGTCTGATACAACAATGACAGTTATACTAGAGAGACGGCAGAGTGAATAGAAATGCTTTGCAAGGACCAGCCTTTCAGCATAGAGTCGCATAGAGAAACACTACAGCCCAGGTGCTTGGGCCTATCCCCACAGATTCTAATTGAATGGGAATGACAATGTTTTCACTGTTATAATTTTAGTTTTGGAAACTTCTGGTTGGACAAGGCAATAGGGATCCCAAAGAAACCAAAATCACTACAGTAGGAAATAAAGAAGAAATATTTTTGTGGGGAGGTGAGGTATGATCAGGGCCTTAGAGGGAAGGGCTGTAGCAGGTCTTGAGTCCTCCAATGAGAGAGACCCTCTGAACCAGGCTGCAATCCTGGTGAGTGACAACCCCTTGCTCAGCCTTGGGGTCCATGTGAATAGAAGGCTTCCAAGGAAGCTCTGCCCACCTCTGCCTTGGCAGGCTCACGTGGCTGAGTCTTCTCCTTTCACCTTCACTTGTACTTTAGAAAGTCAATGCCCCTGTACCTTGATAAGTTCCCCATCATGATCCAAAGAACTAGTGAAACCCTGGGGGAAAAGAATGAGTGCCAAAGGTGAACTTTTGCCACTTCTACCCAACATGGAATTCACAGGGTCCAGACTTATTGTCCCCTCTGAAACAAATTCAAAAAGAGGGAAAAAGATAAGAAATGTCAATCATTAGAAATTTAAATTGCTGAGAGAAGCCAGACCAAAGAAAGAACAGCTCACTGGCCAGATGAGGAGTCTCCAAGCCACAGAGCAGGAGAACAGCTGGGCAAGGCAGTAGTGTCCCTAAGCAGAAAGGACAGAATTGGTACCTAAGGACACATGGCAACTAGAGGTCACAGTGCAGAAACCAGATTGAAGCAGCCTCCCAGATCTGGGCTACGGAAGGTGGGAATCGAGAACTGGGTGGGGTCCAGGAGTTCTGGCTCTGCCCCTCTTCACCACATGGCTTCCTGGACATCCAAGTGTGGCTTCCATCCTCTACCTGAAACATAAAAGCACCCAGATAAATGTCCCCTGGAGGGTTGGACATGTGGTTTGTGTCACCATTGTCACTTTTACTCCCGCAACAAGGATTCACTACCTGAGAGGGTAGGAGTGGAACAATGGGGCTCTAGCCTGTCCTCTGATTTTTAACTTCTTGTCCTGTTTGCACTTGGTAGAAGAAATGACAGCAGTATAGCATAGTTTTCTTGAACTTATAGTAAAAACAAACATTTAAACTACCTTAATATCAGTTAGAAGAAATCAATGAAAGCAAAGGACACATATAGCCCACCTGAGAGGAAGGAAGAATGGACACATCTCATCCCTGCAGAGACTGGAGCTGCAGCTGCATCTGACAGCTTTGTACCTGCACCAATGTCGCATTGCCTTCTGCCTCTGGATTCCCAAGAGAGACGCCCAATTCAGGTCTGTCTACATAGTATAGGCTCACTGTAATGTGCTCCCTGCTGGCCCTTCTTACCAGTGACTCCTAGGCCTGAGGCTTTCTATGCATTCCCTAAAATCCTTCCAAAATGGGGTCCAACCACCTCCCAGGCCTCCTTAGCAACTGTGTTGCTCATCACTTTCTAGACCAAAAATGGAGTCCTCATGTGGAATTAAGCCCTCTCTACAATTTTTCCACCATTAAATTCCTTTACCACCTATCTTCTAAATGCCCTCTCTTTCCTCTTTATCTTGTATTTCCTGTCAAGCTGGTTTCATACATTTGTATCTCATTAAAAATGACCTATTCTTTTTTAATATTTATTTTTAGTTGTAGTTGGACACAATACCTTTATTTTATTTATTTTTATGTGGTGCTGAGGATCGAACCCAGGGCCTCACATGTACTGGTGAGTGCTCTACTGCTGAGCCCCAACCCCAGACCCAAAAATGACCTATTCTTAAAGTCAGCCTAAAAACTAACACCTACCTGGGCAGGGTGGCACCCATCTGTACTCTCAGCTACTCAGAGGTTCAGGCAAGAGGATCGCTGGAGCCCAGGAGTTGGACAACAGGCTGTGCAAAAAAAAAAAAAAAAAAACAAAAGCGAAACCCTGTCTGTAAAACAAAACAAATCTGTGCTTTGTTCCCAGATCAGTCACCCTCTGCAGCCTGGCAGTGCTAAGGCCCATTATAAGATGGTATCATGTTCCCTGCCCCTTGCCCTAATCCTGCTGCACTGAACACCTCAGGAAGGCAGGGTCTTATCCAAATATCCAAATATTTAAAAATACTAAGCTGACTTCTTTTTATCTTGCAAAGTGTTTATGTTATAGTACTTAGTCTATGACGTGGTCATAAGGCACTGGGCTATGGATAAAGCTTCATTCATTCATTCATGTGTTCAACAAAACATTATGAAGTGGGTCCTCCATGTCAGGGAATAGGAACCTGGGGAAGGAGATCTATCAACAGCTTTTTGAATAAGTGCTCAATGTAAACCAAGCCATCCACTAGCAAATTGGTGGGAGAGGGATGACAAATTGGTGGGAGAGAAATAAACCAGGGTCAGGTCCTGACCTATGGGGGACACAGATGTGAGCACCTGGAAAAAGCAGAAGGGAAGTGGGTGAGGACGGTGATGGGGAAACTGAGTCAACTGCACTGGCAATAAGCAGCCTCAGGTGCGGCAGAGGGTTTCTCAGTAGCATCAGGGTGTGAGAGGTGCCCTGCAGAAGGTGTCTGTCCAACAGAGGCCTCCGGACCAAGGGTTAATTCTGGATAGGGATGGTGTAGTCCTGTCTTAAGATGGTCAGCCTGAATTCTTTTTAAGGATGAGGACACCAAATGGAGGTCCTTCCTGGTTGTGCCCCTAAGGAGCATCCTGATTTCTTTCCCCAGCTACCTAGCTAGTGACATGGAGAAGGATAACAGGGCTCCTACACAAGACATCTTTAGTTGCGGAAGGAGAAGTGGGAATTAATGCTTCATGGGTGAAGAATGGCTGTTTATGGTGATGGAAAAGCTCTCCCGATGGATAATACAGCTCATGCCCCACATGATGACGTTATGGCCAACGATGGAACAATGCACCACATACATGAATTTGTCCCACAGTATGACAGCACAGTGAGATTGTAGCCATCTCAGTTGGTGTAAGAGCACTCTAGGATGTTTATACAATGATGAATCACCCTATAACACATTTTTAGGAATATATCTCCATTTTTAAGTGAGACATGCATGTAATTGAGACAATTCACCCTCTACACAGCACAATGGTTAACATGGCGAGTTTTCTACACATTTAAACACATTTTGTGGACAGAAAGATAAAACATGGATTGAATGCCCAGCTGTAAAGCAAAAGGCTAAGTTAGGACGTTTGGAAGCAGCTCCCCAGTTCCACTGGGTGCTGGGTCACATCCCATGCACTTCCCATCTTCTCAGCAAATATTATTCTCTGTCTTCAATCAGAAAATCTCCCATTTGTTTCTTTTTTCTACATGTGAGACTTTCCATAGGGTGCATAGGTGACAATGAAATATGCAGGTCAAGAGCAATGTCTGTGCTCCCAAATATGCTATGTAACTGGAGAGAGATTGATTGGAACTGAGAGGCTAACCCGAGGTGATCCATAGACTCCCAGATAGTGCAGACACTCTAGGAAAACCATGAGCATGTTTACAATTTCCTATGATTTTATGACCTCAAAAGGAATCCTTGTGTCAAACATGCCTAAGTGCAGAGTGTGTGTCCCCTTAACAGATTTCTGAAAACAGTGAAGGCCAGTGGCACTTAGCAGATTAGATTTGCTAAACTGAGTGTTTCCTTTTAGGGTTTTCAAGTGATAATTCAGTGTGCTTGGGTTCTTTTGTACATACTGAGCTCCTTCTTGGGAGGTCATGTCATTTCTGCCCTCCCCCTTCTTCCTTGCCATACTCCTTCATCTCCCACTGCACTGAACTCTGAAATGGAAATGCCCAGAGGTTGGGTATCTAACATGTGTTGTGTTGACAATGGAGAGAAGAACCCGGGTCCAGACAGAAGTGAAAGAGGGAGTCAGAGACCCATAGGTTAGTTTGGCAAAGTGGACAGAGTTTGGATCAGTCACAGCAGAGACCATCTCCTCTAGAACTCTAGGACAGGTGCACATACCAGTCTGACAGTTACAGGTGTTTTCCTTCAAACTGGTTGCCAGGTTGGAATGAGTGATGACATCAGAGGCTTCCAACCTTCCTGATTGGAAGGGACAGACTCTGTGGACCACTGGCAGTGCAGTGGGCAACAGTTTGTTCTCAGCACTGTTCTTCACCTGATTTCTCCTGTTTGGAGAAGAGCAAACAGACTCCTATTCAACCAAATTCTGGAAGAAAGATTTACCTTAATAAGAACCTAGGTTTTGTAGAAGGAAGACAGAGTATTGGAGAACTTATGGCAGATCAACAAATCTCCCCGTCTGGGCAATCTCCTTCCCAGTCTGGGCAATCGCCTTCCCAGTGTGGGCAATCGCCTTCGCAGCCGAGCACCTCACAATCCCACCTGGGGGTGGTGGTAGATGATGAAGTGGCAGGTCCATCAGGTGAGGGAGCTAGAGTGAGAACTGATTTGACATGATGACTGGTAAGGACGAAGGGGTAGAGCAGTCAGGAAAGGTGGGAAGCCCACTTTTGAAGTTCAGAATAGGCCACGGGACAAGGAAGTCCACATGGATGGAAAATCTACAGAGAAAGGAATTGGGCTAGAAGATGAGATCTAAGTTCAGGAAGTGGGTAGAGGGAATGTAAAAAGGGTCACTCCACCCATGAGAGAAAGTGTCCATAATGAGGAAGAGTTTTGAGGAACAAGGAGATGGGACAATGATACAGAGAATCAGGGGAAGATGGCTACCAGCCAAGGGGAGAGATGGAACAATAGCTCAGAAGGCAACAGTTGAAGTCTGGGGTGTGGGAGGTGAACTGGGATCAGAGGATGAAAGGATGAGTTCCAAATTCAGGAGCTTGACTCTGCTTCCTTTACTCAGCTCTGTGGGTAAAACCCTGCCTCCCATGTCGGTCCTCGAGGAAGAGAGAGTGGACCTCAGAATCTGAGGGAGACTCGGAGGATGATCCCCCGGGGATTTTTGATTCTGCACCCTGGGTAGAATCTGGTCTCCTGCCTGAGACCACTGGCATAAAGAGAAAGAGAGAGTCCTCCACTGAATCTGAGGATGAGCTAGAGGATGTGGAAAGTGAGCTAAATCACCCCTGGGATGTGGAGGCACTGTGTGGCCTCAAAATGAAAGTCAAAAAACGGCGCATGGACTTGGTGCAACCAGAACACCATGAGGTTTTCAACAGGCTTCTAGGTAGGGAGACACCCAGGTAGCGCCCTTCAATCCTGCTCTTTACACAAAGAAGGAACTTATAGCCTCTGCACTTTTCCAAAGAGCCCTGCTATCCCTGAGATCCCCATTCCTGAAGGACTGAGGACCCATGTACCCTGTGAAACTCTTAGATGATGGATGATTACATTACACATGAAAAATGACCCTGCTTGGGATCACAGAGCTTGATTCCAATTATCCTCACTGATTGCAGACACTGTGGCTCTACTAGATTTCCTCCTCCCTGAGGGGTGACCATCAAATGAGAAAATAGCATAGTAACTCTAATTCTGAGGTGGTGCATTCTTGGGGGATGATGGGCCCTCGCGGTTTAATCCAAGTTCTTAGTCATACAGACATCTATCTCTTACCCCAACCCTCACTCAGTTGTTTCCCTGGGGGGTTTCAGGGCAAAGCAGCTTTCCCAGGAATGTTCCTGTCCTTTTCCTATCCAACTGGGATATTTGGCTCTTTTGGGCTCTATTGCACTCCAATCCCACACCTTCTCCAATGGAGGTCCTATTCTTTTCTCTGTTCTCTATCACCCATGAAGCCCCTTCTGGTTCACCAGTGTTCTGTTCACAGAGGATCCTGTTGTCAAAAGATTCCTGGCCTGGGACAAGAATCTGAGAGTGTCTGACAAGGTGAGGTTGTTCTCCACTGGGCAGTGATCCTGCTCCAGCACAGCCTGGAGAGGGGAGGGCTTTCTAGCCCATGGTCCTTCTGTCTCCATGTAGAACCAACAAGATGTGCCAAGTCCTGACCCTTTGTGACTTGTCAACATCTCCCTTCAGGGCCTAGCAGTTCCATGCAGTGAGGACAGGTGGACCTTGCTTCTGCTTGGGGTGTTGCATTCCTATCCTCCCCTCTCTGCTATTGTTATCTGAGATTTTGGGCACCTCTCCTCTTTTATTTTTTTAAATGTTTTTTTTTTTTAGTTGTAGATGGACAGAATACCTTTATTTTTTATCTTTACGTGGTGCTGAGGATCAAATCCAATGCCTCACAGGTGCTGGCAAGCTCTCTACCACTGAGCCACAACCCCAGTGCTCAACAGCCTTTTATCTGTGATGCTAGGGATTGAACCCAGGGCCTTGTGCATTCGAGGCTAGCAAGCACTCTACAGAGTGAGCTATATCCTTATCGCTGGGGCTCCTCTCCTCTTTACACTTCATGGGACGCCCCATTCTCCAGCTTACCCAAGACCCTCCTCACCCAGCTCACCTACATGCCTTTCCTCAAAAGGTCCCCTCAGAGCTGATCCTACAGTACACACTAAGCCTCCTCTTCCCCCGACTGCTCAGACTGTCACAGGTCCTTCCCCAAACCAGCAGGTCTCCTTACTTGGCGACCTTCTCTTAGGGGCACTCTTCACCCCAGACTCCCATTCCTCTGTCCCCTCTTTCCTCCTCTTCCAGGATGTGACCTCTCTCTGTGTTCTTCCTCTCTCTCCATCAGTACCTCCTGTCTATGGTCATAGCTTATTTTAGCCGAGCTGGCCTCTTCTCCTGGCAGTACCAGAGAATCCACTTCTTTCTGGCCCTGTGAGTATTTGGTCTCCTTCATCAATCAGGACTCACTACCTGGGAGGGTAGGAGGGGAGCAGAGGGGCACTAACCTTTCTTTGACTTTTAGCCTCTTTGTCCTGTTTGCTCCGTGTACACGAGATCACAGCACTGTAGTACAGTTTGTTTTTCTTTTCCACACTTCCCTAGTCAAAGCAAACACACATGCTCCCTAAAGGCCAGTTGTTAAAGATTCAAGGAAACCAAGGAAACACAAAGCCCACCTGAGAGGAGTGGAGGAAAGCATGGGCACCTCCTATCCCTGGCAGAGACTGGAGGTGCAGCCACATCTGACTGCTCTTCCTTCCTGTATCTATACCAACCTTGCTCTGTTTTCTGCCTCTGGATTTCCAAGACAGATGCCCAATTCCCAGCCTGACACAGGTCCAGTATAGGGTGGTCCCCTCTGGTTCTTCATACAGGAGTCTTCTCACATTTGTGGCTCTTTCTACACACCCCCTGAAAATTCTTCCAAGATGGGTCCAACCACCCCTTAGGCCTCTCCCACAACTGTGTTGCTCAATGCTTTCTAGAAAAAGGCTGGAGTCCTTCAGAAGGTGTGTGTCTGGCAGAGTCCTCTGGACCAAGGTGTGGTCCTCCATAACACTTAATAGGGCTGGTGCAGTCCTGTCTGAAGATGGTCCTCTGGGAGTCCATTTGGGAAGCTGACTCCAAGGGCAGGTCCTTCTTGGTTGTGCCTCTAAAGAGCAACCTGGTTTCTTTCCCCAGCTACCTGGCTAATGACATGGAAGAGGACAACCAGGCTCCTAAACAAGAGATCTTTCGTTTCCTCTATGGGAAGAGCTACGCCCAGCGTCCCCTGTTCCACAAACTGCGCTATCAGTTCATCTGCTCCATGGGCTGGAACACTGGAGTTTCCAAGGAGGAGTGTGAGGAGGTGAGTGGTGCTGTGTGTGCTTGTGGGGGGAGAGGGATGGGCTGACTGGAGAGACAGGAAGGTGGGTGGCTGCAGGTGGGCTCTGGGGAGGAGAAAGCTCAGGAGGGAGGGAAGGACTTCCTGTGCAGTCCTCAGTTTTGCATTTATCCATGTTACTAAGTATTCTTGATGGATCCAAGCAGAAATATTCCTAATGTTAAACCAGTATTCTACTCAAATCAGGGACAATGATAAAGCTTGTCTCTTGATAAAATCAACTTTTCAAATTTGATGGGAAGAGACACCAAAAGGATTCTATCTGTCAAAGCATCTTTATAAATGCTTAATTTAGTTATCTGATACAGGAAAATATACTCGATTTTTATTGAAAAAAAATCTGAAAAAATGTGTCCTACATTTTATATAACATGATTCTGATGTGTCGTCCATGTGAGTAATAGCTGAAATAATGTTGTGATATCCATATATAGCTACTTCATTTGTCACCAGGCTAAATAAATCTAATAATTACACCTTGCTATATCACCTCCTTTGTAGCTGACAGAACTTAGTTAATAGAATCAACATTGTATTTGTTGAGATATTTGTATAATGTTGAATCACGGTGACTAGAAAGTCCAAATCAAGGTGAAGTAATTTTAAGGAATGGGAAAATAAATTAACCATAACTTCAAAACCCTCAATATCCTGTAAAGTCATCAGCTTTGGTGGGGGCTCTTTTCCTTTCCAGATTCAAGCTTATAATCCGGAGCTCTGGGTGTGGCGCCGAGATCGCACCCTCATTGCCTAGAAGTCCTGGTACCATGGAGGCCTGAGGGGAGGACAAAACTCTGCATCCCTGGATTGATGACAGAGTCAGTGATTATCTATTCAGGATGCTCGAGGACCTAACTTCTTGATCCTGTCCTGTCCACCTCCACCCACCGCCACCCTCTGCAGATGGTGAAACAACCTGAACCTCCAAGTCAGCTTCATGGTCTCAAACCCCAACCACACAGATGACCCCCTAGAGGTGTGCTGGGTGCTCTGAGGCTGCTCAGCCAGACCTGAGAGAGAACAGTTTATCACTCAGGATGTGTAAAAATCCTTAACCCACAGCAATTGGGCCCACATGTCAGCTTTGATGAATGGTTGATCTTGGTCTAAAGTTAATATCCTTTAGCCATGAATCTCTCTCTCCTCCTGTAAATTCTTTTTTTACCTCTCCTTTTAATTCATCTTGGGTCACTTATCCCTTAAGGATACTAAGCACGGAGATAATTTATTTACAGGATTGTCACAGTTTTAGTACATATGATAAATGTTGTTTATTTTGAACTATGGTTATTTTAAATAGTTTTGAGGTAGATGTTGTTCAGAAAATTGTTGTTTCTTATTGGTTTTGTGATTAGTGTTATAACATGTTTGTGCACATAAATATTTCTCTCAAGATTTTAATCTTTTTATCTATTACTTTTATACCTCAGTAGTATTATCCCATAGTCTTATAAATATAGTTTTTATTTGATGTTCAATCATCAATATTGTGACTATTGAGCTGCTAGTATTTAACTTACCTTGACATGTTTTCTGTCATTTTTAAATATGTATCATTCGAGAGCACATGTGTTATGTGCTTGTGAAGAGCACAGCACAGTGCATTTGTGAAAAAACTGAATAAAGTTGAAAATCTCCTTACCTTAATGATACATATGATCATGTCATTCCAGATTGGTTGTTCGCTGTCAAATGATACTGCTGTTTAACAGTGTTGTTTTTAATTGACCAAATTTGTAACCTGTGGGGGAGAAAACCACCTCAATTATTTTTCATGTAGCAGAACAGCAGAGAAGGTTGTAGAACTTAAACTAGAGACTGGAAACAGGAAACACAGGGAGGATGTTGCAAGAGAGAACACAGGAATAAGTGGAGGAAGGAACCAGGCAGGCCTGGCATCCAGGAGACACCAAGAGGCTTCTAGAACCCCACATAGCTCCAAAGGTGTTTGAAGGAGAGTGAATTACAGGTGAGTTGAAAACAGATCTCTTCCAGTAAAATACTTATCCTGCCAAGGTGGAGGGTCCTCTTTTGGGGTTCACTTCTGGGGTCGCCATGCATTAGCCTTCCCCTCACCACTGCCCAGCCGCCAGCCTCCCCGCTTCTTTTTGACCTCAAGCACTTGATGCACAAAAGTCAGCATTCTTTGCGATTCATCATGCCTACCAGGGACTAATTGTGGATAACAGTCCTTCAATTAACCAAAACGCCTTTCAAATATGCATGAATGTTCAGAAAGCACTCACAGTCCGGGTGCTCGGGTACCTCAACAGAAAATTGGCCACTCTTTGATGGGTCCCTTTCAAATTCAATGTAAACCAGCAAGATGATCAGATCAGAGCTGACGGCACCCAGGCCTACGGTCTGCTAATGAGAAAATGGCAGCCTGGAACGGCTACACAGCCCACGAAGCCGTGCATCCAAAAACAGCACGCGAGCCCTTAGAGAAGGCTGGGCACAGCACTGACAGAACAGATGACCTTGAGAAGTCCAGGGGTGCCAGCAGAGAGAAAGGGAGAACTTGGAATCAGGAGCTGGAGTGACACACAATACAATTTTTTACCTCCAAATGCCTCCATCTGGTCACAGCTATCACCACAACCATGTGCTCAGCACGGGTGGACCACATGTTTGCTTGTTAGTATGCTGACTTCATGTTAAGAATGAAGGAAAGAAACTTGGAGGAGGACCTCTCAGCAGCCCTCCCTGACACCTCAGAGGACACGAGGCCACGTCTGGACATGCTGGGTTTGTCAGAAATTCGGGAGGAGGTGTACTGACATCTAGGGGGCAGAGGCTGGGGTGCTGCTCACTGTCCTCTACTGCACAGGGCAGTGCCTCAACAACAAATCATTTCCAGGTTGGGGTCAAGAGCAGGAGGTTGGAAATGTCAACGATGCTGAGGTTGAGAAATGGGGACATGGAGTAATTAAAAAGTATGGATTCCAGGAGGAGGAAGTCCAAGGAGAGGTCCCAACTCTGAACCTAACAGCGTCTTGTCTGGGAGTGAGGCTCTGAATCTTTCTGAGCCTCAGTTCCCAGTTCTGTCCAGTGGGGATGACACTCCCCACTCTGTAGGGTGGCTGCGAGAATCTGGGATGACGCGAGTAACGGCACCTGCCATCTGATGGATGGGAGCTGTGATGGTAATGGGCATTATTATTGTTATTTACTCCTTTTCCAACCACTACACAGGGACAGGACAAACTTGTTGTGCTCCTGCTAATCAGGCACCGTGGCAAACATCCCCTCAGTCCTCTGAGGAATAAACTAGTCTCACTTCAAACAATTGTTACAGTTAGAATCCAATTGACTCCAGACAAAAGTATTGAGATAATCAGCATATTAAAGCCAACACTATAACCATATGTTAATTATGTAAATGATTCATTTTAATCAGCTGGAACCATGTAACGAGTAACTAGGAATGCAAATGCAGGGCGTTATTAAAAACCTCATTATTATTCATCTTGGTTCCGTGCGTGAACGTATCCATCCAAACAGATGAATTAATAGTGAGAGGAGAGATGAAGGTGCTGCAGGGAGACTCTGCGGGACACCATCTGTCCGCCTGTGCCTCCCGCTCGGGTCTCCACTTTGCAGAAAAGCCCGAGGAGGCTGGCAAGAGGGGGCCCGGGCTTCCTCCGCCAGGCCTGCCCAGCCCCTGGCTTTCTGTGTTTGGGTGTTTGCCTTTGCCGTTGGGCTGGTGGCCGTGAGATGGCATAGATGTCATCTGCTGCTCTGCTCACTGAGGGTTTGGATGCACATAGCTCCCCCGTTCAGGGCTGAGCTGTGGAAGCCTCCAACTTCCTGTCTGATTCCTCTTGCAGCTTCCTGGTGACATGTGTCCCAACAAGGCTGGTTTCCTCCTCGGCAGCAGAGCAGAGGAGTCCTCCGTGATTATCATGACTGGCCAGGGATTGTGGTATGGCCATGTGGCTATTATTGAGAGCTTCCTGTGAGTGCCGCTCGCTCCATGTTCGGTTCTCCCACTTGCTCTTCAGCACATCTGAGTCTCAGGTAAAGAAGTTTCCAGACTGTAAAATCACACAGCAAGTCACTGGCAGAGACAGCTGCCAACCGTACCGCGACCTGCTCTCACCTCTCCGGCTAAGTGGACGCTTCCAGGAGAAAGTCATCCTTTGGGAGGGAGGGAACCCAGCCTATCCGACATTCCCATGACTTGCACAGCGACTGGGCACCAAGGATCTGGGCTCCGCATGACTTATACACGGGCTCATTTTATCTCCCCCCCCCAATCTCCTTAAAGTAGTTCATAGCCCCATTTGATAAAGATGACAGAACTCAGCCAGAAGGAGCCCAATGAGGTCATCAGAGGCAGAATGGGAACTCAGATCCAACCACAATGCTCCCCAGCCCTGCTGCTGGAATCCCACAGGAGTGATGAAATGTCGCTGTGGGTACCATCGCGAGGGCAGCCCAGGCAGAGCAGTTGAACAATCTGGTGATAGAGTCCAGATCTGGACCCAGGCCTGGTTGACCATCCCTGCTTCCCCTACTGCTCTGAGAGGGAGACCACCCTTGAGCCCCCCAAATCATCTTCTCCCTCTATCTTGGTACCGTCCTCAACCAGGGCTGTCCAAGAGGCCCAACTGCCACGAAGGGGACATGCCACATCTGCTTGGTCCAACATGGTGACAGCAGTCAGGTGAGACTGCTGAGCATCTGAAACACGCCCAGTGCACCCAGGGAACTAAGTCCTTTATTTTATTTAATCTCAATTGATTTAAATAGTCACATATGGCTCTTGGTTGCCACACTGAACAGCCCAGCTGCAGATTTCCACAAAGGCCATGCCATCGTTTCCTGCTCACGTGCGTTGGGGCATGCTGGCCAGAGGTGAGAACCTAGGGCAGTTCTGTAAAACAGGCGATGGACGGCTGCACGGGTAGCTCTTCCTCCTCAGTCCAGGTCCTTTGCATTGGAAGAAATATTCTCTACTCCTCTCATGCAGTTGAGATGGGGTGGGGATCCCAGGTCTCAGACAGTCTTCCTTTGTTGAATTAATCTCAGGATCCCTGTCCAGCTCTCTCTTCTCACCATCAATTCCCTGAACTGTGCTAGGACATCTGCTTTATATTTTTTAAAATTGAATTAAAACTAATGGTGTCTTGACACCTTCACAGAACCTTTTCAAGTCTATAAAGACTCTTGACAGATGATGCTGGTTTCCCAGCAATGCTTAAACGGCGAAAACAGGTCTTCTTAAGACAAATAGCAAAGAAACATGATGGAATCTCAAGCACAAACTTGGGAAAAATGTAGGGACATTCTTCTTTCTCTCTTTACTGAGGACCCTTGGGCTAATGATGAGTTTAGTTGTATGTGTGCATGGGTGTGTGTGCAAATTCATGATGAATATCCTCATAAAAATCTGGATCTTTATTTCTTTTGAAATCAGGAAACCTGGTAGCCCAGAGTCCATCTATGGCATGCTGATGAGTGAAAGATAACCTCTTCAGACAGGATGTGTGAGGGGACACTTCTGTATTTATTTTTTACAGTTCCTATTATAGTGACTGGTGTAATTATATGGAAGGGTGTGCGGCTCCAAGTCTGGCGCTGGAGAAGGGAATCTAATCAGCTTGCAGTAGTCTCTAACTCTGTGACACAAACCTGGAAAGATAGTTGCAATGTAACATAGGTGGGGACGCACCACTTCTCCAACAAGCTCACACGGGTATTTTTGTTGTAAGCAACTGAGGGCAAATCAAACATTTGAATAAGGGTTTACAAGAGAATCCATCAGAAGGAGGGAAACCAGAAGAAAACTCTCCAGAAAGACACATTCACACCGGCTTCTGCACAGCCCTGATGTGACAAGACTTCAGGGCCAAGATGTGCTGACTCCAAACTGAACAGCAGCTCCTTATCTCAACACAGCAGATCCCCAAGGAGCACCTTGTGATTTCTGGCCTCATCTCTAGAAACCATAAAATGGGGGCTGGGGCCTCACCCACACCCCAGGAGGTAGCTGTAACCCAGCCCAAGAGCATCACTGTGGACTCAGTGAGGGCACTCACAGGCAGGGATTCGTGATTCACCAGTGCCATACAAGGGGACGTGGGGAGAGGGGACCAGCCAGAGGCCCAAGTGCAGTTCTTTCCACACCAGCCATTATAGACACCTCCACCTGACAGCGGTACAATCGATCATTCCGTTTTGTTTTTAAAAGAGTAAACATGCTCAAAATTAAATGATTATGGGGGGTGAGAAGTAAGGACATCCAGAAAACTCTATGTGGCTTTGTTCTTGCTATTCTAATTCTTTCATGTCTCCCTGCCTGGTGTCTCCTAAAGTACTTTCACGAGAATCCCATTTTTGATCTTTAATCCCTTTATGTGTTTTTCTGTGCTTACTCTCCAATGCCTTTGTAGCTGCCATAATCGGGTCTCTGGCACCATTTTAATAGGGCTTAGCACAATGCAGGCTTGACAAATTTCATCTAAGTGGAAAGAAAAAAGAGAGAGAGAGAGAGAGAGAGGGAACTATCGATATCATCGGAGAGACTGACCCGAGTTTCAAATGCGCTGCATAAACATATCAAACAGGACCCAGGCTGACCGAGGCAGCCTCTGTGGCCAGGGCCGGTGGGAGGGTCAAGCTGTGGAAGCTGCTGCAGAGCCCGTCTGTCCTGCAGGGCTTACAAATTCTCCAGGCTGGAGGCAGAAGGCTGGGCCGGATGATTTTTCAAGGCCCAATGGAGTTCAGCATTCTCACCATAAATGTCAGGGCCCCGCTTCCCTGGAATCATGCACAGCCTCCCCTTCCTCTGCAGGTGCCTGGGCTTCGTGATGTTCAGCCAAGGTGCTCAGCAATCTGGCACTGTCTAAGTGACATTCTCCGACATGGCTCTGCTGAAAACAACGTCAGATTTACAAATGCCCTGGCAATAAGAGAGCAAGCGATGGAAGCAGACACCATCTCGGGAGGCTGCCTGGCTCCACAGAACCCCAGTTTCCCAAGAGAAGGCCTCCATGCACCCGCCCAGGGCCTGGGGTCCATGGCTGAGCCTCAGGACCCAGCCCTGCCTGCAGGCCACAGCTGATTGGTTCTGAGGTGAGCACCTGAGCTAGGCCCGGCCCATCAAAACCTGCCGTGGGAGTTTCTGACAGGACCCAGGGGAAAAGCTTGCCTCTCCCCTGACCCCGAAGCCCAGAGGCCAGCAGCTCTTGGGAAGCCTGGTTTCAAGGCACTTTGTGGAAACTGACCCAAAGAAAGGACACACAGAAGGAGAGTCTTAGGGGCCTAATTTCTCCCTGAGTCTCAGCAACCCTGGCTGCAATTACATGAGATCTACATGGATGCTCCGAGGTCTCCACTTGGCAGTTCTGACTCCCTGGGTATCCCAGCTCTGACACTGGGTTCTCAGTGTCTGCTGGCCGGATGTTTCCGGTGCAGTAACTCCTGGCTGCAGCAGTTGGCTTGTGTATTGTAGCATGCGAAGCAGCAACCCTGGCCTCTACCCATTCACCACCAGTCGTCACTCCCCCATCCCCCCCATTCAGTGGTGACAATCATAAATGTCTCCACTCCTTGGCAAATGTCACCTGTAAGAAAAGTTGTCCTCTGCTGAGGATTTTACTGCAACAATTCAGCATTAATAATGGCTGGTGTCTCTTGCCCTGCTTAGCCACAACTCTGTGTGAGACTGGATTAGGCTCTGGGTCTTGGATGCACTCTGCATTCTTTCTCGCAAGGTCCTTCATGAATCTGTTACCCTGTGGAGTGTGTCACTTGATCCTGTGGTTTCTGGTGACATCTCTGTCACACAAAGATGTTTATGATTACAAAGAGGGGCCAAGTCCCTCATGCTCATGATACTGGCCTTGCCACATTGTCAGTTCTGAGACTGGACACGTCCTGCACAGGAGGGAGAGAGAGACACACACAGACAGACGGGTAGATAGATAACAAAACATCTGATAGATACAGAGATGCCTCTACAAGAGTCATTCTGGTCCCTGCAGCTGTGCTCTGATATGTTAACAGTCAGAACGTGTGGAATCTAAAAGGCTCATTCTGGAATACTCCTGCCCAATAGCCTCTCAATATC
This sequence comes from Spermophilus citellus, assembly GCF_964194105.1. Taxonomy (NCBI): domain Eukaryota; kingdom Metazoa; phylum Chordata; class Mammalia; order Rodentia; family Sciuridae; genus Spermophilus; species Spermophilus citellus. Next base: position 37,883,138 of record NC_138187.1, read on the forward strand.
TTCTACAGGAATGGCCTGGCCTCCTGTCTTATGAGAAAACAAGTATGGCACCCCCTATTGGAACTTGAAATGTTCCTGCAGGTTCTTCAACAGAGTGGGGCCACCAAGCGCTCCTGCTTCAGGGCTCTCTGCCTTTTAACCAGAGGCACAGTCACAGGGGAACTTCTGGGGGGCGCTTTAGACAGAAGCCAGAGTGTTTCTTCCTGAGCCAGCCTCCGGTGGTTCATTCTCTTCCTGGTACCTCTCCTGGGTCCCAGCCCCTTCCCGACACCACGCGGGCTACTCAGTGTCCCCCTAATAAGTGCACCCCAGTGCCAGGGACAGCCAAAGTGGATTCCTACTGCAGGAAATCCAGAAAGCCAAGCCGATGCTACTAAGAATGGCCAACTAAAATGAAAAAAAAACTGGCCTCTCAAGATCTATGAATTAGCACCATGATGTAGTCAATTTTATTTCTATTAAAAAGGTCAAATTCAATAACCTACATTTAATTCCAAGGCCCTTTCTCCATACTAATTGCAAGATAAACAGGTCTCTCCTACTTAAAAGGGTTCATTCTTTCCTGGCAGCCAAGTGCACAGAGAATGGGGGGGTTGCTGGCCCTGCTGCCCCCAGGCCCTGGTGGAACAGGCTCCTCACACACAAGCTGTGGGGGACTCCAGTGCCCCACCGTCACTATCTGGCAGCCGAAGACAGACCTGATGCTCAGGATGTTGCCTAGAAACGATGTGGGTTTTACTGGGACCTGGGGGGGTCCCAAAGCTGACCGGCTGTTCACTTTGCCCTCACACCTACCAAGATGCTCTTGGGCTGGCTTTCTGTTTAAAAATATTTCCCCTCAAATGTCCTCTTTTCCTGCCAGGAGCCACCAGGAAGGCCAGATGCCTCCTCCCACTCATTGCTGAAGTGTCAACAATGAAACCCAGAACCGACATGTGCCAGCACCCCCCACATCCCCCACCCCCCCACACACACAGATAATAAAAGCAAGGACACGGCGGGACTCGGGTGCTTATTTGGACGCCTGAAACCAAAGTCCAACTACTCAAACTTCTGCAGAGGTGTCACTAAATACTTCACAAAGTGTACTTAGCCTTAAGCAAAACGGTTTCGTCCTCCAAGGAAACAACTTAAAAGGGTACCAGCAAGAAGGGTCAGATGGCTTTAAATCTCGGGGCATGTGAGGCTCCATGAACTCATGGTGACCTTTTCCACCTGCTCAGCCTGCTGCCTTAAAAGCCAGACACCCATCCCAGGCCACTCACTTGGCCCAGCTCAGCAACCTAAAAAAGCCCCCGGACTTTATTTTTTCACTAGGTGCAGAGGTGACCGCGGATCACGTACTGAAGCCCTGTGTCATTTCACTGGCTGCTCAGGGCGAGACTCGTGGTAAGACTTGAGCCGGCCTGCTGGTACTTTGAAAGCCGACCAAAGCAGCCCAAGCCCACGGGACCCTCCTTCACACACCAAATGGAGGTGGGGGCCAGAGGGAAGGAGCCCCGAATTTGGAATGACCTGGGCGTGTTTCACCCAGGGAGGTTCCGCAATCGGACACTGGTTAGTTTGGAGGTGGGTTTCTCCAGGGCTCCACCTATTCATTTGAAAGTGTCCTCCTGTGGCAGAGCAGACCAGGAGACCGGGCCCCACAAAATAAGGATAGAGGCTGACCACAATCTACTCTGGGCTTCTGTCTCTGCCAGAGACTCTGATAATAAAAATAGCCACAGTGGCAGGCACAGCTGGCAGCAAACCTTGGCCATCAACATATCCACTGACCTCGACTCTGTCAGGCCTCAGGCTGGAAGACTTACAGGGCGTGTGCTAAAGTCTCAGGAAACGCTCCATGTGGGTCTTCACCATTTTTCTGTCCATTAGAAAACTAAGGTTCAGAGAGGCCAAGGGACTGGGCCATGTTCCACAGCAGAGCTGACTTAGGAATTAATTCCGGCTGCATCTAACACCCACATGCAGCCCGTTCACTTACATGTTGTAACACACACGTAGGCACTAACACACACACACAAACACAAATGGCCTTCCAGTTTAGCTTGTATCTATCTTCTATTTTCACAAGCACCTCTCGAGTTTCCTGGTATTCTCACACTTCCTCGGGCCAGATCTCAGCACCATCAAATTCAGGGCTCCTTCCCTCTGGCTCCCACTCCCATTTGGTGTGTGAAGGAGGGTCCTGTGGGCTTGGGCTGCTTTGGTTGGCTTTCAGAGTACAAGCAGGCTGGCAGCAGGTGCTCTCCTCTGCACCACCTGCCCCCAGAGGCTCACCTGATCTAACCTGGCTCAGCCTCAGGGAAACACAGGAAGCCATTCTTTTGTGCTTTGGGGAAGGGCCACTGCCTCATTCTTTGATGCAAAATGCTTTTAATCTTCCCCAAGAGCTAACATCTGCTTAATGCAAAGCCCTCCCAGTCCGTGGCAGGCTGCTCTCGGTGCTGCCTGGCATCTCCGTGGCACCCACAGGCAGACTGCTCACCAACAGGCTACAGCACAGCAGGGTCTTTGGAGCTCAGAACCTGCACAAGCTGAAGCAGCCGTTGTGTGTGTGCAGGTGAGGGGGGCCGGTCTCCCCAGTCCTGGGCCTGCACACTTCTTCCCAGGGCTCCAGACGGTCCAGCAGAGGGACAGTGTGCAGATGTCCTCCGAACCACGGTTTCTTTGGTTGGTTTCCAGTCATTCTTTCTAATGGAGCCTCACAGGGGCTGGGGGCTGGGTGGCCTTTGCAGTGAGCCAGGAGGAATCGGTGCCCAGTGGATGTGACTGTCCCCAGATGAGGATAAGCCGAGAAGCCGACGGGCTGTATATACATCCTAGAAGGCTTCCAGGTGACCGGGTGAGGTTGGGAGGCTAGGCTGGGGTGTGGACACCTACCTAGTGGCAGCAGGAGAAGAGTGGGAACGTGAAGAGTGGGAACGTGAAGAGCTCCAACTCGGGGGGAGTGGGGAAGCCCGGAGCGTCACATCCAGGCAAGGCATCTGGAGTATCATCGGAGTTCACAATGAACCTGGACACAGACCGTGGAGCGGATTCCGCCTGGTGGGAGCCTGCAGAGAGTCCTCCCAACCCCACTTTCCTACACATCAGCCACGCCTGGTCTTTGGGCTACGATTCGTCTTCCTGGGTTTTCTGATCCCAGGAAGGTCAGAGCTAGGATGGGTGGAGTGAGGAGGTCCACGAATTTGAAAGGGCTTCTCCCCTCCACACACACACACTTGCGTTCACGGCCCACCACTCCGTCCACTGTTTCTGGTCTTCGGGAGGATGCTACTGTTTGTTGGCCAAGGTTTGACACATCACATTGGGACTCTCTTCTAACCATTCTCTGACGCCCTCCTTAACCCCACAACCTCTGAAGTCTGGGCTCACAAAATGGGCCAGTATTTCATTAACTGTCACATGTCCACACTGCAGCCCCGTGCAGTGGGTGGCATCCAAGACACAGAAGACACGTGGTGTATTAAATAATAGGGCATTGAAATGACAGTCCCCTCCGTCTTTCTGTCCCTTAGATTGAGTCTGCATTCTGTCTGGAGGGGGAAAGCCAGGTGGCCCAAGCATAGAAAGATGATGTGACATAAAAATGAAAGGATCTCCCAGAGCAGCGGCACCTGAGGGTCAGCACGACACCCCTGTTGAAGAGGCACAATACACATCAGGGGCTGTGGACACAGAAGGCAGACACTGGCCGGACAGAGGAGCCCCACCCTGGGATGGATGCTTCCAAACTCAGGACGGTTTGTGCATGTCCAGTGTGATGACAACAGATATACAATTTGTTTTCTGGAGTGAGTTATGAAGGTAATCAATAAGGAGTGGAAGTCCTGTAAATTATCTATCGAAGATCAGCCTATTAATGGCATCTATGGGGTGATTGCTACCTGATAGGCATTTTATATATAATGCCAGCTCATCTCCTTCTCACAACACCCCCATGAAGTCAGGACTAGGAAGCGAGGCAAGGACCAGAGAGGCTGCAAGCCCTGCTGAAGCCACACAGCATGCACGTGGAGGGCTGGGGCTGGGGCACACCTGTGCATCTAATGAGCACACGTGTCCCTGCACTACCTCAGCTGAGCATGCTGGAGCTGGCTGTTCCTGCGTGAAGCAAGGTAGAAGGCAAGTAAGGGCAGCAAAGCCCAGCCCTAGATGTCCCATCTCAAAATCACAATTAATCCAGTTTTCATCTAATAGAAAAAGAGAAAAAAAAAGACATTTTGGTTTGGGGATCAAAAATTGTAAGCATTCGGAACAAAAGAATCAGAAGAGCAGGACGCGGCTGTCTCAGGTTCTGTCCTCAGAAGGCTCAGCCACCTCTTGGTGCCTGCTTATGTCACCTTATGTACACACACAACCTCCCCTCTCACTTTCTGGGCTTTGTCACGTCAGTGCTGCTGTGCCACCTGCCCCCCTGCCCATTCCCTTCCTGTGCAGTAGGACTTCAGAAAAGCATGACTTTTCCTTGGGAAAAGCGTAGATGCTGATTAGAGATTTGTCGTTATTTATTAAATAATTTGTCAATTACTTGCTCTGGTGCAGCTGCCACCTGCCCCTTTGAGTGGCAGGGCTGTCCCCTTCCTCCCTCATGGTTTCTGTGGGGACAAGGCCGACTGGGCTATGCAACCTTCCAAAGGTTTATCAACCCTCTCAGGACAGTTTGTGCATACCCAATGTGATGACAACAGATACATGATTTATTTTCTAGAGTGAGTTATGAAAGTTAATCAATAAGGAGTGGAAGTCCTGTAAATTATCTATCGAGGATCAGCCTGTTAAATGTTCTCCTTCGGCGAGGCTGGCTGGAGTCGAGGTCTCAGGCTGCACTGTGTACCAGCCCACATGCAAGACAACGCGACTCCCCAACGAATGGAGGCAGGCCTCCCTATCAAGACAGAGGCAGTGAAAGTAAAAATGAAATACATCTCTCTACAGCACCGAATCCTGCTGCCGGGATTGTCAGGAAAAAAAAAAAAATTCAAGGGGAGATGACTGTAGGCTGAGAAAATCTCTCTCCATGAACAGAGCAGAGAAAATAGGAGGAGAGGCTGTTCTGGAAGGTTCTCCCAAGTTCTTTTCCAAATAAAGTGGTCCAAACAAAATGTCACTAGGCCACAGCAGCACCTTGGAGTACCTGTTCTCTGAGGCCATCTGGCCAGGGCAGGAAGAGGAAAGCACCACATCAGGACTGCAGGAATTCACTGCCGGGACGGAAAGTGGCCCAGAAACAAGACGCCGGGCTGGGAGAGTCTAGCAACCTGGGCCAATGCACCATGCAGACAGAGGGTCAGTGGACAGGGCAGAGCAGGGTAGCCAAGGGAGGCACTGGACCTCATTCCCTCCACCAGGGACCATCAGGAGCTCTGGATGGGCCGGAGGTGTGGCCAGAGAGAAGGAGGAACACCAAAGGGTTCTGTTCTGCAGAACACCCGCCCATTACACTCTGCTCAGGCAGTGCTGCTGATCCACGGAAGTGTTTTTTCTCCAGTTTTCCTGCTCGCCATAAAAACGATGAGTCTCTTACCCACAGGACTGATATCAGCCCAGAGATGTTTTCTCTCCTTCTGGCTGCACCACTGGGGTGTATTCCAGAGTGTGTCCATAGCAACCAAAATGCTCCTGTCCCTCGGAGGTGTTGCCCCAAGACTGTGAGCCCAGGGCTGCCCTCCCCATCTCTGACCATGATACCATTTGGAGCCAATCTCATCCATGGGGTGTGATATATTGCAAAGCTGGTGCCTGGATTCCTGAGTCAGAACGTTTTCTACAGATAGGAAAAGGTCCTGTGCAGGGGGCCCCCAGGAGTCACCAAGAGGACAGAAAATCAGAGAGCCCAAGCCTTGGGCTCTCCATGGCACCAACCTGGCCATGCTCTGATGAGACGTTGTGACCCAGGCAGCCCTCGGGCAGAGGCCACCACGGCCCTAACCCACTGAGCCTGGCTCTGAACCCCTTCCCCCACCACTCAGAACATGCAGGAGGATGCCTGTTAGAAGAGAAGCTTCACTCTTCCTTAATGCATCTGGGTTATTTAAAAAGCAAAGCAAACCATGAGCTTCAGAACTTTAACGCTAATCACTCAGAAGAGTTCTCAGAACAAACCCGATTGTGCCGTTTCTCAGCTCAACTCCTTCTCCCCTGCCCTCTGCACACCTGCATAAAACTCCATGCCCTGCCTGCCCCGGAAGTCCCTCCTCCCACCCTTCTTATCAGGAGAATCCCCCTCGGCCTCCTCTGGCTGCTGTCCATCCTCCTGGCCCCTCTGTGGGACTCCTCTGCCCCTATTCAGTCCTCTCCTCAGCTGCTCAGGAGGCCTCCCTGACCACCCTCTCTGGCTCAGCTTCCTGTTTCCTATCTCTCTTGGGATGTGGAGTCTGGTCCACCCCCACCTGCCCACAGGACCTAAGTCCCCTAGGAAGAGGGGCCTTGACTCACAGGTCAGTGCCAAGGCTGCTGCTCAGACCTCTGCCGGGCACTGAATCCACGCCCAGTAGGTACTCCATGAGTGAATGACTAGATGGACGTGTTGACCCGTGACTGACCACAACAGACCCATCAGTGGTTGGAGCACCCGGGGCCAGGCACGTGGCCTCACTGAAGGGAGCTCCCTGGGCCTGACCCTTCACCTTTCCAACAATGAAGCTCACTGCACGGACCCCATCCGCCCAAGGAAACACCCCCTCCCACCGAAAGAAAATCTGCTTCTCGGCCTTGACCTCATTTTGCCTCCGGCAGAACGCCTTTGGCTGTCAGCAGCCTGAAGCCCTGAAGCCCGAGCAGAGCAGGTGGAGGGAGGTGTAAGTGACCCTGAAGCTGAAAGGAAAAGAAATTATCACCCAGCAGATTGGCAAACATTTCAAAGATTCATGACGTCCAGTTTGAGCGCAGATGTGAGGAGACTGGTGTGCCGTGCCCTCTTGGTGGGGAGGAGGGAGGGAAAGCTGCAGAGCCATTTGCTAAAGGGCAGCCATACCTATGAGAACGGAAAATAGGCACTCAGGGGACCAGCAAACCCAGCTCTAGGATCCGAGCCCCGAGTTCCTCTCACCTGTGTGCACAGACCCTGATGTGCAAGGGCTTTACCTGCAGCTACTGGGAGAGGCAGAGACGTGGAAGGTGCCTCGTGCTAGCCACAGGGTTAACAGGGAGTCGGGGTGGTGGGGCCTGGAGACGACACGCGGTCTGTGAAGACTGATGGGGTAGCCCCGTGGGGAGCACCAGCCCAGCACGCTTGAGGGACTGGGTTCAACCCCAGCACCACGAGAAAACTAAAACAAGGTGCGCTGTGACAGAGCCACCTACTGACACGGGAAGAGCGCCAAAGCGAGCTGTGAGAGCGTCAAGGCAGGGTGCAGGAACATAGGGGTGATGCCACTCCATTCACTTAAGTCCTGTGACCGGTGTCCTTGTACCCATGGCTCCTGTGCTATGGGAAGCTTGGACACCAACTGCACTCCACATCATCTGCAGGCCCTGTCCCTGGCTGGGAGACAGACGTGGAGGGAGGTGACGATATCAGACTCACAGGAGATCCTCTGCTTTGTTGTTCCTTGTTTGGTTTTGGTACTGAGGACTGTGCCCAGGGGTGCTTAACCATTGAGCCACATCCCAGCCCTTCTTATCTTTCATTTTGAGACATTTCTTGAAACTGATTTGGGAAACACATTGTCACTATGTCACAGTTTTAAAAGGAAAAATGCTGAGAGATCTTGAAAGAGGTACTCTGCATCCCGGGCTGGGGCTGGGATGGGACAGGAGAGAGGCCATGGCTGAAACTCTAAGTACTAGAAAATACTTCTAGAGCGAGGTGGCCAGAGTCCGCTGACCTGGATTTGGATCCATGCTTCTCCACTCACCGGAACTGGAGGATAACTTCTCTGATGCTCACTTTTCTCATTCACAAAGCTGGGGTGATCCTGGGAGTAACCTGGGATTGTCGTGAGGATAAACTGAGATAATGCATATTAAATGCTTTGTGCACTGCCTGGTTCGGAGCGAGTGCAAATGTTAGCTATTAATTTTATCATTGTCATCATTGTGTCCATCATTCATGTCTGCTGCAGTGAGGGAGAGGAAAGGAGGTGACAAAGACTCAAACATGGCACCATAATGAGCACCATGTCCTGGACTTGACCCACAGGAGTTTTAGCCATGAAGAACTGCTCTGTGTTGCACGGCCTGGGACAGTAGACTCAAGCCATGGGTAGCCCTTGAGCACTGGAAATGTCACCAGTGCCGCTTAGGAATGGATTCTTTATACCATTTAATGCTCATTAGCTGAAATTTAAATAGAGCAATGTGGCCCATGGTGGCCCTATAGCAAGCAACGTGTTTCTAGGGAGTTCTATTTTCCCCTGCTAAAATACCCTCATTCTATCTAAGAGTCACCAGTGCCAAAAGAAGAGTGCTTCCCAGTGTGAAATGGGAAACGTTTCCTTTCTCTTGCCGTGGAAGGGCTGATTTCAGAAGGCTGCAGGAAGTGATTCCCTCTGCAAGCTCATTCTGTTGTTCCGATAGCTCGAAGCACAGTCAGCTGGTGACTCCTGTCTATGACGTGGCCTCTCTAATGCTCTCCAACCTCCTGTTATTTCCTGAGAAAGAACTGGCCGGACACAGCAAAGCCTCCACCACGCACGAGGGACACAGAGAATTTAATAGTGTTGCTTTGTTTTCACTGAGTTGAGATATAACTCGTGGTCTATAAAATCCATGCTTTCAAAGTATGCAATTCAGAGTTTTAAAAAATATATTCACAAAGTTGGATAACTCTGGCCATTATCAAACTCCAAAACATTTCCATCACCCTGTACCCATTAAATGATCCATCCCTGTGCCCTCTCCTCTCAGCCCCTGGAAACCACTAATCTCCACGGTCACTATAAATTTGCTGGCTGTGCACATTTCACATAAATGAAACAATGTGACATGTGGCCCTTCCTTTCTGGCTTCTCTCATAATATTTTCAGCATTTCCTGATATTTTCAGGCTGATCCATGCTGTACCTTACTTTATCCACTTCTTTTCACTGATGACTGGATGAAATCCCATTGGATGCTGGGTTACTTTTTGTCCATTCTTTAGTTAGAGGACATCCAAATTGTCTCCATCACTGGACTACTATGAATAATAATGCTATGAATATTTGTGCACAAATTTTTGTGGACTTGCTCTCAATCCTGTTGTGCATATACCTATGAGTAAAACTCAGGGGTCATACAGTAACTCTGTAACTTTTTGAGGATCTACTAAACTGTTTTCCAAAGTGGCTGCAAAATTTTACATCTGGCCAACACTGCACGCAGGTCCCGATTTCTATACATTATTACCAACACTTGTAACTATCTATTTATTGTAGCCAATCTAGTTACAATAATCAGTGTACTTTTAGGAGAAACCATTATTGATGCCTAGTGAAAGTGTCCAGGTAGAAATAATTTCTTGTGAATCAGTTCATATTTGTTGTAAAAACTGTATCTATTTAAATAAAACATTAACTCTAAAGTAATACTGGCACCACAAAGCGTTGGAGTGCGTCAAGTTTAGGAAACAATGGTTCAAGACATGGCTTTGGGATCCTATTAGGAGGTCATGCACCAGCCTGTCACCTGCAGTCACACGCGAAGGTGGTATGATTTGTTGACAATTGCAGGGTCATTCACCAGCAGACCTGGAACGAGAGTGTGATCTGCAGGCTTCTTGCACCAGGCTGTTTTCTAGAAGTGCTGGGGACTCAGCCAGTTTTTGAAAATGGGGCCAGGGAGACGTTCTTCCTAAAGAAGGGCGACATCATTTAGCTTTCTTTGTGATACTCTTCCCACTTTACTCCTCTTTGGGATTCGGAACCAGAAGGCCTTGCAGCTAAAGAACTGAGCAGATGGCAGAGATGGGCGGTCTCAAGTGAGCGCTTGGTGGTAACAGAGCTCCATTGCTCTGCGTGCGTCCTCAGCTGGTGCTGTCCTGCAGAAGGGAGGGCCCACATGTTCCCGGGATGAGGTGACACCAATTCTGAGAATAGGATATACAAGCTGCAGTTCCCACCAGCTTGGAAATCTTGTCCAGAGTTGGGGTCAGGGCCAGTTCTTTCTGTCCTGTTGTCGTGTTTGGGAACATGTGCAAAGATTTAGGTTACAGTGCCCTGTAGCATGCAGCTGACCTCCTTGGAGAGACTGGAGGACTTTTACCCTGTAGTCACAAAGCCACCAACCAATGAGGCCATGATTTTTTCAGAGCAGAGATTATTATTATTATCTTAACTGAATGGGATTGAACCCATTGGTGCTTTTACCACTGACCCACATCTCATCTCCAGCCTTTGATTTTTCTTTCTCTTCTGAGACAGGGTCTCAAGAAGCTGCCTACGGTCTTGCTAAGTTGCTGAGGTTGGCCTTGAAGTTGTGATCCTGCAGTTTCGGCCTCGCCCAGCCACTGAGATTAGGGGTGTGTGCCACCATGCCCAGCAAGTAGAGATTTTTCAGTGTGTTTCTGCCATGGGGCAGGTTAACAACCCGCTGGAAGTTAGGAACCTCCCCATCACATGACCATAGGCTGACAGCGTGACCTACCACCTTGAGGGGAAATCCAAGCCACTGCAGCTCAAGGAATCACCCCGCAGGGGACCTTCTGTCTGCCTCAGTTCCTGATAGCAGCGTTGATCTTGCTGGCAAGGGGCATGGTGGGCTTCTCCTAGGCTTGGAATCTCCTCGGCAGCAGATCAGAAAAGACAGCTGCTGACAGCTGACCATTCCCTGCCTGGGCCTGGAGACCTCGTGATGGAATGTGATTTGCACGGCACTCCCAGGAACAGGTGGCTCCCAGGCCTTGGAAAAGCACATTCCCTGCTCTGCTTCCAGCTGCCCCTCTAGACATGGGCATTTAGGGATGGAAGAGTGAAGCACCAGGTGTCCCTAAAACAAACCCAGGGAGCTAAGAAAAGAGGAGAGTCATGGAAAAAGTCCTCATGGCTTGGAAAGGTTTGGGCTCCAGGGCAGAGTGTTCTGAGTGCCTCCCATCACTAGCTGCTCCCTCACACACTGCTCTCTCCACGTCCCTCATTGGAATTGGAGCTCATCCCTCTCTGTGTGGCTGGAGCCTTGGGTTGGCTCTTTCCCCCTCAAGAACACAAGTTCCATTAAGAAACAGTCACACCTCCAGGGTACTCCTTGAGCGTTCTACTTCCGATTCCCACCTCAGGTATGCAGCAGGTGCTCCACACACGCCCAAAGAATTATCAACAGATTGAATTCACCCGTTGCTATATGATAATCTCTACTCCCCTTCGACACACACAACTTTCCCTCGATTTTACACATGAGTCCACTGAAGTTGGAGAGGTCAGCTGACCTATTCAAGACCAACACTAATAGCAAGTAAGGTTGACTCTGGAACCCAGGTCTGTGTGGGTCCAAACTTCCAAGTTGTTCTCCACTGTCACAAATTACAAAAGTGAGACATCCAGCCCCCAGGGACCTTTCCTACTTCTGCCCAAATAAAATCAAAAGGAAATCAGCCAGCCCTGAGACAGAGCCGTCCTGTGATGGAAACCCGAGCTCCGGCACACGGCTCGCCAGATGCTGCTAGCAGCTTTAGTACAGCAGGATTTAATAAAGCGCCCAGACTGGTCCCTCATGCTTGAGTGGGCTTGCTGTGGCCCCTGGTCACATTTTTGGGTCATTAACAATTAAACACACATGAACCCCACACTGCCTCTCTTTTAGGGTAGAATTCTCCAGTCAACAAAGACCAAACACAATGGGGGCATGAGGTCTTCATTAGCCAACCATGGGCCCCAGGTGTGGACCCCTTCAGCTGAATGCATCTCTGCCACTGTGTCTCACGGGACCAACCTCCACCCACTTGCAGAGGAATCTTAAAAATATAAAACCCATTTCCTTTATCTCCTGAGAAGCTCTGAGGCTGATTCCATAATCTGGCTACTGTGAATAACACTGCAATAAACACGGCCTGCAGGCATGGCTTTGGTAACTTCATCTCCTTCGGGTCTGTACCCAGGGCTGGTACAGCTGGGTCACAGGGGAGCTCTATTTTTGGTCTTTTTGGAGGAACCTCCATACTGTCCACTCATTTGCATTCCCAACGGTGAGTGAGGCTCCCTTCCTGGCCCCATCCTCCTGTGCATTTGTTCCTTTTGTTTCTGACACTCCCCATTCCGATGGGGGTGAGATGGAATCTCAGTGTAGCGGTGATTTGCATTTCCCTGATGGCAAAAGATGTTCAGCATTTTTTCACAGACTTATTGGCCATTTGTACTTCTTTTGAGAAGCTTCTGTTTGGATCGATGGCAGTGCTCCCCTCCTTGAAAGGCTCCGGGGATCTTCCATTTCTCTTAGCCCCGCATCCACGCTCACTGCAGCATCCTGGAAGCCTGCGTGTGACTGTGACTGTTCAGTTTGCTAAAGCGCATGGCCTTCCATCCTGGTCCTTCCCCTGCATGACCACCACCTCTGCATCCCCCAAACACGCCCTCCCCCCCCCTCAGAATTCCTGCAGGTTCTTGCCCCTGGGAACCCTCCTCACTCCCCTCCACCTTGGTGAGACCCAGCTGGCCCTTCTTGTCAATCAGGCCTACTCGGATTTCCCCTTCAACTTTCTCAAATAACCTCCCAGCCACTATCACGCAATCTATCTCACTTTCTTCGCCACACCTGACACCCTCTGATGCCCTGCTTATTTACCGACTTCTTCCTGGTAGAACATGAGTACCTTGCTCACCCCAGCCTTATTACTCAACACACAATAAATGCTGAAAAATATTTCCAAAATCAATACACACATGGAGACCCAAGCTTACAAGCCTTTGACTTTCCAAATCCAACCCTGCTTGGCCTCTGAAGGTACATGACATGTCATGACCCTTGCTTTGATTCTGAGAGTCACATAGATGAAAAGAGAAGAACAGGAATTGGCAAGTTATTGACTGCCGAGAAGTCCTCCACGTTTTGTAAACACACCCACCAAGGCTGGCCGTCAGCCCCCATCCGAATGCCACCGGCAATCCCAGCCCACAACTTCTTCCTCCAACCCACGAAGGACAAAGTTATCCTTTCAGGACGTAAGGGAATTAGGAGGAAGATTTCATTTTTAAAAGAGAAAAACAAAGTCATTTAAATTGAAAGCTGATCTTGTGCCTTAGATGGTATTTGGTTTGCAAGAACAATCCTCAGGCAGGAGTGATGTGCGCTGACGAGGCAAATCGGGTCTGTCTCCGGCCTCAGCTCCTGGGAGACAGCTGCCAGGAAGATTTCTTGATCTCCTGGGCAGATTGGTTTTTTCCAAGTTTGAGTTCTAAAATGAGCACAGACTTCAGCAGGCCTCTACGACAGAGTTTCCAGTCCTGAGAATCCCAGATGCACCCCGTCTCGATGGCGGTTAGAGAGTTTTCCTTTTCCTCAAAGAAAAGGTCAGCTTCTCATGCGCCATTGCATGGAACTCTGGAAATGAGGGACAGAAGCCACCAGGCTCATTGGCTGGCACCAACCGCCTGCCGTTCTCGAGTGGAACTCTCTCGTCCGGAGGGTGGCTGGGTTGATTCTCTGATCCCATGAGAATTCAATGCTGTCATTTTTGTTGACCTGTTTTCTTAGACTATCAGGAAGGACACTGTCCTGGCTGATGGAAAGCGGCCTGTCAAGGAGGCACGTGGTGAGGTCGAGGGGAGGCTCTGGGTTTAAGATACCAACCAAGTCTCTACCCACCTAACGGAAAGGATGTTCATCAGTCCCCCCAAAATTCACTGATTCCATTTTAGAAAGATTTTGTTAAAAAAAAAAAAGAAAAGCTAGATGTAAGTAATACCAATCTTTATGTAGAAAGAGAGAGAGAGAATGAGAACTTTTGAGGGATGAAATATATGTGCTGAGAAGGTCCCTAAAGTCACACAAAGGTCTGTTGAGGAGAATTCTGGGGGGTGGATCACGGTGGACCTGGGCATATAATGTGTGCATATGTCTCTGTCTATTTGTTTGTGTTTTTCTGATTCCCAGAACTTTTTTATATTTATCTCATGTTCAGTTTATAGTAAGAAACAAAAGCAATGATTTTTTTTTAATGAGTTAGCTATCTAAAAGAAGAAAAGGGTGATGAGCTTAAATCAAGACCAAACCCCCTGGCTGCATGTGAAGACCGGCCTGAAGGTGGCTCGCCTTCCCGTAGGCAGAGAGCCCTACCTGCAGGGCTAGCTGGACTGGGTCTTGGCTGCCGGGCGGGCCCTGCTGAGGGCTATGCCTGAGCCCTGTAGGACACACCTCTGTGGGTGGCTCACGGCTCACAGCAATCCTCCTGCGGCTCTGCTTTTCCCAGGACCAATGGCAATGCTGAGTGGGCTATAAGTACACGGTGTGGGGTCTACGCTCACAGACCCAAAGTCTGAGACACACAACTGGTTGGGTTCACCAGCGGCTTTCCCGGGGAATGGAAATTTGTTGTTGCTTGGCTGTGTGGGGGATGGAAGCCAGGAAAGTGCCTCAACACGGAGCCCCCGAGCAGCCCACAAGCTGGGAACTTGGATGGAGATGCCCAAGAGGCTGACGTCTGTGTAGCTGAGTTTCTGTGGTGCAGCTGGAGGAGGAACTTCAACCTGGACATAACTGAGACAGACTGGGCCAGATCATTCTAGCTCTTCTATCCACTGTAAGACACCAAGAGCAAGGCCCTCCTTTGGTGACACTGAAACCTATATCTAGACATTGGTGAGTACCCTCACATTGCAAAAAACAGCTCCGGTTAAGGACTGCGTGCCTGAAGAGAATGGCCACCAATTCTGCCTGCTGAGGTCCCTAGGCCTGTCCTACCTCCTGTTCTACCCTTGACTTCATTCTTCTTCTTTTTTCTTTTAAGTCCAAGATTTTTCATGCATTCACTTGTTTATGTATGACACCTCCCCAAATAGCTAAAATAGGAACACCTTCCCTCCCATATTTTTTTAAAGCTGGTCAGGATTGAGTTCTGTTCTTTCAACCAAAGAGATCTTTCAACACACACACACACACACACACACACACACACACACACACACCCGCTCAACAGTCATCTTAGGTTTCTTGATGTTCAAAACAGTACAGATCATCTGTCCTCATTCAACCCACGGTAAACCAGACAGTCCTCCGACCAGCTTCCCTCAGTGCTGGAGCAGATCTAAACACAAAGGCCGTGTGCAGCAGATGCTCCTGGGCCGTGGGGGATACTGGAAATATACCAGGATGTGTCAGCAACAGGCCCCTCCCTGCAGAGCGAGCAGGAGGGTGAGGAGTGCTCCACTGCTCAGAACCAATGCCAACCAAGAAGCTGGGACTCCATGAATCAGAGACGCCACCAAACCTGCACTGCCCCTCTCCAGGAGAGATCCGAGCAAAGTGCGGCTTAATGAGGCTCGGACTTGCTGGAACCAAACACTAAAGAAGGTCCATGCAGCCAGCATCTCTAACCCAAGCCCCACACCTGCTTGGACAGGTAAGAAGTCCATATGTTCTGAGCCACCCTCAGCAACAGAAGGCTCTTTGTGCAAACCGGAAGACTCTGTCACCGTGCGGAAAGTGGGAGCTCTCTCCCCTCACAGTGCAGACAGGCCCAGACTCAGTCGCCGATGGCCAGCATCCTGGATGTTGGGTGAATGCAGCCAGCATCTGCTGGGCCCCCACACCAATCTCAGCCCCTTGGGTGAGCAATGCCAAGCCTCCCTGCTAAGTCACAATGGGAACCACCTGCCTAAGCACCAGGTGTGAAATAAAAACCCAGCTTATTAGCACCTGTAAGCCCCCACCCAAATTCCTGGAAAATGCTACCATCAAAATACAGGCTGCCCTCAGGCCTGCAAAACTCCATGGTCACTGGTCGATCTGTGTGAATTCCACATTTCCCATCAAAACCTCCCAGAGAGCAGGCACCTCGGTGTTCACCCTTCTCACCAGAACAAATGCAGAGCTGTGGATGGGAGAAATAACACGCCACCCCAGTAACAACAGAAGACATCGCCTGCAAACTGTCCGCAGCCCCTGGAGTAGCTGACAAGTTTGACGGAGAATGTGTGTCGCCAATGTGGCTTGATGTGTGTTTGAAGGGAAAATGGAAGGTGCGTTTCCAGGAGGGCCAGCGACTGCCAGCCAAGGACTCGCACACAAAGCCACGAGGACCCGTCCCAGCCGTCCCCTCCTGGCCCTGTATCAACGCTCCTTGTCCCTCTGTGATCACTCTCCAAGGAACTTGGCTCCCACCGGGGAATGAGCCCTCCTGACAGCCAGCTGCGAGGCCCAGGGAGAAAACTGATTCAAAATGACAGCGGCACAGAATGGCGTTAGCCTTCTGCTCTGAACAGGCTGCAGGGAGAGAGGTGCAGCCACCCCGCGACGGGTGGGAGACACGGCCCAGGCTGGGCAGCACAGCATGGTCCCCAGGAGCACAGGCCCAGGCCCCAGCTGGCCTGCCCTGCCCCCCTCCCAGAGGAGAGGGCCTGTGGCTCCACTACTGAGCTTAACTTGCCTTTGAAAACATATTTCCAGGGTAGTTTCAAATGATAGAAATATTTCAGAGAAAAACCCAATGGACTGACTGCTACAGCCACAGCAGTAGAAATAATAGTAGTTGTTACTTTATGCCATAAATAATAATTATGTAACTATTATTAGATGGTATTCTATCATGATATATGTTACATAATAATCATATAAAAATACTCCAAATGGACGCCAAGAACCTGATATCTAGAGCATAATGATATAAAATACGTAATTATTATTTCCATCACCTAACACAAAATATACAATATTTAATAGTAAGTATATAAAATGATTGTTTCCAGCCTCTTTTGGGCTCTTGCCTGCGCCAGTCCCTCCTGTAAGTGCTTTATGAGGACCAGTTCACTCGACATTCAGTTGCGGCAGTGATCCTGTCCCCCTCTCCCTGAAAAGGGGTTTGCAGCTAAGGTCCTTCTAACACAGACATTTTGCAGGTGAGACGCCCCCAGAGCCCAGTGGTCTGGAGAAGGAGGCAAGGATGGGACCTTGACCCAGGCAGGCTCTCAGCCCGGGCTCTTGGCCTGCGCGCAGTGTTGGTCCTGTGCAGTCAAGGTGCTCTCCTGACGTGGTCCTAGATGGAAGCAGGCGGTGCTGGCTGTTGGGACAGCAGGGCCCTTGGCAGTAAACCTGGGAAACATTTACCTGAGGGCTTTCTGGGTATCAGGTGAACGAGGTGAACACTGGGCAGAGCAGGGAGAGCCTCGTCAAGGACACAGGGAGGCGCTCTGTCAGGAGGCGGGAGGTGGACCAGGCGGCCTGCTCCTGGGCCCAGAGCCCGACGGCATCTGCCTCCCTGGGCCTGAGCAGACCCCACAGGCAAGTTGCTCCAAGACAATAATGGCCATGTGACTACATGATTCTGTCTGCTCAGCGGGCAGGTCCTTCGCCCCTTCTAACTTCTGCAAAGCCCCTGCGCTGCTGGCCAGGCAGCCCCTGGGCCCTGCTTCCGATGGGGATGGGCTGGCATTGTGTGTGGGCACTGAGCTGATGACACACTAGCAGGACCTGACCCTGGAGGGCTTGGCGGACTTGGCGGCCACCGCGATGCTGCAGGACCTCCAGTACCTCGGGCCCCAGCTCTTCTCCCCTTCAAAGGCTCCCACAAGCTGCCCAGCGCCAGCCTGCACTCACACATCCTCCCTGCCACCGGGCACTGACAGATGGGAGCTATTCTTATTATTTAACATTTATTAAGCGCCCACAGTGTGCCAGGAGCTGCATGGAACAGGGGTGTGGGTGGTCCCAAAGAGTCTGTCCTCAGAAGGCTGTGGCCACATGGGAGAGGACGGGCCTCTCTCCCCCCTGCAGAGCCCACCCTCCCCCTCTTGCCGCCCAGTTCCGGTATGTTCTGCGGGAGTCAGGGGGAAAGGCAGGTTGGACGACTGGGACCCAAGAGCCCTCCTCCAGGCACCTTCGTCCTGAACTCCAGCTTCCTGCTATTCACTTAGGGGGTGGGAAGGGGACCGGGGGCTTCACGGGACTCAGGCCTCAGCCGGTGGGCACTCAACTCCGAGATGGTGGGCTGGGCTCCCTGGCTGCACCCCCTGGCTCTCCAACTATGCTGCACACACCTGTCCTTGGTCACCAGGAGTCTCCATTAAGACCGAGGGCAGAGAGAGGTGACTGGGCCCAGCCCCTGCCCTGACCAGAGCATCTTCACACAGGGAAGAAAAGCACAGTGACCAGGGACATGGTGAGCAAACATGACAATCACGGCAATGCTGTCATTGGGTTTGGTGTTCCCCAGGGAGCAGGTGACATTCAAGTCCCCATGGCATCCTGCTGAAGTGGGCGTGGCCAAGCCCCCACTTTCAAGTGGAGACACTCCTAGGGGGATGAAGGTCGTATCACACAGAGCTGCAGTGCAACTCAGACCCACTGTGTGCCAAGGGCAGCCTTGAGCGCTCTGTCACGCCTCTGAGTGACGCAGGGGATGTACTGCAAAGGCCTAGGGTGCAGACGCCTGTAGCTCTTTGAATCCTAACAGGGACCTTGTGGGGGGAAGAGCCTACTTGAGATTACACCAATTTCACACATGAAAAAGTAAAGGTTAACAAAGGTCAAGCGACTTACCAGGAGCCACACGGGCAGGCTCCATGGCTGCGCTCAGCTTTTGCTACTGTGAGTTCTGTTTAATTTTTACTTAACTGTGCTCTCTCAAGAACTGAAAAGAAAGTTCTTCAGAGGGCACTTCCTAAGAACAATGTGGGACGCACAAGCTATCAGGCTCCTGGGTAGGTCCCCAAACCTCCCTGCCCCCAGTAACCAGTGCAGCATAGAGGGAAAAGGGAAGGAGCCCCACGGAGGCCACCTTCTCCCACCGTGGAACTCTGTTCCACCCGAAGCCAGATGCAAGGCTAAGCGGGGTGGGCACAGAGCTGGCCCCTGCTTGAGAGAGCCCATGCTGTCATTTCCCCCCCTCAAAAACAGATAAACAGAATCTTTGTCCCCTGGAATGAACCAGAAGCCCTGCCCATTGGAAAGGATGGCGAGCCAGCCTACAGCCAGCCATCCTCCTGCCACAGCCCCCCCCCCCCCCCCCCCCCCCCCCCCCCCCGCCCACCAACAGCATGAAGACCTCATGGAGCTGGCGGGGGAGGGAGCTGAGAGCTGAGAACTCTACCTCCCAGCTGCTGTGATTGATTTCTGACTCTGTTGACATGGCTTCACCCTCTCTGTGATCTCTAAGGACAGACGTGGTGTCCTCGTCATCTCACTGCCTCCAGAGCGTGCCAGAGACCCCTATAAGAAACCCATGATCAATAAAGAAGGATTTCAACAAATGAATGAGTTTCACGGAGCCTTTGCCTCTGATGTTTGCAAGCCCGAAGAGCTCAATCTAGAAAATGACCCTTGCCAAAAACAACAGTCCCAGCCGCCCAGAGGAAGGGACCTCCTGAGCGTGGAGTGCAACTTTTCTGGACCCCTCGTAGGAATCAACCGTTCATCAAGGGGACATGTGGGCTCTTCGCATGCTAATGGGGTGCGTGCAAGACTGGTCTATCTTTAGACAGGAGAGGAACATACACAGGGTGAGTGTCTCCATCATAAATCACCCATAGCACTTACCCAGAACAACCTCTGAAAGCCAGGGAGGGGCCCCGTGTCAACACGAAGGCTCTGATTGCTGCACAGTGGAGCAGCACAGAGTGAGCTCCATCGGTGCTCCAGCCTCCCGCCCTGTGCCAGCGTATTATAAAAAGCATACATGCTGATATAGCATGCCTTTAAAATGATCAACATGACAGATGGCTGCTGCAGAAACACATCCTTTTTATAGGACTGATATTAATCAGAAGAGATCGACAGTTTTAATCTTTAATCTTTTAATTAAAAAAAGGACATGTCTCTAAAACGGAACCAGGCAAGTCCCGAGCATCTCGGAGTGCTCTCGAACAGTGGAAGGGCCCTGTTCCTCCAAACTGAACCACGGAGCTTGAATTTCCTGCCCTCGTTTATGTATGTTCACATGGCTGGCCAAAGAAGTGGTGGCAGGCTCTGGGGACCCTTGACTGGCCTCCATGACTGCCGTGCCAGGTGTCCTGGAGGGATCGCCTCGACTTCCCTTGATGGTGGTGTCTGAGCCTGTAAGGGAGTGGGACTATCCCCAAACACCCTGCTGGGAGGCACCCCTGCTGTAAAGCCGGGGGTGGGGGGTGGGGGGAAGTGATGGGTAAAGTGCCCATATCTGACTTTTGGAAACTTTAGAATTCTGGTCATGGACCAGGAGCCAGCATGATGGCCTGGTGACTATGGGCCACAGGGACAGGCCATCAGGATGCCTGAGATCACAGCCCCACCACTCTCCTCCCCGAGGATGGTGTGTGTGGAGTTTGGGGGACAAAGGGCACGTTTGTGGGTTTGCAAAAGCCCCCTCCACCCCCCGTTGTTGATCACGAGAACCTGGATTGTGCCTCTCCAGCTCTGTCATTTTGGAAACAGGACCCTGACTTGAACTCCATACACAGTCCACAGTGCTCCGGGGACCCTGATGTTGCCTTCCAGCTCCCAAGGTAGCAGGATAGATGGGCACGGACTCCCAGATCAGCCATGGAGGCTGCCTCTGGAATTTCATCCAGAAAGACTGGGGAGGCGGGGTGTAGGTATGGAGTTGCCAAGAACCATCTTTGCCTCCCCTCGGAGGTGGTGTGCCTGTGCACGAAGACCAAGTAGAGGTAACCGCTGCGACGTGGGACAGAGAACCAGCCCTTGGGCCGTCAGAGCACCTGGATCTAACTGTGCCAGAAGCTGGTTGAACCTGGATGCTCTTTTTTTTCCCTCTAACCAGTATGACTTAGATTTTGGTCACTTGCAGATAAAAAAAAATCCTTAAGAAACACCCACCCAGGGCTGGGGATGTGGCTCAAGCGGTAGTGCGCTCGCCTGGCATGCGTGCGGCCCGGGTTCGATCCTGAGCACCACATACCAACAAAGATGTTGTGTCCGCCGAGAACTAAAAAATAAAAATATTAAAAATTCTCTCTCTCTCTCTCTCTCCTCTCTCACTCAATTCTCTCTCTCTCTCTCCTCTCTCACTCTCTCTTAAAAAAAAAAGAAACACCCACCCAGAATAATATTGAACACATAATCATATATGTATACATACACATATATGTGCATGCACGTGTGTGTGTGTGTGTCTGTGACTTTCCTTATATGTTATAATGTAAACTTCCTGTTGGAAAGGATTGTTGAATCATTCACTCCTTCATCTCCACCTGGCACATAGTAGGTACTCAATGAATAACTGCCAACTGGAGAGAGAGTGAACTGCATTGAAAGCTCACAACAACTTTGCAAGAGAGGTATTCCTGCGAGGGAGGTACTCCTGCAAGTCAGGCATTGCCGCAGGCAAGCAAACTGAGGCTTGGTGAGGTTAATTGACAAGCCCCAAGGCCACAAGCTTAGTGCACACCGGAGCCAATACATCAACCTGGACCCGTTTGACTCCAAATTCTCTTTGCCACCTCTCTGACTGTTTAATTTAGTCGGCTGTTGACATGGCCTCGTTGGCAGCACAGAAAAGTCACTTGGTGACTAAGATGGAGTGGCCTCCAAGCTCCATGTAAAGGACACCAGGAGCATTTATATCAGGCATCCATCTCGAGGTCTCTCCCAATCAGCAGACGGTGCACACGCGCAGACGGCACCACGGGACAGCCGTGTTCAGGCCTGGGAATGGGTCCCCAGCCACCGAGCAAAACAAGCTTCTGTTTCTAAGTCTAACCAGAAACGTGTCCAAATTACTAGCGAGCTCCCCCTTGGCCCTCTCCCCTCCCACGGGAGCTTCCTCTTGTCCCTTGTGAAAATCATTACTTCAAAAATCCCCAGCGCCGCTGTCCATGTGGACGCACACCTCTGGTTAGGTTCATGGCCAATTTCAACAAAGCTAATTTCTGCTTTGAAATACAGCACAGGGTTTGGGTGACCCACTGCCACCCACGTCACAGAGGCATTTGCTGGCAGAGACCTGCCACTGTCTAGCTCCGGAGAGCTCAAGGTAGAAGACCTGGGAGGAATCACTGGCTCAGCGGGGGGATGGCAAAGGGTCAGCTGGACACCCACCCAGGGACTTGAGTATCCGCCTGCAGGGGGTCCTGGGAGGGGCCTGGAGCCCAGCGATCATGAGGTTCCTCCAGCTCCTGCTGGCCTCTGACTTTCACTTGGGAGATCTGTCTAAACACTGTCCAATGCCATGGCGCCCACAGGGCGGGGAACACACTGAAGCCCCATCTTTTGAGCCAAATCACCTCCACGCGTGTATCCTGCTCTTCCCTTCTGCTGGGCACTTGTCCTTTCTGGCCCAGGGGACGCCTTCCGCTGCCTCCCAGGACCACTCCAATCCCACCTCTTCCTAACTCTAAGAAGCACCTGGCTGCTCCATCTCCGTGATTTCATTAGCATCCCTGAGCCGACACCCCAATCACAGGGGCAGGCGGGTGGCTAAGAGGGTGGCAGAAATCCCACACATCCAGCCCAATCACCACTATCTGGCTGACATTCTTTGTGACCTTGGGCTCATTCCCTTTCTCCAAGTGTAGACTTTAGGTTCTCCATAGGCAAAAGGAGAGCCACAAGGGGAGACTGCGACTCCTTCCCTGAGGCCCCGAGAGTGATCTGTATTTCTCATTCAGATATTTTTTTGGGGGGTGGGGGAGAGAAAGGGGGATTTCTTTTTTAGAAAGGTATTTTGGTGGTAACACTGATTATGTAAAACCCTCGGCAGGACCCAGGACAACACCCTGAAATCAAACACATAAATATTCCCACAGCAAAATATATGAATATTTACACTAACTGGAATAAAGAAAGTCTATAAATAACCGTACAGCATTTCAGGTCAAGCCTTGTTCTCAAATGAAATTTGGTGTGAAACTTGAAAAAGGTCTGATTTTTTTCAGAGCTTATGGGGACTTAGAATTACAGGTGAGGGGTGGCAGACCACTGCTACCCAACTTGAAAATGCGTGGAGATGATCCTTCTCCTTGGTTAGCTGCTCTCCGTGATACCATCACTCCCTCTGGCCAGCTTCAAGTAGCAGTACAGCCTGGGGTTTGGGTGCTGCTGCTTCTACTGGGCTGCAAGCCCACAGGTCAGCAGCTGTGGCCGGGATCCAGGAGCCTAGCACAGTGCCTGAGGTCAAAGGAAGTGTGTGGCAAACAGAAAACCAAGTGAACAATGTGGCTCCACCCTCTGCCCTCCAGCCAGGAAAATCATCTTCCTTAAGATGAGGATGAAACAACCCTTTGAGTGGCAGGAAGAGTGACTAGCCAGGAGCGGTGGCAGACATCTAGACCGAGGTGTGCTGGGTCCCACATGGAACACACAGCCAAGGGCTCCTTAGACCCGAGTGCCAGTCAAGCAGACGGTGAGGTCTGAAGCCATTGTTTTGGCAGTGTGTGACCATGACCCATGGCTTTGGAAGTGCTCTTGGCAGGTTTGGAGCTCCAGAATGACTTTGGCAATGGCCTTGACCTCCTGGGTGAGCAGGTCAGATGATTTGCTAATCACTGAAGATATCGTGAGAAATTTAGACATAAGTAAAGAGCTCCGTGGAGCATGCACCAGGACTTCTTATTCAAGGACATCGGGTTGGGATCTGTTCACAGGGGGAGGGGAGGGGAGGACCTCATGCTTTTGCAAAATTCTTGATCGTGCCACTCATTTCCTCTTCCTTTTGGCCTCTTTGCACCCATGAAACAATCCAAACTGGCTCAGCTCAATCCTCTGAATTCATCCCACGATTATCTCAACAGCTAGCTGGATAAACAATTTGGCTACATATATCCAACAAGTTAAGACACAGAATAATGGCGGTGGGGAATTCAATACGGTAGAGTCTGTTTTCCCTGGATGATGGCAAGTAGGGTCCATGGTAACCACCAAACCTACGCTACGAACACACCTAGGGAAAGAGTCTGTATGAGCAACCTCCCTGGAACCATCAGGAAACTCCTCCTCTGCCATCTTGGCAGGGCTAAGTAGGTACTTGCTCAAAACTTGGTGAGACCTCCAGAGGTACCTCAAAGTCAGACACAACAGCCCTTCCAAGTGTCCAGGGTCACTCTGCTCCCACGTCTCCAGGCTTGGGGCCATCTCCGCCACAGGTGGAGCACACACTCTTTATTTTGATCACTTTCATGTCTTGCTGGTGACATGGCTCAGGGGCTGAGAGTGCCTTGATTCCCTTCAGGAAGGCCTGGCATCTTGAGTTGGGGAGAAACCAGCAAGGTCAAGGAGGTGGTGGGTAAGCTGTTGGAGTGGCCCGCAGGCAGAGCAGCGGGCATGAGGGGGATATGAAAGCCGAGTGCCTGTCATGGCTACAGCTCTCTTTCCCTTGGCATCTCCTCCTCCACTTGCAAACATAACTGTAGTGGGGGATGCCAGAGGGTACACAACATGGCTGTCTCAGCAAGCCAGAAATCCAGCCAGTGTCCCTCTGGACACAGCCTCTCTGTGGGTGCCAGAGGGGAACAGGGAAGCCACATGAAGCATGTCCCCCTGTGGGTCTGGAGGGTCCTCACTCAACTGCTCCCCTGACTCACGGGCCACTGGTGAGAGCGCCATTGGCTGAGAAAATAAAGAGGACAAGGGCTGAGATTTGCAAGTAAAATCACTTGTTCCAACCCAAAGTCACTGGATATGTTTCCCAAACGCTTCCTGCAAAGGGAAAAGAAACAGGGCCTCCCCAATTTCTTAGCTGGCCCCTGCGTCTTCTCATCTATCACTGGGGTAATATGTCCAGAGTGGCATTTCGTCATGACAGCAACATTCCAGCAAATCGATAGTTATTTAATTCCCAACAAGCTCTCGAGTCCATTAAACCTGATTACATTCACCCATTTCAGTGGGTGCCGTTATTTTTCCTACACCGGCACTTAATCCATAACAGGAACTTATGAGAACTTTCAGGAGCAATTTCAGCATCAATCAGCAGAGAGTGAGCAGCACGATTTGCCTGTGATTATTTATCGGCTGGGGCGGCAGAGGGTCTGACAAACCTCCAAAGCTGACCTTCACCCCAAGTTTGCAATAGAAGCAAAAGGCCTGCTGTTGGCTTTCCCTCTCCGTCAAGTCCGGAAACACAGTCCTGCCCCCCTGGCCTGCCCGTGCCAGGAAGGACGGAGCCCTGTCCCTGCTGACTGCCAGGGGCCATCTTGTGGTGGCCTGTCTACCTATATGTGGAAGACAGAAGCCACCAAATGGAGCAAAGGCCACACATCCAGGGTGACAGAAGGTTTTGCTGTTCTTCAGAATCACCCTGAACAGCTCTAATCACCCGGACTCTCTAGTTCCTAAACGTCACAGCAAAGGAGTTGGAAGAGGAGAATGAAATAGAATTTGACCAGAATCCTCCCCAGAAATTTGAATTAAAGCGTAAGAGTGTTGCAGAATTTTCAAACACAGGGTTTTGGCGTGCAGAGTGAATGGGAAGGGACGCACTAAATATGTTTTTTTTTTCCTTCCCATGGAAAGAAGATGCAGAACTGATCACCAAGAGGTGACCATTCTCCATGAGCAATAGTGAAAGTCACCTGACTGGCCACCACCGCCAGGCTCTGCAGTCGCCAGCTTCCCAGAGAAGCTGGACGTCCCCCGGGGGCAGTGCAGACAGCACACAGGTGGACTCGGGGCGAGGGAGAGAACGATGCCGCAGATGACCCTGTCCACACAGCAGTGCCCGCCTCGACACCAGCACCGGTCCCCACCCTCCTCCGTCCTGCCATCGTTAAGATGCGAACAGCTGGTGTGGGGTTCCTAGCACCACCTCCAAGTGCCTGAAGGAACCAGCAACGGGGTGTCCCTGCTTGACTCAGCGCCACCACCCAAATTCAGGGTGTGCGGCGGGGAGGGGGGCTTTCTCTGAAAACAGACAGCCCATCGGGGGCGACCCAGGAATTGCGGCCTGCTGGACACTCCCTTCATTTCCTGGGCCACAACTCTTCACCGTGTCACCTCATGATAAGTCACTCCGCCTCGTGATCTGCTCGGGGAGACTGAGCCCCTCGGAAAGCTGGGAAGGAGCGCAGATCTTGTGCCCTGTGGTCAACCTCCCAAAGCCAAGGCATGAATGTTAAACAGCAGTCAGATCAATACAAGCAAATATAGCTCAACTACACCATTTATTCAGCCATGAGAGATGTCAATAGCCAGATTAGGGTGATCCATCTTTTAGATTTCCTACTGTCTCCTCACTGACTACACGAGGGCTTTTTCCTGTATTAAAAGTGTTTGCTTTCTCAACCATAAAAATTCCAATTATTACTCTGAGCGCGCTGGAGTTAAGTCGCTGGCTGGCAGAGACCTTGCGTTACCTGAATGGGTCCAGGGAAGTAGGGTGCTGCGGGCAGGATCATGGGCACACCGTAGGAATGCAGGAGGACCCCTGGAGACGCCAACATTCTTACACGCAGTGCCAGTCCCTCTGAGGCTCAACGCATCAATGAGAGGTGGGGGGGATCTAGGGACCCAACTTCTTCCCAACTACAGAGCCGGGAGCCAAACGGCTTCTGTCAGGAGCCAAGCGCTCGTCAGGCCGAGAGGGGAAAGAAAGAAAGTCCGCATCAGCAACTCTGGATGTGAAAGTCTTCTTCCCAGACCACGAAGAGACGCGGCAGCTGCAAAGTTGAAGCCACCGAAATGGAAAGGGCTATTTTGGGCACAGCTTGCCCAACGCGCTAACCAAACCCTCTCCGCTAATTTAGTTCTCGGAGAGAGCAGGAGAGAAAGAGGGGACCGGCCCTGAGACCACGCTCTCGGCCCACGGGGTTTGGCCCAGAGGCCAGCACCGGAGTCCCCTGGGAGCTTGGAAGTGGGAGACGTGAGCTCCCGTGCTTATCAGCGGCCACCGAGAACCAGGATCCAGAGGAAGTTACTGGGCAGCCCGGCAGAAACCGACCCAGACATGTTCAGCCTCTGTTCTCCCTCTTGCTCTCTCTGATTTCCATTCTAAAGGGGCGATTTGTAAATAATACAATAATACTGGCAGCTCATATTTGCACAGGGTGGGCGATGTGCAGAGAAGGAGCAGACTCCTGACACGTCCTGCCATGTCCTTCCCAGGTCCGGTGGCAGTCAGTGCTCTTCCATGTCCTTCCCAGGACCGGTGGCAGTCAGTGCTCTTCCTGGGACCCGGGGAATGGGAAGGAAACCAGCCTCGAGCTGGCTGTGGGGTCACTGAGGGCGTACAGCTTGGGGGAGCGGTGCTGGGCCGGGACCTGAACGCATTCCCAGGTAGGACCCCCCCCCCCCAGACACTGTATTCACTACTGTATTTTATGCTGTGATAGAATTTCACATGCTCCCCACTTTCTCGTATTTTAAAGACAATCTTTATTCTGAAATGTCAACTGTGATACATACATTTGCAATATATTAATGACAGTTGTTTCCCTGTCCTCCGAGATTCAAGGTGTATCCAATGTGTAACAAAACGGTAGATGATAAATACAGTGAAGAAAATTTGAAATATCTTTCTAGTGTCAAAAAACACCCAAAGGATCATCGGGGATGTGCTATGTGGTGGTAGATTATTCCCACGGGATATACAAACTGGTTCAAGGCTGACACAAGTGTCCCACTTACTAGCTGTGTGATCTTGCACAAGTTATTTAGCTTCTCTGAACTCCAGTTTCCTCATTTGGAAAATGGAGATAATAAAGGTCCCTCCTTCATAAGGTTGTGTGATAATTACAGAAACTCGCTGTCACTATATGGCAGCTGTGCAAGACAGGGGGCTAGGAGCTGTTCTTGCTGTATATTCCCTGTTCTTCTCCTGATGCTCGGTGTAGACACATCTTTTGACTTCAGACTGAAGGCTCAGATGACATTAAAGTGTCACTCTTCTAATCTTATCCCAGAAAAGCATGTGGGCACCTTCAGAGTATACAACTTGGAGAGCTGTAATATAAGATTCTGATGAAGTACATCCCCTTCTGTGGCAGCCCAGGCCCAAGGAGCACAGAAAATCACCTTGGACTAAATATCCACTTGGCCCCTTCCACCTATCTCACTGCACCCGCCACATAACACAGATTTTGTCAGCACAGCGGAGGGTGGGGGGAGCGTCGGACGCGGCCAAACACGTTCAACAATCGGCTTTTTCTAAATCCAAATGTCAATTCTTCCACTCTGAGATGGCCAAGGTGTTTTTACACTACACTAATTTTAGTTGCTTGATGTAGCTGCATAATCACATCCCTAGATAACGACAGTGGACAGGGTTTGGCAGAGAATTCAATTATTTAGGGCTGAGCTTGGGCCATCTTGACAAGGTTCTCTGTAATTGATTCTCCTGCGCCGAGTGCCCACGCCACACAGCTCAGAGGCTCGGGAACAGCTGTGAGCTGACCCCTCTTACTCAACAGCCCGATACCGTTGCTAACTTTAGCTGTGGAGTATGACTTTCAACACCGCATTTCTGAGAAGTTACCAGAGAGACAGAAGCAGTGGCATGATATGGGCGTGTTTTCTAATCTGCTCCCTTTGGTAGCCACAGGCGGGGAGGGCTTCAGTGAGTTAGGTGAGGCCGGGGCAGTTGCATGTTGACTTTTCAGTGCTATAACGGGAAAGAACATGGGTCCTGGGGCAGGAAGCTTGCTCTAATCCCGTGGGCTCTCAGCTTCCCAAGAACAGAAATGACGAGGCCCATTTGTTGTTCACCAAGAGTGGTCAGAGAGCCATCATGTTGGGGTGTTTGGGGCAGATCATTTATGTACACGTGTACACACAGTTTTACTGAAGAGCCTGCTGATCAATTCAGATAGAACATGGAGTTACATGACACTCAAATAAGCATGCTTTCCAAATAAGCATCTTCTTTCCCCCTCCTGAAACCAAGGGTTGTCTGGTGGTTCTTTTCACTTTGCCTGCTAGGAAGCTCAGAGTCCAATGAGAGGCTCCCATTCTGTCCACTGTGTTGGCCTTCACCGTCTGCATATTTGTAACCTTGTCTTCATACTCCTGTCACCTCCAGTCTCAACCACAGGCACCCAATTTTCTATTTATATGTTATTGACCTATAAGGTTGAACTATTTATATTTTTGAAAATGCATTGAATGTATCCTTGCTCTAAAACCAGGACAAATAATAAGGCATATCAATAAATAACCACCACTGATCGAAACCTCTTGTTCCTGACAGTAGGGGCCTGTTCTCTCCAATGGGATGCACCTGGTAGTACCGGGCTGGAGTGTGTTTCTTCCTGAATCTTCTGGGGAGTCTCTGCTCCCCAGGAGCTGGTACCCAGGGCCAAGGGCTGGCTACCCAACAGGCAGTTCCAAGCTCATGGTATGTTGAAGGAATTTAAAACTGTCAAAATGTGGAGGAAATAGTAAGGTGGGAGGAGAGAGTGGTATTTCTGGTCGTGACAAGGCCGTGCTGAGTTCAAACCGAGGCTCAGGTCCGGTGACCGGCTCCGGCTGTCATGGGCAGGTGGCAAGGTTTCCTATGTAAGCTGTGGACACTCTCAGTGGGCAGCTCTCCGCCGGTCGCCAGGCAGGAGCCCTGCCGGGCAGGCTGTGGGAGAACCCCTGGGCGACGCGTTCCCGGTACTTGACGAACGGTCGTGGGAAACTCAAACACCCTAGCTTTTTTTTTTTTCAATCCTTTTTATAGAACACTAGATATTCTTTTCATTTTTTTCAAGCACCTAGAAGCATAACACGCACTCTTAGCTCGAGGGTCCTACAGAAACGGGCGATGGTCTCGGTGTGGCTCCCCGCCTGTGGCTCTCGGCCTCTCCTGGCCCCGACCTCTCATCCAGGAAGTCAGAGTCCAGGTTGGGCAGCACAGGTCCTTCTTCCCCTTCCTCTGCCTCGTGACCTGTTTCTCCTCTTCCCCAGGGTTCCCTGGGCCAGAATCGCATGGAGGGCTTGATGGATGGATGGATGGATGGATGGATGGATGATGACTCATCGAACAGGGGACAGTTCAGTCTCTTCCCTCCCCATCCTTCCCACCTTCCATGGCAATGCTCTGCTCTAGAGCTTCCTCCTCTGGCTCCCAGATCCTGCCTCTGCGCCCACCTCCAGAGCCCACACAAGGATGCCTCTGGCCATGGCAGCCCCTTCGGAGTGGTGGCCACCAGGGAACTAGACGTCTATGTCAGAGAAGGAAAGAGGCCAGGGACAGAATTGTTGGCAGGAGAAGAGACAGGGATCATCCAGGGAAGACACCACCTCCCCATCCATGGTCTAGGGTACCAACTGCAGCCTGGGGGACCAGGTCCAGGCCATGGGAGGCCACTGTGATGTTGGGTCTTTCCAGTGAGAGGAAGGGCTAGGCCTTTAATTCCCTCCCTGTCAAATTCGGATCCGCCATGTCTCCTGGACGGCCTGGCACACCTGGGCCTGCTGGGCCCCACGTCCTGTCCAACGCCCCACCAGGTCTAGAGAGGAGGTGCCGTGCCCACCGAGCAGGAGTCTGTCACAGTCCTCATCCTTCTTCAGCATCCCATCATTCTTCCTGGAAAGAAGCTGAGCATCGGTCATCACGGGCGACCAGGAAATCAAAATGGAGTCCGACCCGACCTCCAGGTTTAATTTTAATTGCACTTTTTAACCTTTCGGACATCGACGGCATTGATCTCATCATGCAGATTCAGAGGTGATCAAATCACCCACACGACCCTGTTTCCAGGCAAAGTTGGGTGATGGTGAACCTCCGGGGGCGCCCAGGATATTCTGCAGGGCTACCGTTCAGATTCGTCCTCAGCCAGTGGCCAAGGGCACACTTGTGTGCAAACCACACTGGCCAGGGGCCTTTGCCGAGCACCTCTGTGAACCAGTTCCCTTCCAACTTGCTGGCGAAGCAAAAATGCCCTCCTTCCCCGCCCCCGCCTCCCTTCCTTCAGGGCCAACCTTGGGGGCATAAGTCAAAGGTCAGATCTCTGCAAAGCCTTTGCCACTGCGGACTGCACCACCCTCTTGTCCCAAGTCCTTCCGGTATTTTGTTAGCTCCAGGTCTGCTCCCGTGGGATCAGGGTCCTGGAAGCTGGTCGCTCCTTCAAGAAGGCAGGTGGACCCCAGCGCAGAAGCAGGGCAGCCATTGCCATGAACCTCCCAAGGTGACCGTGTAGGAAAGCATGAGCGACAGCCAAGAGCCACCTGTATCTCCAAGGCACAGAAAAAGCGTGAGGTTTGAAGTTGGAGAGGTTGGCTTGGATCGGCTCGCTCTCCCTTTCCCATGTCTGGCGTCCTCAGGATGACGTGCTCAGCCTGAAGCCCTCATCCCCACTGGAGTGACTCGGAACAGCACCTGGACCTGCTCACAGGTGCGTGGTGGCGGTGAAATGACAAGCTGCATGTGGGCGTCCCTGGCACTTGGAAGGTATTCAAAAAGAGTTGGTTTATTTTATTTCCTCCTTCAGGGTGTCTGTCATGTACCTCTACGATCAGGCTCTCACCTCTGCTCCTTGGTCAGTCTCAGGCTCCCACCGACGCCTGCCCTGAGGTCTCCCTTGGGATGCACACGCGGCTCTTCCCCACGTGATCATGTCCATGGACATTCACACCCTTCTGCCAGCAGCTCCCCACCTTCTTCAGCACATATGGTCTGCCAAGATCCCGAGCTATCAATCACGCCTTGACCCAGGATAGTCAAGACCTGCAATCACGCCTTGACCCAGGATAGTCAAGACCTGACTGGTGTTTACAGCCAGGTCAGTTTCCATCTCTCCTCCCCCATCACCTCCCCCATCACCTCCCATCACCTCCTCCATCACCTCCTCCATCACCTCCCCCATCACTTCCTCCACCACTTGGTTGTCCCGTCTTTCTCCCAGGACTGGGCACAGACCAGATGCTCATGAGTACTTGAGATGACCTTTCACCTACAGGACCTGATGGAAGTTCAGGGGCGGCCAAGTCACCTGATCAGGGTTAAATAAGAAAATGCCTGCCGTGCCCATTACCAAGAAGCAGATCTCTCTCTAACCAGTTCCGACACCTGCTAAATCTTCAAGAATCATCAGGCCAATGCAGCAGCACCACCCCAAATTACTAAATACCACGCAGCCCTGGGCACGCGCTCCAACTCCATCCTACTGGACAAGGACGCGGTAGGGAAGAGGTTGGCCTCGCAGGTGTCTTGAAAGGCTGGTCCTTTGAGATGTCACCTGAGGGTTACATTCTTGAATGAGCATTCCCAGGCAGGAAGGCAGGCTCCAAGAGAGCAGGCAGCTCAGCTTGGTCCCGAGACACAATGACATCAACCTGATCACGAGAAGGCAGGTGTAGGAAGCGCTTCCCCAGGCTGCACAGGTGGACACACCGGGCCATCAACCAGACCATCCTCTAGTTACGCCACCCCCACTGGAATCCTCAGTGGGGAGCCGTCCAGGCAGGAAAGCCCCTGGAAGAGAAGCTGGCTCAGCAGCCCAGCAGGGACCCCTGTCAGTTCATACACATGTGTGAATTGGCACATGGCAACCTTGCCAGGACGGCGAGTGCTGACGAAGCATTACTATTCTTGTTGCGTTACTACCCTCTCAAGGACCACGCCTGATCCCCTGGCTGGAGTCACCATAGCAGAGCAAAGAGATCACATTCTGCCTACATGGAAAGTCCGGTTTCCACCAAGTACTAGCTGTGTGTTCTCCTGCACATTACTCAACCTCTCTGTGCCTTGGAGTTATGACTTGTAAAATCAGAGTCTGGTCCGTGATGATAAATTATGGTCCAGTGAGTTAAACGAAGGACAGCTCATGCCCATCGTCAGTGACAAACGAATCAGCAGCAGCTGGGGCATCAAGATGGGAATATCAAACTCTTCCTCCTTATAAACTCTGATTGGTTAAATGAAATCGTGCCTCCAGATACAACTTTGGAGGCGACTTCCTGTTGGAGAGCATGTCTCCTTTCTCCATGTTCCAAATCCCACACTTAAGCACAGGTGCTGAAGCAGGAAACAGGTGTGTGGGCTCTGGGCGTGGAAAGTGAACTCTAGAGACCAGACTTCGAAATCCAAGTCCATGGGACGGATCGTGGGGAGGAAGCTGGTGCCTTTCCAACGGCAGAAACCCAAAGGATCCGGGACACTGTGTCACCCTACCCAGAAGGACTGTCCCACCTCCAAAACCGGTTATAAAAATGCCCAAAGAAAATTCCAGTAGGTTTTGTAAGTGAGGAGGCTGCTGATTATCATTAGAAACCCGAGCCCCCATGGTCCAGGAGGCACGCGGCTCCTCTGGGTTCATTAAGTGCTTCTTGACCTGATTCTCCTCTGAAAGCCAGACTGACTGGCTGAATGAGCAAATCTAAGAATATCAACCTGCACATCACCTCTGCTGAGAGAGGCAATGCTTCAGGAGCCGACCTCTGACCTGTCTGGGGAGGGATGGCGACGGGGGCTGAGAATTAGTTGACCTTGCGTGAGGCCGGTGGGTCCTCCCGGAGGACTCTCAGAATGGGAGATGAATAATGGCTGCTCCCTGCAACCTCCTTTGTGTTCCTTGGCCTCTCTGGCCCTCTGGGCTGCAGGTGCCTGTTGAAGCTGGCACAGAGGGCACTCCAAACAGCACGTGCCTCCGGGACGGGGAATGGAGCCTTTCTGTCCAGACCCCAGGCCGCTGCTAAAGGGCTGAGCCACGTGAGCTCCGAGTGCATTGTCTTCTGCTTAGGCCTGGAGTGCCCGGCGGCGGCTCCCCAGGCAGAGCTGCGCAGGAGAGGCCTCATTAGAGCCTTCACTGCAACAGAACTCCACAGTCAAATAAGTTGGAGAGGGTTAGCTTGTTTCCGCCCTCTTGGAGACTCGGGATGGTGATTAGGATATAAAAGCATCTGGGAAATGCCACTGGAAGAAAAAGTGACCTTGTTTGATCCAAACTTTCTGAACTGGATGACTGACATGCCATCCATCCTTCCATCCACCCATCCATTCACCCACTCATTCCCCTCTCTATTCGTTCATCTAACCATTCACCCATGTATCCACTGATCTATCCAGGTATTCATTCACTCAGCTATTAACCCATGCACCTATCCAACCATGCATCTAACCATCCAACTATCTATCCACTTATTCATCCACTCATCCATCCACCCATTGACCCAACCATCCATCTATCTATTCAGCCAGCCATGCAGCCATTCATCCATCCATCCATCCATCCATTGACCCAACCATCCATCTATTCATCTACATACTCATTAATCAATCTATCCATCATTCATCCATCCATCCACTCATCAATTTACCCAACCTTCCATCTCTATCCATCTGTGCACTCATTTATCCATTGACCCAACCATCCATCTATCTATCCATCCAGCCAGCCAGCCATTCATTCATCCATCCATCCATCCATTGACCCAGCCATCCATCTGTCTATCCATCTGCATACTCATTCATCAATCTATCCATCATCCATCCATCCACTCATCCATTCACCCAACCTCTGTCTATCCATCTGTGCACTCATTCAACCATCCATCCATCATCCATCCATCCATTTACCCAACCATCTGTCTATCCATCTATGCATTCATCCATCCATCTATCCATCATCCATCCATCCATCCACTCATCCATCCATCCACACATCCATCCATCCACCTATCCATTCATCCACTTATCCACCACTCATCCATCCACATATCCATCCATCTGCCTATCCATTCATCCACTCATCCATCCATTTATCCACTGATTCATCCACTCATCCATCCATCTATCCACTCATCCATCCACCCATCCACTCATCCATCCATCCGTCCATCCATCTACTCACTCGCCCATTCATCCATCTATCTGTCAATTTCACCATCTATCTGACTATCTGGTCATGAAGAATTACACT
This sequence comes from Spermophilus citellus, assembly GCF_964194105.1. NCBI lineage: Eukaryota > Metazoa > Chordata > Mammalia > Rodentia > Sciuridae > Spermophilus > Spermophilus citellus. The sequence continues at coordinate 37,917,969 of NC_138187.1, forward strand.
CGAGTCCAGCTCTGGGATGATTTGTTTTTTCTCTTCTTTCTTTCCTCCTACTTCTTATCACGGCTGCCACCACTTGTTCAATGCAGGGCATGTGCCAGGCTCTGCCCTAATCCCACCTCTCTACTCTTTCAGTTTGAGCCTTTTGCTCCTACAGAGTAGATCCTACTAAGTTTATGATATTACCAAGAAGAAAACAAAGGCCCCGAGAGGGGATGTGCCCTGGCCACGGCCAGACAGCCACCTGGGGCAGAGCTGTGGCTTGAGCCAAGACCCCCTCTTGTGGGCTACTGAGAGGAGCCTTTCTGGCATGTGACACTGACTACCTACTATGAGAAAGGTTGGCCTGGGCCACACTCGAGCTGAGTGGCCTCTAATGTCCTTGTCCCTCAACTCCTCACTCAGCGTCCACCATTGTCATGGTGATCGGCGGCCACAGACTGTAAAAGCAAAGGGAGCAGAAGAAGGAGAAGACTCCGAGGCCTAGAGGAAAGCGGACCGAGGCCACCTTCCAAGCCTCCAGGGAGTGGGGACCCTGCCCCTGGAGACGCCCTCATCCTGGGGGAACCAAGGGTGGACGGTCAGGAGGATGGCTGAGGAGGTCATCCTTCGTCCTTTCTTTGTGATGCTGAGGCACAGACTGGCCTCCAGGGCTGGACCGACCTCGACTTCCCCTGATTAATACCTCTTCTCAGGGTCAAGCTGTGGTTCTTGGTTTTTACTTTTTGATGCGTGGACCACTTTGACACTTCCCCCTCATCCCAGAAGAGCTGTGTCCATTCCCACAATTTTCCATATCCCTATAGGAAGTGCTGGGTCCTTCTGAGACCCATCGGTGGCCCCCTGGAGGGACCTTGGAGCTGCTCTCAGCATCTGAAGCCTGCAGCCAGTGTGCATTCTGATAAAGGAACACGGGGCAGAGTCAGAGTCGCTGCCTTAACAGGTCCGATGGCCATTCTCACGGGACACCCAGTGACGCGCTGACCGGCCTGGACGCTGAGGTGCTTGCCACTCAGAGGGCACTCCTCACGGCTTGGCAGGGGACACGATTCTGAGGTAGCCAGAGGGCCACATCTTGAGGAGGTGCCCAGGCATTCTGGATCACAGAACCAAGGCCGTCGCCGAGAGTCCGAAACCACAGCCTTGGCCCCCTTATCCACGCGTATACGGTCACCCACAGCAGCATGCGGCTGCTCTCGACCTGAGCTCTCCCTCCAGCTCCAGGCCAGGAAACAGACACTGTCCGGCCGCAAGCAGGCACCAGGCAGGACAGGAAACCCACCCAATAGCACTTGGGGGGAACAGGAGGTGGAATACACTTGGGCTCTCTGCAGCTGGGCCTCACAGACCAGACAGAGAAGCAAGGGGCCCAGGACCACGCCAGGCTGCACAGCTAAGCTGTCCATCTGAGGATTAGCCAAGGAGCTGACCCTGCAAGATGGTTTCCCCAGGATGTCATGGCCAGGCAGCTGGTGGCCACAGCGGGCCTGTGACAGGTGGGATTTTCAACTTCCCAGATTAGCAGTGTCCTTCTGGGACACTGTGGGGACATCAAAAGCAGAACCTCCCTGAGTGACCTCATTTCCTTGATGACTCTTACACTCAGTCTATTTTTAAATATTTTTTCAACTACAGAGACCATGTATTATTGGCCAGGCAACTTCTAGCCTCTTTGAGTATGGACTCATTTTCCTAACAACACTATAAGGTAAATGCTCTTTCCACCCTCACAGAACTTGGGGAAGCTGAAACACAGAGAGGTCACACAACTTTCCCAAGGTCACACAGATCACACGACCTGGTGAATCTGTCTCTAGAGCCCCTGCCCCATGGCCTCTCCAGGAAATACATGATTTTTAATCCACTTCACCCAGTCTCTAATTTACTAGTAAAACTTAAATTAAAAAAAAAAATAGCAGGGCTATACCATCCTGGCTAACAATGCAGGGATCGGAGCCATATCTAGTTTGAGAACAAGTTCTGGCTCTAACCATTCCGGACTGTGTGGCCCTGGGCAAGTGACTTAACCTTCCTGAATATCAGTTGATTCTCTTATAAACCGAGGGTCGCATGCCTTCCCTCACAGGCTTACTGGGGGGAGTGTTCTAGATCATGTCACACCACACTTAACATTTCGTGGACTGAAGTCTATCTGAAGTGCTGGTGTTCAGTGTTTTTGTCTTTGAGTGACCGCGTCTATTCCTAACCTGGCCGGAATACCGGCACTTCAGTTGACCCCCAAGTCTCCTGCTTTCATCAATAAGTAAATAATAATTAAATCCCCACTTTGGTCTATTTTGTTAACAAACACTTTTCTGGAATTTGCTGTGTGCCAAAGCTTCCCTTAAAAGCCTTTGATTTATTTCTTTATTTGGGGGTTACTAGGGATCACACCCATGGCCTCACATATGCCAGGCGAGCACTTTGCCATCAATCTATGTCCCCAGCCAGCCATCACCACCCCTTTTATTTAGAGACAAGGTCCCAGTCAATTATCCAGGCTGGCCTTGAATCTGGGATCCTCCTGCCTCAGCCTCCTAAGTAGCAGGGAGGACAGGTGTGTGCCCAGTGCCTGGCTCACCTCAGGGATTCTGACCCATTTCGTGTTTTAATGATCCCAGGACCTGGGCCTCTCTCCAGCAGCCCCTTCCTTCGGATGAGCCCACTGAACGTGAGGGATGACATCTCACGGCTGCCTGAGTGGCAGATCCAACAGCCGCAGCCCTACCTGTCTGCTTCCAGGTCCTGATTCCTCTCCTCGGCAGGCTTTCCATGTCTGAGGATATCAATTTGCCGAGGGAGGAATCCTGGAAATCTACTAAGGAGCTGCCACCAACGCTGAGGTGCCCATGTGATAAACCTCGCCTTCGTACTAAAACTCCTGAGTCCCCAGAAAAGCCTCGTGGGCGGAGAACGAGAATCCCAAAATATCCTTCTAGAGAAACCCCACTGCTGCGGAGCCGGGCCAAGTAGACAGCAGCCTCTCCAGACCATCCTGAGACCCAGACACCAACACAGACCCGGAGTCAACCCACCACAGTCCGTGGCTTCTTTAAATAATGCTTGGCAGGGGGAGACGTCTGTCCCTTCTACAAATGCTCCTGATCGCACCGGGATCGGATCAAAGCCCCACAGACGCGTGTGTGGAAACACCACAGTCCGACCCACTAACGTGTGCGATTCCTAAAGGTTAACAGTGACGACCAAAAAGGAAGGGCTACTGTCCTAGGCCGGTGGGGTCCTGATTCTCCTGCCCACCAGCTCTCGGGGTGATCGGGCGAGCTCCACCAGCCAGCCTTCCAGAAAACACTCCCCCGCTCCCTTCCCTCTCCCCCAGCGACCTGGCACAGAGCTGGGGATTCGCAGATTCAGGAGGCCCTTCGTTTAAAGATCACCATGCCGGCCTCACCTCCTTGGAGACTCTTGGCTGGCCGCAGAGAAGAATGCTCCTTTAAGGACCAAAATAGAACAAAGGGACAGAAGGGAACTGAGGGTTTAAAATTAGGATGAAAAAAGGAAAAACAACACCCAACAAAGCCCGGCGCTGGCGTGGCTAGGTCCACCCATGGGGGCTCCCGTCTGGGCGGCTGATCCCCAGCCGTCTCTGCTCCCACTGGGACCCGGCGTTTGCCAACGCTATCTATCACCCTGTGCGTGGTGTGTCGTCTGCCCACCGTGTGGAGCACCCTCGGCGCGGTTTCTGTCATTACCAGGAGCCTTTGCGACGTCGCGCTGTGCCGGAGCTGAGGCTCGCCACACACCTGTGCTGCGCAGGTACGTGGAGAGGTGGGGGCGTCTGGCCGTGAGAGGAGGGTGGCCTTTCCTGTCTTCCTCAAAGAGCAAAATAAGAAAACAGAAGATGACCCCAAGCCATGAGATGCCCCCCATTACTTATAAGGCTGTTCCCTGTGCCAGCTTCTTACGTGACAAACATTGTCTATGTTCCTTTCTAAGTTTGTCTGTGACCACAAATGGTGCCCTGATTTGTTTCACAGTATGGGTTTATCTCATCTTCCTCATGACAGGATAAATACGGTTCCATGATGCAGAAAAGACAGTTAAAACAGAGGCCAGTGGCCTCCCTGAACCAAATCTGAAGCCGGGAGTCACGTGAAGCCACCACGCTGCGTTCTGACCCTCATCACTGTAGTCACTGAACGTCATCGCTGTCACCAGCACGCCATGTCCAGCGCCATCTGCCACTCCGTCATGACCACCATCACTACCATCAGCACCGTGGCCTCCACACCTCCGGGGCCTGCTCTGCCCCCATCTCCACTACCAGCAGCCAAAGTCCAGACATGCACAGGGCTCTTTCCCCCAGCTAGATAAACCACCGGGTGCCACACTCCTGAGGATGTCCTGCTGCCAACCCTGCAACTCCCTCTATCTCACAAACGTGGAACCCAGGCTTTGGAGAGGTCAGTGGACATGTCCCCAGAGCTAGGCCTACAGGGTTCACCAGGCGTCTAAGGCTTGAAGTCGGTTCAGCGTGACTGGAACAGGGTGCGCCTGGGCGAGGGGGAGGGCGAGAGGCGCTGCCCACCACCCGTGCGATCAGCTGGCTCCCCAGACCAGAAGGCTGCAGCCAGGACGTGGCGATGGCCCTTCTAGGCAAAGGCATAACTTGACGGATGAGGACGTCGACACTGGACAGTGTACCAACCAGCCGCCGCGGGGATTCCAAGTGACACTCAGGGAGCTGTGGCCAGACAGAGGCTGAAATCGGCCACTCCAGAGTCCCCCCGGGAAGCCCCAGGCAGCCCTTCCAATGTCCTCCCAGCGCAGCCTGCAGGGCCCGCCTTTGGGCAGACATTGGACTTGGGGATAAGTACCCGGCTTATTTCCCAAAACTTCCACTCCTGCTGTCCTGGGCATCTGCGTCAACCAAGTCCAGCCACCTTCACGTCACTGTCCTGACCCCTGGGGGCCTCACCTCGGGTGGCCCTCCTGTCTGTCCAACCTATTCCCAGCCAAGGTGGTCTTCTGAGCAGGCTCTGTGTGTCCACCTCCATCTCCCTCTTAAAGCCCCTCAGGGTTCTTACTGCCCCTCTGTTGTTCTCCCTGGAATGAGACCAGGACCTGTGGCCCTGGCCCACCACCGGCTCTCTGCCCATCCCTCACGGTGCCCCCGAGGCCACTGAGGCAGGCCCTGGGCACTGGGTACCCTTTGCCTTCCCCACCCTGATCTTTACTGCCTGCCGACCTCCCTGCCCTCAGCGTCTGGGTCACTTCTTCAGTGAGAGTGTCCCTCCCCTGGATGCAGCCTCAGTCCTCCCTGGGGCTGCTCTCCCTTCCCTTCAGAGCACCTGTCACACCTTGCCACGCACATTGACCTGCTGACCCCCTGCCTGTCTCCACCACGAACTTGGGACTCCACGGGGGGGGGGGGGGGGGCGGACGTGGCTTCGTGGCCCATGTATCCTTCGTGACGAACCCAGTTGGAGACCCAGCAGAGGCTAAATCAATATGTGCTGAATGAATGAGTGACTTAATGACTAGCCAGGGACTTCAGTGACAAGGCCAGGTTTGAGGTGACTTCCTCATCGGATGTCACCTGTTCTGAGCTAGACGGCTGCCTCCACCTCTCCTAAATAGATGGCACAGCCTAGGGAACACTGTTCAAAGGGGAGAAAAGACAGCACTTCTCTGACAGCATCAGATCAGCCCTCAAACGTCCTCCTCATGAAAAGCAGATAGTTGTCTTATATAATATAGAAATTGCAGGCTCGAATTAAAAGACTTTCTTATTTTAGAAAGTTGTTCTTTTTTTCTGATTTAAAAAAAAAAGTGTGGAGGGGAGAGGATCTGTCCCTTATATTAACACATCGTCTTTCTGGCATGGTACACCATTAAGGAGGAAATGTGATTTGATTTTATGTTGGAAATTGATATTTTTCCCAGAGCCAAGAAACCCTATCAGAAGAAAGCGCTGTTTATTTGGGTGAATCACCAGCTTTGCAGAAATCCCAAGTGCTAAATGCATAATGAGTCTTTACAAAATACCATAATATGGGTTCGGCTGGTTTCTCTGTTTTGGGTTTGAAAAATAGATTGTTTAATAACCCATCAAAGCTATATGTAAACCAAGTAAACAATGGAGCAGATGTTGACGGCTGTCTTGTGCCTCGTAGACATAATTAAAGACAATGAGACACTCACGGATTCACATAATAGGGGACAAATGCAAACACGGGATTCTGTACAATGTGAATGTAAACTGCCTTTTGCAGGACACCTGCTCTGTGGGTCCACAACACTGGATCCTATTTCCTGTGATAAAAAAATTCTGTAACATCCTTAATTTGCTTATGTCAACGTTCACGCTACTCTTCACTTTTCAGAGAGACGTTGTCAAAGGCAGTCTTTCCCCCGGATGTGTGTTTCCCTTTCATGACTGGATGGTTTCAAAAAAACTACTTTTTATTTTTGCCCGAGCATAGAGGTTAATCAGAACCAGTTAGGCCCAACCTGGACATTTTTAAAGAAAATTCAAGCCCCAGTTGGGGTGTAGGGGGCTTTATTCATGCATCTTTGCATTTAATATAAGAATTTGCACTTAGCAATTCAACTAAATGGATATGTTCATTTCCTAAAAGCCTGACTTTTTTTTTTTTAAGTAAGAGCATTTCCTTTCCTAAAATCATCTTAAACAAAAATAATCCTGCTGGATAGAATATTCAAAGTATCATTCTAATTTCCTAAACATTTCTTGTTTTTCCCCTGCAACCTCCTACTCAGTCTTCTGTTAGTTTTCAGCTCCCAGTCCTATAGGGAAAGAAAAAATACAACCTCACACGGAATGAAACACATGACATGATTAAGAGAACACGGGCGCCATCCAAAATCAAAACAGAACACCAGCTTCTCTCTGCAGATACCCTGAAAGAGGGATTGAGGACTTCAAATAAAGCATAGGGTGAGATCATTTTTTTTCCCTTCCAATTAGGAAAATAAATAAATAAGTCCACCTGAGGCTAAGACCAGAGCTGTATGTGGTTTACACTCAACAAAGTTCCCTCGATCCTGAATCTACATCCGGAAGAAACCAAAGCAGAACGATTTGAAATAGGAATAATTCCTGAGAGCTTCAAAAATCCCATTGTTTGCAGAGCGCAGGAGGCTGGGTTGGCTTGCTGAGAGTGGTGGTGATCTGCTCAGAGCCATGTCGCCTGCCCGCTCCTCCGTGCTTGCTGACGCTATGGAGGGAAAGGGGGACTCTAATGGGGTCTGCATCTCTTTATGCTAATCAAACAGTGCTAGCCCCTTTTCCTAGACAACCCAGAAGAACATACACCCCAAATGGGAGACCAATAGGGCCACGGGGCCACCGTGAAACCAGCCTAAGATAGATGGCTCCCTTCCTTCACTCCTTCTTTACAGAAAGGCAGGGAAAATGTCCCCAAGTGAATCTGATTAAAACCACACACACACACACACACACACACACACACACCCCACGCCAGCACGCGCACACCACCTCCGAGCTCAGGAAGGTTGTAAAGCGCTCAATTCCTTTGATTTATGTGCAGCCGTGTTGCACCGAGCACCTCGGCATGGCGAGCCAGGACCCCACTCCCTGAGATGCCTTTATGAACAGGCCCAGGCCCTGGTGGGGAACAAAGCAGCGGTGTGGTGTATAAATCATTAATACGGTGCCGGGCAGCGACTGCATTTCCTGTGTTCGTTGAAGAGCTCCTCAGCACAAGGGGGATTTGGGGATTGGAACGGGCTGCAGAGAAGTGCACACTCCATCATTCCGGGGGGGGCCGGCGCTTCCCGCCAGCCTTCTGCTTTCCCTTCTCCCTCTCCTGCCCAAGGCCAAGAGCTTCTTGGTCTGTCCTCAGCCCTCGCCCTTTCTGACAAGTTTCTCCTGGAGGAGGAGACAGAGGACCACCCTGGCGCAGCTGATGCCATGGGCTGGCCGTGGTCCCTTAGGTCAGAACCTAGCTCAAAGCCTGCATGGCACAGGTGACATGGTACCAAGGGACAGAGACCGAGGGACAGCGTGGAGTCCTGGCTACCAGGTGGGCTCTGCAGGGACCCTGGGTGGTTGGCCACATCATTGTCCCCCCTAAGCTGGGATTCTGCATCTAAAACTGAAACCACTAATGCCAACTCCCTGGAAGCCTTTCATGGGGGATTAAATGTGGGAATCCACGTAGGAGTGCTTGTCACAGAGTACTCCATAAAAGTTATTGATCATTTCATTATTTTTATTATTTTATTATTATCATGGTCGTGTTGAGGACGGCGCAATTCTCCAAGTCCCTAAATGGTCTCACGGTGACTCCTCCTGTGGATAGAAAGAGCTCCGTTTTTGGGTTTTTTTTTTGTTTTGTTTTGTTTTGTTTTGTTTTTTTGAATGGAACCACAAAGAGCCTAAAAGAGAAAAAGGGAAAAGAAAAAGAAAAAAAAGAAAGTGCTCCAGAATCCAGAGTCCCGCGTTTGGGACGGAGACCTCCAGTGGAGGGATTGGCCATTGCAGGGAGAGGAGGGGAATTTCTCCACTGGGTACCTTCCTGCTTCACCGCTCCTTACCAACCCTTCAGGGGGAAGAAGGAAGCAAGGAAGAAGCAGCAGACACACACACACACACACACACACACACACACCCCACTGTAGAGTGCTATTCAGGTGACCTGGATGGGCCTGTTGAGCGTAAGAAGCACGTTGATTAGAACCCAGGCAGAGCCATCTTCAGGAGGACATTTCTGTTTCCAGAAATTCCTGGAGCACCCCAGATGAAGTAGGCGGCGGAAATGGTCTCACGCTCATTCTTTTGCAGAATAAGAGGACAAACGATCAGGCAGCAGGGGACGCACCTCCTCTCACAGGACACATCACAGGGCACCTGGCCCCCTCAGCTGCCCATCCCCAAGCTGAGCCCACGGCCCAGGCATCAGGGCCAAGCACACAGGCGGTGCCGAGCCCCTGGCGGCCTCCCCTGGCCTTTGCGGGTGGACAGTCCACTGGTTCACAGGCTCTCGCCCTGTTATGGGAATCAACTTCTACATGGGCCCTCGTCTCCTGCGTCACAGAATAATGACGTTCTGAATGGAAATAAAGGAAGCCCCTGCAGTGTGAGTCTGTCAGCTTTTGAAAGTAAATAACTTGGCTACTGACAAGAGCAACAAGACTTTTGTTTTCCCTCCTCCTGTCAGGGAGCATTAATTGAGCTGTGCAGCCCGGTTCCAATCCACCCAGCAGCACAGCTGACAGACCATGGGGGGAAGGGGGTGGAGACAGTGGAGCAGGCAGGGGTACTGGGAGACCTGAGAGGGACCCCCAAACTTCTGGGGTCTGTGTCCTCAGCAGACCATGAGTGCATTTGTTATGTGGATTTGGGAGAAATTGAAGATAAGTTTATATGGAGCTTCCAGTACCAGCATCCGCTTTACTTTGACACCCCCATTTATTTAAATCACCTATGGTTGACCCCTACATCCCAAGCACCAAGGTGCATCTCACTGACTCATGCAAAGAAGGGTATGAAATGGTTCATCTCAGCCCTGCTTTTCTGAAGAAGCAAGAGAGGCCCCCAAATCGGGTAAGTGATTGTTCAATTGTGTTGGATCAGATCATGAATAATACAGATGGATAGAGAGCCTTCGGATCATGACTTCTGGTCCATGAAAATCCAGAAACACCTTACTTAAAAAAAACAACAAAACAAAACATGTTTTGGGGGTAGCTGACACCCACCCTTCTAGGTAGATACAGGTTTCTCATCTGAATTTTGAAAGGCACTTGAGAAGACCATAGGATAGCCAAAGGGTAGGCCCCACTGTTCCTTCTGCTTTTAGATGCCATTGGCAGGGGACATCTCTCAGATCCCACTCTTCCACGAGCGCAGAGCTCGACTGGGGGCTGGATGCCGGCAGAGCCACAGAGCAGAGCTGGTGAGGGAAGACGGGGGACCTTAGCTGTTGTTTTTGATAACAGAAATCTAGTCCTCACAGTGAATCCCAGGCAAACATCAAACACGAGAAAAGAAAAGGCTCGTTAAGAAGGAACCTTTTGTGCATTTACTCATCAGTCTTAGGAAATCGGAGGCCCTTCGATTCCATAGCTGCCTGTACTTTGTTCCACAGCCGCAAAAAAAAAAAAAAAAAAAAAAAAAAAAAAGTCATTACATCCCTAGGAATACACACTCGCTCCTTAAGGCTTCTCACTCGGGCTGTACTTCCTCATTCTGATTCTGTGTGTGTTGAAACACAACATGAAAAGGGGATCAGAATGGGGGGGAGAATGTTCTCGAATGCAGCGTGGCTGAGTGGGGAAGGCCACAGCTACGGTTCCCCGGCCCAGCCCGGCTGCCTCAAGCCCTCTGCCTGTTGGAACAGTTGAACTGCTTTCCTTCACTGTCTGCTCTGGTCACTGTCCTAGCAGACGCAGGAGAGGTGACTCAAGCTAACTGCAATCCTAATCTCTGCAAACTGGGTGGGGGGAGGAAGGGGCACTTCCAGGCCCCACTTGGCAGAGGATGCCAAGGAATGCAGGGGGTCAGGCCCACTTTCTCCCAAGTGGGGTGCCTTGTGGATGGTTTGAGAGGGGCAGCCAGATGAACAACACAGCAGACTGTCCCAGACAACAGGGACGATTGCTTGGCTTACTGGGTGACTCCAGGAGGGTAGCTGGTACCTCCGAGAGTTCAATAGACATGGAATGAATGAATGATCGTCCGAATGGACCAAGGCTTATTTCCACGAATTGGAAAAATGATATCACAGCCGGGATTCAGACACTTTATTTTTGGCTGGAACTTCTTTACCTGTAAGTATGAAATATCAGCTCATTTTAAAAATGATTAAGTAGATACCAACTGTGGTGATGAGAAGGTTAGCAACAATTAGCAGAGGAATCCCTGGAGGCCCAAAGGCTGACAAACACTGAGACACCTTGTTATCTTCACCTCAGCTCTCTCACCTCGTCAATACTTTACGATTTTGAGAAAGATGCCAAGGCACTCCCAGTGCACCAGGGTGAGTACCCTTCTTTATGGTTCTGATCCAAACCCTCTCTCCACCTCCTGTCCCCAAACCTGGCTCCCAGTGTCCAGTGGGCCTCCCCATAGCTCTGCCATGGCTTTGACTCGTTGGTTCAGGGAGAATTCCTTTCCACTCCTTTTCCTTTCCACTTGCCTCCTTTCAAGATGGCCCTAGAGCCCAGGAGAAAGCCCACGACCTCTTCATAGAGACTAAACCATCCGACCCCAGACCAGATCCCACTGCCTACTCGCTCCCTGTGTCCCTGAGCCCCATCTTCCCACTTCTGAAAGCCACCCCTGGGCCCTGGGCCCTCCCCACTTATGGTGCACCTCCTCAGCCTGCGCCTGCCCAGGGCTCCCACGGCACCTCCTCAACCTCGAGGTCTGCCTGTCCTGTGGCCACCGTTCTGTGTCCTGCTCAGGTCTCACCATCTGAAAACCTCTCCTTTGTGGCCTCTGCTCTTCTTTTCCCGGGACATTTTCTCCACAGGGCAGCAGTCTTTCCAACTTAGTTGCAGAAACACTATGACTGGAGACAGTTTCTACATACACCAATGAAAGAATAAACACATGGTCGAATGAGCAATTATAAATACATAAAAATGGGTGGCAGTCACTGCCTCACCTTGCTGAACACCTCTAGAGTGTCCTAGTGGTGCATGCCTTAGTCCCCCCTTTCACTGAACAACTGCTGCCTAGATACGACTCTGTTCTAGGTGGTGTGGGGGGATTAAGAAATGGAATGGAAGAGTCTGTGTCGTGATGTGGCTGACAGTCCACCAGGCCAGTCGAGGCACAGCCAAGATGCTCCATACACTGCCAAGTGCTTAACAAACATAAGAAATGTAAATTGACCCAGAGGAGATCAGATCGGGGACTCCAGGCAATGGAAGGAGTCCACTTTTCTATTTCACCAGGACCAATCAATCAGGGTTGGAAGATCAGAAATGGCAGCAAAGTCCCCACCCCAACCCCAGACCCTCTCAGGACCCAGGACACACCAAAGGGATAACCACCCACCGCACTAATTCTAGGCCAAAGTTAGGCCCTGAACTTTAGAACTCTTCTGAGAGTCCCCTTGGTAACTTGTGCCTGCTGCTCCCTGCAGGGACCTGCAGGATCACTGCTCATGGCCCCAGCTCACTGGCACTCTGCATGGTAGAAGGGCCAGGGCCCTTTGGAACCACTGTGCCGAAGAGTTGACCCTATTTGACACAGCTCCTCTCAACAGGGCCGGAGGAGGCGGGCCTAATGGTATTGCCTGCTACAGGCCAACACTCAGCCCTGCAAAGGTCTCTGGGTGGCACAGAAAATAGGAAACTTTATTGATGAATGGAACTTTCTTTGCTTTTCTGAATTGAATTAAACAGCACACTGGGACACCTCTCCCTGTCCCATTAGAAAGCTCTCATGGTGGGGACCATCAGGGCCCGGGCCTGCCAGCCCCACCTCCTTCCCAGGATGGCAGCTCCTGCTCATGGCCCAACCCCCTCAGGTACCCAAGCACCAACCTGATTTTGTTTACAATGTTGCAATTTCTCTCTCTTCCAAAAGACTATTATTTGCCTGACAAACTACACTGTTTCTACCCAGCCAATATGAATAAACAAGCATTATGTTCCCTCCTGGGGCAGAGAGCTTGGTCCAATGAATCAGAAAACCCTAAAAAAGACTGTCTACCCACAGTCCATCCACTACTGGACAATTACTCAAGGGCCAGCTGGAAGGAAAACAGATGGCGCCTGAGCCCTAATGACACGGGCTCCCTCCACTCGGGCAAAGGCAGAAGCGGCCGATGGCATGTTCTGACACGGAAACCGCCTGGAAATGGCAGGCAGAGCAGTCAGGTGGTGCGCCACTCGGGTCTGAGGACAGACAGATGCTCACGGATTTCACAAACGAACGTTTCATTAAGTAGCTTTAATGCAGATGCAACACCAGTCCCCCCCCCCCCCCCGCCCCGTCCACGGGAGGAAACCAAGCTCCTGTTGGGAGCGCCTGCCACAGGGTGGGTCCAGCCCACCTGAGACTTATCTGGGGCTTATCTGGCCACGTTTCCCAACAATTCATGCCTTCTCTCCTTAATTGGAAAAAGACCAGAGAAACCGGGTAGATTGGCTAATTAACCGATTTATGACACAGGATCTCTGTCGAGAGAGACCTGAAGACACATCCTCCATTCCACAGGCACCTGGGCCTGGAAAGGGGCTCATTCCAGCCACTTAAATTCCTTTAACCAATTCAGATGTGAGGATAAACTAACCTGGTTCTTTTCTGCGTTATTGACACTATTGACTACCCCCGATCTGCAGCACCATCTAATAAATCAACCCCGGATTAAGAGAAGAAGGAAAAAAAAAATGGTGATACAATGCCACTTGTCCCCCTGTAAATCATCAGACTGAGCAACACAAGCCGAGCCACTGCCACGAGAACTGGACTTTTCTGCACGGCCATCATTGCTGCGGCCTACCCAATGCTGCCCAAATTCATCACCGCGGCTGGTACACAGCGCTATCCCCCCAGCCTGAGTGTGAGAGCCAGTCCTTCCCGGGTGATTCTCTGCAGCGAGCACCACTTTCTAATTAAAGACAGAAAGGGTTGATACGCAGGTTTCAGTTCAATTGCTTTCGATCTGAAGATGTCCACAGTGAGCAATGGCTTCATTTACCAGGAATTACCCTTTGTACAAACCACTTCACTATTTAAAACAAACCACATGGATCATCATTAAGTGGGAAAAATTACCAATCTTAGGATATTGACAGTGGCATGGCTCATTTTAGAGGTCCCTCTCCCCCCCACCCCCTTAAATGTGGATTTTAAGTATTTGACTTGTTGTTAAATTTAGGCTGATTAAAAGGTTCTGAGGGAACAGGCCTTGGATGAGAAGAGTTCTCAGAAGTGGGAGATGATGATGGAGACTTAGGAACGGGGAAAACTAAGTTAATGGGCTACTGATCTTTTTTCAGGAGTTAGAAGTCGGTAAGAAATGCAGCCCTGGGGGGAGCCTGTCATGTGGTCTGCACGGCTGTGTCCTCCCCAAACCTGACCACCAGATGGGTGCTCTGTGCTTGCCTCCAGGTGACTTGGGGTAGAAGCGCATCCTGAGATTTGTGTGTCACGTGGATGTGCGTGCACGTGTGTGCATGTGGCTCTCCTCTATTTTCCTCTGGGAAAAAGCAAACCAACAAAACAAAACAAAATAGATCCTCTTTCTTTCTCTCTGGTCATCAACCTCCAAATTTGGAATTTGAATTTAGAATTTTCCCTCAAAGCAAGAATGTTTAAATGAGTCCCCACATTGGCACGCAGGGAAGCTTCTGTCCTGGGGATATGTGAGTTTGAAGTCCACTTGAGGAAAGAAGACCTGCCATCGAAAACAGCAGAATGAAGACACTGCAGAGCATTAAGCACGGAAGTTGAAGCAGGGGACTGTCCCTGGACACGAGATGCAAGTCTGCTGCCCCAGGGATGACTGGCTCTTTCCATCTCAGAGTGGCCTCTGACCACGAGTGGGTGCTCTGCACTAGAGGTCCACAGCATGCACCTGCGTGCTCTGAAGGTGCATGGCCGCAGGGATGATGTCCCTGGACCCCACATCTGGATGCCCAAAGGACAACATCATCCCATCTGGCAGCTCCCAGTGGTGGTAACACCTTGGATGTTAAGATAGAGAAACAAGGAGGAAAAAGGGGAAGAACGGAACTGCAACTGGAAGAAAACATCAATCTAAAGGAAAGTTACTGGGAAATATAAACAAATGCAATAAGTCAAACAATGCCAACACCAAAGTTGCCTCCGCGTTGGCCGGAATAAATAAGTGATTTGTGGCAAAAGGGTTATCGTGTCTTCAGCTGGTCACCCGGAGAAGACGCGTGTGCTGAGGCATCCTGATTGATTTCTGCTTTTATGGGTTGACCTAGGCACAAATCTGGGAGAAGGTAGGAAGAAAGGCTGGGAGTTGGGATTGGGGCAAAGAGAGCCCACGATGAAGTCATTTTAGATGTGGAATAAGAAATAAGCCCCACATGAAATTCAATTCCAGGAAAATATACTTCAGTAGAGACTTGGTGGGCCCCTAATCAGCATGTATGTATTTATAAAGCACAGAGATAAATGCTGCAAAATAAGATGGCTGTGTTTATTTTATGAGATGTGGGTGATTTGAATGACAAAGATTTCTGAAATATGTCTATTTCTAAATAATATAAAATAGAATGTTTCCAATGGAGATGTTATTTCTCACAAATGCTGCCTGATTCATTCATTTGGCCAACATACTTTGCAATTGCAGTTTAGTTCTCTGTTCATCAAAATTAGAGATACAATAGCTATTAAAAGCAGATAAAAAATGTAGTGGTGATGGATGGGCAGATGTGTCATCTGTATCGGTGAGCAGTGCATGGAGATTAAAGTGAACTATTTCACACTCTTAATCAGCCAATTGTCTGATTTGCTAAATAAAAGCAATAGCATGAGACTCAGACACAAACCATCATGACAGTCATGGCCAGAGAGATGACCCCCAAGGCACATCCCTCCTGCTCTGAGAGTAAGCCTTCAGGATAGGGGAGAACCGCGGCTAGAAAACTTGATTCTAAATAAGAGAAGCAAAAATAAATGCCTGCCTGCCCTATACTTCAGGCATTGAGTGAAAGCCAGAGAGAATACACACCACACACACCCTGTTCTGACACCATGTCTCAGCATCGTATTATGATCTGTTCACTGAAAGCATCGCAAGTCTTTTCAACAGGGGCGGGGGCCTTCCCAAACACAATTCAAAACCCACCTTCCATCCATCTTCCTATGGAAGCGCCATGTTGATTTAGTCACTTCTAAATATTTGTTATGGCTGCCAACGCTTCCTGTGAGCCCCCTCTTTCCAGAACCGGGTGTTCTCCCTTGGGGGAGAGATTGCCTAGAAGAGGCTCAGAGTCCTTGTGTTGATCCTAGATACTTGTCCTTTTCCTGGCAAGAATAACCTCTCACTCAAAGTCACTCGCTTCTTCCCTAAGTTGTGCCTAGATGAGCAGAGCAGTTTAACCATTTAGAAGGCAGAAACTCAGAGGAATTAAACACACACACACACACACACACACACACACACACAGAATCTGAGAACCCTGAATATCGCATTCTACTTGTTAGGCAATTCTGTTCCAAAAGATTAATAAATAACATGAAAGAAGTAGGAAGCAAAAGATCAACTCGTCTTAATAATTTGATTCAATCCAAGTGAGGACAGCATCTGTGAAAAGCTCATTAGGATTCTCTTCTGGTGGGTAACTGATGAAACACACACACACACACACACACACACACACACACACACACACAAAACACATTCATAGCAAAGACGAAGAAATAGTAGAAACAAATAAATCATATAATATGTTATCAATACACTCCCGAGAAATGTTTCCTGTCATGATTTACTAAATGAGAAAAGGGCAAAAAATAGTATTTAAAAGGATTAACCAATCTGTCCCCCATTTAAGGCTGTTCTTAAAAAGATTTGCAATAGAAAAAATGCCAAAGAAATATTTTCTGGAGGCAACCAACTTGATAACAAACGTCCAAATGTTCAAAACAGAACCCTGACATTTTGTGAATACACAGATCCCTGTATCACAGATTGAAACTGAGGGTCTTTGAAGAAAGAGGCCCCTCTCAACTCTTGCAAAGGAAGTTCAGTTAGCACACAAACACACATTAACAAAGGGTACCCTTGGACCAGTCAACAGAAAAGCAGATAAAATGATCACAATTTCTGCAAACTTCACAGAATGGGATGGGGCTCTTGGGAGGCAAGAGGCTTCCATCTGCATGACAAAACCCTTCCGACCCTGCCAGTTCACACCCACAGCCCTTGCCCAATGACAGGGCTGGCTTGTCACCCACAGGGTAGTGCTGAGCTAATTCCCAAGCCTGGACCAACTCAGGCAGTGTCCCTTCTAGTAAGAGGGAGAGACAGAGGCAGAGAGGTCCCAGGGAAACACCCAGAGAAAGACAGCCACGCATCTGAAGGTTCTGTAACGTATTTGAAATAGGAAACAGAGCACACACAGACCCCCCCACCAGCCCACTAAGGGGGTGAGGGGGACTCAAATAGACAACAAATAAACAACAACAACAACAACAAAAATACCTTTCCACATGCTACAAAGAGGGCACCCTAAACCGCTCACCTTCCTGGCAAGCATTGCCAATGAGTTTGGAGACAGATTCTGGGACTGACACGCTCCAGAAATCCTAAGGCTCCCATCCCATGTGCACTGAATATACAGCCACACAAACTTAAGAAACAAAATACTTCACACACACACACACACACACACACACTTTTTTATTTCACTCCTCATTACATCAGCTGAATTGTCAGGCACCTGGAATACCTCCACAAATACCCAAACTCTCAGCATCAAAGGGGTCTTAGGCTCAGATAACCACTGGACTCTCTGACATGAGAAAAACGCTATTAAAAAAAAAAAAGGCAATTTTCCATGATTTCAACTCCGGGTAGCCAGGCTCAGAATCCGGATCTGGAATCCGGCAAAGTATTCAGACAGGTGCAGGGGGGGAAAAAAGGCTGGCGCGGGGCGTCTGGGCTCCACGGAGACCACGGGCTCCCTCCCACCAGGCTCCCTCCCACCCCTGCCCCGTGGCGTCCCGGCAGGAGCCCCTTCCCAGCCCGAGAGGTGCCCAGTGAAGCCCAGCGTCGCGGTTCCGAGCCCGGCCCAGCGGGCAGCAGCCCGAGAGGAGACGCGCGCCGCCTTACCTGCTGCAAGTACATGAAAGTCAAGGCACACGAGAGCTGGGGACACATGCCCACGTTGGGGAGCGCCACGCAGGTGGCCCCCGTCAGAGGATGCTGCATCCTGTCTCCCGGGCGCCCGCCGAGCACGAGTGGGGACGCTCGCATGCACCCGCCTCGCTGTGCGCCGGGGTCCTACGGTTCTCTTTTTCTTTCTTTTTAATTTTGCCGATTATCTAAGTCAAACCCGGCGGCTCCGCGCTCGCTGGCTCGCTCGCTCGGCTCGCTCTCCTCCCGCCGCCGCGGGAGTCCCTCCTCCCGGCTTCCCTGCCTTCCCTTCGCCGGATCCTGCGAGCTTCTGCCTCCAACTCGGACTCTGCTCCGCGAGGAGCGAACTAGTTGCCTTCCCTCGCTGGGCGCCGCTCTGCGGCTCGGGCCTGCTCGGGTCTGGCTCAAAGTGCCAGGTCCCCCACCCCACGCCCCCGCCAAGACGGCCAGCCCAGCCCCCGCAACTTGTACGAGAGGTACAGGGGCTGGGAGGCCCTCCCCTAGCGCTGCCTGGAAGGGGTTAAGGCCGGGCTGGGGGTGGGGGAGGCAGGAGGGAGGGGAGGCCGGGGAGAGAGGAGAGAATTTGACTCACACTGAGGCTCACTCCGTTGGCGCGGATGCTGCGTGTCTTCTCATTTGTCAAATGGGTCCAGGGGCAGGCGTGCGCGTGTGTGTGTGTGCGTGTGTGCGTGTGTGTGTGTGTGTGTGCGTGTGTGTGTGTTTCTTTTTTTCTTTTACCCCCCCCCTTTCCCCTTAGGTTTTTTCTTTTCTTTCTTTCTTTTTTCTTTTTTTTTAACGACTCACCCAAATTTAAATTGTGTCTGCTAAAAGTCGCCTCGGGGAGGGCGGGCAAGCGAGCCTGCGCCCTCCATCACCAGCATCCAGGCGAGCTGGACCATGAAGGCGACTGCCCCGCTGGGACCCCGGAGTCGGAGCTTTGGGTGGCGGTCTGTTTGCCCGACTGGTCGGCAGATAAACACAGCAAAAGGGATTCCCCTTTGTAAGAAGCCTGAGCGCAGAGCCTCCGCTGGGGCAGGGCAGCCGGGCAGAGAGGGCAGCCCAGGCCCCCACCGGGACTCGGGGTACAGCCTTCCCTCTGGCCTCGCGGAGGCTGGGCCGGCAGCCCTGAGCCCCGCCGCTGTGGAGGGGAGAATCCGCCCAGGCTGGCGTGGAAATCCAGCCTCTTGCACTAACACATCGGCTCCCGATGAATGCAAGGGGGCTTCTCCCAGCCCAGAATCCCCACTCTTCTCCAATTACAAATGCACAGGGTGGGGAAGTCCACGTCTGATAAGAGATTACTAGTCCGCTGCAGCAAGCAAATTACAATGGTTTATTTAATTTTTTCCCCCTTTTCCTGGCCAGCCCTCCTTGGCCAAATTAACATTCTGCTCTTGGAAGCGGGTCTCCCCCTCCCCTTTATTTTATGAAGTAATAATTATTCATTAGTAGATTTCGTTAGTCTTTGTGCAATAAAACATGATGTGATCTACAAATCAAAAGAAAATATTAAGACTCTAACTCGTCCTTGGTCCCCACGGGAGAGAAAAATTCTTGGCAAGAGTAAAATCATGATCAGGAGTACTAGCCATATTTTTTTAATATAGATTTTGACCCAGTGATTGGATTTTCTTTTTTTATTTTCAGAGTATCAGATCAGCTGCCTGAATGGAATCTTTTCTGGTTGTTGGGCTCCCTGAAATACCTTGCTGAGGCTGTGTCCCTGCCCTGCAGGATAGATCCATTCCTGAGAAGAGATGGGGCTCTCTCAGGAAAAAGCATTTTAGAGCAGGACCTAGGGACTGTCCACCAGGGACATCTCCACTGATCCCTCCCTGGGCTCACCCCCACCTCCCAGCAGAGAGGTCCAATGCTCTGAACTGAGTCTTTGGCTTCACTTTGCAGGCAAATCCAAATGCTTTCTGAAGAAAAGGAAATTAATTATTCCAGAGCTCTATTTTGTGTTGTTCTGTTGTGAAATGCCATCAATAACCATAAAATCTTTACTATGCCAAACACTGGGCCCCAACCAGACAGCTTCTACTTTCCACCTTGCAAAAACAATCCCCAACCACCCTGGGCTCTCACATCTCATCAATTTAATAGGTACACAGTAGCCTATTTAAAACCCTTGAATCCCAAGCGGAAGGTGATGGGGGAATCCAGAGACTACAGGATAGTATTTTGGGCTGCTCTGGGAGGGAAGAGGCTGGATGTGGTTAGTTTGAAAAAAATGCTTACTTGTGACCTCAGAAGTCAGGTTCCTCACACAAGCTCTGACCTACAAATGAAGGGGTTCCTCCCTTTTTCCCCTTCTGACTCTTTTTTATTTATTTATTCTTATTTTGCAGCTCACAAAGCCAAAGAGGGGAAAAACATTTTTAAAAAAAGCCACACCACAAACACATGGAATTAAAAACCAAAGATTCTGTCTTTCCAAACCCTTTCCGTTCCTTCCTCTTGCCCCAAGCAATTTGCCAGATTGACAGGCATTGGCCAGCTGACATTGAAAAAGCCCGAAGTGCCCAAGAAAGGACAGGATTTTCCCTTCAGCTCATTTTCATGAGAAACGTGATAAATAATACATGGCACTTTAATAAGACCTTATCTGAGTGATTTAATGAAAAACAAATACATTATGTAAGGAACCAATAGCTACTCTCAGCTGCCCTGATCCAACACAGATTTTCCAGCTCCATTTCCTCCCAAACTGGGAAACGCTCAGTGCTGATTGGATTCCTACAGACCTGCTTTGCAGTCATGACTCAGACTTCCCCTTAAACTTCGGTCTTCAGAGTCAGGTCCACTGGAAATCTGTAAAGTAAAGCCGTAGCATCTAGACCTTCCAAAGCCATGTCGGGATTATCCAGAGCCCAGATCTGTGCTCTGGACCACCAAGCGCCAGCTTCCTTCCAGAGCAAACCAAGCACAGGAGACCAGTGCACCCACACAGGGACACAAAAAGGAGGCACAGGGGCCATTTCACCATGGATGACATCCCAGTGACTCTCAGGAGAACAACATCAAAGACCTCCCCCAAATCAAACAGAAGCACTCCATCTGTGACTATTATTTTTCTGTTTCAATGAGAAAACTTTGTCAGCCTTTTCGGCAGCATATGGGGATACAGAATTTGAATTCCATCTTAACAGAGTACCAAAGAGCCACATCAATGCCTCTTGCCCTGGAATGATCCTTCTCCATCAATTAATGGGAGAAGTGGGGAAAATAAATAATGCTTGTCCCTCTCTACAAAGAATGCCTAGGCACTCCATGTCTACTGGGTGTGTACATTGTGTGCTCATTCAGGGCTGCCCGGCCTTTGAGCTGCAAAGACCATTAATTGGATAATGGCTACACATACCGGTAGGAAGCCAAAGAGGTGCAGAAAACTAGCAATGGATAATATCATCTTCTAGTGAAGGCAGCTGCCCAATTTGGCCCACACAATAGTGCTTGTAACTTTTTTCTTTCCCTAAATTTGCCATTGATTTAAGAGAAGAGAGGAAATAGTTTTATTTATTTATTTTTTCTTTTTCTCTTTCACAATTCCTTACGATAACTTCCTAAGGCTGTTGAAATAGCCAACAGTTCACTAATGGATGCTTTCTATGGAAGCTGCCCTGCCTCAGAGCAAGAAGGATTCTACTCGGACAGGAAGGAGGACTTCTGGATCTTAAGTATCATTACACTAGAGCTAGCTCAGTGGCAACTGCCAAGATGTGTCTTATAAGTATTTTAGTCTGACTTCCGAATTTTAATGTGGGTAACTACGTAGTCTCAACCTTCAATAAAGGGAGAAAGAAAGTATCTTTATAAAAACTCATTATGTATTCTCTCTGTCCTAGGTACTTTGATTGACTTACTTGTTCAAACACTTGAATGTTATTTAGTTATTATTGACCTCATCCCAGGTGCTGGTCTAGTCCCGGGGGCTGTATCAGAGGGGAGGGCGAGGAAAGAGCCCTGATATCAGAGTTTACATTCTAGTGTGTGGGGAGGTAGAAAATAAACAACCCAGAGAAGAAATAAGTAAACTCTGCTGCATGATAGAGGATAATGGCTGCTGTAGGGGTGGGGGAAGGGGATCAGGATCAGGGATTTGGGAAGCCAGGAGTGGGCAGGTCCCAGTGGGCACCATCCAAAAAGTGCTTGCTGTAAAAAAAAAAAAAAAAAAAAAAAAAGCAGGTTGTTCTTCAAGAGAGCCCCCTCACCCTTGCCCTTCCATTTTGGTTGCCAAACCTCAAGAGTTGTCTAGTATATAAATTCTGGGGCTGTCTGTGGCCAAACTTCTAAAATAGCATTGGGAAGCTGGGAACTTCTAGTGGTGAAAAACCAGAAATATTCTCACCTGCAGCTTTGACCACTGGACATGCAGAGTTTAACACAGTGCCTGACATACAGTAGGTACTTGCAAAATACTGAATTGCTGGGTGGATGGATGGATGGATGCAACAGGAATTTGGACTAAATGACGTCTTGCTGTCTCCGTCTGCTCATTGAATTCAAGGATTGAGTTTTGTTTTTAGCTCTATGCTCAGCCGGTCCCCAGGCCTCTAGAATGGGGTCTCAGCTCCCAGTGGTTCCTCTGAGCTGTTCTGCAGCAGCTCCCTCCTTCAGATCTGGCCCTCTGGGAAGCGCAGGCTCACTCACAGCACCAACTCAGGGAACTGAGGACGCAGCATCCCTCCACACAGCCCGGATCCCTCCCTCTGAGTAGCAGCTGCATCTCAGGCAGAACCAGTTCCAAACACCCCATGACAACTACCTTGCACGCAGTGACAGAATTGAGGATGGAGATCAGAGTCTGCTTCTGTGCCCGGGACCCTCAAACTCCTGGAGCTTTCTAGCCTGAGTCTGGGTTGTCAGGAAGCCCAGCTCTAAAAGCAAGTCTTACTTGCAAGAACAGAAACACAAGCACAGCGGCTCCCAGCTAGCTCTCACTCACTACCAAAGCTCTTTTCAAAACTACCTTGCTCGGGTGGAAGCCTTCTCCTTCCCCAAAGACTGACAACTGTCCGTCAACCAAAAATGAAATAAGGAAGTGAAATTTCCACCAACAGTACCTAGGACTGATGTAGCTGTGAAGAAACGTTGTAGAGTGAGGATCAAAATTGTTCTGGACCTGGAGATGACAGTTTGGCCTTCATTCTCAAAACTTAAAGTTCGTACATCTTTCCAGGTAGCTGTTCCAGTTCCAGACATCCTGTTCTGCTGAAACACTCGAGATGCACACAGAGACACATGGACCAGGGAGTTTACTCTAGGCTTCTTGTAAAAGCCAACAATCAAGATCAACAGGGAACGGGGTACTAACAAAAGTCCTTGAAATGTGTACCATGGACCTGTTGAAAAAGAATGAGGGTCAACTATGTGCCTTCCCTGGGAAATTTCCTAAGAAAGATCTCTAAGAAGTTTCAGAGCACATGTAGGAAAATTTCATGTTTGAAAAAGAAAGCAAGTAAGAATAAAATTCTAGAATCTCTCTACTTGTATGTGTGGCCATATAGATATACACATGGGGGAATTGGCATGTAGGAACATGAATAAAAATGCACCATGCATAGAAATATAGAGAGTGCATGGAAAAGGGCCTAGGAGAATACAATTCAAACTGACACCTAGGTTTATGTCTAGGGAAATAAGGCAGGGGTCTTTTCATGTGTTTTATGCAGATTTATGCTTTGGGGGTTCCCACAATAAGAACGTGTTTGCGCATTACTGTTAATAATACAATGGACCAATTCTATTATTGTTGTTGCTTCTTCAACTACTACAACTACTCTGTTGTTGTGAAGCGCCCCCCCCAGGCTAAGTGTTCCTAGGGGTGTACTTTTTGAATGCTGGTATAGGTTCCTGGCTAGTCAACATAAGGTGGCTTATCCCCACATTGCCTTGACCATTCTGGATATTTAACATCCACAGTTAAAAGAAGGATGTGCACAGAAATAACTTAGGAGCTCATTGCTGTTTACAGTGTGACTTTTAGGAACAAGGTTTTCTGCCTTTCTGTTCAAAATGAAGAGCTGCCCAGCTCCTTCCCCCGCCACCTCCTTAGGAGCCAAGGCTGTGAGAACAACTGCTGGGCGGGACACTGTGTAGGCCTCTAGGGGAAATAAGGGGCACAACCGATTTGGACACAGGTGTGTCTGGCTGTTTGTTGGGTGGGGCAGCTTGTCTTGGCCCCAGAACCGATATATAAACCAGAAAGAAGCAGAAAGTGAGTTTGTGCATTTTATTTCTGCAAACCCAAGCCCAAACTCCCTTCCCTCTCCCCTGCAGGCCTGCCTGATAAGGAGCAAGCTCAGGGGACACCACAAGTGTAGTGTCTCCTGCCTCCTTGCTTTCCCGTGGTAGCTGACTCCTGGCTGGTAGGTACAGGGCCCACAGAGGGGCAGCAGGAAGAGCTGGCCTTTGGAGCCCTGAGCAGGTGCAATGCACATCAGGCAGAGGAGGTTGGCATTTCTCTCTAGGCACATCTATGCTGGCTGCAGTTTTTAGGGGGAACATAAACAAGGGACACAGGTATAGACAGAAGAGATGCACAGCTCTGCCCAGGATATTCTAGGTTTCTGCATTCTTGCAGTCAACCTGAAGGGAGCACCATGACCCTCTAAAGCTACCAGGGCTTCCAGCTAGTGTCTCAAAGAAAAGTTCAGAGATTCCAAGAAAATGGTCACATGGCTCACATCCAGAGCCAGGGGCAGGATAGAGGACACACTGCTGCATAAGCAGACATGTGTCCACGATAAAGGTGTCCCAAGTGTAAAGAAACACAAAGAGGGTTTAAATCTGGTACTTGTAAAATACGTGACACCAGAGACACGTGAGTTAACCACCCTGAACTTCAGTTTTTTCTTCTATAACATGGAGCCAATAATAGCACCCTCACCGACTGGCAGTGATCCTCAAACTTCCCACCCCACTCCTTAATTTATAACTATTACAATAAAAGTTTAAAAACAGTGAAGGGGTTGCATGAAATTCACCAGTTTTATATTGGTGGCCAAGTTAGTAGGTTCTCACACACACACACACACACACACACACACACAGAGTCATACACACCATCTGCTATCATCACCATTTCAGAAAGGAAAGGGCATTTTACACCAAAAAGTAAAAAAGGAAGAAGGACATCATCTCAAAAATAAAGGACAGCCTTTCAAATTGATTAAATTTAGGTCTATTAAAATTTTCACTAAATTGCCCTTAATTTTTTCATTTAGCGGCAGTCTGTTGAAAATGTCATTACGGAATCAGATGAGGCTGCGGATCAGCATTGGGGAACCACGGAGATAATGAATGTAAAGTGCTTCTCAGCCCAGGCACCGGTGCTCCAAGATTCTAGAACGCGGCTCCGTGTAGCAGGGATGCTTGAGAACAATGAGCAGTCACCCTCACTGGGCCCCAAGGTGCTCCCACTCAGCACCTCGGGAGTGAGACCCACGGAGCACCATGGCTGTCTCAAAGGAGAGGCTGAATAAAGGCCAGATGAGTGGAATGTGCGGCAGCCCTAGAGCTTATTCACTCCCCTCAATATGACAACCCTGTCCCTCAAGGACACCTTGAAAGTGTCACTGTGAGGGGACTTGGGTGGCTTTTCTGGTTCACGAGAGGGCATACAGTACACTGTACCATGGGAATCATCTGTCTTGTGGAGCTTCACCCCCTGGCTCTGGCCCAGACTTCTATAGGGTCTAACAAATGTCTGTTGACACTCTCCTAAAACCTCAGTTCCCTTCAGTCTAAAAAGGACTAGTATTCATTTTTCTTTCTTAATTCAGTTGTTATAATATGAGGTCATTCATGTAAATTACAAGGTTGGCATCTGCCGTCTGCCGTCTAGCAACCATTCCATACGTCGTAGGGAAAATTGTTATGTATGAATTAGTTTTCTTTTCAACCCCTGACCAGTTGATGAAATTGCATCTTTTTGCCAAAAAAACAAAAACAAAAAATCACACAGGCAAGATTAACAAAGTCAATATGTTCATGGAATGACTAACTTCAAACGTAATTTTTTTAAAAAAGGTTGTTAGATGACACGGTATTATACAAAAATGTATAGACATCACCTTTCTGTGCGGGTCTTCTGAGGGTACCATTTATTTAACCTTGCTAATGAATCAGCGCAACACCAATGTGCACATTAGTCCATCTCACAAAATGCCAGGTCAATTGTTCTGCAGTGTTTTTGGAGACTGACTGGGGTAACACATGTTAGAAGATTACTTCTGGCAGGATGGCAATTCTTTTTCCTGATCTTCATGAAACCCAAACCTTTTCATGGTTCCAATTTCATAAGAAACTGAGGTTGCAGGCAAAGAACAGGCCTTCTGTTGATAAAAGGTGGGAACCAGATTTTCACTCAGGTCAGCTGCGCCATGGAGTGTGGGGGGGTCTTCTTCCCACCAACATGCTGCAACAGTAGCCCTGGAACAACTTTCCAGGTTGTCACCCCGTTGTCACCCCCATAGTTTTAGCCACGACTGTTTCCCATGCCTGAACCCCATGAGCTCTTGTCTGGAGCCCTGATGTCTGTCAGTTCACCTGTGATCTTCCCCTGGTCGGAATCCATCACTGATCCTGCCCACATAGCTTTGTAGGATGAGAGTTTCCTAGCTGGCTAGTCCCTACCCGATTATGAAGAGGCAGTTACCACCCCATCCACAGCCCACCATAGGCTTTTCAAAAGCAATGACCATACCCCCTATCTCTTCCGCCAACACCTTCCCATCACCACCCCTAGCTAAAGCGGCAAGTTATAGAGAGAGTGTTCCATCGGATAGGGCAACTGATAGGTGGCAGGAAAGACCCAAGGTGGGATCCCGGAATTAAAACATCCCCAGATCAAGAAAACAGCCTCAGTCCCCATGGGAGCTTGGTGACAGAATAGGTTCCAGGAGGCGATGCTGAGGTAGAGGGCAATGGTTGGCCCTGGAGAGGGTGGGAGTCAGCTTCCAGTGCACAGGACAGAATGTAAGAGCGTGGGACCAGGGAGGGTGGGCGGCAGAGACAAGAACAGCTAAGTGGTGATTTCTCCTAATGAACACGTGGGCGGGAGGTCTACTTTGGGAAGCCTCCACACCCCACCCACTCCCTGTGTTTCCACTTTCTGGATGGAGCTCAAGCAAATCTGAAGGCAAACAAAGCCTGAAGGAGGCTCTTCTTTGCTCTGCAATCAGCTCGGCTGCAGGGTCCTTTGACCCTGTAAATGCTCAGAAGTATTTATCTTTATGCAACCCGAGTCACCCACAGAGCCTCTCTGACTCCAAGGGACCTCACCTCTAACATCTCAAGCTCTGAAATAATCCATTCCAACCTCGACCTTCCCCAGGTCCTGCCCTGGCACTCAGGTAAGGGACGCCACAGGGACTCTCAGTTCTTGGCACTCCTGGCACAGCTTCAAAGCCTGGTGAGTGCTGGTGTGGAGCTAGGAAGGATGGAAGGACACACAGAACTAGGTTAGTTTGCAAAACCGAGGAGGTAACATTGCAAATGGATCAGACACTGGGTGGAAAGCCTCCCAGATTGGCAGGATCTCATCTCACCACATCCACAGGCTCCAGACGTCCCAGTCTCCGTCCCCAAGGTGCCATTGATTCATAGTTACAGGCCCCTCAGCTTCTCCACCTCATCTGGCCTAAGGGCTCAAGTTTTTACATCCTCCTGCCTCTGGCTCCATTACAAGGACCCACATGTGAAAATAAGTCCCTCACCCTCTTCTGCATTCTCTCTACTCTATGAGGCATTTATGAGATCCATGGACATGAACCTTTGGGGGAAAGCATGGGAGGAGTAAGTCTCACTTTAGAAACCTGATTCTAGAAGGATCTGGAATTCTCATCCTTCAGAGTGACATCTGGCTAACTCAATCACCTATGTTCAGATTTTTTTCTCTTCTTTTTACTTTCCCCCTTTCTCTTAGGGAGTCAGAGGACAGATTCTCATCCTCATGGATCCATCCCATGTCTCCTGCTCCTCAGAGGCTTAGCCTCACTTGGCCCCAAGTCCTTGAGGAAATCACTCTCTCACCAAATTTATGTTAAGCCACTTTTCCAAGCCAGAACTTTCCTCTGCAGAAGAGAAGCCATCGGACCCACAGTTGCAAGCACAGCATTGCCTTCACCTGGTTTCAGATAGAAGAATTCAAGACCCTCTGGTCAAAGGCTCAGGTCAGAGAAAGAGTGTGCACCCGGTGGGGGGACCCTCTTGTGGGCAGACTCTGGCAGACTCCACAACACCAGACCTCACCGGGCACATGGTGTGCTCTTCTGTTCCCTTTCCTGCGGCACCTGGAGTGTCACGCCCTCTGTAGCCCATGTCTGCGACACGCACAGGCGCCCACACACGTGTCAGGGTGTGGCTGGGACACTTCTCCCTCTTCACAGTGGGAGGACGCTATGGGATCCCAACGGATCCTCCCCACAGGATCATGCCTTCCGTCTGCCTCCGCTGTCTCCTTCCAGGGTCCTCCACTTTTCCACTTGAACACCCCCCAGCAAGGCCTGTGGACCTGCTCTTGGCTCTGCTGAGGTTCCTGGGTCTGAAGACAGAGCCTCCCACTTACTTGACCTTGAAACCTGGTCCTCTGCCCTTCTCACTTTCCTCTGTCGCTCTGAAGAGTCAAGTGATGCCCGAGTGACACTGTTCTGAACTCCCCAATCGCTCCTCTTCTCTCTCCTTTGTCATGTCCTGTGGATCACATTATTCTCGAAAGCTGAGATTCTTTTAAGGAAAAATGTGGTACTTCTCCAGCTGGTCCCTGTGCGCTCAGCCTCGGCTCCTCCTGACTTATGCTCAACAATGATTCCAAAAAGGGGTTTCGATGCACAGAGCCAAACATGTCCGTCATCTGGTAGGAAGACATTGGGAACCCAACCCACTGGGGACCCATCCCACTGGGGAGGGCCTGGGGTGAACAGACTCAGCTAGATACCACCCCTGCCTTACCACGCAACCACACTTCTATGCAAAGACCTGTCCCTGGAGACAGTGACCTCCAACCTCCTGTTGAAATCACCTGTGCCCACACATATGAATACATCTCAAAACATAGACTGTCTTCCTGAAAATGCTTTAATGATAGGAGTGTACAAATCCCACAGCACCAGGGTCCAATTAGACAAATAACCACAGGAGGGAATCTGCAGGGTTTTTGTAGGGGTGGGGGTACCAGGGATTGAACTTGGGGGCACTAAACCACTGAGCACCCATCCCCAGCCCTATTTTGTATTTTATTTAGAGACAGGATCTTACTGAGTTGCTGAGCACCTGGCTTATGCTGAGGCTGGCTTTGAACTTGGGATCCTCCTGACTCAGCCTCCCGAGCTGCTGGGATGACAGCACAATGTGCAGTTGTTTATGTTGTGCATGTTGTGGTGGAGGTGAGGTTGCTAGTGCCTATGTGTGTGTCTGTCCTGTGTAGAAGCAGTGCTGCGTACACACTGGTACTACTAAGCTACCCCTAAGGAGGCTGAGACTCAGAAGATGAGTCCAGCACAGGGGCCCTGGGAGCCCTTCCTTGTCTGTTTTCTCCCCTGCCCCTCGGTGGCACACACAGGCAGGCACATGCTCCATGATGACCTTTGCTTTTTCCCTCCAGTGTTGTAGCCCGTCTCCTAAAAACAGCCCATCGCTGCTTGCAGCAGGTGCTTGC
Source organism: Spermophilus citellus (assembly GCF_964194105.1). NCBI lineage: Eukaryota > Metazoa > Chordata > Mammalia > Rodentia > Sciuridae > Spermophilus > Spermophilus citellus. Next base: position 37,947,426 of record NC_138187.1, read on the forward strand.
TAAATGCTGGTTCAATGAATGAGAAAACTTGGAAATAGCAATGAAAGTCTCCCTCCACTTCCAGGTTGCTGAGATGCATTTCATTCGCCGATTGGCTAAGTCCCCTCGTCCCTGCTCAGCTACCCCTTGGATTCATTCTCTGCGCCAATTGTGGGGCTGGGGAGATACGATGGCCAACAAGATAGGAGATGGAGTTTACCTTCTAGATTTATCAGAGATGTTCAGGTCATTCTGGTTAAAAGAATTACTTTCTCCAACTTTGTATCAGGTACGTGAATCAGCATTTTTCTTAATAATATCATGCAACAAATTAAAATACAGAAGTGGATTGTATTACGAGTATAATTGAAAATAATATTAGTTATCTACATTCCCAATTTCAAATATTAGTGTTCATCAAAATAGCCTCATTTCTCACTGATTGGCTTTATAATAAATGTTTCATATTTGAATTTACAAAATTCATCTCTAATTCTGTTCCTTCCATCTCTTCTATGAATGGAGTTTCATGTAATATTTATTTCTATGAGAGTGTAGATGCATGTATGGATTTGAGACCACTAGTTTGCTATGGGACACTGGGAGGCTCAGATTATAGGCTTACCTTCTCCTGAGGACAAACAGTGATAATTAAAATTATTAACATCTCTGTGGGGCCACAGAGTTGACTGTGACTCTGCTCTGCCTCCTGACAGTGAAGTGGGTGGTAACAAGAACTGGGGAGAAAGACACTGGTTCTGAATCTTGGCTCTGTTACATCCTAGCTCGGTGACTTTTGACAAGCTACATAAACTTTCCAAGCCCTGGGTTAACACTTTTAAGTAGTAAATTCATGAGTATTTTTCCCCCACAAGCTTGAATTTGGAAAACATGTTCTACTACATATAAATTTCTTAGTGCAACCACAGGCATATAGTTAGTGCATGATGTGGCTTAGCTTAAAGGACAAAAAGATGATGATGATGGTAGTGGTGATGGTGATAATGATGATAGTGGTGATGATAGTGGTGATGATGGTGATGATGGTGGTGATGGTGATGGTGATGATGATGATGGTGATGGTGGTGATGGTGATGGTGGTGATGGTGATGGTGGTGATGGTGATGGTGGTGGTGGTGGTAATGGTGATGTGATGATGGTGATGGTGGTGATGGTGATGGTGGTGATGGTGATGGTGGTGATGGTGATGGTGATGTGATGATGGTGATGGTGATGGTGATGTGATGATGGTGATGTGGTGATGGTGGTGGTGGTGTTGATAGTGGTGTTGATAGTGGTGGTGATGGTGGTGATGATGATGGTGGTAGTGATGGTGATGGTGGTGGTGATGGTGGTGGTGATAATGACGGTGGTGGTGATGGTGGTGATGTTGATGTCAGTGGTATTCCTGTTGGTAATTGTAACCAGGCTACTGTTGACTGTGAACAAGGGTAAGGCAATGTAAATTGGCCTCTAAGGAAGAAAAAGCCCTGTTCTCTTGGGTTCAAAACACAGGAAGCCATTCTTTTCCTCTTTCTAAGGAAAACCCTCTGCTGCTTCCTGATCCTGGTCTTCTCCCCTGGCCCCAGGGTTTCCAGTCACGGAAGTCATTGGAACCCCTGCCACCACCCTGACGCCCTGCTTTCCCTCCTCACAGCTGCACCACATGGTCTCCGAGCAGACTTCTGGGCGTCAGGCAGGAGCAGGAACCCGTGTTTTCTGGGGAACTTGGGGATATGGCTATTTTATGGCCTCCAGGGCAAATGCCAGTCCCCAGGGTGCAGAAGCAGGCTGCCAGGCGTCCTTTCCCCAACCTCCACCCTCCCCAGCCAGCCTATTCTAACATACTCTCCTCTAGGCAGCCAGTGCCCTATCAAGACGCTCACAGTTCCAGGAAATGCCATAAAAAATAGCAAAGCCAAGAATCACTGAGCATTGACGGTGTGCCTGGCTCTCCGCCAAGTGTTTTATGTTCATTGTCTCCTTCCTTTCTTCCCAGCAACCCAGTTGGCAAGGAAATATGGCCCATCCCATTTTACAGGCAAGGAAACTGAGAGTGGGGTAAAGTAACCACTTATTTAAATTCACACACTGAGAGGCCCTGACTCAGAGCAGTGTGATGTCCTTACCTTGGACCTTCAACTTCACTACAGAAAAATGGGTTTTGAAGTGGAATGTTTGAAAGTTGAAGGCTTTATGCAGTCCTCTGAGGATGGAGAAATTACTCCCGAAATTAAACTGGATTATAAAATTCCAAACTATGGATCAGATAGATGCTGCCCCCCCAAGACCCTGGAGGATACCTTTAACCACCAAAGCCTCTCCCTGTTGAAGAGAAACCAGGACCAGGGAGGAACGAGCGCTGGCCTTGGTCCAGTGCCTGCAGGGGACCAAGGGCACTGGGCTTCCTGTTCTTCCACAGAGCAGAAAGAAGTAGCTACCAGCCAGAAAATGCAGGCAACATTGGTTTGAATTTTTGGACAATTAGCCAACCATCAGAACTAGTTTACTAAACATTCTATGGGGATTATATCCCCCAGTTTGCAATAGAGGCCCGGCACAGTGGTGCACGTCTGTAATCCCAGTGGCTAGGGAGGCTGAGACAGGAGGATTGCGAGTTCAAAGCAGCCTCAGCAGTTGAGGTGCTAAACAACTCCATGAAACCCTGTCTCTAAATAAAATGCAAAATAAGGCTGGGGATGTGGCTCAGTGGTCAAGTGCCCCTGAGTTCAATCCCTGGTACCCCCCCCCCCCGAAAAAATAGGGAAGAAAGCTTATAAAACTCAGAAATCATGTATGAAAATGCATAGACACGGATGCGTATGTGCCTGGAGATGGGGAGTGACACACACTCACACCTATTTGGTACTGTCCTTTGTACGTACAATCCATATCCATAATTTATGCTCTTCGTTTCTAAATGCATTCCTTTCTAGATCTGAATCTATATATCTACACAGATACACCCAGAGCTTCAAGAAAACACGTGTTGAATAGGTCATTTCACTGTTTTCATTTTTATTATTAATATAGAGTGACCACATTTTGTATGATGGACAGGGAAAATGGTCCCAGCAAAGAAGACAGATTCCTCTTCTTCCTTTTTTACTTTTTTAACCTTTATTTCATGTTTATGTGGTGCTGAGGTTGGAACCCAGTGCCCCACGGGTGCAGGGCCAGCCTCTACCCCTGAGCCACAGCCACAGCCCCCTCTTCTACTTTTAAAGTGGCCCCAGTGAGAAGGAAGACACCCTCCCCACCATGCCCCAGGCCTCGGGTAGCCTTGGGTGGGAGCAGCAGGGGCTCACTCTGCCAGGAATCAGCTGCGACCCTTTTGCTCCCTGGCCCCGTGGAGATGGCCCCACAAGGAGTCTAGAAAGAGACGCGCACAGAGCGGCGCAGCACCTGGTACAGTTCCTGAGCCCGCTGCTCCCGCACCAGCCACCGAGGAGGGCTCCTGTGCAAGGTAGCTTGTCATTCCAGTGGCGTCCCTGTCATTGCTATTTTTATTACGAGAACTGCTTGTCTTTACCAGCCCCTTGTACACAGATCAAGACATGACCAAGTCCCGCACTCTCCTCGGGCAAATGAGAACTCCTAGCCTCCTCTCTCTATGAAGCACCGTGCAATCTCCATCGGCCCCACCATCTCCATTACACACACTCAGACCCTGAACATCCTGGAAGGAGGCAGGCCTCCCCAGGGTGACCTACCTTCCCATTCCAGAGGCTTCCATGCCTGAGCCCAGTGCTCCTGTGAAACAGGAAAAGCATCCACAGAGCTTGACGTGGCCAATTTAAGCAGGATCTTATTGAAGGTATGAAGTCTGAGTTCCCACAGCCTCCCTCAGTGTATCTACAGGGAGGGCTCTTCCTTAAGGAGCGGATGGGAAATAGAGCTTTGGAATCCCTTAAATGTTCGTGGGATGGTCCAGGCAGAAGCACATGGAAGTTTGCTCTTGTTGCTGTTGGCCCAAACTATGCCCACTGATGGTGATGGTGGTGCTAAAAACATCTCCTGATATCAAAGCCTGCTCTACGCTAGGCCTACTGAAAATTATTTACATACATTATTTTATTAATCCCTATGCCAACATTTTTATTCATGCATCCACTCATTCATTCCTCATTTAATTCATCTATAAATATTTATAGAGTGGTAAATTATGTTCTAAGGATGCGTGGTGTTCCCAGTGTACAGCAATTAAACACAAACAAGCAAACAAACAAACTCATTCCTTGAATGACTTCAGAGTCTACTGGCAGAGACAGACTGAAAAATCAATCAAATCAGTTTCTTATAAAATAAAGCCCTAGCATTTTCACTTTGGAGCATTTGTTCTAGACAAAAGGAAATTTACATTTATGCCAAAATCCACACATGAAGGTTAATGTTAATTTAACTCATAATAACTGAAAACAAAAAAATCAGCCCAGATGTCTTTCAGCAAGTGAATGGTTAAAGAAACTGTGGTACATCCATACCATGGAATACTACTCACCGACTAAAAGGAACTGACTATTGACACATTCAATCACCTGCATGAGTCCTCAGGGAATTTTGTGGAGCAAAAATAGTAAACCTCCAAAGGTTAGGTACTACATGGTTGCATGTGTGGAGTGTCTATTGTATTTTTTTGTTTGTTTGTTTGTGTATCAGGGATTGAACCCAGGGGGTGCTGAACCACTGAGTCACATCCCCAGCCCTTTTTACTTTTTTGTTTTGAGACACGGTCTTGCTATGTTGCTGAAGCTGGCCTCAAACTTGTGATCCTCCTGTTTCAGCCTAATGAGCTGCTGAGAGGAATGGGCCACCATACTTGGCCAAAAAAAACTAAAAAAATTTAAATGGGGAGATCAGCATTTGCCAGAAATTAGGAATTGCAGGGGAGGGAGGTGGGTGTGGCTCAGAAAGGGCAACAGAAGAAATCCTGTGGTTGAGCCTGTTCCCTATCTCAACTGCGGTAGTGGACACAGGAACCAGTGAACAGGATAAAAGGTGATAAAGTTTAAAACTAGATTCCACCCCCTGACACACATGCATACACACCTTAGAACAAGAAAAAGTCAGGAAATTTGACTTGGATCCATGAATTGTATCAATATCAATATTCTGGTTGTGTACTGTTCAATAATTTTGCAAATCTTACTGTTGAAGACACCTGGGTACAGTGCCCTCCGTACTATTTCTTCCCAGTGCCTCTGGTTCAACAATCATCCCAATGAAAATTCCAACTGACATTGAATCACATGACCAGTTTTTAAAGGCCAGTTGTGAGCCTGGTGGGGTGGTGCGCACCCATAATCCCAGTGGCTCCGAAGGCTGAGGCAGGAGGACCACAAGTTCAAGACCAGTCTCGGCAACTCAGCGAAGCCATGAGCAACTTAGCAAGACACTGTCTCAAAATAAAAAATAAAAGGGGCTGGGGATGTTGCTTAGTGGTTAAGTGCCCCTGGGTTCAATCCCCAGTATCAAAAAAGTTTAAAAAAAAATATATATATATATAAAGATGAGTTGTGACAAATGCTATAAATGAAAAGGAGAGGGTGTGAAGAACAATAAAAAAGCCATAGATAGCAAGGGGATGGATTCAGACCAAGGAAGAGGTGGCTTCCCATTGGGTGATGGGGGGCTGAGGAGTGTGCCAGGAGAGGTGTGGGCGGATCCTTCTGGGAAAGGAAACCTTGCGCAGGGTGCACCAGTGCGCATGCTCGGGCAGCAGGAGGGAGTCTGTAGAGGGAGTCTAGGCCTGGAGGCAGCCAGCAGAAGCTGTGGGCCTTTTTGCCGCTGTGAGCGACTGCGGATCTCAGCAGGAGCTATGGTGTTGCCATTTATTTTGCTGCAGCCAAGTGAGGCTCCCAGAAACTATGGGAGGTCACCGAGCTGGGAAGAGTCAGACCCAGGGTGCCACACCAAAGTTCTCCTATGTCCACTGCCTCTTTTCAAATCCTCTTATCAAGTTAAATATATGTGCAACACTGTTTAACCAGCGGCATCGCTCTACCCGGGAGAACCACATTTATATTCCCAGAAATATCTATACACGAACGTTTGTAGCAAGGTTGTCATAACCAGCCCAGACCCGCAACAACCGGATGCCCTTCAACTATTGCATGGATACCCTGTGGCCCAGCTGTACCACAGAACGGCTGCTCAGCCATGAAAGGGGAGAATGGAGTATTGCTAGGTACAGACCCGAGGACGAATCCCAGATCCACTGTGCTGACAGAGAAGTCAGACCCCAAATCTACCTGCACTTGGTGCCATTTAGTCATACAGATGGCCTTGTAGGAGATGCCAACAGAGAAGAGATGGGTGATTCCCTGGGGGATGGGGCTGGGAACTGGCTGCAATCAGGCCCCGGGGAATTCATGGGAAAAGTGAACAGGTTCCGTATCCTGATGGTGGGACGGTTACATCACTGTGTGCATTTGTCAAAACTTGCAGAATGATGTGCTAAAAAGGGCCGATCTTACTGCCTGTAAACGTTGCCTCAGTAAAGCTGACTCCGACACTTGGATCTGATGGATGAGCAGATAAGATTAAAGCCAGAGGAAACCCTTTCTCACTTCTGGGAAGTTCTCAGTGGTCCTAGGAGACAATAGTGCTGAGACACAGTGAGGTGACACTGCACGGGGAGAGAGCTTTGGTGGAGGGTGGAGGGGAGTACTGTCCAGGGGGAGGGGCTGGGGCTGGGGGACGGGGTACAGAAGGCCCACATGGAGCAGAGGGGGGCCTGGATGCCAACCATTTGTTCCCCACCCATCATGCTTCCTGCTGGCTCGGATCCCCCCTGGCCCCCGGGGCTTGGTGCCGGCCCTGGTTTCTTGTTGTGCACGTCAAAGAGGCCAGCTCCCAAGGCCTTGAAAGATTTGTGGTGTCTGTTTTCATATTCAGCCTATAATGGTCATGTGGGAACGTCCTGACCTGCTTGGGTCTGATAAGGTTCCTGGTTGAAGGCTTAGTATGAGTCGACAAGGACCACCTGCCCCCCTCCGTCCTTGCTTCCGCCTACCAGTAACTTTCCATTCTGTCTGAAAGAAATATATAAGTATGAGCTGAGATAATAAAGTCAGACTCTCCCTGGATGAAGAACCTTGGTGTCCTGTGAATTCTTTTAACCCCGACGTCTCCCGCCGGACTCGGTCCATTTCGCCGGACGCGGCATATTGGAGGTTCCACCGAGATCGGAAAGCGGAAGGTAAGTGGTCGGGGCTCCCTCCACGAAGAGGGAGGATTAATAGCCTTCGATAAGAGAAGGGGAAAAGAAGCCTTCGATAAGAGAAGGGGAAAAATAGCCTTCGATAAGAGAAGGGGAAAAATAGCCTTCGATAAGAGAAGGGGGAAAAAAAAAGCCTTCGATAAGAGAAGGGGAAAAGAAGCCTTCGATAAGAGAAGGGGAAAAATTGAAACTTAAACTAGGAACAGGTAGCTACCATGGGTAACTCAGCAGCCAAAGTTCGTCTGGCCAACGAACTCAGGGAGCTGTTGAACACACAAGGAACGGGAATGAAAACAAAAACTGTAACAGAATTCGTTGAAGTTATTGCCCAGGCATGTCCTTGGTTTCTGACAGGGGGATTTCTTAATAACAATGATTGGGATCAGGTCAGATGTGATTTACAAAGATTGTTGAGGGATCAAGGTCCGGAAAGTATCCCAATCGCCACTTTCTCTTTATGGAGACTGGTTAAGGATGCTTTGTTAACAGATAAGATAAAGATTAAAGAACAGCTTGCTGAATGCGAACAGGCCCTTAATCAGGTCCAGGAAGAGCAAATGGCAGAGTCCTTATCCCTTTCCCATTATTCTTTCATATCTCCTTCTTCATTCTTAGATCCACCCTAGCTGCTCTCAACCCTGCCTTCTCATCTTCCCCCTCCCTAATAGGTCCACAGAAAAGTCTTAACTGACCTTCTCCAGAATATTCACCATGGCTTATTTTAGGACTTTCTACAAAACAATCTCTACAAAAAAGTTCAATGTGGATAAATTTCCTATTTTCATATTGCCCTGTTTTATTTGGCTACTGTCTGAAAAAATTAGCACTCCAGGCGCTGGACACTCCCTTACTAGTTTTTCACAAAAATATGTAAACAAGGCCTCTGGCCTTGAGCTGGGCTTCACAGTGCTGAGTACATTTCTAAGATAAGGGAGTTACTAACTGGGCTCCATGGTAACAGCTGGCAGGAGGAGGAACTGGAGGGTCAAATGAAGAAGTCAAGATTTAAAGCACCTATGGCCCCAATCGCTGTTGTGCTCCCTCCTTATAACCCCGATTGGGACGAGGACAACCCCAGAAGGCAGAGTGTACAGGGTGGTCCAGAGACAGAACAAGCTGCTACCGCAGTATGATATTGGCCAGGCGGGGAAAAAATGCAGACAAAAATCAAACAAAATGCAATCGGCTAGGAAAACTTAGGGAAATTTTGCCCCGAAAATGGGCAGCGGACTCCATGTTGTTTGCATCACCATGGTAACCATGGGGTGCCTCGCCGGAAGAGCGGCTTCCTGGTCCCACCTCCCACACTTTTGCGGGCTTCCGATTGGTTCTTCCACAGTCACTCAGACAGGACTTCTAGTCCCGCCTTCCAGCCACTAACCTGTACTGCTGTGTTTTAGATTTCTACCGGAGCTGCTCAGAGCCTGTATTTTTAAAAGATGCCTACCTGTAAATGCTAACGAAAGATATCTTTTTCAGACAAAATTTAATTCTACAGGTTTCTATGTTACAGTCCTAAATTTAAGCTAATTCTAAGTTAAATAACCTGACCTTTTTCTTTATAGTTGTGTTACTAAATAATGTTCTATTGATGAGAGATATCAAATATGCTTCTTTATATTTTACCTTTAATTTTGGAGGTCATGAGGATGCATTTGCTCGCCACAGGAACAAGCCGGCAAAGTTCCTGTGATGACCAAAAAATCCTTATTTTCATTGCTAACTATAAAAATAAAAATGTATACTCAAGGATCTTATTTCAGTACATCAAGTGACGTCACATAGAAGAGTGCACTCCTAATTAAAAATAAATTAAAATGGATCCAAATATTTTAAGACCACGTGGTTACATAAAGTTAATACAATTATAAGTTAAGTTCTTATTCTTAATATATATATATTTTTAGATATTTAAATAACCTATATTTGTTAATCCATAAATTAATTAACACATGCCTAATTGATTAGTTAATATATATTTGCCTAATTGTTTTTCTTCAACAGGAAACCCATAATTTATGTTTTATATTTACATTTATCAAGATACTCTGCCTTTTCAGTTACAGATATTTGAGATAAGTGTGTTTACTATAAATTTGCTTTTAAGTGAAAATACAATCAAGTAGTTTCTAATTCTCAAGGTTACTGTTTAAACTTACAAGATGATAAATTATTATAATTATTTCTACAAAATATCTAAGGGTTTTAACTATATTTTCATTGATATTTCTTATCAAAGTATAATAATTTGTTTATAGATTCTAAGGTTTTCAGAAATTGTTCCAAAGTATATTTTTTTTAAGAAAAAGGTGCTTCAACAAAGAAAAAGCACACATGGATCCTAAAAAGAAGAAAGAAATCATCTTTGGGTAAAACAAGGTCTTTATATTCATTTTCCTAAAAAAAAAAAAAAAAAAAAAAGGGGGTTTTATATTGGTATCTAAACAGATGATGTAAAAAGTTAGAACAATTAAAAAAGAGATTTATATATACTAAACTGACTATAATTAATTTAAGGGTATTTCAGGTTATTTTCCTAATTTAACTATACTAATGTGAGCAAAAATTTTGTCCATATTTTGATATGATAAACACCTATTAAAATGTAAGTTTATTTCTTTAAAGAAAGATCCTTATTGCCTAATAATTCTTACTGTTTAAGATAAAGATTAATTTTGGTAAATAAATTCACATTGTTGATTAAATATTAAGTAGTATTAAGTAACTACTAACTTAAACCCCTGTATGACCTTTTGAGAGGAGACCCCTCACCCACCTCCCTGTGAAAACCTACTCCAAAAGCCTTGAAGGCACTCAGGTTAATAGAAACAACCTTATACCCAGGATATGATTTTAAAATTACAACAAGAACATGATCTTTGGTGTCTTTTTCTTTGTAATTTCAAAGGTAAAATTGATAATCACTTCCCCGACATAAACTTCTAGAAGGCCTTAAAAAATGTCCTATTATTTTTCCTAAAATTATTAAAGGGGAACCTATCCCGGGAGCTCAGACTGTTTATACAGACGGAGCTAAAGGGGGGTTTGCTGTTGTTTTTGATGGATCTCAAGTAATTCGACACCCTGTTCCTAAACTGCCGAAAGATCACAAGTTGAGGCTCTAATTATGGCCCTTAAACTATACAATTCCATCCCACTTAATGTGTATACTGATAGTCTCTATGTTGCTAATTTAGCCTCATTTATTGAAACAGCCCCTTATATTGGCAGGCAATCTACTATCATGGAACAATTACAAACGGTTCAGCTTCTTGTTTGGGCTAGATGAGATCCTTTATTCATTGGACATATCCGAGGACATTCAGAGCTTCCTGGACCTCTGGCGGAAGGCAATGCTAAAGCAGATGCCGCCACTCACAATATGGGACCGCTTTTCGGTCTCCTCCTTATAGTTGCTGTAGGCCCCTGCCTTGTCAAGAGAATGACACAATTTATTAAAGACCAAATTAACATTCTGACTTCTAAGCCAATACAGGTCCATTATCAACGCCTAAAAACCAAGGATGATCTTGCTGAAGTTTGTCTCCAACCAATTCGAAGATGATTTTTCTACAATGATCCTGCTTCATGCCTTCCTCCTTTTACCCCCTTTTCCTTCTTTATTTTTGTTATTCCTCTCCTCTGACTCTATGCCTTGTTGAACCGGAACCAATTAAAAACCCGATAATGACTGGCTGGATCGCTACCACTAAATGCCTTGGTAATAACGAGCTGATCTTGTAGTACCCAGAGACGGGCAACTTTCACGCTTGCACTGCAACCTAAGACAGGGGAATGGGGCCTCCCCAGAGACAGGTAAGCACTGTAAGGGCAGTGAACGACCTAAGACAGGGGCTACTTGATTCCCTTTGACGTGCAACAAACAAAAGAGGGGGAACTGCTGGCTCGGATCCCCCCTGGCCCCCGGGGCTTGGTGCCGGCCCTGGTTTCTTGTTGTGCACGTCAAAGAGGCCAGCTCCCAAGGCCTTGAAAGATTTGTGGTGTCTGTTTCCATATTATTCAGCCTATAATGGTCATGTGGGAACGTCCTGACCTGCTTGGGTCTGATAAGGTTCCTGGTTGAAGGCTTAGTATGAGTCGACAAGGACTACCTGCCCCCCTCCGTCCTTGCTTCCGCCTACCAGTAACTTTCCATTCTGTCTGAAAGAAATATATAAGTATGAGCTGAGATAATAAAGTCAGACTCTCCCTGGATGAAGAACCTTGGTGTCCTGTGAATTCTTTTAACCCCGACGTCTCCCGCCGGACTCGGTCCATTTCGCCGGACGCGGCAGCTTCCCACCTCCCTGCCACCGTGGGAGGCAGCGTCACCTGCCCAGTGGTCTCCCCAGATGGTCCCAGATGCTTGAGTCTGTGGTGGGCATGGAGCCCTGCAGGTTCATGGCACCCTGCCCTTCCTGCATCCTTGGATTTGCAAATTCTTGGAGTGTGAGGAGGATGAACTGGGGTCCATAAATAAAGGCTATGGGGACCATAAGCTGGACAAGCTCTAGGGGGTAAATGAACAGAAAGCAACGAGCAGAGAGGTGTGCAAGGCCCAAACCCTAACCAAGCACAGTCAGGAAAGCCAAGGCTCAAGGAGACAGTCTGGAGCAGAAGCTAGCAGAAAGGCGGCTTGATGATTTTAACATCCTGGTCTTTCCCTACAACTGGTTTACGGTGAAGATAAGCCTTGGTATACAGCAGGCTTTGCTCCCGACCATGTCTAAGACCCGTGCTCCGCAGTGTGTTGCTGTCCCATGAATGTTGGTGGGACAGAGGAATGAACGGAACGCTCACGCTAAGGCCATTTGCAGAAGGAAAATGAGGGAGGAGGTCAATGCTGCCCTCCGTCTTCAGATGACCACCTCAGCCTCAGAGAGAAGGCCCAGGTTGCATCCGCTCAGACTGAAGCACAAGTGTAAACGGCCCCATCCTCCCCGTTATCCCTGCCAGTGACTCTGTTCTGGTCTAGACCAGAAGCCCCAGGAAGGAAGGAGTCAGAAGCCCCACTGTCTACCGGCAACGCCAGTACCGTGCCCAGGAGAGGACCCTACTCAGTGAACCTTCTAGAGTGTTCTGTGAGGGCCAACCCTTCTCTCCACAAGTTTATGAGGTGGTGCTGGCCTCAGTATCACCCCCGTTTTTCAGAGGACCAGGGCTCACGGTTTTGTCCTCTTGTCCCTGGGCGAGGGTAGCAGTCTGAGTCTATGCCATCAACCCTGGAAGCAGGAGCTCAATTAAATAAGTCTGCGGTTGTTGCAAAGCCCGTCCCTGTCGCCATCAGGCCATGTCTTTGGTGAGTGCGACTGTGGCCTTAGGGGGTGACTTGACTCAGGAAGGAGGGTGCTACTGGCACCTAGTGGGGAAGGCCAGGGATGCTGCCAACATTGACAACCGTCAGGACACAAGGCAGGGAACTCTCCAGCCCACAATGTCAGCAGCGTCCCTACTGAGAAGCCCTGGTTTGGCTTCCAGTTCCCCCCACCTGCCACCACCCTGTCCACCCCAATGAGAGATGCCCACGCTCATCCCTGGGCTAAAGTCATCGTGGTCTTTATTACATGATGGGCCCCACGTGGTGTCACAGGAACTGCTGGCAAAGCACATGCATCCCTCTTATCTGCCTCCCTCTTTCCATTCTCTTTGGTCACAGATGAGGGGACTCTAAGCCTGCTTTGGAGATGCACAGTTTCTGTACATGCTCTGCTTAGCCAAGGGATCAGGGATTACCTATTCTTAGTATTCTTTGGTGGGGGGGGGGTACTGGGGATTGATGGAATCCAGAGATGCTTTACCACTGAGCCATATCCCAGCCCTTTATATTTTTTACTTTGAGACAACGTCTCTCTAAGTTGCTAAGGCTGGCCTCCAACTTGCAATCCTCCTGCCTCAGCCTCCCAAGTGGCTGGGATCACAGGCAGGCACCACCACACCCAGTCCTTAATATTCTTAGAATAGTGAGAGGCAGCAGAGAGACCATTCTGGAAGGCAGAATACCTGCATCCAAATAGCCATTTTCTCCGTGTGGCTGGGGGAGTTCCTCAAGTTCTCTGAGACATGGGTTTGCTCTTTTTGCAATGAAGGGAAAAAAATGAATGGATGAGAAACAACAGCTAAAAAAATTACACGTGCCAACTGTAGTTCTTTTCATGATTGCACAAGACCAAAGCTGTGCAGTCCTATCATCAGAGTCAGGGCTGAGATGCTGAAGCCTACCCACCTCCTGTTCTGAAGAGAGGTCCACGCACAGGTCCTTTGCTCAGGGCAGCTGATGTGGGGCTGTCGCCAGGGCCAGTGCACACAGCCTGTGAGGAGGTGGTCACATCTGGGGGCCACAGTTCTGCTCTCCAAGGCCCATGGGTTTCTCCAAGCTCATCCCCCTGGGGCCTAATGAACTATCTGTCAATTTCCTCTCCCCCGTTGTGAGTCATCCGGGGATGGTTCTGCAGCAGGGACCAGAAGCTGGGCCATTGCCGGAAGCTGACTTTCCTTGTGGGGTTTTACACCAGATAAAAATGAGCTCGGAGTCCTCTCCAGGGCAGCAACAGTCCAGGTCCGGCTGCACTCGCCTCGTGCCCGGGCTGCCATCTAAGTGCGTCCACCAGCAGTCACAGCCCCCAGCTCAGCCCCCAGGCAGACAGGGCTGTCCCTGATGCTGTTCTAGGTCCTGAGGTGGGCCCCATCTCCTCCACCTCCTCCCCCCACCAGTGCCCCAGAGGACAGGGCAGGACTTGCCGGGCCCAGCGAGCAGGCGCTTGGCTCAGACCCCAGCATAGAAGACTGGGTAAATGGCTGCTGAATCAATGAATAATAGAAAACCTGTTCGACGCACAGAGAGATGAATTCAAGTGCAAACCCCCAAAGAGGCCACCTGGTGAAAAGCAGAAAATATCATTAACTGAAAACAAGACATTTCTGAGAAATCCGCATTTCAGCTTTACCAAAGAGACGCAGCAGCACTTTGCCCAAGTGACATGTTATATACAGAGAAAATGCAGCATTTATTTCTATTACCCTGGGCTTCCTCTGTGTAAGTCAGAGAGGTGAGCCACTCAGCATGGGGTCCCCCTTGGCCAAAGATCCATATTAAAAAAGAAAAAAAGAAAGAAAGAAAAAAAAAAGAAAAGAAAAGAGAAGAAAACATATTTGAAAAAGAGTCTCCAGAAGCCTATGGAATTTTTATAATCAGACAAAACAGGACTTTCTCTCAGGTCCCTCTTTAGTATTTACATTTTAACATCCTTCTCCTGAAGGAATTGTAACTATTTTTTTTTAAGAAAAGAAACAAAAAGCAAGAAGAAACCAACGGAACCATCAAACTTTCACTATCTTGCTCTCTAAACCTGGTCATAGTTATTCCTTTTCTATGAGATAGATTTAGTCTGAGAGCAAGGCAGTCCTGGCCCAGGTGCATGATCCACTCATCGGTAGCTTTAATCTTTGGAATGATGATTAGCGTAAATTTCAGGTTTTATTGCATTTCTAAATTTATGCTATTTTAAGTTCAAATATATCATGAACTGGCCATGGGTAATGTTTTCACAAATGTGAAAATCAAAACAAAAGACCTTTTGACCTTCTCCTGTGTCCTACAGACTTGGGGACTATGTGGAGGTAGGATGGGAAGCCAGGCAGAGGTCAGAGGAAGCAGACGAGCTCTCTAGACAGTGTGGTGAACGTTGATGAGTTCTAACAGGAGCAGTGGGCTTCTTTGAAAGGATATATTGATGATCGAGAAGATCCACATGATGCTAAGAGAGATCTTTAGTCAGTTATCCAAATAGTTTGTCTCCAGAATGTCCAGTTCAACCAACGTCAAACACATATGTAGCCTTTAGGTAGCTATTTTGATCTTAGATAAACCTAAGATGGAGCCATCTAGGGAAAGAGGTTCTCTCTCTCTTTGAAGGTGATAATATATCAGTCTAATGAGCTGGTACATTTGCAAATCCAATCAGAAGGTATCTAACGAGGCACACATCTGCAACGGGGACAATTGGTTGAGCATCTATGACAACATTTATTTCCAACCTAAAATCATGTGCACGGAATTGATGGTAGTGTTTTGGGACCCCCGCAGAGCCAAGCCCCCTTGCTAACACCTTCAGAGATGTCTTTGGCTACCTGGGGGACCAAAGGCAACGTGAGTTCTGTTCTGCGCTGATGACCCATCAGTGACCAGCAAACAACTCCTGACTCATGCCACTAAAATATTAATCTGTCTTCATACTGTTCTTCCCCGCCCCCACCATCTCCTGCTGGCCTTTCAAATCCTTTTCCTTCCAGGTTGCTCATCTTTTGTAATAGGAAAGTCTCTGGAAGCAGAAGGGCTTTGAAAGACTCCTCCACTCAAAGAGGCGGCCATTCCTCTCCTAGCAGGTACACTGACTCCTGCCAGCTGTTCCTCTCCTGTTGAAGCCGGACTCAGCTTCCTTGTGGCATCCTAAGTATGCACCTTGACCAATTTGGGCTTAAGCAAGTCTCAAGACTAATATTTTTGGGGGCAGAAGCCTGCCCTGGAAGACCTTCTCAAGTTTCTGGAGCATTTGGGGACCCTTCTGCTGCCAAAACCAGGAAGTAATGAGGGGCCAGACTTAACTCGTGGGGATTTAATAATCATTCGGGTCATGGTGACTCTAGTGACAGCCAGCCACATGGACTACGGTGGCTCCATGCTGATGCAAGGTGTCCAGTTGACTTTGTTATTAGGATGTTTTCTTCTGGTGTTCAGTGAAGGTTCTCCCATCTCACCTGGTGATGGGGTGAGATATGGGGAAGGTTTTAAAGGAAACGTTTCCCAAAGGAAGGGGTACAGGCCCACGAACCACACTGGGTTTTCCTCTGAGCGAGTCTATGTGCATTGCAGCTAAATATCCTGATGTTCTGCTTCTTAATACTCCATCCTCATCTTTGTTAATAACCAACAGATACCATTCCTCCAGGATGAATAGTTTGAGGGGAAAAAATCATTAAATAAAAGTCGGTTAATTGCATTTCTTAAGAAATCCAACTTTTTAATGTTTCTTCTGAGAACAGAACAGTAGTATAGTCAAAGGATCAATTATCTTACCCCCCCCCCCCAAAAAAAAGGCAGACTACAACATTTGCTTTCCTTAAAGGACCGGAGACACATTTCCAATTCTTTCAATAACTTGAAAAGGATGCAAAGTTATACCATCTACAATTCACTGCACACAATCTGCTTTTGATTATATTGCCTCGCAAACTAGATACTTTGCTGAGAAGCATAAAACTGTTTATCACTAAACATTTGAGATTCCACTCAGATAATTTACACGTAATTAGACAGAAGCCCACACTTCTGAGCAACGGCATTACCTTCCCGGTAACGGTCTATTCTCCAGGACATTTTGGGTAGTCTAATGAGTATTTTATGAGGATTTGTAATCAGTCTTAACGTAGGTGGGAACAAAGGTGAATTACTCCTCTACACGATCGAATCATTACATAACTCAGTGCAGAATAAAGATGAGCTAGGGTTGGGAGAGGTAACCTGCCCAGGTATTTGGGAGGAATTAGGAAATTCTGGTCTTTTCCACCGGCATGAAATGAATTAAATGATCCCTTAGGTAGCAGAAAAATAAAAAAGGAATCAGTCAAGGATAGAAGCCTCCTACTTAGATTTCCCTACGCTTTGCTCTCCATCAGGGAAAGGGAGGAAAAGAAAGGATACAGAGAAAAGAGGAGAAATGAACGGTGTCTTCCACCCAGAGTCCCCCTGGGTTCTTACAGGGGCCTAAGCTCTTTGGGGTCTTATCTTTTCTGGATCTCTTCTGTCCTACGACAAACAAAGCCAGCTGCCTCCAAATGGACTGACCATCACTCAAGTATCAGAGTCATCGGGGAGAAGAAGAGCATCGGGGACCGGGGGAAGTGTCACCAGTCCCTGACACAGAGACTACAGACAGAAATAGCCCGGTCCCTGGATGCCGCATCACTCTGAAGCCTCACTTTACATCTGGCACCCTGCCTCCATGGGGCACTTCGGAGTGGCCACCCTGCCCAGTTCTTCTGACTGGGCAGAGCCAGCTCATGAGGAATTATGCTTTGGTTTCTCTTTATTGTCTTTTTTCTACCCGAGATGCCTGGATTTTAAGCAGCATAGATTTTATGCCTGCAGTTTCAGCAGCATAGAATCTCAGCTAGATGCACTTTATCTGTGACACACCTGGTTTTTTTCCCCCTAGGTTATTCAAAAGGGGAGTTGAAAAGTCTGAGGTCTCAGTGATCCCCAAGACTGCCTCTCAGATGTCCTAGACAGGTTGGAGGAGACATTCCCCAAAGCCCATTTGGCTCTCAAGGAAGCAGCACAGGAAGACCCAAGTTCAGCAGGTGAAGTTTTAGCCTCTGAGGCTTCTAAACACAGAGTGGGTTTTTTTGATACCATGGCCACGCAATTGGAAGAATGCCTGCTCCTTCTGTAACTGCAGCAATGGGGGGCGGTGTGCTGAGAAGCCAGTCGGCCCTTTGGCCAGAAGAGCTCGACATTTACAGACTCATCTCCACCCCCCAACCTCATTTTGCAGGCTGTGCAGGACCAGGTGTCCCCCACGAGAGCAGCCAGCAATCTCAAACCAGATGCAAACAGAGATTTACTCAAAATGGTGGAAGCAAATAGGTGGGAATATGTCAAAGACAGACGTATCAGAGCATCCTTACTACGCTTAGGTTACTGTCCGACAAGGAAGAGTTACCAATAAATATGTGATGAATAAATGATGGATCCACGAGCAGATGAGTGAGAAACAAGAATAACACTCATGTTTTAGAAAACGGGGAGTTAAGCAAAGGTAATCCATCCATATTTTGGAATATTCCACGTTTTCGTTTACAGGTAACAGTGCACCTGGGAAGGGATGATGCTTGTTTTGAGTGGTTGATATTGTATGACATGCTGTTGTGTGCTTCCTCCCTCCCTCCCTCCTTCTTGCCATTCATCCATCCCTACATCCCAGATGGAAGCAGACGCACACTGGTGCAGGGAGAGGTGGCAGAGAATCCAGAGAATCCAGCTGCTCAACATACTCCTCCATCCCTCCTCCCTCTCGACCCCCGCTCCTGAGCACCCCCACTCCAGAGCACCCCTGCTCCCGAGCACCCCCACTCCAGAGCACCCCCGCTCCAGAGCACCCCTGCTCCTGAGCACCCCCACTCTTGAGCACCCCCACTCCTGAGCACCATGAAGCAGTTTAGGTCATGGCTCCATGGCAGAGCGCTTGCCTAGCATGTGTGAGGCACTGGGTTCCATTCTCAGCACCACATATAATGAATAAAATGAAGGTTTATCAACATCTAAAAAAATACTTTAAAAACCTTAAAAAAATAACAATTTCTTCCAACCCTCCAAATTTGTCCCCTAAGGAAACAGAGTCCCAGAGAGAAGTGATTAGTTTAATGTTAGTGTTAGAAACAAGAAGGGAGCTGTCCGAACCCTGGGGCAAACAACATGTACCTTTCCTTGAAGCCACAGAGGAAATGGTCCTGAGGTTATAGAACTGTGTGCATGTGTGTCTGTGTGTGTGAGTGTGTGCAGGCACATGTGTGAGTGTGTGCATGACTGTGTCCATGCATGTGTGTGGTGGGTATACCTGAGTGTGTGTACATGCATGTGGGTTAATGTGTGTATGTGCATGTGTGTATGTGCATGTGTGTATGTGCGTGTGTGCGTGTGCGTATGCATGTGTGTATGTGCGTGTGTGTATATATATGTAGAGGGTGCTTTGCATATGGATTACTTTCTTATTGTGTATCTCCAGGCAAAGGGAGATAAGCTTTTTGAATTTCAGTTTCTTCAACCATAAAACGGGGATGAGAACAGCGCTTGCTGATGAGACGGGGTGGGGATGGTGAGAGCTAATCAGGAAGGGTTGATACCAGAACCCGCGGCGTGGAGAGCAACCCGCCAGGGTGCACAACGGACTGTGCACCCTGGTTAATGGGCTCCAACACCTGCACGCAGGGCGACTTCAACTTCCTGTGTGGACGTGGGGGGGGGGTTGTAAACAAATGCCTCAGCTGGTCTCCTGGAGGTCGTAAAGCCATGGGGACTCTCCATGCTTAGGCCGTCTCTGGTGCTTTGTGTCATTTCTGATATTCAAGTGCCTCGCACTCAGTAGAAAGGGGGGCCCTGCCACCTCTGTTCATAAGATTCCCTGGGGATTTAACAAAAAAGTATCATGGACTTCAGTGATACGACAGCTAAACAGAAGCCCTCGATGACATATCGGGAGAATTACATAACACACTTGTGTGCGGCGGATAATGAAATTATGCAGCAGCAGAGAGGGAGGAGAGAAAGCAAGTCAACATTGAACTGTGACTGTCTTATGAGGAGACGGATGTGGCACGAGTCTTCTCGACTGTCTGCTGAGGGATGAGGGTATAGATAAGATTACGGGACACCCCATGTTTAAAAATAATATCCGCGTTTTGTCAACAGAGCCCCGCGGTTGGGAGGCCCGTCCTTCTGCGCTTTCTCACTCCCTCTCGTGCAAACCCTGGGAAGCAGAGGTCCCATTTTCAATTTCTCAGTTGAGGACATGAAGGCAGGAAGACAGTAAGCAGCCAGCTGTGGGTCATCAGAGGACCCCACACAGGGTGGGGCTGGGAAGTCGGCCCCTTCAGGTAACTGAGAGAATCCACAGTGGACTCCTTCTTGCTTAGGTTGGAGATCCAAACCTCCCCGCTGTTTGCAGAACAAGAGCCCAGGCCCAGGTTTTCTCACACCCGATGCCCCAGCCAAGGGTGGTGCCCATGCCCAGCACCGAGTTCTAGATGCTGGTGAGAGTGGAGGTGGGAGGAAAGACAGAGAGAAGACAGGAGGAGGGGTGGCAAGAGGGAGCAATTAGAAAACAGGAGCCCACCTCCTGGGATGCGATGCCAGGGGACCCCCCTGCAAGGCTGCAGCAAGCCATGGGGTCCTGCAAAGGCCAAACACAGAGGAGGAGGCCGACCACCAGCCTCAGCCCCCTCTCTGCAAAGAGGCCTTTTGTATTGACAAGAAGAGTCAATGGCTCCAACCAAGATGGACACAGATAGTGGGTACCGGGAGGCAGAGAGCAGAGAGCCTGGTGGCGGAACCCTGGAGGGAGGGGCAGCCTGGGCTGCCCACCAGGAGTTCCCAGGCATGGCCGAGGCGGGGAAGACTGACCGTGCAATAGCTGGAGGGGTTTTGTTGATCTGTTTTCTTATTTGAATGAAACCACCGAGGTATGCACAAATAGACCCTAGGAGGTGGTTAGCTGTAGATGAGGACTTGGGCTTTCTACAACAATGGCTGCCTTGCCTTTACCACCGTGATACCCTTTCCCAACCTCTGGCATCCTAGCCATCGGGGGTCCATCTGATGGTCTTGCTTGGAGTCACATTTTTTTTCTTAACATTTCAGCTCTCGCCTGAGTTATGCTTCAACTTATAACAATGGGATTTTAGTTACTGTACTGCCACAAGTAAACTGAAATCAAATCAGGTAGATATTAAGTAAATAATGTCAAAAATAGCAAAAATTAAAACACCAGTTCTATGAGACGGGGCACCCCAAATGTGCTGGGAAGAGTGACCCTCGTGTCTCCTGCAGGTTCCTTCCATTGAGGAACGAAGATTCCCCCCGTCCCAGCTCTTTGCTGGAGGTGCCTGTGGATGCCCTCACGCAGGCAGGATGGAATCCAGCGTTGAGAGGCACGTGTGTACGACGAAGGCCCTCCTAGGACAGAACGTTCGAGGCCCTCCCATCTCCGTTTAGGGGAAATGTGTGCTAAGAATACGGACGCAGATCGTAAATTTAGCCTGCACTCATGATCCTTCAAAAATGTGCACAGTGTGGTCCACTCTATTGCAGGTCTCCAAGGAGCTATGATGCAAGGCAGCAAATAAGGGAGGCTCAAGTTACCAAGCCATGCGAGCAGGGAGGCAGGACCACGCCCCAGCTCCGCACCCCTGTCTCCCAAGGGGCCCCGGGCACCGCCCGCCAGGACTCTTCAGCCTCCCCTTCCTGGTGGTAAGCTGGGGAGTCCCGACCGGGGAAAGGGCCCAGTCAACACCTCACTGTCACAGGAAGGTTTGAGCAGGGTGGCCCAGGCAGGGGACAAGTGGGGGAGGTCACTAAGGAAGGGGGAAGAGAGCCACGTGGCAAAGGGGACCCAACTCAGGCGCAGGTGGGCTCCGTCCACTGGGAGTTAGACATGAACATCAGGGACTGCACCCAGGCCTTCCATTCTGAAGGAGAAAGAGGAATTTCAGACGCTTACGTAATGGCAACCGATCGACTGCTTTAAACACCCTGTATTCTTATGAAATAAAACAGGCCTGTGGGCCGAGGCCAGTCGGGGGCTAGCAGGGGGACTGAAAGAAAACCTGAATTCACCCACAGATGTGTCCCCTTATCATCCCTAGATGTTTTTACTTCTGTGAAACTTTTTGCAATCCCTTCCACAAAATACAGGCTTAGTGAGAATGACAAATGGGTTTTCTTTCTTTTTTTAAAAAATAAAAATTGGAGATGCTTCTGTGGGTCATCCACACGGTAGTGTGGACTACTTCAATCGGATCGCAGCTTGCCTGCCTCACCCCCAGCCAAGAGGGTCCTTCCCTGGACTCACCGTGCCTGGACGCAGAACAGGGCGGCGGCCGATGCTCCCCCCCCCCCAGGGCCCTGTTGACTGGGCTGGGTTCTAATCTTGGCCCCTCCTCTTACCAGGCAGCTCTGGTTTCTCAGTTTGTATGATGAGGATAACAGTGTCCACCCTCCAGGGAGTCTGGCACTTGAGGAGAGGGGTGATACGTGTTCCCTAACATAATCACGAGACAGACCAAAGGGAGAACACTGAAGAAGACTCCACTTCTTACCCACCAGAAGTGAGAGTGTCTAATAACGCCCAGCAACGTGCCAACTCCCAGGTTCACCAGCATCCTGGTAGACGGCAGTTGGCGGGGGTGTATTTGTGCCATGAGTTTAAAAAGGAAAGTGGATGGGATCTATTCACGAGGCTCACATCCTTTGACACGCCCCCCTCCCAAGAGTGATTTTTAGAACCCAATACAAGGAAATCTAAAAAAAAAATGCACGCAGAGCCTTGCATACAGAAAAGTTCTCTTGTGGCATTATTTGTAATACTAATAAGGGAGAGAAAAGAAAATTCCTTAAATGTCACCAGCAGTGACAAATCCAGTTACAGGAGGACATTATGGAATCATTAAATGTAATTTCAAAAAATGATTAATGGCCTAGTAAAATATTCACATGTTAACGCCAAGTAAAAGTTGTAGGCTAAATTCTGAAAATACGCGGAATTGGAAGCTGTAGATGCTCTGCGTCTGGGTCCTGCCCACCCCCCACACCAGCAGACCCATGAGCAAGACCCAAACACTCAGTGATTTGTTTTTTCAAGTCAATGGGCTGCCCATAACTAATTTTTACTTTTGTGTGCATTTCCAATTATTTTTTCAAATGATCACGTTAATAAACAGAGTTATTAAGAATGGCTTTAAAAGGAGTGCGCACCATAGCATAGAGTCGGAAGAAGACAGTGTGGGATCAAGGCTCAAAGGCTACATGTTACAACTGATAGAAGAGACTTTGCTACTTCATCTCCCTTGGCGAGAAGAAGAAAAGCACCTTGGACCTGGGGAGACAGTCCCTCGGAAACCCTTCTGTTATCTCTGGGTGGGAGAGAGACTGAGTCTCAGAAGGTTAGGTTTTTGATTCCCAAACAGAACATGGATCAGATTGAGTTGTAGTTGTGCAAGCTCAAGCTAAAGAGCTTCCCAGAATTGCCAGATGACCTGGCTCACAGCTCCCAACCACGGAGCGTGTCATCTAGCCCTTATCAGCTGCAGAGGGGAGCCTGCTGAGATGCCAGCTCCTCCTCAGAACCTACGCCTGCAGAGGATTCAGGGAGAGAATGTGGGGCACGCCTCTGGATCTGCAATCTGGGAACAGTGGAGGCCGGCTGCCTCGTCCCAGACTGCAGGTAACGCCCAGACCCTGCGTGGCCAGAGGCGAGTCACACTGGGGTGGCAGGGGCAAGGGAGGTCACTCCAGATGAGAGGAGGTCTGGAGGCTGCTTGGACTCCCAGCAGCTGCCCCCTGCCATCCATTCCCCACATAGCATCTGAAAGACTTGGAAAATGCAGATATCCCGGGCCTCTGACTCACCAGCCTCCTGACTACACCCAGGAAATATCTGGACTCCTTAGGGAGGACTGAGTGCTGCCCTCCTGGCTTGAGCTTTGGAACCCCTTTCTGGCTCAGGGCTGCCTTTGAACTTGTTTTTCTCTTTCTCTCTCTGGCTCAGACTCCCATCTGATCTCTCCTGGATGCTTAGTCACCTTGTCCACTTCTTGCCTGAAGTCACCTGCTCAGATCTGCCTCCTCTGATAGACGGCCTCCAGGCTTGCCACCTGCTTCCCGTGCATCTCTGTCTTCTCCCCGTGCGTGCAGGGCTGGCGCTGCCTCTGAGGCACCCACCGCTGGCTTATCTCATGCTAAGACTGACTCCAGCCGTCACACACGCAGGACGGACAGAGACCGCTCTGCACACCGTCCTCCTGCAGCTCTAGGGGAAACTGGGTGGGGACGTTGGTCTTGTGTCTAATGTCATTAAATATGGGCCCTTCCAAACAGGTCGGGCCCTCCAATCAGAGCACAAGGCCCCTCTCTTGCTTACTTCTGACACTGAGTACCTCACCACCCTTGTTTTTGGTGCCAAAGGGAAGAATTGGCTGCCTGGCTAACAGTGGCCTTTGACACAGTGCTCTGCTCTCTGTGCCCACGGGCATGGTGTCCTCCCTGTGGAGGTAACCAAGACACCTGGGATATCTCAGGGCACCTCCACGCCCCTCCCTGACAGATTGCAGATGGCACCCAGAGACAGCTATCAAAGCCGCAGATAACAGCCAGATGCAGCAGCCCCAGGGCATGAAAGCTGGACGCAGATCGAGGTGAAGCGGGGCCCCACAAGGTGGGCTGCTGTTACTGCATTCAAGGTGGTTCATGGCAGGGATGACTGGACTTTCTGAATTCTAATAAAACTGTCCCTTAATTGCTCAGGGTTTCTGGACCATGTCTCCCCAAAAGGGTTCCCCAAAAGATGAAAATCTGAAACTTGCAAATGAGAACACCGATGTTTTCTCCCTAAACAAGAAGTCGCAACTGATAGGGGAAGGGATGTGGAGGATGCTCCACCAGGGGCCTGAACTGAGACTGGCCGGGCCCTTGATGAGCACCACCTGGAAGACTCTTTGATTGACGCCCCAGGGGTCTTCCTTCCTGGCCGAAGGAATCTGAAACTTTGGGGACAGGGTGTGGATGCCACCGGGGATTCCTGGTGTTGGGATCCTGATGTCTTATTCTGCTGTGCCCTGGTGTGTGCATAGCCGGCCATGCTAAGGGCCAAAGCCACTATGATTGCACCCATTTTTATCCAGTAGGAAAGGTTGCTCACACAGGCATCCCGGCTGACGACTGGCAAGCAGCTGGTTGGACGTTAACTGCAGACCCTCTGTCCCTGAGCCTCATACGATGCTGCCTCTCTGCACAGCCATCTTTAAACCATGGATTTATGAAGGAGCTAGGTCTCAGAGCAAAGTTTCTGCCTTGAGTTATCTCCTACACTGTGTGGCAGGGGAATGACCAAGGGGACACTCCTTCACCTACTCAACAAGCATCCAGCTTTTGACTATGCAGCACCTAATTCTGGCTGGACCATTGGCTAGCTGTGGAAGACCCATGTGCCTCCTTAAGGTCGAGCATCGTGACAATGATGATGGTCATTTAACCATAGCCTGGAGTTGTTGAGGGCCCACCCTTTACACATCAGGTCCTGCCTCCTCTAATACTCAGAACTGTTCTGCAAGCTCAGAGAAGCTAAGCAACTTGCCCAAACTCACACAGCCAAAAAAAAAAAAAAAAAAAAAAAAAAAGCAAGAGCTAGACCTGGAACCCTGGCAGGCTAGCTCTGTGGTGCGTGTTCCTAGGGCTGACTCGATGCCACTGTGCCTCTGTATCTCCTGCTCCCACTTCGGATCATTCCTCAGGCTGAGCTATATGGGTCTAATGGGGCTTGCGTGAAGCAAAGAGATTCAAATCCTTTGCTAAGAACTTTCCTGACCCTTGGAGGGGCAGTAAGCACTTAACCGGGGCCCAGCACTTACCCTAATCATGGGTCCAGCCCAGTGACCTCATCAGAACTCCCCCGGGGCCTTCATTAGACAGGACGTCCATAACTCTTGTGCTAAGGGTCGATAGAAAAGCAATTTTTCCATTTGGTCTCTCAGAGGGCCTCCTTCCCTCAATCCGGGAGAGGCAGCCCATGTGTGTGGCACACTCTGGGTTCAATAAAAAGCTTTAGAATCCTTCAGGATCGAGTAGAAAATATTCTCATTATAACATTAGAGAAACTTAAAAAAAAATCAATAGAGTAATGGGATATAACATCAAATGCACCCTTTAGCAGACTCCGTGGTCCTAGCCTCCTCGAGATAACACAGGAGGCGGAAGAAGCTTGGGAGGCCGAGGAAGAGAGGCCGCCCATGGGGAAAGGGAGGCTCCATCAGGAAACGTCAGCTCCCTCATCCCCAAAGCCACAACTACTGGGGAGCGTTAGGGATGAATTGGTTTTGTTTCTTTTGTTTTATCTATTTATTATTATTTTTTTTTTTGCCAGAGGAATAGTTACTGAAATTTCTATACTGCAATCACTGAATTATTTCACCTGCCACTTCAAACCAGGAGTGAAGCATGTCTGGATTTCTGGGAAGTGAGAAGCAGAAGCCACAGGAAATGCGGTTTGCTTTCTCCTCCACCACAGGTAGGCTCACAGCATGTCGCCCCACGGGGATCCCAAGAGAGTCTTGGTTTGAGTTTGGAGAAGGATATCGTTCTCCACCTCCCTCAAACTGTAATGTTTGAGAACCTATCTACACGGTGTCTAGTTAGAGACCTCAGAAACAAAACCAAGAGCTGTGTGCTCTCACGGAGCTTGTCCACTGCGAGGAAAGACAGCTGTGGGAGTGGTCAGCTGAATCTGAAATCCAAGAGGGCGTGGGCAGGGCCAGCGCAGCCCAGCAGGTGCTCCTTTATCCTGGAACGGTTTGCCCTGGGACTGCTGTACGCTAGGTGCTGCACATGCTGGGCCTAGCACGTTCCACCACACACACACACACACACACACACACACACACACACACACACACACAGTCACCCTGTGAGCTGGCCTCACGCCTCCACAGGTGACCTTCCAACACCAGAAAGGGGGGCGCATACTCAGGTGAGCGACGAAATTTCCAAAGCTGGGGGCTTCTTTATTAGAAATGATTTAAATGAAAAGAAAAGAAATTGTTGGAATTTAAACTCCTTTTTCTCTTCCCCCCCCCACATACTGGGGGTCACCACTGGCCACCTCCTCTTCTTTTCAGCCAAAGATATTCCCGATGTCCAACATGTTTGGGTCACTATTAAGAGCAAAGGGAAGCAGCATTTCATGCAATACCAGGTACTCTGGGTGGGGGTGGCTTAATTTTTAAGAGAATCCCTGCCCTGTGAAGATTTCCTGTGTGCATGGAGGGAGCCCCAGAAGCCCCTCGGTCCCCTTGAAGCTGATCTGCATCGTGGGCCTGGGAACCAGGGGTGCTTCAGGTGGCCGGAGCCTCTCTGTGCACTTGGTTTCCTTCTAGCAAAAGCCTTCCATCCTTCAGTTTAATTGTGTAGCATCAAAGAACAGGCTCTGGCCCTCTGACAACTGCGTGGCGCGATGGCGGAGGAGGTCACCTGGTGTCAACAGCTTCTCTCCAGGTGACAGATTGATGGACGTGGTCAACTGGGTTAAATTGTTTCTCGGGGACTTTTTATAAAGTACGGGTGGGGTGCTTTATTGGAGCTACTGGTTTTCTCAAAGCTGGAGGGTGGTCACCAGGTTGAGGGGGCAGGGGGTGAGGGGATACGAGGACTCGAAAAAGCACACCATAGGTCACAGGGGAGACAGGACCTATCTTTTCTTCCATCTAAAAACTTCACCTTGGGGAAACCAGAGGACAATTGCAAACTTTCCCATTCTCCTTTCCTGGGGGGGCTGAAGAATTTTAAAGCCGGGTCCCTCCCTTGTAAATTCAAAGCCTGAAACGACATCTGTTGGAAGAAGCATCTCTCAGTTCAAAATCAGTGGTAGTTGCAGCCACTAATAAAGTTGAGGTCGGTAATGGGGAGACAAATGAGATTAAATGGCCCTAATAGAAGAGCAACCGTGACCTTTGCATTTCATTTGAAATTCAGCCATCATGTTGGCCAAATAATACAGTACGGGATGGATAGTATTTTGCTAATATGATATATAGATCTCTAATACAAATCCTCCTACTTAAGAGTAAATTACAAACGTGCCAGGGTTGATGTATTTTTACGTACATGCACTACAATATTTCATATTCTCCTTGCAGTAATTTCTGCCCCTTGACAGAGAGAGCACAGAGGAGAGAGCCGGGGAGAGGAACAGGGGATAGAAAAAGGCAGATGATGCACAGAAGTGACACAGCATGTCACGTCTTCCCACGTTGAGTGTCTCCGGATGTGAATCTCAAATGTCCAGTCCATAATTCCAGCCATCAACAATCTTTCCTGCCATTTGCTCGTTTCAGTGTACAAAATCCAGACTCCATAAAGTAACTAAAATGACTGATAGAAAACACAGTGGATTAAAAGTGCAACGAGGAGCTCCGTGGTGTGCCTGCACGGGCTTCTGGCCCTGGGACATTTCTAAGCATACCTGCAGCCCTGCAGAAGGCCACATTTAGGACCTCGTGGCTGATCCTACAGGAGCTGCGGTTATGGAACGGCATTTTCGTGAACAGAATGTGGCCACCTGAGTTATATTTTTCAGTATGGTGATCTCTGCCTAAAGCCACCAGTTCTGCTGATGACATCGAACATGTCAAATGCCAGGGTTTTGCCGACACAGATTTCCTTCATGAGGTGCCATGGGACCACCCACCCCCTCTAGGGAGTAGGAGATTCTGAGATGGAATCGCCCCCAACCCCCATCATTCCCAGTCCAAAGAGGAAGAGAATCCAGCCAGAATGCAGGGCCTCCAGATTGGATTTCCTCAGCTGGATGCTTGCTATCAGCACTCCCAGTCCCCCCCCCGTCTTCCACTCACAGAGGCAGGGTTCTCCGGAAATTCTGACAGGACTCATGGGGGCAGAGCAAGCAAGACGGGTTTCCTGACTGCAGCAAAATGAATGCTGCTTCTGAGGGACCCAAGGAGGGTCTGGGCCAGAGGCTGGAGGTCTCACCTCAGATACAGCCTCTGGAGGAGGGGCAGTTTCTGAGAGGGGCTTGTTGGGGGGGTGAGCTGGACAACGTGGACAGGGAGGCCTGGGTGGGACACAGAGGCTTCTAGGCCACAAGGCAGTGGGTCCGGCCCTGGGAGCAGAGGGACGTGGCTGTCAAACCTGACGCACCAGCTCTTGGTGGTGGGTTGTTGCCGTGGCCAATGAGTGACTTGTGAAATAAAAGGGGGAGGGAGAGGGACAGCAAGTCTCACGTTGTTGCCATGTCATTTTATGCCACGTGGTGACCATTGTGTTGTGGGACATTCGCGGGAAATGTGTGGGTCCAGAGAACGGGAAGGATGCTCCCCTTTCCTGTTGGGCTTGGACAGGGCTCTTAGCAGGGGACTGCAGGGTGACCCCGGATGGCAAGATGCGAGCGATCAAATGTTGATGAGATTTCCTGACAGAGGGACAGTGGGACAGAAAGGGTTTTCCGAAGGCAATTTCATCCAGTTCCACAACTGTCTACCGAGGGCCGACGGCAGCAAAGCCCAGCTCCAGAGAAACCCCAGGAACAAAATTAAGGAGAAAAAGAAAATTCCAGGCCCACACCCTGTTCCCCGGGAGGATCAGATGGCAGGATGGTGAGGCGGCAGGCTCATTCTCACGGGCACCATGAGGCCCCAAGAAAGGACACTTCCACTAGGAGAGAGCCCGGCTGTGGGCAGAGAGACCTGCTCTGGTGGGACTCAGAGGGGCAAAGACCTGGGAGGCCAGTTTATGGGCCCAGGGTAAACGGAAGTCACCAGGCAATCCCGGTCCTGACATTCGGCATGGTGAGCAGGCCCATGTTCTCAGAGTGGGAGAGACTGACATGGTCCCGCAGAGGGTGACCATCAGTTCTTGATGGGGGAGGGTAAAAACTTTCTGACATATTACCACCACGGCTCGTGGCCCTCCAGAGGGCCACCCCACGTGAACAGACAAATACCAGATCCACGGCATTAACATGTAATAGCAGGAAGAGGGTGGTGAGGGGGAAAAGTCTTCAGAAAGCTCCTTGGCGAAGTGAGACAAATAACGGTGTAAAAGATGGAGATAGACTGGGAAGTTTCCCCCCCGTGACAACTGCACCCGTCTCTCAAACAGGCTGAGGGTGTATCTGAGGCGAAACCTCAGCCTCCTGCAGGCAAGGGGCTTCACCAGAGACCTGCTCCCTGACTGCGGGCCGCAGCTGCCGCGCCCCCCTTCCCTGGCGCCAAAGGCCAGCACTGGGAGAAGGGGTCACACAGCAGGAAGGCCCAAGAGGGAGGTCAGCCAGCATCCTACCGGCCCCAGCTTCTCTCCCCCACGGAAAATAGGTCGTGGATTTACATGTCGTGTATTTATTTTTAACAGTGTGTTTTAGAATCTCACCACTCCCTATTAAAAATGAACAATGTCTTTAATAGTTTATTTTAATTTCAAATTGCCAAGGCAGTATGTATTCATTATGGAAATTTGGAAAATGCAGATAAGACAAAAGAAGACATTAAACTAACAGCAACACACAGAATGCACGACTCCGACCAAGGGAGCGCTTTACGATCTTACTGTATGTCTTCCAGACTATTGAGAGCCAATGAGGTAGCAGCAAATCACGTGGGGCTGCTCTACGTGGGACACACCATTAGTGTGAAAGTGCACCTCGAATTTGGAGGGCTCAGTACAAAAAATAGAAAATCTATCATTAATATTTTTAAACGGATTACGCGTTGAAATGATAATATATTGATGTGCTGTGTCAAATGATATATATTATTAAAATAATCTCATCTATTTCCTTTTACGTTTTAAATTTGACTCCTGGAACATTTTAATTCACACACGTGACTTGCATTACATTTCTGTGAGACGGCTCTGTTTAAAGGGAGTGATTAAATGCTAAAAAGCCATTGCTTTATAAGGATGTCACAAAATGCATAAAACCAGTCCCTATCAGTGGTAAAGTGCTACCAGCCTCATAATTCCCCGGTGAACGTACTTTCAACCATGTTTTGTACACAAAGCGTCCAGAGCTGATGTGATGGTGTGGACATGGTCCAGGTGGATGCCCTTTAATAGCAAGGAAATAGCCAGAAGATGCCCAGTTCAGATCAGGTTTCAGACTCTACCTGTTTTAACACCACAAGTCATTTCTCCACCCTCACCTCATTGTCTAGAAAGCAACCATCTCTATTTTTCAGCACGGTTAGAAAGATCAGAAATGGTATCAGTTTTGTCCATTGGAGAGATTTGTTTCAACGATAGCTAATATCACCATTAGCACTTCCAAGACATCAAAAATCCCCTGGCCATAATGTCCCAGAACTGTGTACACCCAGACAACAGGAGCAAATGAAACTTCAAAAATGACGGAGAACGTCATCTTATGAAAGGCTGAGCCATGGAGGGTCTGAGCTGAATTTAAACTGCCTGGAGAGACCAGTCATCGCTATGAGCCTTGTTCTCGGTCAGGTAATGTTCTCGGATTCAGACCCCGATCCCTCATCCTGCATGTCAGCCCCTCCTTCTCATTCAACCCCAAGTGAAACACAGCAAGAGGAATTTTGGGGTAACAGCGGTTGCAGGACAGGCCTCTGGATGTCCTTCTTACTTGGAATTGAATGGCTCTCACTTCCCCTAGAAGCCAGGGTTGGGTAGCGGCAAGATTCTTCTTAAGAAGCAGGGCAGAGCACTGTACCCCTGGGTGTCCATCTAAGCTACAGTGACGTGCAGGCAGTTAGGTAAACAGGAGTGGGTGTACGTTGATGAAGAGGGACTGGAGTGTTTGGGGGTCTCAGAGACCCCAGTGGTTCGGTAAGGCTGGTGATACCTTGGCAACGGAGCCTCTGGCTGAAGCCATGACAGGATGGGTGATCCAGGAGTCTCAACGGCCCTGGGGATGCCCAGGGTGGGTCTTCCTGCAGGACCAGTAGCCCAAGAGGCAGGCTAAAGGTCCTCAAGTCAAGAATGTCCTTACAGAACATCCCACCCTACCTGTCCTGGCAGCCTGCCTGTTGGGGCGCTTGTCCCCCCAGCAGTAAACTGGGCAGCTTCAGCCAGATGACACAACCTCTTTGCCTGTCATCTGTGCCCTGCCAGCAAGGTGGGTGGGCAGTTGATCCAGGGCAGAAATACCTCCTGGAAGCCTCGGGCTTGCTTGGCTCACTGGCACACGCCCGGGGCGAAGCAGCACTAGAAATGCTAGGAGGTTCTGTGGCTTCCACCTTGGCCCAATCCCGTCCTGCCTTCGAAAAGCACCTCTTCACTGTCTCAGTCCTGAAATTTCCCCTTCCCGACAAGGTGCCTATACAGAGACCCTCCAGATTTAGGTGCTGAACACACAAAATACTAAACCCTTCAATATGCGTTTCTGAAGCCCTCTCATGCGCACCAGACCATGGACCCGTTGACAGGGACACAAGTCAAAAATCTCTGGCCCTGAATTTCACAACCACTGGTGAGCAGGGCCGTGAGTCAAGGGAGCCCTCGAGGGTGGACACAGGTTGCCATGTGGTGATGGAAGAGGGCGTCTCAGCCAAAGCACAGGTCAGATGGGGACATGGGACCTGGCTGGGCCGAGCAAGCAGCAGGAGACGAGAGCATCCAGACTGATAAGGCCTCCAGGGGGGACTCAGGGCTGGGTGTGCACCGAGGGTCTTGCAGATGGCCAGAAGGGAGGCAAAGGGACGGCCAATGCCCTCAGGGGTTGGCAGAGGTCTGACCTGAGGCTCTTGGGGAACTCAGACCTTGCCCTAGGGACAATGAAGAGGTTGTGGAGTTGTTAGGCCACAGAGCACCCAAAAACCAGTTCAATAAAAGAACACACCAGAAACCAGAGCCCAGCTTCCTCACCCACTGTCCCTGATGCCGGGAGTTCAACATGAACTTGAGGACAGCTCCACAGAACTGACAGAGGTTCTGTCCACGTCACCCCCAGGAGCGCACCTGGGGACAGCGAGGCATGAGAGCTGCACTCTCGCCGGTCCTGGGCCTGGCTTCCTCCACAGGAGCAGAGGTGGACAGGAGGCTGCACTCAACAGCCGGCCACGGTCAAGTTGGAGGCCCTGGGTATGTTTGATGAGTCCAGAGATGTTGTGAAGAAGAAGGGAAAGGACACCTTATTGACCCACCAGGGTGGTCATCAGGGGCTTTGCCATGCCTAGCACCTTACCAGATGTATGCAAGCTGGTCTGCAAAATTCACAAGCTGAGTGTGTTCACACGCATACACACACACACACACACACACACACACCCCTGAGGAGGCCCTACGAAGACAGCTCCTGCAGACATGGGAAGGCAGTTATAGTAGTGGGAAGAACTGTTGGTCTGAAATTAGGGAGCCTGGTCCAAACCCCAGACCTCACACTTCTGACTCTGTAGCACAAATCCTTAATGCCATCTACAGTGGAATTAATGATAATCAGCCTAACTACCTCTTGGGTCTGCTGTGGGACTCGAATCAGAGGAAGGACTTGAATGGAGAAAGCATCTCCAGGGCCGAGCTGGCCACACAGTGAGGAAGTGGGTTCCCGGGTCCCAGGCCACACAGGAAGTGTTTCAGGCCCCCCGGACCCAGCACCGGCTGTCCTGTTGACCAGCCGTCCAGCTTTCCAGAGCTTCCAGTGTTTAGAAGCCAGAAACTTAAGCATCTATGTTAATTTTCCTGGTGATTCAGGGTGGGGATTTAGATGTGAGGAGAAGGAAGTCGAGTCCAAGAGCCTGTGCTCTGTCTATTGGAGCCTCTGCTCTGGCCGGACCTGCCACGGGTCCTGGGAAGGGCGAAGGTGGTGTGCGGGAGGAAACGTGCTTCCCAGATTGCTGACCTGCGAGCCAACAGAGAGAACGCTGGAAATAAAAATTCCCAAAGAATGAATGAAGGAATGATCGAAGCTACTGGAGAAAACAAACTGAAACATGCAACCCCCTCAAAGCTCCTACCTTCTTTAATTGTTTTTGAATGAATTGAAGTTCTCGTAGCCGAACAAAACCTGAGCTAAAAACGGGATCCCGTCTCTGCCTGTCCTAACTTCTGAATCCAGGAGCTATGTGGCCAGAGGTAGAACACACTGCCCATCCTCCACGCTCTGTCTTGCCCCCCAGGTCTTATGGAGGGTTTGCATTTCCCCCCCAAGAGCTTCTTGAGTCCCTCAGTGCTGCCCTGTTGGCTAGAATGCAAATCAGTACGGCCATATGGAAAACAAGACAGAGGTTCCTCCGAAAAGGGAACTACCAAAAACTCCCACAATCTCACTTCTAGGCCTATGTACAAAGGAAATGAGATCAGTATGTTTTAGAGAAATCCACTGTCCCAGGCTCAGAGCAGCATTCTCCACACTAGCCAAAAGAGGGAATAAACCTAAGCATCCATCGATGGATGAATGGATCAACAAAATGTGGTATGCCTGTGCTGTGGAATACTGTTCATCCCTGAAAAAGAAGGAAACGGGTCATTGTGACACGGATGAACCCAGAGACCTTTACACTAAATGAAGTAAGCCAGGCTTAGGACAACCAATGCCTCCTGATTTCACTTCCATATAAAATCTTTAAAAACAGAGCCATAGAAATGGAGAGTAGCACTATTTTCACCAGGGGATGGGAGAAGAATGGGGGATGGGGAGATATTGGTTAAAAGTACATAGAATTTCCACTGGATGAGAAGAATAAGGTTAAGTGATGTATTGTACAATAGGGAGACTATAGTTACTATTTTGTGTTCTCACAAAATATGAAAAGAATAACTTCTAAGTGTTACCACCCCCAAAAGTAAGGTTGCGAGGTCCAGCATTTAATTAGCTTGGCCTAGCCATTCTGGAATGCATGCACCTTTCAAAATATCAGGTTGTGCATAGGTACATATAACTTCTATTTGCCCATTAAAATAATTAATCCACTAGTGGCTATCAAATGACCCTATGTCCTGGGTTCCCTCCAGGAAGGAGAGCCAGGACAAGCCCCCAAGGCTGACTCTAAAGGATCACACTGGGAGTGGCCCTTTCAGGAAAATACCATGCAATGCCCTGGGCACCTCGAACCTTCAGAGAAACAGTTTGCTGTTCCTCAAAAGCCTGAGGGTGAAGCACTGGCCTCTACATGCAGGGTCCACATGCTGGACGCACAGGAGTGCGGCATCTCAGCACAGGTCTGCGGCAGGGGCACTCCTGGAGAGAAGGCTGAAAGCTACTGAAGAGGAAGATGTAAGTCTCACAACATGGCGGACAGCAGCCAAGGAGGCAGTGCTGCTAATGCACCAGGCTCCTGAGGGGAAAGATGGTCTCCACTACCACCTGCTCTGCAGAGGGCTGGATCTCCCTGTCACCACCCGTGGCCACCAGTGAGCTGTGAGTGCCATACACCACACTCTCTACAGGGGTGTGCCCACTATAGCTCACCTGCAGATGTGTACAAAGCAAAGTCCTGCTTTGCCCACCGCTCAGAAACACCAGGTTTGAATTGTAAAAATAAAAAAAAAAAAGTTAAAGTAAAACACATCTCTCAAAAAATTTTTTAAAAATGGTAAAAGACAGGAAAGGCACAAAGAGGATTTTCCCAGGAGAAACACAATCAGTGTCCCTACAGGGACAAATGGGGGGGGGGAATCTTTGTTACTAAATAAATGTAAAATAAACAACTTGTATTGTTTTTTCTTCACAATGGCAATTGGGAAGAGATTTATAAAGCTAATCTTCCGGATTAAAGGAGATTTAGGGAAAGAGTCTCTTAAACACGACTGTTGCTAGTGTAAATTGGTCTAACCTTTCTGAAGAGACAATTTAACAATGTGTATCAAAAGGCTTAGACATTTGCATAACCCTTGCTCCAGGGTTTCCACTTGCAGGATCTGATCCCAGGCTGATCTGCGTGGCATGAAGCAAGGTGGCCCAGCTCTGTGGGCCCATCCAGGTAGAGACCAGAGGTCCCACAAGACGAAGCTCAGCAACTGGAACTAAGATAAAGAAATGTTACCTGCGTGTGCATGTGCTTCCAATTTCATAGTTTATTCTTTGGGCCTTACATTTTCCTTCCAGTTCTATATTTTAAAAGAAAGAAACTTACAAAAAGGAACTTTTTCATAATATAGAGCTATATTAAAAACGAGAAAGCCCATAGTCAGTTGATATACAGTGTGAAGAGAGAGACTGACTCAGATGTCAGCCGAAAGCATCCCTTCTCCATGGGGATCTCAGCCACATGGGCACAGGACTCCCATTCCTGTGGCCTTTGGGAGTTGACAGCCCTCTCCAGGTTCCGCACACCCCCAGGTGGCTCCTGTTCTCATTGCCCCCTCCGCCCCCCAGCCCCTCCTGCCTTATTTATTATCTGTCCACTGCACTGTGTGCAGAGACCGTCCAAAAGAAAGCAAGGAATCAAAGGGAAAGGAAGGGACCCAAGTCCACCCTGCCAACACACCAGGTGCAGGTGTGCGGCCACGGGAGCCCGCACGCCACCTGAGCCCAGCCTGCAGTCCCTTCAACTGGGTCCCCTCCGTCCCCCTCCCTCCCTCTCTCCCTCCACTCTCTGCCCTGCCCTGGGGCAGTCCTCCCTGGCTCCGACTCACAGTCTCCTGAAATCAAACCCACCCAGAATTCAGGACAAAGGGCTCTTCATGCAACAGGTTGGAGCCAACCACAGGTAGATGATACACACAGATTACAAATAGCTGATAACCGAACCATTACTCACAAAGTCGACTGTTATAAAAAGCATTTTTCCTGAAACATCTATATCTAGATATATAGAAAAAATACATTAACCATAATGCTAATTCAACAGTATCTCCAGATGATGAATAACAAACGATTCTAATTTTCTCTGTGCTTGACTGCAGTATCCAAGTTTTCTAGATAATCTATTATTGCTATTATAATGAGGGGGCGGGAAGCAGGGGAGTTCTGGAGGTGAAACCCCTCTGGGAGGAAGGTTGGCTGGCAGGCAGGTGAGGCCATCTTGACGGCGGACATTCAGGGCAGCTGCTCAGGGTTCAGCCAGATGAGCCGTGAGCATCAACACCAATGGCCCTGCTCATCTATACCCTAGGTTCCCTGAGGGCTGGGAAGGCAGGGCATGGCTCTAGAAGGTTCTGATCAACTCTGCTCCACTGTCCACAGAAAGCCTTATCCTAGGAGAGTAGAGGTACTGCCCTTTAAGAGATGGCAGGGGAGCAGGGGGAAGAGAGAGAGAGGGGAACTGGGGATCCACTCGTGGCTACACAGAGTGTTGGTGCTTGGAACCTGCCCCAGGACCCTGGAGGGACAGAATTAACCCCAGAGGAAGGTGGAGGAACTGGGGCCCGAGAGCCAGGGCTCCCACTCTGCAGTGCATCTGATTCCATTCAGGCTGTTCCACGTCAGGGCCACGGAATCACCTCGTGCAACACAGGTGTCCCCAGGCCTGCTTCCCATGAGGATCCTGAGCTTAAAAAGGTCACACCTCTCTATGTTCCATTTTAATGAGTTAAAAGGCCATGAGTACTTTCAAAAAAAAATCACACAACTCCTGGGCCAGAGAGTACCTTCGTTTCCGTAGAACCTGCTCAGTTGTTCTTAACATAACATTATTCATTTGGCTCCTGCATTATTGAAGGTGGCACGCATTTGGTTTTGTGGAGAATGATGTTCCTGGGTTGGGCTAACTCTTACTGAGCACCTATCCCGCCGCAGGAACTCCATCTTGCTCTATGGCGCACGTCTCCGGGTGTGGCCATCCTGGTCCAGAGGTCTGACTCTCTCCCCACGCCCATGGTCAGGGCGTCCTTGCTTCCCGACTGTTGGCTTTGAGTGCAGCCTGGGCAGTTTGCTTGGCCCTGGAAGCTAGCTGCTAGCTGGTAGCTGGAGGGATGTGGCCAAAGGCCTGAGGTGTGGGCACAGCCGGATGTCCTCTTGAGTCCTCCCCTCAGCACCTTGACTTCCCTGGGCTAGCCCCCTGCTCCCAGGAGGAGGATGTGAGAAGCATGGCATGGAGACCCCACCAAGCTCAGCCTGCTGCCTTGAAGCCCGCCCAGTGGTGCCCAGCTGACCTACAGACACACGACTGAGCCCTGCCTCCTCACACTCCAGCACATGACCCCGATAAAAGCCTACTGTTGCCTGCCATTTAGATTTGCCTTTGCTAGGTCACATCAACAGAAGATACATATAATAAGGAAGTTACCCTATTCCTACTGCAAAATGGGGGACGTGAGGTTTAGGGAGGCCTTAGTTACTGGCCTTGCTCTCCGTGGCCAGCCAGCCATTGGCCCTGATAGTCAATAAGCACCTGCCGCGGAAGGGAGGCGCTGGCCTTGGTGCTGATCACGCAGCGGTCAGCACACCAAAGGCCCGAAGTCCAAGGGGTCCTGCCGGACCAGGGAGGATGGTGCAGGGGCCACTGCCTTTCATCTGAGTGTGGGGAAGGGGGTGATCATCACGCAGACAAGAAAGGGCCACAGGATGGGGCTGAGCTTGGTGTGTTTGTGGAAAAGAGATGAGGCCCAGCTGCAGGACACAGGTAGGAGGCACAAGATCAAAGGGGCCAGCAGGACCAGAGAGCCCAGAGCAGGTGAGCAGCGCAAGTTATTGTAGGAGGTTCGACTCTGGTAGAAGGTTCTGGCTGTGATTTCAGAGCAGCCCCCATGCTGCATTGCTGAGGCAGACACCAGGGAGCAGGGCTGGACACAGGAGCTGGGAGGGGGCCTCTGGACACGTGCAGGTCAGGTGGTTGGACTGCACTGGGCTGGGGTGGCAGCTCTGGAGGTTGCACTGGGCTGGGGTGGCAGCTCTGGAGAGGCTTAGAGATGTTCTCAGCTGGGGCTGGGATTCAGAAGCCTTTTCTGGAGTCCCTGGTTCTAAATTGGTCTTGGCTCCAGAAAGCTGGAGCAGAACATTCACCAGCTTAGGTACCAAACTAAATTCTGAAAGATATCTTAAAATATTTGCTTAGAGTGGAAGTACAAACGTACTCAGCACTGGTAGAGTCGGCCCTTCACCTAGGGTGGGTGATAATTTATGCCTCACTGGCAGTAAAAAAACAAAAACAAAACGTACATTTAGATGGCAGTCTATACACTGCCCCCCCCCCCCCCGCCCAGGGATGGACTAATTGTGTTTGTTGGGTTGTTTCAAGTGGTTGTGGGCTGGAAGGGTTGGGTTTCCATTTCCAAGGCTATAGAGATTAAATTAGATAATCCAAAATAAATGTGGATGGTAATAAACTGCCGAGTTGTATGATCCTCTGAGGTACTGCCTCAACCACCATGAAAGACGGATCAGGCAACCTGAAGAGTCACAAAACAACAAACAAATACACCAACCAAAAAATACTTTAGTGCTGGGTATCCTTCAGCAGACAGACGGACAGAAACCTAAGGTCGCTCAGTCTCGATTTAGCTGCTCAACAGATTAACATGCTGCCTCTCGGAGGACTTATAAGACTGGGGTCCTCCCCTCCCCTCCCCTCCCCTCCCCTCCCATGTCTGCTCCCTCTCTCTCTCTCCCTCATCCTCTTCTCTCTCCTCTTGCCCTGTCTCTGTGTCTCTCTGTACTCATGTATTTCCAATCATAATGCTTCCTACTGGCCACAAACAGATGACCCAAAGATCAGATTGACTCCACAGATCTGTTTCTTTGGGCTTAAATCGGGCTTTAAATTCAATTAGAAGTCAAAATTTTAATGAGGAGACATCTAAAATTCAGATCCTCAAACTCTCTCAAAAATAAAAATTGGAAAATCTATTCCTTTGTCACAAAAGTGGCCTGGAGATGAGAAGCAGGTACCAGTGGCCAGATAAGCGTGAGCTGCGGCTCGGCCACCATCCCCACTGTGTACCCACCTCAGCGGTCAGTCACCGGGTAGCTGCACATGTCATGGAGTTTTTCCAGGGGAGGGGGGTGATCAAAGTGGGGCTGAGCCTGCACGCGACGGAGACAGCTATGGGGAAGCATGGGACCCTGCTGTCCCCAGCTCCTGGGTTTAATACCTATGAGCTTTGCATGTCAACACTCAGGGAAACTGGTAGGAACAGGAAGAGACCCACAGGTGGCAGGCATGGATTTGCAGGTTTTCCTGGTGGCATTGGTTTGAGCCCGAGGCAAACCCTGTGGTGCCCTAATTAGAGTTCTGTTCCCCAGGAGCACTGTGTCCGCCAGTGACCGCTGGCTCTGACGCCACACAGGCATGCCAGAAATACAATCCCACTTAAGATAATTGAATATGATTTTGCAGAGGGAATGGCCAAACCTGATCTCACGGTGACAAGAAATGACAGAGATGTGCTGAACCAGCTGGCTCAGGAGCCAGGACCAGCACAGCCCACGGGGATGCATCTTGAGGGTTTGAAAAAGTCGCTCCAGGGCCAGCCCCATTCAGGACCAAGATCTCTCAAAGACCAGAGTGCAGCTCCTACAAAGCAGGGCTTGTATCTTTGTTGGAGGGCTTTCGTTTTCCTACAACAGATTGTGCAAAGGAGATGAAAGATCCATTATCATAAATATTTTTATTTACTTCATATTTTTTCTCTGAACATGCCCCCAGATGACAATATTGCTATTTAAATTTGAGCAAAAAGAATGACCTAAAACAGAAAAAATGTTTACTACATAATGATTATTTTAAATCTTGTTGAGAACACAAAGACTACTTTGAGATATTGATTTAAATGCTATGAACATTCTCTGCAGAAAAAAAAAGTGTATTAGATGCAGAGTTTTGTATGTAACTTCAGAGATTTAATGGGTCTCCGGAGCCTGTAAGAAATGGAGGGTTTTGTTCATGTGGAAGCCAAGAGTACATCATAGTTGATAAGAACTGGAGGGTGGCGTCTACTTCCTAGGGTGGCCTTGGGCTGCGCCACAGCCTGTGAGGTTTCTGCCTCAGTTTCTTCATGGTCACAGTAAGGATAGTATTGACCAACAGATCCTGGGCTTCTTCGGAGGCTAAATGGAGGCGATTCATACCAAGCCCTGGGAAGAGGTGCTGGCACACGGTAAGAGATCAATAACTGCTTACCGAACCCTGCCTTTCTGATTCAATTCTGGCTGCGTCACATTTGAAAACATTCAAATGTGTTTCATGTTGGCATCTGGAGCATTTTAAGTGAATGACAAAGATAATAAAGAGGGTGCATTATGATGTGACTTATTTATATAAAAAAGGGTCTGGGCTTGACATCTAAAAAAACATCAAACTAGTAAAAATCTGAAGAGGAGGACCAAAAGCAGAAAAAAATGGACACACAGCTGGTGAGGCAGACGTGACCCTACCTCACTGGCCTGGTCACCGCTGGCCAAGACAATCAGGTCTGAACCACAGGCCACCGTTTGGCTGAACTGTTCAGCTGGTTCTATCAGATAACTACTCAGTCCAGCCATGTCAGTCACTCACGTGGCCAAAGTCTCAGAAACCTGGTCCAGC
The DNA here is from genome assembly GCF_964194105.1 of Spermophilus citellus. NCBI lineage: Eukaryota > Metazoa > Chordata > Mammalia > Rodentia > Sciuridae > Spermophilus > Spermophilus citellus. The sequence continues at coordinate 37,988,326 of NC_138187.1, forward strand.
TGGTGGCGCCGAGTCACCCGGATGCAGAGCGGGGGACTGCGTGCTGGGCAGACCTCCCGACTGAGGCTCTGCTCAGCTTGCTGCCAGCCAATCAGGGAGACCTCAGGGGTCCAGGCAGCCTGCAGAGCAGTGCGACCGACCTCTCTTTGGTGAATGTGGGACTGAAGAGGTGGGTGGAGGCTCCCTTCCTCCACGAACTCCACCAGTGGTGAGATTGGAGGGCTATCCCTCCCTGTGCCCACCCATAGGGTTGCCTCTTCTTTCCTGGACAGTGGGTTTCAGAGCCTTGCGTGGTCAGCTAGCCTTCAAAGAATATGGCAGGAGCTGACCCTCCTGGGGGGACCATGGGAAACAGGTCCCCAGGGAGGCTCTCCGACGTCCCAGCCATTCTTCACACGTCTACACACTAGAAAGGCTTCTCCTTACCTGAACTGGGGCCACCTCTTTGCAACTCTCTGTCTGTTCCGCCACCATTTTTTTAAAAATAAATTTCCCCTCATTTCATACCTTAGAAAACCCACCAAGGCTCAGAAAGGTCTAACTGCTTGTCCAAGGTCACACAGCTGCCAGGTGGCACCACCTGACCTGTCAACACCAAAGCTGCCTTCCCTTCCGGTGACAATACGCCATGCCTGGTATTCCACACTCCTTTGGGTGCTTGTGTATTTCGTTAAAATATTTGTTTGCAACAGTGAATCTGAATTCTGGGTGAATTCTTTATCAGTACATTAAATAGAGATAAAGTACCATGAAACAATGGCCCAGGCCTGGAACAGAGTGTGAGGAGGTCATAGAACGCACGCGCGCGCGTGTGTGTGTGTGTGTGTGTGTGTAGCAGAAGCTATGGCTCTCAATGCTGAGGCAAATTCTCTCTGCCTGACATCTGAAAATTCCTGATAGTATTTATTGTTCTCACTGGTGTGTGTGTGTGTGTGTGTGTGTGTGTGTGTGTGTGTGCACGTGTGCACGCTAATAGCATCTACTGGGTAAAGGTCAGGGTGGGTAGGGGTCAGATGTGCTACCAAACATCTGATAATGCTGAGGACAACCTTGCACAAGAAAAGAATGATAGACCTAAAATATCCAAAGAGTTAAGGCTCAGAAGCCCTAAATGTACGTGCACACCCACTGATACATACATTTCAATTCATGGGCATTCATACACCCATGAATTCACATAAATACTTGCATACCATGTGTAAGTATTCATACATGCATATAATCTATGCATATATGCATACTGACACAATGTCTGTGTGTGGAGAGAGAGACATGGAGACAGTGGAGTGGGAAGACATGGAGCTTGGCACACACGTCCATGTGTGCACCTCATACCCAAGTCTGTGCACATACCCAACTGCATCTGCCCATGTGCATCACGAGGGGTGGCTGTTCATAAAGCACTCCTACTAACAACATGATGAAGATAAAGAAGAAACCGTTTTCCTTTCTTATAGCTTCCAGATAAGACAAACATTTTAAATACCCGTCTCTCAATGTATCAACCCAAACAAATCCACCCAGGCCCCATCAAAGAAGGGCTTGCTGCGAAATTCTAATAACTTTCAAAACATCCAGCCCAGAAACATGTCAGTCATCTGGAACGAAGGGGAGCCTAATTAAACGACCACACCTCCAGGTCAACTTCCCCAAGGACTGCGGATCCCCTCCTGCTCCAGGGCAAGAGCAAGAGAGTCCAGGAGGACCGGAGGCACTCGCTTCCTGTGTGGGCCCTGCCTGTCACTCAGGCTGGGGGTATTCAATGAGACACTGGCATGGACACACAGGTACCAGAATCCAGTACGAAGAACGGAGATCCCAGGTGATTTAAGTTGGAGGTGGCAACTTAAATCACCTGGGGGGTTTGAATAGTCCGTGGAGTTCTCATTTTCCAGATGCAGGACATACCTCCATCCTGGCTCCCATATATGGCCAGAAATGGCAGCCTGATGTAAACACTTAATAGTATTTAATAATAATATATACTTCCCCACCCCAACCCAGCAGCTTCATCTCTTAAAAATTTTTAAGTGTTTAATAGAAGCACAAAAACATAAAAATTGCATATATTCATGGGGTACTTTTACATAATCTGATACATGTCTACACTGTGTAGTGTTTGAATCTCATTAAACGTCTCTCTTCTCAAACATTTCCCTGTGGTGAAAACATGGAGAGCCAAAACTGACACTGCTGTATGAGAAGGTGATTGTCTGGTTATACAGAGGAAGGGGTAAAACGACTCATCAAAGTCAGAAAGTCCTCCTGAAGTTCATTTGAAAATCCCAAGCAACAGCAGCACTCAACAGACAATCAGCTGGGCACCGTGGCACACGCCTACGATCCCAAATACTCAGGAGACTGCAGAAGGAAGAGCACAAGTTCAAGGCCAACCTCAGCGACTGAGCAAGATCCTGCCTCAAAAAAGAAAAAAAAAAGTATAGAAAACATAAAAATAAAAAATGAAAAGGGCCAAGAATGTGGCTTGGTGGGAGAGTGCTTGCCTAGCAAGTACGAGACCCTGGGGTCAATCTCCAGTACCACTTAAAAAAAAAGAAAGAAAAAAGGAAGAAACATTTTGAGAGATAACATTTATAAAGAGAAATTTATATAATTAAAAATGTTTGTTTTCTTAGTTACCTGCATATTTATTCACCCACTGTCTATATCAAAGTGCAGGTTTTTCTTTCAATAGGCCTTCAGTTTTGCCGTCCATAAAATGTTCATGCTGATACATAACATCAGTGTTTTATGAATATCAATCAGTTAATACATATAAGGTGCTTAACATGGTGCCAAACTTATTATTCGATCTCAAGGCCTCAGCAAGGGTGACCATGGAAATATTAACCAACATCAAGGAATCTTCTCTTTGCGCATATTGAGCTATGCAGGCTCCATTTTAAATAATAGTTTCAAGCACTGGATGTGAATATAAATGCTATTTATTTTCTTCCCACAAGCCACAGGTCGCATTTTCATTCCTAAATGAGTTGCTGCTGATTCAAAGAAACCTACCCACCACCTCAGCCTCAAAGGTCCAGAAGAGTGGAACCATTCCAACCACACAGACGTGCTGTCCCAGGCCCTGTCCCAGGCTCTCAGGAAGCCATGGTGCCCCCAGGCAGCCCGGCACTCTGTTTTCCTCTCACTGTTACACACACACACACATACACACACACACACACACACACACACACAGGTTCGACAGGCCACTAAAATGCTCCTGGAGGTCTCCCTGGTGCTGATCCGCATTTTTCTCAGACCGTCCCAGCACCCACAGCCCCAACATGTGTGGTGCAAGAAGCCTCGTGGTCCTATCCAACTGTGTGTTCAGGAGTGGCTGGGAAGGGGAGGGTAGCAGAAGGAAATGCAGGCCCACTGCATCAGACCTTCGGAGTTCAGAAGGTGCACAAGACAGGGACAAGAAAAGGTGGCGTTTCCTACAGGGCACACAGGTGCACACATGTGATCTCAGCAACTTGGGAGGCTGAGGCCAGCCTCAGCAACTAAGCAAGGTCCTAAGCAACTTAGTGAGGCCCTGTGTCAAAATAAACAATAAAAAGGGCTGGGGATGTGGCTCAGCAATAGAGAATCCCTGGGTTCAATCCCCAGTATGGATGGATGGATGGATGGATGGATAGATAGATAGATAGATAGATAGATAGATAGATAGATAGATAGATAAATGGTTTTCCTGAAGATATAGAGCTTGGGCCACACCTTGAAGGGTGAGCAAAAAAAAGTGCCCAGTCCATGTTCCAGGCAGAGGTGGAATCCTGTACAGAGGTGCCCTGGAGGCAAAGAACTACATCTCTGTCAAGAACTTAGAGAGGGGAACTTGCATCAGGTGCAGAAAGCTGAATTCACTTTGCAAAGGAAGCCTTGGCCGTGGAACGAGGCACAGCTGGACCGTGAGCCCGTGGGTCCCCCCCAGAGTCTCACTGGCCTCCTGCTTCGCTCCCTCCCTCTGTGTAGGCTGATGAGACTCGGTGTCAGCTTTGCAGACGAGAGACGATCTGAGCAGCATTTGGAGCCACAGCCAGTCCACAGACTGGACTATAAGAAGACATACGTGTGTGCAGAACATTCAACCACGGGCATGGCCCAAGCTCCCCGCACTCTCTGAAAGCCCATCCGAATGCCCGGCAGACACGGAGGGAGAAAGGACAGAGGGACTCACGGTCCCAGCGTGTGGGTCACGAGGCAAGAACCCAGATTCCAGACAAGGGAAGTTATTTTCCGTGTTCACATCTGGCCCTTGGGTCTGTCCCTCTGCTGTCGGTGTTGGCTGCTTACTGCGGTCCCCAGAAGTTTGGGAAGCAGCTGGCTGAGCCCCAAGTCCCACAGCCCTGTCCACCACTCTCAGACCTGGATGATGGGGTGACTCAGTAACTGCTCTCCTTAGAGAGAAAGAGCAGCTCAGCTCCTCCAAAGCTGGCTGATCCCAGTCCCGCCGGGTTCACAGGCCACAGCTCTGAGCAGTCAGATCACTCCGAGTGACATTGCCAGGAGTTCCAGGGACAATAGGCATCCTAGACAAGGTGATCTCCTTCTTTGCTGAGACCCAGGTGGGCTGACCCACTGAGTCCCCACATCCATCTTATCTCTGAGTGCATTTTCAATGGCTACTGCACATTTCAGGCCACAGAGGGCTGCTGTGTGCCCACAGGGGCTGGGAATTTTTTCTAAAATGTACTAAGTTATTCTCAAAAACAATGAAAATCCACACAGGAATATCACTTTCTGGTAAGTTGACAACTATGTTCTACCTTACAAGGGACCGTTTCCAACTTAGCGGTACCAGTCCATGTGACAGTAATTATCAAAAAGATAGGAACCGAGACAGATGCAGGATGCATGGACGCACTTGTGCACCTGGAGCAGAAAGAGGCTGAGGCAGAGGTGGGCAGCTCAGAGGAGCAAGGAGGCTGTGGATGGAAGACCCATCTGGGAGGAGGGGACAGGACTCCCAGTGACGAGATGGCTACACACGATATCTCTTCTCTCTAAACTGAGTTACAACAGCACGGTGTTAAACTGACCTGATTAGCCTTATTCATAATATGGAGGGCTTGGACTTCCCTTTAGAGATCTAAAATACACCACCTGAATATTGGCCTTCATTTTTGAGATATTAACCAAGAGCACATTCATGCTTAATGGTAGCGTTGTTTAGGGGTCCAAATAGAACCCAAATAAAAGAAAACTGTCTAATTTCTGAAACCCCCAAGTCCAGACATACTAGACCCAGGAGCTTTTTTGATCTAAGAGGCTGATTATACAAGATGACCACAGTCTAGCTAAACCACGCAAGTCACTAATCAGCTACAGTGTGATCCAGAAAACGCGCGCTTCCTAATGAATATTGAAATTGGCTGTCATTAAGAGAGAACATTCTCAGGAGGCCAAGGAGACAGTGATCAATATTCATATGGATCCACACTGCCTCATTGATTAATAGTCTTCGAGTGTGAAAACTGAAATGGTGTTAATAAAACATTATTTTTAGTGCAGTGTGACACAGGATATTACTTAGATTTAAACATTAAAAAAAATCTTGACCAAGCCTTAATAAATAAATAGCTGGGAAGGATAAAAGGGATGGATACTCTCTAGCCTTCGAAAGGATGTTCTTAATGAACAGGGGGGACAGCACGCACCCTGTTCATGCCCCAAAGACTCCAGATACAGCAGCCCATTGAGGCAAAGAGCAAAAGCAGCCCCACCACCCGCTTGGAACATCATTTTTTCCTTGCAGACAGGTGGCAAAACCACAGGGCTTAAAGCAAGGAGCTTCTCGTAGGTGGTTGATGATGGCGGCAACTTTGAAATAAAGACCCTTCACATGCAAGAGTGAGCTACTGCCCCTATCTGTTCTTTCCAACTCAGGTGGTGGACGAAGCGCTTCCCCTGCCCTCTGGCTAAAACACCTCTGGTGAGGCTGGTTCCTACACCCTGCCCATCCGGAGCCAGTTGCTGACTTTTGGAGACCCATCCTTTAAATGAGAAATGCAAATTCTCATCCTAGCACTCTCCTCTCCCTTCCAAAGAATGTCAAAGCCTGATGCCCTCCAAAAATACGGAATGCCAAACGAATGTTCATCAGGGTGATGAGGACCCACGCGCAGATTGACACCCCTCTTAAAGAACTCGGGCTGCTCGGCATTCACCTTCTGGTGAAGCACATCTTCCAGAGAATTCCTCCGTGGTGCCGTGACTCACCCAGAGAAAACTCATTAGACATTCCGTTTTTTCGGACTGCGGCAGTAGAAATAAATTTCTTGGATCCTAGCTACGGCTATAAAGGCAAGTTGACAATAGATCTCTGAAAATGGAATTGGGAGATGTTCGTGAATAATTCTTATGGGATATATAAAATTTCTATCCATTAAATGCTCAAAAACATCCATGTACCCAAAATGGAGTTTCTTGCTTTTTTTGGAAATTGAAAATGAGTTTGAATGTACTCTATTACTTGCCTCTGATTGCTCCATTCAGGACAGGCGTGTGGAGAAATTTGGTCAAACAGCAAGTTTGCTTTATATTTTATTTTCTATTTTATTTTTATGGGGGGGGTTGTTTGCAATCAAAGACTTTACCTTCAAGTGCTCACAGCAACCCAGGACACAGTACAGATGTCCCCTGTTGAAGGCACAGGCTGGAGCCCAGTGTGCCTTCTTTATGGAGGAGGGGGCTTAGTTCACACGTGCCAACTTGCTACCAAGGGTTAGGGTTTCTCACGGTGGTTGTGCCAGCAAGGGACCTGCCTTTCAGTGGATCCCTTCTCCTAACCCACGGAAGCTCCCGCAGCAGGCCCCTGCCGGAAGCTGAGCCTCCGGAATAGAGCCCTTTTCTCTGCTGGTCGGGTTACCCTTTATGGGGCCCGAGACATAGTGGATGAGGACTTCTGGTCCCTTCGCAGCACACCACGCCTTGATTGCCTGCGTGGCCCACATGCCTGATGAGGACGTCAGACAGCAAAAACAGACTCTTGTGCACAGAGCTGAGAAACAGACCAAGAATTCTCATGGAATAATTTCCACGCGGTCCCTTTCTCTTCATACTAATGGAACTTCATGGGGTGGTCTTGGTTTTGCTGAAAATGAAAAGTATCAAAATAGAATTAAGCGCATTCACATGTATTCTCTCAGGACCTGAAGAGCCAGTCAAGATGGAAATTTGTCCATTGGCTAAACAGCCGGAGCAGCTCCCGGAGAGCCATGATTGACTTTCTGGCTAAGCTCAGCAGAAACAGAGCTTGTGGTCAATTAGCTTTTCCCTTAATAGGATTGCGTTGGGCAAAATAAACTAGAGAAAGAAGTTGAAAACTGTCATTTAATGAATCCCCAGATGTTGTCATGCCTCCCTGAGACATACATCATAAATAAAAGAAGGGCTCGAAGTTCAGGGGGCTGTTACCGTGTGTGAAGGTCACATTCCTAGATGAGATGGCAGAGGATGGAGATGCAGTGGGATGTCCGGACTGTAAATCCTAAGCACATCTCCAAATCATCCCACGGATTTGTATTTTAGGACAAAGCAGATCTGGGGGAATTGGGGGGACTATGATAGGAATGACTTCCTGCCACAGAAGTCATCTAACCAGCACCCGTCGAGGCTGCCTGAACCCAGAGCCTCGTGTCCATCAGCAGAGCTGTGTCTGGGCTGAGATGGACAAAGAGCAAAACCACCTTTCCGTTGGAGCAGCAAGGGACCAGGGTGTCCTGGCAGAGGGTAAAGAAGGGCTGGATTCACTCTCAGAAGGGGTGACTGTTCAGGTGGGAGCACCCAGCACAGAAGAGCCAGAGTCCATGAGAAGGACAGGACGGGTCCAGAGAGCTGGGGGCCGACTTCAGGTGCTTGCTGTGAGGGTGCAGGGAGTTGACCCAGTGCAGTGGGTTTCCAGCCGGGCGGCGGGCAGGCCCTAGGTGCAGGTGGGTTGGGCTCTCAGGCTGGGAGAGTGGAGAAGTAAAATGGACAGAAATGGGGAAGGGAGTGCCCCGTAGTGTCCAGGAAAGGACAGTGGCAGCCTAATTGAAGCAGAGATGGGAAAGCAAGAGCCCACGGAGGCGTTTGCTTAGATCCCCGCTGGATGGCTCGCGCTGGGAGTCCAGGTCTTGTGGGACCCACCGTGAGGCCAGTGACTGGCCTCCTCACAGCAGGGGGTAGAATTACAGCCCTTTGGAAGGAGAGCTCTTGTTTCTAGAAAATGAGGAACTGGCCATTGGCTTGGGATGAAGTGAGCTTCCCTCTGCAGTCCTGTTCTGCTGGGTGACAGCCACCACCACAGGTGTGGACAGAGGGGAGCTCCGAGAGCAGAGTCCAGCCTTGTAAACCCAAGTATCCCATGCAAGGACGGCCGAGGTGACCTGGAGGGTCACCACTTGGTATTCCCCATCTACACTGAAGGTCACAGGCACAGGGAGCCCACCAGTCTGCCTTGGTGTGGGAAACAGAGCCCCCTTCCCTGTTCTCTCCTCTCCTCCAGGAGGTCGAGTCTGTGCCCATAGCACTTCCTCTGTGCAGAGGGGCGGCCCATTCCTTCCCGGGAAGCCCTGCAGGGGACAAGGCTGACCACTTCAGACAACCTGGGCCATCCAAGTCAGGATGACGCCAGAGAACAAGCTTCTCCCAACGCCCAGTGGCGGGCGCCATCGCTGGACTCGCGTCTGCCTCGTCCACTAGGCCACGAGCCCCAGGGGGCAGGCGCTGTGGTGCTGGGCTTTGCTGTTGCTTCCCAAGTGTTTTCGTTGCGATGGATGCATCATAGAAGGCTCACTAGAAGAACAGAGGAGCGCACCCACAGATGGAAGGAAAGTCAGGGGCCTGTTTCTTTCTATTTAATTCCCTCCCTCCCTCCCTCCCTCCTTTCCTTCCCCGACACACACCCTTGGGCCCCGAGAGTCTTGTTACACTCACATTTTCAACCTCTGAACATGGTGCCGTCTCCATTGCGGAGAGGAAAACGCGCCCAGCCCCTCTCCAGCCACCCTTCTCAGGGGAAGGTCCGACCCGTCATTATCTTTAAGGTTAATGTCGAGAATCTTAGGGGTTTCATTTCGTTCTTTAAGGAAATTTGGGCCATTTCGGGGAATCATCAGCTTCAGGGGGAAAAGTGTGTCTTCGTGAAATACTTGAGCGTCTTGCGGAAGATGGTGATGGATTATTGGGACCCAGCGAGGTTCAAGGCTGGGGCCTTGTGAAGCATGAAAGAAGGAGCTGCAGATTTCCCTTTTTATGTTTAAATTACTCGGCTTCTTACTTGACTACTTTTTCTGACCTTTACAGTCTTTCTTCCTTCTTTCTATTCCTCCCTGGGTCCCTCAACCATTTTTTAAACTACTTTGGAAGCACCTTGCGCGCACTCTGCTTCCTCAGCTGCCTGTCCCCGTCCTGCGAGCCCATCTTCTCCCCACCTGACCCTCCACATAAAGCCTGGCAATGTTGCTCCGCTCTCTGCCCCGGCCCATCCATCTTCCGTCCCTCCCGGTGCCAGAGACCATGTGGGGCTGTGGGGCTGGAAAACACTGACTTCTCATTTCCAAGTGAGCCTGAAGTTTTGACCACAGGTTCTGTCTGTTTTTAATGCATTTCCCCAGAATGGATCATAATGGGGAAACTTGGTCCAATCCACTGAACCTCTTGCCTGGTTCACCTTGGAATTAATGTCCTTCCCGTCGCCCTGCACTGAGCTTTGACTGAGCAGAGCAAGCACCGCCACAGTCAGGTGCACACAGAGAGAGAGAAGGACCCAGAATGCCTTTCGCCAAGATCTGAGTCAGGTTTCCACTACGCTTGAGCTGTGTGGCCTTGGAAAAATGACTTAACCTCCCTGGTTTTTAGTTTCCCGTTCTGTCGAATTTGTTCGATATTGATGAATCACTGAGGAAGTTGAATTAAATGGGAACACCTCTTTATAACAGCTACCTAGTGAGGACTCTCCTTCAGAGAGCCATGATGATGATTTACTCCTTCATTAAAGAAACTTTATTGAACTTAGTTGATAATGATAGTTGGGGGGCAGGAGGAGGAAATGAAAAGGAGCCCTCGATTTCCCTCCTGATATGCAAAGTGTAACGACTGTGGGTTTTCTGCTTACCCTGGGGGTGGGTCTAATCTTCACCTCTGACTAGGAGGATGCCATTCATCCACCCAGCAGACCCACACCGGGCACCCACTGGGTGCTGGAATGCAAGAACCGGCCACACCAGACCTGGTTCCTGATCTCAGGGCTCTGCGGGCTGCTGCTGCTCTGGGCCATGCTGGGTTCCTGGAAGCAGAGGGTTCTCCGCCGGGAAACTCGGCCCCCAGGGGGCATCAGGTGGCATGGGGGATCTGTTGTCACCCTCTGGGGAGGCCATGCTGCAGTCCCAGGACGGCCCCGCCACTCACTGCTGCCTGGCTGTGGAGAAATCCTGCTGGAAGGGGGGAATAACGAGGCCAGATCCTCCGTCATTAAGGCGAGGACTAAAACCAGCCGAGTGGGAGCTCCCCTCTGCCGCGGGGCCTCCCAGACGCTGAGCTTGGCTTTGAGATCAGCTTCCTGCACCTGCCCCGGAAGGCCAAGGGTCCTGAGTGCTGAGACGGGGTGGTGCTTGCAGCCGGGTCTGCAGACCAGAGGGTGGACTGCACCGGGCAGGGGCAGGGTCCACCCACTGGGCCCCACGCCAGGCCCCACCCTTGCCTTTCCACCTCCCTCAGCGCTTCCAGACCCTGCCAGCTGCCCCGGGGAAGCCACTGTGTGTGAGGAGCTGCTGCCGTGGCACTTTGGTGGAGATGGCTAGATGCATAATCCTGCATGGAGGTGCAGATTTTTAAGCGCTTTATTAATACAGTTGGGTAGAGAGCATGTGAGATTCCCATGTCGTGGGGACGGAGGTGACAGGAGGAGGCCCAACCCCAATGAGAGGGGATGGGAACAGCCAGGGGAGGGCAGCTTCCTCCCCAGGTGCCTGGGCGTGTCACACACACCTGGGGCATGTGGCCTGTCCGGCGGCAGGGCCCAGCGGGCAGACACCCAGCACGGGTTATGGTGCGCATGAGCAAAGTGGAGAGGCCCTGTCACTCCAGAGTGGGCGGACTCCCAAGTGTCCAGGGCCAAAACATCCTATAAATAACTGAAGCTGACCAGACAGAAACTCTGGGGGAAGGGAAGAAAGCACGCATTTCCAGAGGCCACCACCCCATTTTAACTTCAGCCCCTCACTACCTGGAGAGATGGGGAGAAACCAGAAATTCACATTTTCCCATAAAATGCTATTTTGTAAACACCCCTGTCCCCCAAACAGAAGCATCCCGTTCCCGCACCACCTGCAGGGTCTACCAAGGATGAGGTGCGTTTGCCAGATGAGCCTCAACCGGTGACCACACTCTCCGACTTGGGTGCTTTCTAAGGACATAATCTGCTGGCTGATCTGTCAGCAGAGAGGGATGTGCAGGAGCACAAGCCCTGGGGCGAGGGGGATCCAGGCCGTCCTCCGGTCAGCTCTGACTTCGGGGCCATGGCTGGGCTTCTCTGCACTGTCCTTTCTGGGTTTTGGAGATCCAGCCTGCAAGAGCCACCTTATGGAGCTGTGACCATCCAGTGGTGGACCAGGCAAGCTTTCAGCACTGTTCCCACCGCACCCAAAGGCACAGAGGTGGGCTCCTCTCTCCCTAAGGAGGTCTGGTCCAGGAGCTGCTGAGGCAGAGGCCTGCCCCAGGAGGCACATGCCGGCCAACGGGGAGAGCCCATGCTGAGTGCCCCCTCCCCCAACACACCACCCCTTGTTTCTGACTTCCCTACAGAGGGTCTCAGTGAATGTGACTCCCTGTTATGGAAATGACACTCAACATAGAAGAAAAGCCCTCTCCAGCCCAAGGGGCCAGGAGGCGGAACCTCCAGCCAGCCCCTGGTCCTGCGGAGGGTGCTGGTCTCCAGAGCACATCTGCAACGGCACGGACTTTGGACCCTTACAGCTGCCTGGCCCTAAACGAGGGTCCCAGCGGACTGGTTCTAGACTGTTCACTGCTCTTCCTAAACAGTGTCTTTGATCCTCCTCTTTCCTTTTAACCCAATAGAGTGTCTCATCTGGAGCTGTGGCCTCTCCCTCTCATCCTCCCATGTACTCAGCTGAGGTCCAGCAGCTGAAACCCTCCTTTCCACTCCTTCTCCCACACCAACTAGGTCGGAGGTGCTGGTGCTGAGGTCCGGCTGTTGGCCTGTTTGCAGCTCGGAGTGTACAGCGAAGATCCAGAACCGCAGGGCGGGGTGCGCACGGGGTGGGGCTAACTCCCAGGGGCAGAACTCCTGAGACCCTGAGACGGCTGAGGATCTGATGGAATGAGCCTGTCGAGATGGACCTGCTGAACGGTGTCGCTGCCACTTAGAGGAATGCATCCCATAATTTTTGCCTGTGATCAGACTAAAAGAAGCCATTTGTGATTGGAATTATTAGCATCTTGGACCTCTTCCCATTAAGTGATTACTGTAAGTAAGTTCCTCGACTGAGGCATTTTTTAGGAAAGGAAAGTGTAGGGGTGGGGACTGTCATGAAAACCTGGATCTTGCAAACCTAGAATAATAGACTTATTTGCAATGCAACAGTCATAATTTAAAAATATATATTAACAATAAACATTTTACTGATGTACTTCCAATGTACACTATTGCAGAATGTGCATGGACATTTGGAGAATAATTAGTTGTGCGTATCCATTTTCAACTTTGTGCATCTAAACAGAAAGGTTTGCTAACCAACCTGACATAAGGATTTCATTTTTAAAATTGCTATTTTAGCGGGACTAGGGGGTACTTTTTGGGTTTAAGAAGAGTCCCCACCTCTAAGACCAAACCAAAAAGTTCTGGAGGGGTTTGTTCTCTACCTCTATCCACCCTATTTTCACCTTCTAGAACATTCTGCACCTGTGCACCTTCCCAGTTGCTCAGCATTGCTAACGCACAGTGAGGGACACGAGTCCATGATTCTTTAGTTCTGAGACACGAGACAATAAAATGAACAACTTGGTGCTTAAGAGCAGAAAAGCGGGTAAAGCTGACCTGGGTGGTGGCGGGAGCCCTGGCATGATTCTTGGCTGTGGGATTGCACCTGTAAATCCGAGCTCTGATAAACAAGTCCTACAGGTAAAGTTTGTAATTGCAATCAATTACACTCTCGTGTCACTAGCTTACCAGTGCTAATTTATCACAACTGAATAAGATACACACTTGGATTTGTTCTCTTTTTATATCTCTTACCGCAGGCTGCCAAAAGACCCAGGAGCCCAAAGCTCTTTTTACTGCTGACTTCAGATTCTAGGTTCAAAGACAAATCTGTTCACCTGCTCCAGGAGTAAGGAGGCCCCCAGTTTCACCTGGTCCCCTGAAAGTGCCTTGATGCCTCTTAGGGCTCTGGGCTCAGACTGGGGTTCTTAGGGTGACCCTGCCATGAATGTCCACCTTCCTCGTCCTGGCTGGTCCATCTTCTTCTTCAGCCTCTAGGCCCCGGAGAGATACGTGACTACCTCCTTTCACCCGCTGTCCAGCCTCGCAGGCTGCTGCTGACCCCTGCGTGGGCAGCTGCCCTGTAATCCTACTTAATTATGTAACAGGTGCAAGGGCGGGGGAGAGGCCACCCTGACGGCCACACGACAGAGACGTTTATGCTGCACGACCCTCGCAGAAAGACGTTCACCATGAATGAGAAGACACAGTGGGTAAGACTTGGTGAGTGAGGGTCCTGAACACACCCTTCAGAGAAGCCACCAAACATCGCCCCAACAGAAATGCAGTCTTCACGGCCACCCTGAGGCTGTGAGACCGTCCCGTCCTGCTCCGACTACTTTTCTAATAACCCCCATAGTGTGTCCAGCATCCAATGACACCCACCATGTGACCTCATGCAATCTGAACAACATCCCTAGGAGGAGTCAGGGCTGACAGTGCTGTAAACGTGTAAAAAAGAACACGGTTCTCGACGGGCAGAGGGAAGATCTGAACCCAGGCGGTGAACAGCCGAGCAGCACCCAGAAACCCACCCCCCACCCCCCGCCTGCAGTTCCTCTCCTCCTCCGGGTCCTGTTATCAAGAGGGCTTTAGCATGCACAAGGTTGTCACTTCCCTGCACTGTCAACTTTTCAAGGGGGACAATTCATTTTGACAGAGCTCTGGGCTGCCACATGCCCTAGCCGTTCAGGAAGAATGAATGAGAAAAGTCTCCTTGCTGAGGAATGTATTAATAATTGGGACCGACATAGGAACTACCTACAGCCAACATGAGACTTGGCACACTCCGTCCCTCTGCCTGTCCAATGTGGCATTAGATCTTTAATTGCTGGGACTCCTCGCACCCGTGTGAAATAACCCGAGCAAAGAGGAGCTGAAGGCCTTTGTGGACCACCTGCCCCATGGTGCGGTCATTTCTGTGGCCCTCTCTCACCTCCCACTGGGCTTTTGAAATGAGGAGTCTTTTTCTTAGCTGAGATATTCCCCAGTGCCTTTCATACTGTCAGCTGGAGGGAGAGACACGGTATTCAAAACCGGCTTCGTGTCTTCGAGAGGGATCCGTAAATGACTGACAGGCTGGCTAATAAGGGTAAAAATAAAATGCCACCTCTCTCCTGGTTTCTGTCGCAGAAGAAAATTGAGACTCAGAAACCTCTTCTGCATTTCATCCTTGTCTGCCCGTTTCTTGGCTGGACACGCTGAGAAGTGTGTTCTTGTGGGTTTCTGGACTCTATCTCGGGGACTCCTCCGAGAAGAGAATCCGTGTTTGTCTTAATATCTTGGCTCTTTCTGATCTCACTTCTGAAAGGCAGAGCCATTCCTGGAGAATCACAGGCTCCTATCCACACTGAGGCACCACACAGGAGTTCTGAAGTACTTTTAAAAAGTGGGTGTAGGTGGGATGGGGATGGACGGTGAAGAAAAGAGTTAGAAGCCAGGATTTCCATTTTATAATTGCCCACATGGCCTTCCAAGACCTGCCTGGTAGCTATGAAGTTCTTATTCCAACAATTTCCAAGCAATTCTGCGAGCCCCTACAAAGTGCAAAACAGCTGTTTCAATTTACATTCTTTAAAAGGCACAGGTAGCTTTGACAGAGACCTCAAAGTGTGAATCATGATGCACAAAAGAGCTAAGGAAACCCAAAGGCAGGCAGTCAATGGATGCTGGCCTGAGACAGCACATCTCCACTGTGACAGCCGGGATGGAAGGACAGCTGTCTCCTGGAGAGCGCGCTCTTCCTCATCAGTCTTTGAAATGCAAACTTACTGAGATTTTCTCAGCACCCATTGGATAAAACTTTCCCAGAAGTGTCCCAGAGTCAGGACAGACAGAAAGGAAAATGGGGGTGCTAAATATGGGTAGAAATCAAGGAAGCATAGTGATACTAAAGGGCCCAAAGTGTTCCTTCTGAGACCGTTCCAGGGACCACAATCTGAAAAGCACCATGTCCCATCCATCATTATTGGCGAAAAATAAAAAGTGTAGGTAACTATCTTCAAGCAGAAGGGAGATGATGTGCAGGTTTCTGTGTTGTGGAAAGTGAAGGAGCTCCCCAGAGACTCATTGGGCACTAGGGTCACATCAAAGTGGGCCCACTTGGCAGAAATCACCATGGTCAAGTCTCAGTAAAGGTGCTGGTGCCAACATGAGGCCCCTTAAAAATTTCAGGTGGATCGCTTCTTCTAGAGCGTGGTAATGCGTTGTTCTTTCTTTGAGCAATGACAGATTGAGTACTTGGCCATGTTGACAGAATGGCACACAGTCAGAAAGTGGAATTACACTCAGCATGGTGGGATGCCAGAGCCAGGGGAGATGGGCGGGACTGGAAGCCTGTCGGTGGGCGCCATATTGAATTGTCCTTCTCCCATTCACCTCTGAGCACGCTCTCCACTAAGGACACGCTTTCTGCAGCTGCAATGTCCTGTGTTGGTGGTGGAGGACAGGGAATAGGGAAGGAAGGGAGGCCCCGTGTGGGGCATATTAGGTGTGGTTTTATTTGGCATATGCCATGGAATATTCTGAGGTTCCACCGGTGAATGGTGCAACTCCATCTTGGGAAAACGCTACCTTGACTCTGTCAGATGCACCACATTAACAAAACCCGTGGCACTCAGTACTGAAAATTCCTAAAATAGCTACTCAACACTACCGTTTTCTAACTGTTGATCTCATGGATTTCTCCTTGGTCAGGAAACTTTGTAACTCTTGCTTGCTCCTTCAGAAACAGTGAGAGACCTTTTGGCAGAGGGTCATGTTTTAGTCTTAGGAACCCAGAGAAAATAATTAAATTATGCATCTGGCTTTCTAAAAGGAATGGAATGGTGCCAAGACCACTCTTAAAAACCCCTTCCTTCTGCTTGCAGGGCGTCAGGAGCAGGCATGGATGGTGCTGGAGCCTGTATTGCTTTGAGTTTGACAAAAACAATCACATCAGCTATGACAAATCCACCACCTCATTCTTTCTGGAACAGCTAAGTCTCATATTTTCTGGGCCCAACAAAACGCCTAGTCTATCATATTTGTTTCCAACTGCACATTACATCCTTTAACAGACCTAACGCTAACTTTCGGGGGAAAGCATATTTTTAAATGAGCACGGTGGCTTCAGCAGATCGTCCCCTTTCCCCTCAAACTTCCAGCTCCACTCATCAATTACTCTTAACGGTGCGGAGCGTTGGCAGTGTTTACCCACCATCCTTTCTGAGTTATTCAGCTCGATCTTGCGGCTCATTAAAAGCATCTCTATTTATTTGCTGTGTGTTACAGTCCTTAACTTTGGCACAACATGCCAAAAGAAAGCCCATTTTACTTTTCCCTGTGGTGTTAATTGGTAGAACACGCTGCCTGCCTCTTCATTAATTATGTCAATGTGTATGAAACTTCCATTTTCATGGGGGTGAATTAACAAGGCTTCTCCAAGCAGGGCTGACAAAAAGCCAGCCCGACTGCCTGTGACCAGGGGATAATGAAGGCTGCTGGTGGCCAACGCCACGTTCATTTGCAAAGGCTAGCTTTGTCTGGCCCGAGCCCTCTGCACTCCCCTTTTCTTGTGTCACCAGCATGGAGCAGGCAGTTTTGTGAAGCCAGCGATACCCGAGCTGCTAGGGACAGCCTAGGTGGCTGCCTCGAGCCAAGAGAGGAAACTGGGCTGAGCCTCTCAACTGCAGACGAGGGTCAAGGCAGGGGCCGGGTGCAAGGCCTCCTCCAGGAAGCACTGAGTTCTGAGGCTTCGAGGCAGGCTCCTGATTGTCACTGAAGGGGAAGAGAGAAAATGAAAGGCAACTCCTGCCCACATTCCTTTGTTATCACCCTGAGATGACTTGCCCAAGTCTCACAGCTAGAAACACACACACACACACACACACACACACACCTATAGAACCTTAAGTTAAATTGTATCTCCTGGTTAACAAAATCATTCAAATGTTTTTTTCCTCCTTCTCTGCTCAACCACTGTGAAGGTTGGTAAAAGAGTGACACCTAGTTACTGTTCCTCTCCCAAACATTCATCCACCTGCATGAGACTCAGCCTCTCACATTCTCGCCACCACCAGCCCCAGCTCTCTGCATCTGGTCTGTCTCCTGGGGCACACCTGAAGGAGGTGGAGAGCAAGCACATGCTGAGAGTGGCCTCTATCGTGGGACAGCGGCTTTCAAATAGTGACCACCACGGACATCTTTGATGGATGTAGAATAGCAAATTGCAGAGGATTGAGTCGGACCCAGGAAGAAAAAGAAAATGTAAGGTTAGGCTCACCTCCCAATGCCTGGGGAAGAGCCACAGGGCGGGGGGGAGTGGCAGCCCAGTTGTCCAGCCCTGGCCTTGGAAGAGGGAGCTCCAGTCAAACACAAGTGCACACATACAAATGTGTGCACACACATGCATACACACCCACATGCATACACAAGCATATGTGCACACACACACACATAGCCATACACACATGCACACATACAACCATACATGTACATGCATGTACACACGAAACACACATGCACAAACACCAGTGCATATATACCCAAGTGCATATATACATAGGGGCACACACACAAATTCATGTACGCACAAACATGCACACACAGTCAGAGGAGGAAATCATATAGCCTTTTCTCAGATGAGCTACCCAGGATCTCAATACCTTGACTAGGAGAAAGTTCATTCTGAGATCTTACTACAGTCTCTCCAGCTTTTCTCAGAAGACAGGGAAGAGGTATTATCCACCAACCAGGCTTTGCCCTGGTCCAGAAGCAGGTTCACATTGGCCTTTTCCCCTCTGAGCTGAGTGTATGAGCACAGGCTTGCCACTGGCCATCGCGGGGCCATGAGAGTTGTGACTGGAAGTCAAGGGCAAGAGGACACAGACACACTCACCAGGAACGCAGGCTCTGCATGGCGACTGGTCTCAGCCCACAGTCCTGCTGCCTCGGTGTAGCAGAGTTCGCCTTCCTGTCGAGCACACGCCCACCCTCCCCCAGACAGACCCCTCAACAGTGAGCACAGCACAAGGTTCTCCGAGAGAATGGACAAGGGGCTTGTGCACTGTGAGGTTAAATAACTGTCGATGACAAAGTGACTGCCAGAGGACTGGGTCCCAACCTAGAGGGGACCGTAAGCAACAGCTGGGATATGTGGAGTGCTCACCCCAACCTGGGACCCTTTCCCATTTGGGACCCTCTACTCCTGTCATCACCAGTAATTTTCACAGAGACCGCCAGGTGGATGCCGTTATCACTCTGCTTTACGGAAGAGGAATCAGGGGCAGACAGGGAGGTGGCCCGCACTCCTGCTGAGAGCAGATGGGGAAACTGGACTCGCTGATGTGCCCCACCAACACAGGACAGTGGCCGACTACCAAGAGCCAGTAAGTGCACGCAGCCTCAGGGCCCGCCAACTGGAGACTGAATAAAACATGGTGCATCCATGCAGCTGAGGGTCCCTGGTAATGTGTCTGCTGCCACCTGGGTGAGCCTGGGAAACCCTGTGCTGGGTAACAAAGGCCAGGCACAGAGAGACGAAATTGCACGATTCCGATTCCCTTACGGTCCACAATAGGCAAATTCGTAGGAACAGGAAGTAGTTTAGTGGTTGCCTCCGTTGAGAGAACAAGGACAAATGTTCATCTTCCCCAGGATTTTTCTGGATGATGAAAATGTTCAATTTTTTTTTTTTTTTTTTTTACTTTTAGAACATTGTGATTGTGAATCAAATATAGAACACTTGATTGTGGCGATGGCTGCACAATTCTGCAAAGATGCTAAAAGCATCCATCCCATTGTACACTTAAAATGGGTGGATTTTACAGTATGTAAATGATCTCTCAATAAAGCTGCTTAAAAAAACACTCGGAAATTTGCTCGCCGTACGTCGAGCTACCCAGACCCAGATCAGCCCATTTACAATCTCACAGGCGCAGCCATAAAATAGGAAGCGCCGTTGTCTGGTTTGCTTCAACGAGTTGGGGTTCAGACAGTGAAGGAAGGGCCGGTCAGAGGAGCGAGGGAAGAGTTCTGAGGTAGTTGGGAGGGGTAGGTTTGCAGATGTGATCCTCATCTGCAGTTAGCTGTCTAACGTAAGTGCAGGAGAGTCCCCTGGGAAACCTGGATGACCTGGCCCCTTCAGTGAAAGGCTTCAGAGGCAGAGGAAGGATCACAGTTATGCTAAAATGTGTTTCTGTGGCTTCAGAGGATAGGAGGAAAGTGGTGGAGATCAGGACTGGCCAGACAGCAGCCAGAACAGTCTCCTGCCCAAGAAATAGATGCACTTTGGGCCAGAGAAGTAGTGGAGGGAAGGGAAGGGATGGGTCTGAGAGTTGTGGCCATGCCAGCTGATTTATTGGGTGGACAGAGGAAGCAGGCTGCACTGAGGAGGGACCCAGGAGGACCCCCAGGTGATCAGCTGGAACAATCGGGTCATGCCATCTGCTAAAACAGGCATCTGGAGGGAACTGTCTTTGCAGAGCAAGATCACTGTGCCACGGTGAAGATCATCCTCCACCCACACCCATAAAATATTAAACCTCAGACACCCTTTGGGGAAAGAAAAATAGGAGAAGATGGGGGAAGAAGACATCCTTGACTAAATGAAGGGTCTCTGCCGGCTTTATGAGAAAGAGCACATTTCCTTTCTTGAGACACTTGGTCAGGGACCAAGAAAAGAAGGTGACTGGGTAAAGTAAAAAGCAAAGTCAAAAGAAATTCCCCAAAGCTCAGAAGTTTCCAGAGGGATCAGGCTGTGGGCAGGGGAGAAATGTCAGACGCCTTCGCACTTGCTCTGTGAGGGACAGTGGAGATTAATCCTGAGCTCCCGGGGGTGCAAACTCGGACTCTTCTGCTTTCTGAGTGATCTGCACTTCAGAGCCGGGCGTGGCCTCTGGCTGGCAAGCCCTGCAGCGGTCTTTGGGTTCTTTCCCCTTCTGATGGGTGGACTTTTCTCCACCCTGATCCATCAGGGCAGTCTATTAAGAAGAGCTGGCTTGGGCATCAGGAGGCCCGAGTTGGCTGACCTGTCTGGCAGGCTCCTGGCTTCCTGGAATCAACACTCGTGTGACAGGCAGGACTGTCCCCGCTGGATGATTGAATCAGACATCCCAGCTAATGATCCTGCCCCAGGGCCTGGCCCAGGCAGGCTGTCAGTCACAGGTCATGATGGTCCCACCAGCACGCTCCAGGGTGCTGGACCTACCACCACTCTCACGGTGCTGTGGAATGAGGGGTTCCTTGGAGCATTAGGGAGGGCTACCTCTCACACCTGCCGTCAATGCCCATGCAGGAAAACCTTGAACAGACCTCCTGAAGTCTGATCTATGACCCTATTTTGAGAATAGGGGTTCTCCACGTGGCTCCCCATTACTTGGGAAACATGAGTCAAGCCCTGCGTTCCTGCGCTTGTCTTCATTGGTCTGGGGCTGGGTTTTGGCAGCCTGGTTTTTGAAGGCGTTCCAGGAGATTCCACTGGGCAGCTGGAATGGGAAGTCACTGGAGAGGAGGGAAACCTGATGTCCCTGTCCTCTGCCCAGGATGCTGTTCCCGAGTCTGACACTGGCCTGATTCCAGGGGTGTTTGGAGGTGGTGGGGTCTCAGGCTGGTGGTCTGAGTGACCCGAAACCACCTGCTCTCAGCCCCTCTGCAGGAAGATCATGGGAAGTCACTGGACACCTCGGCTCTCTTTTAATTCTTCCCATCAATATAGGCAAGGGGCCGGCACACCAGGCTGGCCTGAAGGGTGCCAGTCAATGGCTCTCACCACCTGAGTGACAGGGCCGGCGCTCCATAGCAGGTCACCTGGAACCTCTGCTCCCATCATGACCACTGACACAGCCCACCACGGTCACCCTCACCTCCCTCCCCCTCTACCCTCAAAAGGCAGGGCTACTCTGCTAGCTGAAGGGACAGTGTCCAGGCCTCCCTCCAAGACCCTGGTTCCCAGGGAGTAGGGTGTGTCATGATCAGGCACATTTCAGGGGTCCTTCCTCTAGAGTCCACCTGGGTTTTGGAATTCTGCCCCCTAAGTGAGCACCTGCATTAAAAACCGCCAGGGAGTGGGTGCTCCTGGGTCATCCAGCACCGGGGCCACTGAGGCCAAGCAAATATCTCCCCCCAAATAAAGACCACCCAGAGCCAGGAACAGGGTGAAGGGGTCCTATAGGAAAGGCCACTGCGGAGCCGCTCACAGCCTCCTTCTCACTCTGATTCCTTTCCTTTGGCCCTAAATGGCACATGTCCCTTGGTCTGCCCCGGGCCCTCTGGACCTGCCACTGGCCTGGGCTAACCACACCCTCTTGCTTGCCTTCTTGGTCTCCTCTAGCCCCTGGACATCAGTGAAGCACCAATCCAGTGGCCTCTCTGGAACCTTCCTGTCCTGCTCTTCCAGAGGCAGCGGCTCAGCCAGGCAAGGCGGGTTATTTGGGGTGCCTTGCTGGGGGTGAGGAGGGGTGGGCCGAGGGAGAAGGGCTCCGAGGGAAAGGCAATTTATGGCGTCCGTGGGTAGCTGCCTGCCCCCACCCCCACGGCACAGTTCTAATTTTATTTTGCTTGCATTTATATTAGGAAATGCTGCAAGTACCTCGTGCTCGGGGCGGGGATGAACCAGAGGGAGATGTCGGGCTCACGGAGGCCTAGCGACAAGCCCCTCTGAGGCTTCCTGGTGAGAAGAGGAAAGGCACCTGTGACCCCCAGGCTGGGGAGCAGTGTGACTTGGGTTCTTGCTCATTTCCCCCTGGAGACGCAAGGAGTGACCCTGGCTAACCAGTGTGGCTCTGGATTCTAGCAGCACTCTCTGCCCTCCTTATTTAAGATTCCGGGACTACTTTTTCACAGGGAAGATGCTCCTCGGAGCTTTTAGTAAGTCCTGTACTTATTAATAATGGAGTCCTGAAACCCAGAACATGTGTTCCCATGCCAGCTACCAGCCCCGGGGTTGAAAGTCCAGATCTGGAGACCAAACAGGCCGACTGCTTTCTGTGTTACGGAGATTGAAGGTACACAGTGCTATGTTCTGATGTCCTTGTCTTGATGCTCTTAAACACTGTGAAGTGATTACCATAGTCGAACAAATTAACGTACACATAATCTTACATAATCACTTCCTGTGTTTGTTTTTTGTCTTTATTTGTGGTAAGACTACTCACAATCTACTCTTTTGGCAAACTGCTATTAACTATAGTCTACCTTGCACATTTCAGTGCTCGACTGAGTCACATAAACCTACCTTTTAACCCTGGGTGACCTTGGGCACAGCACCTCCCCTCCTGGTATACACTCTCAGAATGAGAATTGGCCTAAAAATTCCATAAATCAAATATTAGCAGTGTGGCAGACACCTGCTAAGAGAAAGTAAAGAGTAGCAACTGCCACCATCATTGGCTTTGGGCACTGGTGTCACTACGATGGCCAGTCTTACATGACAATCTGATTAGGCTATAGCTCCCCGTTATTCCATCAGATGCTGATCTAGGGGCATTGGGAAGGGGTAGGTTTGCAGATGTGATTGGCCTCTGCAGTTAGCTGTCCAACCTAAGTGCAGGAGAGTGCCCTGGGAAACCTTGGTGGCCTGTCCCCTTCAGTGAAAGGCTTCAGGAGCGGAGCAGAGGCTTCCTTGAGGAAGAGGAGTGTGGCCCACACGGTCAGCTCCTGCTCAGAGCTGCTCCTCAGGGCCTGGCCCCGTGGATTTCAGGCTAGCTGAGCTGGCCCCACATTGCATAAGAAATTCCTTGCAATAAAAATCCTCATTTATACAAATGTCCTGCTGGGTTTTTTTTCCCTGGGTGCCACCTGATTGACACGATATCGTCATCACTGTCACATCACTCCTATGGAATAGGGGCATTTGTGTGGCGCGAAGGAAGCAAGGCGGACATCCCACGGCCTCGCTTTGTTGGATTCTCTCACCTTGAGAAACTGCCCGGAGCTGTACCACCCCTGGTTTGAACCTGGCAGAGGCCCAGGAGGGTGAGAAGCACCTCTGATCAGCAGGACGTAGCACTGCGCTCTGCCCGTGTTCCTGCAGCTTGCCAGTGCGCCCCACAGTCACACTCCTCCGTGGTTCCCTGACCCCAACAGCAGGCCCGCCATGTTGGCGTCCTGGAGAAACTCCTATACCATTTCTCTAGGGGGCACTCTTCATGCGCATCTGGCTGAACCCCAATGTGGGCCGATTAGGTCACCCTCAAAGGAGCCCCACAACCAACTGGGAAGCAGGTGGGCTCCGCCAGCACTGAGGCCTGAAAGAGGAAGAGCCAGGTGCTCCTGGAGACAATGACGTGTGATGGGAAGAGCTTCGGGGTTCTGACCAGGCAGGGCTTCTTCCCCAGGGCCAGAGGCCTGCGCTACAGGTCCACAAGGGTGGGAGAGGAGGGACATCCCCTGGGGGACGACTCTGCATGGCTCCCCTTCCCCGTGAATCCATCTTTGGCGGTCCTGAGGATGGGGTCCTTGGCAGCTGGGCATTCTCGTCCTGTGGGGCTGGCCTCGCACATCCTCCACGGAGACACACGCAGGTGACGTGTGTTAGGTTGCCAGGCTGGGTGGCCTAAGTGACAGAAATGACCTTCTCATGGTTCTGGGGGCCGCCAGGCTGAGATCCGGGTGTCTGCGGGGTTGGTGTCTTCTCAGGCCTCTCTCCTTGGCTTGCAGGCACCATGCTGTCTCTGGGTCCCCACCTGGCCCTCCCTCTGTGTGCGCCTTCATCTCCACTTCTGGTAAACACACTGGTCCTACTGGACGAGGGCCCACCCTAGCGACCTCATTGCAACTTCATTATCTCTCTAAAGGCTTTTGTCTTCAGACACAGTCACACTGTGAGGTCCTGGAGGTTGGGACTTCAACGTTCGAGTTTTGAGGGAACACAACTAAGCCCGTGACAGACGGTGAGCTAAGTGGCTACAGTTTCCTACTTCGCCCCAGGAAGATCCCTGTCTCCCCAAGCCAGACTCGGGATGGACAGATGTCCATCTCCAGGGTGCTCACCGCCACCGGGCCTCTCTTGCTTATGCACTGGTGACACCCAGGCTGGATCCTGCTGGAGGCTGTGGCAGGTGTGGAGTCCAGCAAGTGAAGAGAAAAGTGAACTCCTCTTACAAGAGGCCCCACCCTGGGACAGAGGAGAGTACCACTCCCTGGAGGTGACAGAACCAGGTCTCCTCTCTAGCTCTCTCCCCAGAATCAAAGTAAGATGTTCTCGGCAACAGAGAGGGGCAGGCTGCCCGCCACCCCTGCACAGTCCTGTACAAAGCCACCGGAACTGGACACCA